>NW_028259140.1:15442845-16085690 GCF_977971745.1 Zootermopsis nevadensis
CTGTGTTATTGAAACTTTTCGTCTGATAGAAACTTACCGACGTATTGGCCGCAGACACTTTTGCAGGTAAATTCTTACATATAGCCACGGTGGTCTAGCGGTTAGAACTCTGGCCTTGTAATCCTGGGGTCTCGGGGTCGATTCCCGGCGGTGCCCGAATTTATACCTTGTGTTGGGCAAGGCCGTGGTCTAGGCAACACGGAGTTTTCCTCCGTGGCATCCCAACAATTACTCCATTCACACACAGAAGAAGGCAATGGCAAACCACTTCTGGATCATCTGCCAAGAACGTATATGAACAGGTCCCAGTCCGAGAAAAGGATGGAAGGATCCTGTTCATATGGACCTGTCGTCAGACAGAACACTTAAAGAAATTTCTTACAAGAATAATATTGGAGCATTAAAAAGGTCCTTAAAGGAATAATTCTGCAACAGTTGAACTGGATATTGATAATGATCTTACTGAATAACGAGGGAAATGAAGTTTGGAACCCGTGACAGGATTTTGCGAACAAGACAATACAACCTCAGATTCCTCCAAAAGCCACAAATCTCTTCGCGACATTGGTGACTGTTGGACTTTCAGAAAGGAACATTGCCCGTGGATTTTGTCATAATAGAAAAAAAGTACTGTACTTGAACAAAAGCCAATAGCTCGCGGCAGATCTGATCAATTAATTTAAAGTTGATTCAACTGCACGTTGTCATTAACGAAACTAGTATTTCGAGTTATAAGTTAACTTACTCTTCAGTAGCAATACTTCGAATTCTTCGTTAATTTCACAGTGGCAGTTTTAATTTCACTGCATTGGGCATAGGCAACCACGAGAAGCTGTCGGTCAGTCCACTATGTCGAAATTTCCAGTGTCTTATGGTAACCAAAGTTTACAGTTTTATGAAAGGGACACCACAGGCCCGTATTCTGGCTCGTGCCAGTTAAATCCAATCCATACAGCATTTAAAAAACACATTCAAATTATGTTTCCATATATGCCTAGGATTTCCATACTGTGTTCCATTCTAATTTTACAAAAGAAAAATTGCCACAAGTCATTCTCATTGCGTCGAGTAGTTTTACGTCGTGAAGAAAACAGAAATTAGTGGTTTCTAAAACAGTGGACGAAGGAAGTGTCCAAGACTACGCGTCAATTTTTTACCTTTTTGTCATTTGTTTCATCTGCCTGTGCATGTTACATGACCGGCCTACCTCATTTCCCCAGATTTGTTTATCTCCTCACGATGCTAATTTCTCTTTTCTTGTTCTTTCTTAAAAGCACTTTCCTATTCTCAAACACATCCAACCCGTGTTCTTCTCTTCATGTGGGTCCCTACCTTTCATGTTGTCGGGCAGGCAGGAGTACACTGACCTAGACAAGACTTTGAGACTCGAGGTCTAAACCACCAGTTTTGAAAACTGATATTTTCATTATCAACGTCGGTTTTCGCCGTGTAAAACTGAAATATTTCCATTCTAACCTGTTAAAACAAAATGCTTAACTGTATTCACCACCTGTCGTACGTTCAGTAACCCAGTTTTTTGTCCACAAAGTGCATTTATGGGATCGTGGTTATTATTTTAAAAAGAATTAACAGTTTGATCTTTGTAATAGAAACGCGTTGGGTATTATTTAAAGTATAAATTTAATTTCTAAATATTTTTAGTCGAGTCCTGGTCTTCAAAGGTTAAACAATCTGGTTTTTAAACTCATCACTTTGATGGTTTTCTGTTTCGGAAATCATCTGCATCTATGCGCAGGAAGCAAATGATTTGTCTTTTCTTGTTCGTAATTTTGTTCTTAACGATGGCTTTTTCTCTCGGTTGTTACTCCTTTTACTCTCGTAGAAAGTACTGATCAATGGTTCAGAAGAACCTACTGTTTCAGTTATCTGGGTATTTCCCCTGATGGTGGAAAAAGTCAGTTCCTCTGAAACGTCGATCACTTTCTCCGAGACAGCTCTCTTGATCTCGTTGTGTGAAAATCCGAATTAGCACGACTCCGTTCATATTTTACGTATTTATAAAGATGACTTCCGTTACGTTACTTACGTAATTAAAGCACATTTCTTTCAGTGACGTAAGTCTAATTGTGAAATGTTCTAAACTCTTGTACCTCTCTGTTTAAGAATCGTCTCTAAAATTAATTCTAACCCCGTTATATCTCATTGTTTATATTTTATGGAAATATTCGGGACTGCTATTTTATAAATGTATGTTCCCAAAACCCGAAAGTGGTTTGTTTCAGAAGTTCACATAACCAGAACAATTAAAAATGCACAAAACTGTCGATGAAATAAATGTATAAGGATTATTTGTTGTATAAAGTTGTTCCACGACGCTCGTTGCACGAAGATACGACGTAATTTTGGGGCTTAAAAAGATCTACAAGAAGGTGTACAGGTTGGTGCTATCTGAAAATGTGTATACAGAGTTCTTCATAAATTTTCTGACGCTGGAAATTTTTTATTCAGAGAATATTTGACATTTTTCCTGATACGTTAATATACCGGTGCCGGGGTAAAGGAATATAAGTCCTAAAAGTTCAATAAACGAGAATCATTTCCAGTTAAATTCATACAAATAATATTTATTTGATTTTATTAAAAAAAATTCACAGATAGTATAAAATTGACACATTACCTTGAAGCTGTATATGGTGGTTTTGTTAAATTACACGTAATGCGAGACAATGCTGTAGAACAGACATATCCGATTACCTGACACTGGGAAATACACAAAGAGAGATTTGATGTAAACAAGCTGTGCTACAGGCACTGTATTTCATTTGTTTGCGTGTACTTTGCCGTCATCAGCAGAAATTATAGAGCTCTTCGTTGTGCAAATTTCTGTCTGTCCTCTCACTGCACTCTTCTTAGGTTTAAATATTCGGTCGAGCACAATGTTCTCAAACACCTCCAGTGGCTTGCCTTTGACGTCAGTTCCCAAGTTTCACGGCCTTAGAAATGAAGACTATGAACTGCGTAGTAACAGGTACTCCATCTCGTATTATCAGGGTATCCAAATGAAAGATAAGTAGATGGAGAAGGCATGTAGCATGCACGTAGGAAATAGTGTGCAAAAGTATTAATTGGACAAGGTAATGGGTTTTCTGGTTCCATAAAAGGTAGGAAATTTCTTAGCCAGCTGAGCGACCATTATTAACTCAAGGAATGTGTTTCATGTTTCTGTATATGTACATTATCACTTGTGTGTAGATGTGTTAGCGATGTGATGGACAAGACTGAAGAATCAGGAAGCTAAATCACAAAAGATGGACGAAGCAACGAAGACATTAAAAGCAGATTAGCACAAGCGAAAATAAAAGTCTACTAGTGTCAAACATTGACTTGGAATTAAGAAAGATTTTTCTGAAGTTATATGTTTGGAGCACAGAGCTATACGAAAGCGAAACATAGTCAGTGGGAAAGCCAGAAAGAAGGAGGGTAGAAGCATTTGAAACGTTGAAAATTAAGTGGACTGATAAAGTACGAAATGAGCTGGTCTTAGACAGGATAGGCGAAGGAAGAAATCTATGGGAAAATCTTACGAGACGAAAAGATGGGATGGCGGGACACATTCCGAGGCACCCAGGATTGGTTAATTTGGTAATGGAAGGGGAAAATTATAAGGGGAGACAAAGAATGGAATTTTTGTAAAAAAATATGTGGAAATGAAGAGACTGGCGCAAGATAGGCGAAAATGGAGGACCGCACCAAACCAGTCGGAAGACTGATGACAAACAAACAAACAACCTTAATTCTGTGTATGTTACGTATCTGCACGATTCTAACCAGAGTACCAGTTCTCAGTGGCCACTTGTTGCTCGCGGACCACAATTTGCATTGATCTCTTTCAGCGTATATCGAAATTGCGTAATAATTAATGAGAAAATAAAATTGTAATTTATTCTTCGATCAGTTAATTAAAAATGGTGTGATTAACTTATTGTCGTATGCATTGAGTTAGTTGGTAAGAACTTCTCTGTCGACATTTCGAGAATCTGTAAGAAAAGGCACGTATATGACATTAAGACCAACGTGTGGCACTAAATATCATCTCAGCTACAGCTTTTGATTTAAATTCTTCTCTGGCGCGCAGGAAATAACTCCCAGATATCTCTCTCTCGCTCTCTCACACACACACACACAAAATAAACTTTACTTATCTTGAAAAGGCAACACTTGAGACGTTTTTTGAGCGTAGAATTTCTCTTTCTCATACTACGATCCTGTCCGTCTTTTGTTCAAACTCTTTTCTCCCCGAAAAATATTTTAAACGATGCGCTCCAAATGAGCGCATAAACGCATGTAGGCTTCATATTTTCTTATTTTTGTTATAATATTTAATGTTGTTTAATTTCTCAGATTATATGGCGTCGAATGGAATGTTAGAATGATTAGTGAATATTCAAGAGGGAAGCATATGGAATAAAGCGGAATTGCCCTATTTAAGGTACTACATCGGCATTTGTCTGGAGGAACAGAGAAAAATCACGAAACGCCTCGATTTCAACGTTGAGATTTGAACTGGGAACTTCTCAAGTCCGACGCTGGTGTGCTAGTGATTTGGTCGCTGCGTTTGGTCTGTGGGTCTTCATGTAAAGTTCCCATTACTGTCCGATTTTAACCAAAATTGGGATGTGTTAACTACTCCTAAAAAACTCCCCAATATCAAGTTTAATAAAAACTATTTAAATGCCGACAGACGGACTGGCGTACGAACAAAGCGACGCGGCGAAGATAAAAAAGCACATTTTTACAGATTTCTTACTAACAGCAACAAAACGCAATTTGGTAATGTCGCCATTTTCAAAAATAAGATTAATTTACAGAGAGTTCGGAGTGTGGTGTACACTGTTCTTTACCAGTTACGCTGACCACCATGTATTAAGCACGCACGTCCTTCGGACAATCAAAGCCTGGGATAACGGATCTGAATGCAGAGCATGTATGTATGTTCGTGTCCCTTGAGTGAATCTGTTTCAAGTTCACATTAAACAAGTTTTGCATATTCTAATTACGAACTATAATACACGTTTCAATAGAGAGAATTTATGCTCCGTGGGTCTCGTAATTTCCATAATCATGAGCCTTTAACGTTTCAAATTTGGTACGCCATGAAAGTCTAAAACATTCTTCATTTGTGTTCTTATTAAAAAATCATTAGACATTACGCAACACAGCGAAAACCTTCACTTCTCACACGTTATTATCACGGGAATAAGAGTAACACGAAGATGTTTCCACTCTGACAAGTATCCATCTGTGGCTCGTGACATCGACTTGTGTTTCTAGTACGAAACTATATTTGATAGGCAATGAAACAAGTCCATAAAATGACAAATAATTATGTTTATAATTCCTCGAACATCCTTAGAAACTTTCTCCTACTTACTGAATGTAAAGCAGCGTTTATAGTATAATTTTTTCGTCCATTTACAAAATTATTAAAATCATTATGTAGTAAATAATATATATTTTCACGAAACGTCAATTAATTTTATCTTAGCGCCTTGTAGGGTCTCGTAAACATTCTGATTTGTTGCACATAAACAAACACAGAAGCAAGCAGAATATGTTCTATAACATAAATGACACGTTTGGCGATTGTGGAAAATTTAAAACAATCCAATCACTTAAAATTATTCATAGTCAGGACTTTTTCCAACGAATGTTCTTTAAAACCACGACGTTTCGGAGACTGGTTCTGTCTCCGTCTTCAGGTGAGAGGTACCTACTCTGTTGGGTCCCTTAGTCTCTATCAGTGACAGAGACTAGCAACTATAAAATTAAAAGGTAGCTAGCTTGACTTTGAACTCGATTGATTGGTTATTAAGAACGGGCTAGGTGACGGCTTCATAATTACATTCAAGTTGTTTAACGCACGCTTTTCTGTTGTTGTCTGTTCTGTTTGTTTGTTTGTTTGTTTGTTATGTGTCTGTGATTGGTTGGAAGTTCCACAAGAGGCAGTGCAGGGAAGATCGTTTGCAGTGAAAGTTACAGGGTGTTACGCGAAGCCATTCTCATACAAGTAAAGGGGTTAAATTGTAACACCCTGTGCCACTTCGCGGGAAGATTTACTTTAAATGTTCTCCCATTACAATTGGTTTATGATTCCAGTTACAAAGATTACAGTGGAGAAAATCAATAGGTTGGTTGTCTAGCAGTCAATGTAACGACGCTGTATCACCTACTGATGTTAAATATCAGCAAAAGATGAACGAGTCACGATGACTGGGTCAATACGATTATCTCGTTAAATTACTCGTGCGTAATTCGTTTGATCACTTGGCTGAACGACATGTCGAGTCGATATCAATACAGTATTTCTCGGTTAATCTTAAAGTATAAAAACAAATAATAACCGGAATTTGCTTCCATTATTTGGGACGCCATGCCGTTTAATCGGGACAGTGAGTGCTAGATGGCGTGCGTGTGGCGTGGAGGAGTCAGTGAGTCATCGCTGATTCACTCAGTAACGAACAGTGTAGCAATAAGCAGCAAGACCATTCAGAACTGCTTTGCTCACTGTGATCTTAAGCATTCAGTCTTGGAGATGCCAGGTACGACCGAAAATGACGCCATTTTGCAAGTGCAACACGTCAGAAACTGCGAAGAGTTTGCATGTATCAACAATAGTCTTCAATGTTACAATGAAAATGAAGATTATGAGGACGCAGTTGTTGAACAAATTGCAGGAAAACACCAGAAGACATCACAAGACCAGGAAAGTGATGGGGATGACACACCTGAGCTTGAGCGATGACTAACCAGGATGCCAGGACATTTGTTGCTGGATCACGACGCTACTTTGTGCAGGAAGACGATGAAGGCAATCCTATATCTGCACCAGATATTGTTTACTTGCAGTCAATGAAGAGAACACGGCAGGGTACACTCGGCAAATTCCTCCAACATCATTAATTGTTACGAACTACATACATGCGTGTTTATTGCATACGTTAAATGGAAATTGTTTTAGCTTAAATATTTTTGTCTGATCTGTACAATTTGTTCCAGAATTCGTATACAGTATTTTTGTTACTCAATAAATCATCTCAACAAACGAGAGTTTGTCTTTTGTTTTAAACATTTTTAACTTTTAACGTGGAACCTCGCATAATTGGGGCAGTCGCTTAACTGGGCCAAAGTGTTCTAGTCCCGATGTGTCCCAATTAATCGGAATCCACTGTATTCTTGTCAAGATTGAATTTACTAATCCCTTGTGTTCATGTGAGAACTGTTGCAACCAAACTAACATCTGCTCTTTGTAAGTCTTTTTATACCCACATGTACTGACATGTCGTATTTAACTTCCAGGTGTATTAACGTTGTCAAGTGCATAGCGCATATCAGTGTTCCGAAAAAATATCTTCGCCCGTGGCAGGCCCTAATTTGTTAAAGTCACATTACGGCAGACCACAACAATTTCGTCTCGCGAAAAAGGAGTACGAAACAACACGGTCGTAAATATGTTTCAACATAACATTTCTTCCGCTACAAGAATTCCGGTGTACGAAAACAAAATCGGCGCCATTTTTCCAACATCATGTGCTCACTTCGTGTCTCTATGTCACATTTTGGTAATTCTCGCATTGTTTTTCTTTAGACATAATGCTATTGCACACTTAATAGACTACAATATAGTGTGAACATAACTTTTATATGCACCGGGAAACCAAAACATTCGTGTGACTCGCTTTATTGCGTTGATCTGGAACCTAATCCGCAATATCTCCGAGATATCCCTATATAACACATGTTGAATGACATTATCGATTGTACACTTGCGTGTATCTATATGCATCAAATATTATTATTATTATGGAAGATAAGATATTGCCTTTTATAACCGCAACGTGAAAATATACAATTCCTCACAAAAATTCGCGTCGGAATTGAAAAATTTCACCGGAAAACCGATTGGGCAACAGTGCGTTAAGTCACATCGAATGGAACGAGGATTTTTGAATAATACATTGGAAAGGATGTGGAAGGAAACCCTGATTCTGCTTCAGTTAATTATAACACAAAGACAGAAATAACTTTAATTATTCGTACTTCCGATTTCTCTCCTGCTTTGTTCTGCCATGTATCCTAGTAGAAGTTTACGGACGATTCTGAGTTTATTCCGCCTTACTCATCTCCGTGATCATGGAGGCAGCAAACACACTCAAATATCGGTAAACGTCTACCAGACTACGCGGTTCGGCAACCCGCAGCCGTGAAAACCTCAAATGTCGCCGAATAAGAATTTTCTTTAAACCAGTTTTACACGTAATTCTTCATTCATGGCTCTAGTTATGGACGTCGCCTTAACACAAGTTGTGGCTCTTTGCTCTGTCTGCCACAAGTAACTTTTCCTACAAACAGATGACTTCTTGTTGTTTGCACGCCTCTTAAATCGTTCACGAGTGCACAAAAGTTTAAGTTTCCGACGCAAGTACGTTGTTATACACCAGACTTTATTGAATGTCCCCATTCCAACCTCGTGATTTAATAATTTGCTCTGCTCAGTTGTATATTCAATGATTACTTCCTTGTAAGATAACGCTTTAAATCATAGTGGTAACTGTTTAACCACGTGCTTTAATATTCAATAATTATGAATTCCTCCCTCAGAGTGAAGCCTGTTCATGGATTTCGTTTCGTTCTCAGAATAAACAGCAAGTATTTGCCTAAGCAGCGATAACCATTCGATCTTTATTTGGGAAATATCTCAATTTTACTTTCAGAAAGGATGTGCGTTTTTAAATATTACCTTGCTGAACTAAGTGTTTCAAGGGCTTAGTAATTGTACTTACAATTAAAATTAGTTAATTTGTACTTTAAAATTTGCCGATTCCTAATGATTTTAATGATATTCACATCTGTTTTCATTTTGAGTTCAGTGACTGGCAATAAGTGACTCCGTGACGGTCGACAATAAATCTACATTTCGCAATTACCCAGAGAAAAAACTGACACAGACTGAACAATAAAATATCGTGAAAGCTTAAATAATCTGCATACAAGTTAAATGCACATACGTGAATGTGTAAAAATACAGTGGAGCTAGAATCACTGATAGTCTAGCGCTGAGACTGCACGTAGGTGTTATTAGTGGGCGATAGGATATCGAACATTCTCTTGTAATAAGTTATGCAGCAGTGAAACTCAGCTTCCGATACATCCAATTTTGTTATGTTAATTTACGGGTTTTACATAATTCTTAGGCGCTTTCGAAATGCAGTTGCAAAACACTAAAATTACCTTCGTCACATGTCTGTCTATCCAAAAGTGATAACTCGAAAACCGTTCAACCGATTTTTATGGAAACTGATTCAGCGATGTTTTTCTAAATTATTAGTTTCGTATCTGATGTTCTGTCTGTCACAGAATTGTTTCCACTGCACCCTTAGTTATAGAGAAAGCTTTTCTTCTTACTTACACTAAATGTTTGGGCTACTAAACATTAATCTTCTGGTCTATACATAAATTAATACACTTTTTTAAACAAACTTATATTTTGTTAACATTTAGAAATTTGAAGATTTCTGTCTTCTGGGTTGTTGCGCTGTGTAGTGATGAATTCATCGCCCTGATGATGGAGGCAGTATGACCTCTGAAACGTTGGTAAACATCGACCAGACTACACGGCGCAACCACCCAGAAGACAGAAATCTTCATACTCTGATGACGGAGGCAGTATGACCTCTGAAACGTTGGTAAACTTCGAGCAGACTACACAGTGCAACCACCCAGAAGACAGAAATCTTCATACTCTGATGACGGAGGCAGTATGACCTCTGAAACGTTGGTAAACAACGACCAGACTACACAGCGCAACAACCCAGAAGACACAAATCTTCAATGGATGGATAGTTCCTAAAAGTCGACCTTCTCGATTTCTAGACATTCTCCAGCGATGGCAAATCTGTCGCTCACTACTTTGAAGGTGAAGCTTGTCTAAATAATGTTCAATAGCTCTGTACGTACCGCAAAGAAAACGCAACACTTCTCCATACGAAGATCGCCTTGTTAATGCCGTGTAAGTAAGTCAGAATTATACTCGTGACGACGTTACACATCGACAACGGTGACGTTACTATCACATATTCTGACGGTAAAATAAGCTTCTCGAATTGAATGTCTAGACGCACCAAAATTTCAACTCCTTTCATTTCGTAGATTTCAGAAGTAAATCTCCGATCGGATTTGTTTTGCTAGAGTTCGTATTGGTCTAAGATACGAACGAGTTCCGTTTCAAGACGTTGTTCGTTATGTGTATCTTACATTCATGAGCTTTTAGGATACGTATCATATACGTTAGCAGCCATTTTAAAGCATTAAAGCCATGTACTGATTATCATATAATAATTTTCTGATAATAATTGTCAAAAAAAAATTTGAAACTTTATTTATTTAAATCTTACAATTATGTTCACTATACGTTTGGCATTTTCTTTTATAAGGAACTCAACCTATTGGTGACTTTAAGAAATTTTGAATGAATTGCGACTTTCGTCAAAGCGGATGTTCGTAAACTGACAGTTGCCTGTAATTCGCTTTACCAATGTTACAAGTTTCAGATAATTACTTTTGAAACAGTAAATAAGCTCATAATGATGTCGATTCTCATTAAGTTTGGGAATTTAAATTATAATGACGAAGGAACTGCTTGAAATGTGTCGGTACTATCTTAAGGGGATTTAGTTAAACTCCTGGAACTTTGCATTGATGAAATCATCTTGTTAATTAGGACTCCATCTACAATCTGCTTCTTAATTAGAGACGTGGGACTTTGAGCTAAATTTCGATTGGTTCTCCCTTCAGCTGCCTCGTTCCAACTCTGGTGTACGGTAGATAGAGTCTTATTTAATATATGCGGCGTTTTGGGTTGTTGTCAATGTACAAACAGCACTTACGAATTTTGAATTAAATTTCTACTGATGAGCATTTTATCTAAAACGTCAAGTTAACTAAACGTTAGTTAGTATGATATTTAATAACCGGAATCAGAGAATGTTTGGCCAAATATGGAAACATTATATGATATTATAGTATGTTCATCTCGGTAACTCAGGCCGTGAGCAAAGGCCAATGCATTCGGTATTTTAATTTTTCATACAGTGTAATTACAATTAATTTCTCAGAAGTTTAGCCTACTATATTTTATTACAGTTATTACGGTCTCAAATTATGAAAATATTTGGAAGGATTTGCAATTAAGGTTTTGAATATCCAGGTACACATTTTAATCTAACAAATTATTTTAATAATTTAATATTTTAATGGGGGCCGCAATGACCGCGCGATATGAGGCGTGGGCCTTGTGCCGCTTGGTCGCTGGGACCGTGGGTTCGAATCCCACTCAAGCCATGGATGTTTGTCCGCGTCTTTCTGTGTTGTGCTGTCCTGTGTACAGGTAGAGGCCTTGCGACGGGCCGATCCCTCATCCAAGGAGTCCTACCGAATGTCTACAGATCAAGCCAACCTAAAGTTGCTCAGGAACTTGAAGAACGGGTCGTTCCCAGTATCCCATTATCCCAGATATTTTAATGTCAATCTATATATGAATAGACAAACGCTTTTCTGGATAATCACCAGGTAATAGATAAACCAATGGTACTACACAGTTGTGAGACAATTGTGGGTATTAATATGAGATACTGATGATATTTAACTGATTATCGAAACGCATCTGTCAAGGATACAAATTGTGAAGTTGTCTGATAAAGTTAAATAAAGCTAGATAGCTAAGATTGTGACTGATACATGATGTGCAATGAATGGACCTTAAGTGGTATTTGAAATTTCACGGCGGTAATTATGAAGTTTGCTATCTTTGGTATAATTGCAACCCATAAGACAGCCACCTTCAGTGTACCATAACTTTAAAGGAACACTAGGAATTCAGACTATAATTTAAAACTCTGATAAGTGATCGTAATTGAAATGCGTAGCGGAAACTTACGAAGGATCAGATTACCGCCCATTAAAGCGGATGTCGTTATCCGAGAGCTGCTTCAGTTAATCTGGCTTTATGAATTTCGGTGTTCCTCACTGTAGAAAACTTACCTGAGGCAGAAAAATGGTAACAAGATGTTAGCCTGGTCCTACAGTCACTACAAATCAGTCATTAATGCTCCGGTCGGAATTTCAATGTGGATTAAAGCTCTTTTCATTCGCATCTCGCTTTTAAGCGGAATTTCCAATTTTACATCTGTGATAAAATTATAATATAAAATGCTTCATACAAAATCCACGTCCTGTTTATTGGGGGAAGGGGGGTTATTATTTGTGCATACGAGGTGCGATCGGAAAGTTTCAAGACTGTGTCAATAGAGGGCGACCCGGATGTAGTACGAGCTTCTGCCGCTAGGGGGTGCGGCCTACATTCATTGTGAATCAGTGTGCCAGCCGGCATCATCGAATTAGCATTTGTTTCTTAGTTACGGGCGTTTTGGTAGTGCATTACACCGAACCTCCTGCGATTTCGGAATGGCGTGTGCATCAAATTTTGCCAAAGACTCGCCAAAACGGCTACGGAAACCTATGAAATGCTAAAGCAAGCATTTGTGTGGCATTCACGTTTTAAAAATGGCCGAACCTCTGTCGATGATGACGAGCGTTCTGGACGACCATCTTCGAGCACAACGCCCGAAAATGTTACGAAGATTCGGCAGGCCATTCACGAAGATCGACGTCGTACCATCAACGACTTGTGCGACATTGTTGGGATAGGCTATGGGACCTGTCAGCTGATTCTAAAGGAAGAACTCCACATGCGACGCATCATGACAACGCGCCAGCGCACACCGCCCTCAAAGTTCGGCAGTTTTTGGCCTCAAACACCATGGCATTCATCCCGCACCCTCCTCATTCGCCGGATTTAGCTCCGTGTGACTTCTTCCTCTTCCCAAAGATGAAAATTCAGCTAAAGGGAAGGAGATTTGAGACGATAGAAGAGATTCAGGCATAATCGCAGATGGTGCTTGACAGGCTGACAAAGAAAGATTTGCAGGGATGCTTCCAGGCTTGGCAGCGGCGCTGGGATCGTTGTGTTCACTCCCAGGGGAACTACTTCGAGGGTGATGGATGAATTTAATACCTGAGATAAGTGTACGGGTTTTTATAGGCGCAGTCTTGAAACTTTCCGATCGCACCTCGTAAATCGATCGGTCACGATATGACCCAAATTTTATAATTGAAACTACCTTTTTGGTTTTTGAACTGCAATGACTTCCATCTATTTGTTACGAGAAAAACGGGGATATTATTAGGGAGAGCGGATCAAGGTTGTCCAGACGGTAAATAAGGGAAATGCATGCAGAATTTTTGCTTGGAAACCTGAAGTGACGAGGCCACTTGGATAACCTAGTAGTAGATATGAAGATAATGTCGAAAGTAATTTAAATGAATCTGAGTGAAACGGTACGGACCAGATTCGTCTGACTTGACGTAATGACGAGATGCAAATTATTGTTAGGTGAGGATCGGCTTCAGTGAAAGGCAGGGATTTTGCCGACTGGCTGAGCGGACTTTGATTTCTCAGGAAGGGCTCAGCTGCTTTCTGGAATTAATTTAATTACTTTGACAATACTAGAACACTTAAGAAACTCTTCTTTTTTTAATTGGAATATGTGACATGGATTGACAGAACAATTGCAATAATATCGGATCGTGATACTTTATCCAGTCCTTGCTGTGGTAGAAGAAGTGAAAACTCTGACGTCCTATTTATTTTTACTTTGTCTGTTAAATATTTGTGTTCGTGTGGACAGCTGCTTAAATACATTAGAAGAATTACGCAAGAGTTGTAAGCTATGTCTAATGTCAGATTCTGTAGTGCGGCGATGTTACTATTTAAGAATAGTTTAATTAAAGTAAGTCCTTCAATTAATTCTTCTGATCGAAGGCCGAAACCAAAACCTGACGGCAATGTAATTGTGTGTGAAAACGGACCAGTACACTGAGAAACGGCTTATACGATGAAGAGGTCTCCATCAGGTTCCAACATGACAATTTCCCACGAATTATATTTCAGGCAGTTACTTTACTTTCCAAGTATTTATGGTTTCTAATAACTTACCTCAATTAGAAAACCAAATAATTTAAAATGATTTGAAAACGACAGAGATATTAACCATTGCCACGAGCAAATTTTTAACTCTGTCTCCGACATCAAACGAAATGTTTTAGCTGTTGCTGTTTTGTTGTACGCAACTGTAGTTTTCTCCAGCAAGCTCGGAAAGTGTATTCTTTGCTGGAATACACAAAATATCTTCAAGCCTTATTTTTATCGTGCATTTAGGTGAATTAAATCCGCCCTGTTCGATAGTTCCCACTTTGGCCGCCACAACGCAGCACCTCAGTGTCTACCTCACGACTTTACCCATTCACCATTCTGTTATCACCACTCGTAAGTACGTGCTGTAGAATAGGGCAACATCCACATCAAATTTTATCAAAATCTGTCTGATGGTTTTAGAGTTGAATAGACTGGAGAGACGGACAGACAGACACGGGTATCCCGCAACGCGTTTTCGCTATTTCACTTCGTGAAAATCACGCACAACAAAGTAAATTATATTCCTCGAAGCTGAACCTGGTATAGAATTGGGAAATTCAGTTACAAACTGGCATTGATAAATCCCAAATTTTTTATGTGAAAACTGTTAAGCTAAAGAACAATGTTCGGATTGAGTATTTCTTGAGCAAGTCTTTAAAATGTGACTCTTGTCATCAATGCAAAGTGTATGTAAGTAAGTGTAATGCTTGACATAAATTTACTCCTTTGTGCCTAGTTATTACGTCAACGTCGTAATTTATTCAATTGCAACACGCCGGCTTCCATGTTTCATTTTTAATGTGACACCGTATACCATTCAGGACCTCTGTCTGTTTGCCTATCAGAAGTTATTTTCAGAGGGCATAACTTTTACATCTTACAAGGGCTTTGTCATTGACTGGTGCCGATAGCCGACATATTGTACCTACAATGACGTATTTCTTACCAAAGAGGTTTTTAAGAACGGTCTTGACATTATGGAAAGCGTTAAACCTACGAAATTGTTACGTAATGGTTCGGGCTGTTTATAATATCAATCTGTAATAATTATCGCTTAATCTGTAGCTTTCTCAGACATTATCTTTGGACGTGGTTGGTTTTACTATGTGCCAAATGATTCCTACCAAAGAGTTTCGAATTTGCTAACCTGGCAACCACATACAAGAACACACAGCGTCATAACTAGAGTTCGGATGTTCATGATATGTCGTATTTTTATTGGGGCTTCTATTTTCATTCAAAACTGAAATTAAACACTAACTGGGTTATCCTAATCACAATTATGCTGTTTTTATTTTGCATTTAAATGCATATTTAGGTCATTTTTATGTGTTTGGTAATATTTGTAGTTAAATGCATATTTTGGTTATATTTTGAGGATAAACTTTTACTTGTAACTACATTTCTCAGACACTTACAGCAAATCCTTATGCGACATGAACAATGAGCAGTTCAAAACTTTCTTGGCGAAATACATGGCAATTTGACAATTTTCTATTTTAACCTCTCTGATAGTGCATTATATTACTGAAAGGACCTAAAATAATTGAGGTGCATGTATTATGAACAGGTGTGTTTAGTTGTGATATATTCAATGCTGCAAACTCTACGTACGAGTGGGCAGCGAACTTGCCTTGAAACATGACCCTCTTTGTTATAGTCAATCAAATTGTTTTGGATTATTTCTTTGTATATAGTCGTCTCGTAGGGTACTTCGACACATGTAGGCATTACTCAGGAATTATGGACATGCGTTTGTTTGCATAAATGACGCACACTTGAAGTGATCGTGGCTGATATCTCGGTGTTCCGCCTTGCGAATTTGGTGTCTCAGTGCTGCTTTATTATAATGTTTATGATAAAATGGAGTATGAATTTTATTATCTTACACGTGACATGACGTCCATTCAAAATTTCAGCAATTTCCGACCATTCTTACTATATTCGTGAAATTGTTGCGCAGGACGCCCATTTCTGCTGACAAAGGGTACTCAGTCCTGATGGGTTGTGTTAGGTTAAGTTAGGTTAGGTTAGGTTAGGTTAGGTTAGTGGGTACATGCGCAGAAGGTGCCTCGCACATGCGTCGCGCAACGTGTCCCGGGGTGTGCACGGTGTGATCGTTATTATTGTTTCCATAAAATTAAAATACTCTTATATGTTAAAATTTCATATTTTAAAATGAATGTAATGCGATCATCACGTGCAATTGTATTTGTTGTAGGGACATTGGTATTTTGCACTGGTTACCTGTTGACGTCGTAAGCGACCCTGTCACATTTGACGCTGACTTGTAGTTGGTGTGCAGGCTTTGTTGTACACATGGGAAAAAATCATTAAAATACTTATATTCTTTTATTTTACATTTCTTATAGGAGTTACAACCATCACATTTTTCGTCCCGGGTTCAAAACTCGGCCAGGAGGTCGGATATCCTGACAGGATGTCCCAGTTTTGAGCCAGTCTGACACTTTTGGTTCCCGCGGAGTCAAGGATGAACAAGTCCTCTTGAGTATTACGCCGTCCAGTATGATAGAACTTTATTTATATTTCAGAAGCACAACACCCTGATGACTGAGTCAGCAGTTACTTCTTAAACGTCGGTAAGCGTCCAAAATGCCACACAGCGGAAAAATCCAGTAGCCTCGCATTCCGTTGAAATATGTTTGATTCAGTATTAAATCATAATTTCTCTCGTAGTCTAATGCCTTTTGTGCAACATAATTAATAAAGCTCTTCATATGTTCAAGAATGTGAACCAAGGTTTACTCTTACGGATTCTTCACATCTAAATTCAATTATTTTCAATTCTGAATCGAAATTTTTAAGTTGTATTTGTTAAGTACATTATGTAATTAATAAATTACAAGTCTGATGTTCGTCTTCTGAGCAGGCGACTAAAATACAGTCATCATTGAACAAAGGGGCATTTGTATGAACATCCCTTACAAAGAAATCGTCTTGTGACCTCACAGCTCATTCAACTGTTTCTCGTAGAGCGCGTGTCATTTGTTCCGTTCAATGCGCAGACTTCGAGGCTCACGACTCACTTTCCGGGAAACGTAAATTAGGCAAGTCTTTTCGTTTCTAACAGAAGAAGTGAACGAGAAGTTTGTCAGATACAGATAATTCACTGACACAACTTTCGTTCACGGAAATCTGTGTGCTTGTTGCTATAAGGTGAATACACAATCATGTGCAGAGCTTGTCTCCAATTATATATACAGGGTGTCCCAGGAGGAAAGGTTAACATTCTGGAAGGTCATAGTACCGGTCATTCTAAGGAAAAATGTGTATATGTACATGTGTGTATGTACTGTTTATAACACCGTTATTTATTGTTAAAGTCACAATATCGGTACAGTTTACCTAGTAAAATACATTTTCAAAAATTCCGTCAACATCAATGCACTTTGCAACTCGTGTGAGGACATCTTGACGTTCATAACATCCAATAGGGAAGGACAATATTAGACTCAAAATCCAAATACTGTATATATATATATATATATATATATATATATATACATATATCCTCCTCAGCACCTTTATTTTCAAACACTTGTAATCCACGTTCTTCCTTCAATGTAAGAGACCATGTTTCTCAACTATACAAGACAACCGACAAAATTATTCTTTTATTTATTCTGATCTTCAATTATTTGTCTAGCAAACGAGATGGTAAGAGTTCCCCGAATGTATTCTACATTTAATTTCATCATTGACTTCATTTCTGTTTGATATTATTGTTCCCAGATACTTACATTTTAAAAAAAAATTAAATAATGTGTTACTTATAATTATAATGTTATATAATATTAATATTACGCCCACGTATTTAGTTCTGTCTAAATTTACTTCTCGGATTATTTCCTTGTTAGCCTGTAGGAGAGTTTCTCCGTTCTTGTATACAGAACCGAATCTATCCCCCTGCAAACTGACATCAGCATAGGCAAGTACCTGGTGCAGACCGTTCAATTCGAACCCTTCCTTATTCCCTCTGACATTCCTGGTGACATTTTCTGGAACAAAATTAAAAAGTATTGGGGTCAAACTTCCCCCTGTTTGAGGTCATTGTGCACTGGGGAGGGATCCGACAGAAGGTTGCCTACACGAACTATATTATACATCCCGTCCGTACGCATCTTAATTAACTAAACAATATTCTCTGGTATTCCAAACTCAATCAAAATGCCATACAGTATTTACAATCCAACTGATTCATATGCCTTCCTAAAACCCGCAAGTAGTTGGTGAACTGACCAAATTATACTCCCATTTTTTCTATAAAATTTATCAAATGCAAAATTCTGATCGATATTTGACTCATTACGGCGGAATCCACATTGATCATCCCTGATAAAGGTTCATTCATAAATGACGTCAACCTCGCCAGAAGAATATTCCATAGAATTTTATATGAGATACCTCGGAAGTTACCGCACTCAGTAAAAATTTCTGTCTTCTGGGTTCTTGCGCTGTGTAGTCTGGTCGATGTTAACCAACGTTTCAGAGGTCATACTGCCTCCGTCATCAGAGTATGATGATTTCTGTCTTCTGGGTTCTTGCGCTGTGTAGACTGGTCGATGTTAACCAACGTTTCAGAGGTCATACTGCCTCCATCATCAGGGAGATGAGTATGAAGATTTCTGCCTTCTGGGTTGTTGCGCTGTGTAGTCTGGTCGATGTTAACCGACGTTTCAGAGGTCATGCTGCCTCTGTCATCAGGGCGATGAGTATGAAGATTTCTGTCTTCTGGGTTGTTGCGCTGTGTAGTCTGGTCGATGTTAACCAACGTTTCAGAGGTCATACTGCCTCCATCATCAGGGCGATGAATATGAAGATTTCTGTCTTCTGGGTTGTTGCGCTGTATAGTCTGGTCGATGTTAACCAACGTTTCAGAGGTCATACTGCCTCCATCATCAGGGCGATGAGTATGAAGATTTCTGCCGTCTGGGTTGTTGCGCTGTGTAGTCTGGTCGATGTTAACCAACGTTTCAGAGGTCATACTGCCTCCATCATCAAGACGATGAGTAAGAAGATTTCTGTCTTCTGGGTTGTTGCGCTGTGTAGTCTGGTCGATGTTAACCAACGTTTCAGATGTCATACTGCCTCCATCATCAGGGCGATGAGTATGAAGATTTCTGCCTTCTGGGTTGTTGCGCTGTGTAGTCTGGTCGATGTTAACCAACGTTTCAGAGGTCATACTGCCTCCATCATCAGGACGATGAGTAAGAAGATTTCTGTCTTCTGGGTTGTTGCGCTGTGTAGTCTGGTCGAAGTTTACCAACGTTTCAGAGGTCATACTGCCTCTATCATCAGGGCGATGAGTATGAAGATTTCTGTCTTCTGGGTTGTTGCGCTGTGTAGTCTGGTCGATGTTAACCGACGTTTCAGAGGTCATACTGCCTCTGTCATCAGGGCGATGAGTATGAAGATTTCTGTCTTCTGGGTTGTTGCGCTGTGTAGTCTGGTCGATGTTAACCAACGTTTCAGAGGTCATACTGCCTCCATCATCAGGGCGATGAGTATGAAGATTTCTGTCTTCTGGGTTGTTGCGCTGTGTAGTCTGGTCGATGTTAACCAACGTTTCAGAGGTCATACTGCCTCCGTCATCAGAGTATGAAGATTTCCGTTTTCTGGGTTGTTGCGCTGTGTAGTCTGGAAGATGTTTACCAACGTTTCAGAGGTCATACTGCCTCCGTCATCAGGTCGATGAGTATGAAGATTTCTGTCTTCTGGGTTGTTGCGCTGTGTAGTCTGGTCGATGTTAACCAACGTTTCAGAGGTCATACTGCCTCCGTCATCAGAGTATGAAGATTTCCGTCTTCTGGGTTGTTGCGCTGTGTAGTCTGGTCGATGTTTACCAACGTTTCAGAGGTCATACCGCTTCCGTCATCAGGGCGATGAGTATGAAGATTTCTGTCTTCTGGGTTGTTGCGCTGTGTAGTCTGGTCGCTGTTAACCAACGTTTCAGAGGTCATACTGCTTCCGTCATCAGAGAATGAAGATTTCCGTCTTCTGGGTTGTTGCGCTGTGTAGTCTGGTCGATGTTAGCCAACGTTTCAGAGGTCATACTGCCTCCGTCATCAGGGCGATGAAGTTTTCTGTCTTCTGGTTTGTTGCGCTGTGTAGTCTGGTCGATGTTAGCCAACGTTTCATGGGTCATACTGCCTCCGTCATCAGGGCGATGAAGATTTCTGTCTTCTGGGTTGTTGCGCTGTGTAGTCTGGTCGATGTTAACTAACGTTTCAGAGGTCATACTTCCTCCGTTATCAGGGCGATGAGTATGAAGTTTTCCGTCTTCTGGGTTGTTGCGCTGTGAAGTCTGGTCGATGTTAACCAACGTTTCAGAGGTCATACTGCCTCCGTCATCAGGTCGATGAGTATGAAGATTTCTGTCTTCTGGGTTGTTGCGCTGTGTAGTCTGGTCAATGTTAACCAACGTTTCAGAGGTCATACTGCCTCCGTCATCAGGGCGATGAGTCTGAAGATTTCTGTCTTCTGGGTTGTTGCGCTGTGTAGTCTGGTTGATGTTAACCAACGTTTCGGAGGTCATACTGTCTCCATCTTCAGGGCGATGAGTATGAAGATTTCTGTCTTCTGGGTTGTTGCGGTGTGTAGTCTGGTCGATGTTTACCAACGTTTCAGAGGTCCTACTGCCTCCATCTTCAGGGCGATGAGTATGAAGATTTCTGTCTTCTGGGTTGTTGCGGTGTGTAGTCTGGTCGATGTTTACCAACGTTTCAGAGGTCATACTGCCTCCGTCATCAGGGCGATGAGCATGAAGATTTCTGTCTTCTGGGTTGTTGCGCTGTGTAGTCTGGTAGATGTTTACCAACGTTTCGGAGGTCATACTGCCTCCGTCATCAGGGCGATGAGTATGAATATTTCTGTCTTCTGGGTTGTATCACTGTGTAGTCTGGTCGATGTTTACCAACGTTTCGGAGGTCATACTGCCTCCTTCATCAGGGCGATGAATGACTTCCATATAAAGGAACAGGAAATATTGTTTTAATATTTTTAGTCTTTTAAATGGGAGATTGTATGATTAAAGTTTGTGAGGTATTCCACTTTGGAACAAATTGTAAGGCTATCAAACAGAAAGTCTCAAATCCAAGCAGAATTATTTATCCCGATGAACTTCTCAGTTGTCGCCTGCTGTTTTGTGACGGAGCAGTTCATGAAGTGGTTACAGAAATTTTGAAGTAGCGTATCCCTCCATCTTCTGTGTAGAAAATTACATGGAGAAGACCGAAACCGACATCCTTCAGGCTGTGAGAACCTCCAGTCCTTCACAAGGCAATTCGTACAAACTAGCAAATACCGACAAACAGTAAAAGACATTGTGAGATTTGATTTTCTCACGGCTGTGAGGACGTCGAAGTTTATCTCCTGGGATATCGACCCGTTAGATACCTATTTCTCGGAGAATTATACTGCATTCACCTTTAGCAAGAACATGGATTTTTGCATGATTTTCCCCCCGAAACTTTGGTATCTGCCTGTGAGGGCACAGGAAACTACGACACAGAAGCCCACATTACTTCGTGAATTTTAGAGGAAAGGAACGTGTTTTGCGTCTTAAGAACAGGTTACACTGGTGTGAAAAATCACGTCGCCTTCTTCTACACAGAATGAATAAAAGCCTCGTGCATAACGCTACACACAAAGGACACGAACATGGACTTGCAAGGTCCATCATCGTCAAACACACGGTGTGGCCTCATTTTATTCCAAATTTTAAAGCTGACACTTTATCTTGAACAAATAACAGGTAATACGAAAACACGTTTTCTTTTCGATAGTTTAAAATGCCTACCTCCAGTTTCTCCGTATCTCCGTTCCCGGTCTACTTGCTAATCTGTCATAATCGATTTTGTAGTGCGTGCTAAATAGTTACCTGTGACTTAGTGTTCCTTCTTCGTGTTACGCATATTGTCAGTAAGTTAAAACGTAACAAAATCTAGGAAAATACATCTATAAAATCGTTTACATTTTCAGCATTGAGAAAATTGGCGTTTAGTACGGGACACCACATTATTTTTGTTTAGTGTTCTGTCTGACGACAGGTCAATATGAACAGGATCCTTCCATCCTTTTCTCGGACTGGGACCTGTTCATATACGTTCTTGGCACATGATCCAGAAGTGGTTTGCCATTGACTTCTTCTGTGTGTGAATGGAGTAATTGTTGGGATGCCACGGAGGAAAACTCCGTGTTGCCTAGACCACGGCCTTGCCCAACACAAGTTATAAATTCGGGCACCGCCGGGAATCGAACCCGAGACCCCAGGATTACAAGGCCAGCGTTCTAACCGCTAGACCACCGTGGCTATATATAAGAATTTACCTGCAAAAATGTCTGCGGCCAATACGTCGGTAAGTTTCTATCAGACGAAAAGTTGCAATAGACCGCTAGACACCACTTTACCTAAACATTTTCTCGGTTTCGATAGGAAAGTGAAATATTTATAGACACCAATGTCGGTTTTAAGGAATTATTTTTGTAATTTTGTGATATATCTCATTTCCTTCATTAACGGATCATTTCTTCTTCGAAAAATTTCGATTAAATGTGTTTAAGTGAGATTAATCTGCGCGTGTTTCATTTAACCATTAGTTTTACTTTACTTTTCTCATTAATTAACGTTCATGCAGTTCTGCCGTCTTGTAACCATTGATATCTTGGGGGTTCGTAAATAACTTTCTAATTGTCAGCTTGTATTCAGAGATTATTACATTCATATGAATGCAAATGTTTCCCCTCATTACGTGAAATAGGCTTGTCAAATACAGAGGCAGTGCTTATGTACTTAGTTAATGAAAAGCGATGCTCGAACAGAATGTTCTATAAACAGATTATACGCATCAGCTGTTACTGACTCAGAGACTTGGAGGTCGGATTGTGAGTGGTTGATTGTGGGGTGGGTAGATGCTCCTACACATCTGAAAGAGATTTTATGTCTACAATAACCTAGGCGATATTGAAACTTGCTAAATTTTGCTAGAAATTAATGAGTCAATTATTTCGTAACACAAACAAGTACATACTGCGTTGAAATAAAAACAAGTTTATTGTGTAATTGTAAGCAACAAATACAATAAAGAGGACACATATAGAAAGGTGGGCAGAATTGTCTTAGGGTGGCTAATAAGTCCTTTGAAAGGGTTACAAAGTTCAAATATCTGGGAAAAACAATAACAAATAAAAATGACACTCACGAGGAAGTTAGGAGGAGACTAAATTCTAGAAATGCTTGCAACTTCTCAGTTCAAAATATTTTGTCTTCCCGTCTGATTTCTAAGAACCTGAAAATTAAAGTATACAAAACAGTAATCTTGCCTGTTGTTTTGTATGGGTGCGAAACATGGTCTCTCACTCAGAGGGAGGAACATAGATTGCAGGTGTTTGAGAATTGGGTGTTGAGGAGGATATTTGGGCCTAAGAGGGAAGACGATGGGGCGTGGAGGAAACTGCATAATGATGACCTTAAAAATCTGTACTGCTCTCCCAGTATTGTCAGGGTGATTAAATAGAGAAGAATAAGATGGGCGGGGCATGTAGCGCGCATGGATGGGACAAGAGGTGTTCACCGGGTACTGGTTGGGAAGCCTGAGGGGAAGAGACCGGTGGAGAGACCTAGACGTAGATGGGAGAATAATCTCAGGCGGGATCTATGGGAGATAGGAGTTGAAGGAGACTGGATTTTGTTGGCCCAGGACAGGGTCTGGTGGAGGGCTTTGGTTAGTTCGGTGATGAACCTTCGGGATCGGTGAGCCATCTAGTTAGTTATACACAATTATTACTCACTATTTTATGCTATTATTTTTGCGGACCACAAACTTCGCCGCTGTCCACCTGCAAATAGTCTGTCAAGAGGCGATGAACTCTCATATGTTCTTTCAGTTTCGGGAAGAGCCCTAAGTCAGATGGAGCTAACTTCCGGTGCGTGTAGCCTTTCCGACGTTCGTGTAAGTCAGGCCTACAGTAACAACATTCTCTCAACGTCTAAACACCCTCCGATACGTCTCTCCATATACCTGACTTGAGACCGACTGCCGCTCTGAACTCTCGCCGTGTAAACGTAGCATTAGATTTTAAAACGTTATATTTTACAGCTGATATTCTTATTACGCAGATTTTATAAGGGCGTCTAAATGTACTTTGTATCCATTCAAGTTCATAGAGATAGAAAAGGAATAGGTGAGGAATTCGGGAAGGAGATTAATATACGAACGGGATAAATATATGTAAGAAAGGGAGGAGGGACGAGGACACAAATGAATTATTTCCCCGTTGAATTTTGACGGACCTTTTCTACTAGTTAGTGTGTCCAAATTTGTGTACATAAAGCATAGAAGTAATTTTCATTCGGAGCGTTCTCTATCGTGATGGATATTTGAATAAATGCGGGAATTGTAACTTGTAGGTAGGCGTTGAAATGTTTGTTATGTTTCTGTTGCTATTACCAAGCTTACTGTAACGATTATATTGTGGAAAGGTTTAGTCCTACTAATGTTGGTAGCGTGGCTTGGAATGGAGCAGGGCAACAAGGATGCTGTCGTCGGCTTAAACATAATCAGCTGATAAGATATTTCTTTCAGTGAAGCTACAGCTGATTCCCTAAGTCTATACACCATTTATTTCTAACCCTAAGTACTACCTAGACCATACATTTGACTGACGTAATTATTGACGTTATATCCGCCATGTACACTGTACAGTATTAATCGGCTGCATGATTTGTTAATTTTATTAAGTTCGAAATTTGTTACTGCCATATTATTTGTCAAATTTGAAATCAGGGCTTTAAGACTGAGACAACCGTATAACTAATAAGAATCTCACAAAAATGTTGGAGCTAATAAGCCGGCAGTAGAAAGTGTTGGATACTGCGTAACGATCTTGATACATACAGGCCACAGAATGCTGTTAAGGGGACGCGGTTGGTTGGACGTGTGGTTGTGGTGAGGGATACGGTGAATACAAGAATAATTTCAGTGGGGAAACCGCTCTTGAAAATGCCACGCAGGAGACATAGGTCAGGAGAGGATAATAACAGATCGATGTTAGGAAGACAGATTATGAGAATATAAGACCAACTTACGGATCGTGTCTACTGCGAGGTCTCGATATCAACAGCACTGAATTATCAGGTTCTGCTACTGTTTCACCTTATATCAAGGCGTAAGAATTAAGGGGAATGGGTGAGGGTAGGACTTGTAGCACGCAAGGGGCGATATCAAACTCGTACAAACTGTAAGATGCTACTTAGGACACCTGGGCATGCATCAGATGTTGACATAAACGTCGTGCAGATGATTCTGCTGACACAAGAAGGTGCAATTTTTTGGACTCTTGGGAATGTTCACTCATCTGTAAGTTCTATAAAAACCGTCAAATTTCTCGAAGAGATTCTCGATTTTCAGCTCTATAATACAAAAGCCTATCGCAGTTTTCGCGACGTATCTAGTAGTACCGAAAGGCTAAATAAGCAACATAGTCTTAGCTTATTATTTATCCCCCTTTGCAGTCCGGTTGATATAATTATTAATTCGTAATTTATAAATAAATGAGGGCCACGGTGGTCTAGCGGTTAGAACGCTGGCCTTGTAATCCTGGGGTCTCGGGTTCGATTCCCGGCGGTGCCCGAATTTATACCTTGTGTTGAGCAAGGCCGTGGTCTAGGCAACACGGAGTTTTCCTCCGTGGCATCCCAACAATTACTTCATTCACACACAGAAGAAGGCAATGGCAAACCACTTCTGGATCATCTGCCAAGAACGTATATGAACAGGTCCCAGTCCGAGAAAAAGGATGGAAGGATCCTGTTCATATGGACCTGTCGTCAGACAGAACGCTAAAAATAATACAAAAATTATAAATGGTGTTAAATCAAGTTTCGTGCTCGTCTTCAGTTCTTTACTTTATTCTAGTGTTACTGTGGCTGACACGAGTAATAAAAACTGCCTGTACATGGTGTCCATTAAATTCAGAGGTATTTTCGAGAAAAGACGAGAGTTAGAACCTCAAATCCTAACTCACCAGTTTTTGGACCTTGTGTTCCACAGTGCGTCTGAAATGTATAAATTGTACACACATTTTGACAATCCTAATTCATAACCGACTACTTGTGTCGCTTTTGTAAATACACATCTGTTTAGATTGTTATATTATTTGTTATAAATATTTTTAATTGCAATAACATTTACAGGAACTTTATGGGCACCCTGTACAGAATGTAACAAATTATTCTAGGATACGTCAGAACAGGGTTAAATAAAATAAAAGTTGTTGGTGCTCCTTTTGTCTGTATTTTATGTTATGTGCAGTACCTGTGTGTTGTGCAGAGAAGCGTTTTGAATTAAACTGATAACATTTGATCTGGGTTTTTGGGGTGACTGGTATTAAAATAGAATGTGTCTGCCAAATATTAATGCTTACCCGCAGTATCAAATAAAACGAAATTTCTTAAATTATTTGCGAACGGAAACACCAAGACTGCCGAACAGACACGAAGACTGCCGAACAGACAGAAGATTATTATTATTATTTATTATTTGTTAATTTTGTGTGATTTATACAAACAATGCAAGAATAATTTAATGAAAAACAGTCTGGTATTTCAGTAGTGTGAACTGTTGCTGGAAACCTGGAACAAATCTGTGTTCCTATTGTATTACTCTACAAAGATACTGACTAGAATTGTAAAAATTACGGAAGGCATTTCTTAACCAAATTATTCGCTTTGTTTTAAGGCTTCAGAAGCTTTATCCAAAAGTTCCTGATCACTCCGAGTCATTGGCTTACTGCAAATCGTAAAGGTATGTGATATATTTTAATAATAATAATAATAATTTTGGGTGGAAAAATTTCAGGAGCACACACAAACACCTATCTCGTATCTTTACATCTTTTTTGTGTGGTACAGAGCCCATTCCACCTTGGTTGACAGCAGGGCGCACCGTTTTTATTCCGAAGAAAGGAGATTTATCTAATCCGGAAAACTACCGACCTAATACCTATCTTAATACTGTATACAAGGCTTTCACCTCCAACTTGAACGAACGCATACTGCACCATATCGACCCTATCTGGAAAGACGTATACGAGCAGCGGGGTTCAAAACGTGGCATTGCAGGTTGCAAGGACAATCTGTTGATTGACAGATGCATCTGTCAAGATACGGTTCATTATAAGCGCAACCTGTCAATGGCCTGGGTGGACTACAAAAAAGCTTTTGACACAACTTCTCATGAGCTAATTGTCATCTTGCTCAAAGTGCTGAAAGTCCAACCTGACATAGTGAGATGCATTGAAAATCTACTACCGCTCTGGAAAACGCGCTTCAGTCTAACATCTGGGAAGCGTGTAGTGTCAACCGAGTTGGTTTACTATCACCGCGGAGTGTTTCAAGGTAACAGCTTGAGTCCTCTTCTTTTCTGCATCTCGCTACGTCCTCTTTCCGTTTGGTAAGATGTGAGCGTGGTTACATGTGCGGTGCACCGTCCATCCGTCATACACCATCTTGATTCCGAAGAGTCCTATACATATCTTGGTGTGAGTGAGAGTCATGTCCAAGATGCCTCCAAGGTCAAAGAGGCTGTGTGCAGCACCCTACGACAGATTTGGAGTTCCGAGCTCTGTGGTAGAAACAAAGTGCTTGCTGTTCCGATCCTGCTCTATACTTTTTGAGCAATGAAGTGGACAGTTAACGAGTTGAAAAACCTGGACAGGGCCACCAGAAAAATGATGACCATACACCGAAGTCTTCACCCTCCCGCGTCATCTTGGCGGTAGAGGTCTCTTGGTTCTGGAGAATCTTCACAACAGGATAGTTCTGGGTACAGCTCATTCCATCATTAATAGCTCTGATCCCCTCTTGACATTCGTATGTTCGCATGAGTCTGCGGGTGTAGGGGCGTTTATATTTCAGGCGGCAAAGAGAGCAGCAAATGACCTCGAATTTGACTTCGACACCAGCTCAGTTGGACGGCGAAAACAGTTGCCCCTCTTGACGCTGACGTCAGATCAATTCAAGGGCACTGTTAAGAAGGCTGAGCGAACTTTGTTGCTCAAGCAACATGCAGATAAACCCATGCATGGGGCCTTCTTCAAAAATGTAGAAAAAATGGGCTTGTCAAAAGACCTGACGTTCGCCTTTCTACGGTCGGCTGGACTAAAGTCTGAAACCGAGGGTTTCATCTTAGCGTGCCAAGATGGTGTTGTAAACACACTTGTGTACCGCCGAATGGTGATGGGTGTGGGGGTAGCGGATACTGTCTGCAGGGCATGTCGAATGCAACCAGAGACGCTGATGCATCTTTTGTCGGCATGTAAACATTACGCCAGCTGCGCCTACATTCATCGACATAATGCTGCTTTACGTATAATCTACTACCACCTGAGACACTTTTACGGCATAGATAAAGACACCCGTTTTGCCGTACGCTCCTGGGGACATTGAGTCCGTCGTTGAGAACGACAAATGTAAAATTTATTGGAACTATTCGTTCCCCACTACCAGGCAGCAGCCACTAAACCTGACATCGTTCTCATCGATGCCTCTGGATGCACTGTGTATGTCATCGAGTTTTCGGCCCCGGCTGAAACCAACATAGTTGTGAATGAGGCTGAAAAACGGACCTTGTGTTTGAGCTAAGACAACTGTACCCAGGATTCACTGTCAAATTAATCGTCCTTATAATTGGAGTTCTTGGAGGAGTCAAGTCGTCACTGCTGGCCAACATCAAGCTCATTCCGGCATGCCAGCGTAACGCTGAAGCACTACCCAGCCGGATGCAAAAGGCCGTGCTTCTCGGGTCGCTCCGACTACTACGTGTGAACGACCCCAACTCACTGTGGCCGCCTATCTCGTGGTTCGAGCCGTGACTACATCTGGGCTGCAAGCATCCGAGTTATGACGGCAACACGCCTGAAGTTTTTGGCTGCTTGTGGACCAATTAAACAATTCATAATAATAATAATAATTATAATAAGCAGTACCGACTGACAGGAATGTGATTAAGAAGGAAGCAGAGAGGATCTTGAAATACAAGGACCTTCTCATAGAAATACAGAGAATGTGGAAGGTTCAAGAAAAAATAATTCCAGTAGTTATAGGGGCAACTGGAACTGTCTCCAGGTCACTCAGGAAATATTTGGCCAACATTCCGGGCGAACACGACGTCAGGGAACTTCAGAAAACTGATATTTTGGGAACTTCATACATCATTTGAAAGACGCTGTCGTAAAATAAAATTATATAATACATGTAATACATATTAAAAACAAAATGTATCCCGGAAATAGCTGCTGCCCTATGTACCTTAGGGACAAAGTCTGTCTCGGGTACATGGAAGTACATACCCCATAAAGTGGTGAATATATGGGATAATAATAATAATAATAATAATAATAATAATATTGGCAAGAGTAATAAAAATAATAATAATAAATATATGCACATGGTATTTGCAATATTACATCATGCAAAGCACAAAGTACTTGCGACGTTATGTTTGCGACGCAGACTAGATTATACAAACACGACAAAGGATCGGAAACTGTAATTAATTAAGCAAGCCCAAGCAACGGTACGGATGCTTTTGGAAGGGATTTACGAGGCAGACAAATACAGCGTCTGTACAAGATTTGAAATTATTGGAATATTACCTTGTGAAGGAGAAATAAATATTTGGAGAACATGTTACAACTAGTGCCTACAATAGTTTGCTGAACATAAGGCAGATATTTCATCTTACTAGGGTTGCTGGACGGAAGATCTGAAGATCTGGGTTGTAGCACCGTGTAGTCTGGTAGAAGTTTCCCAAAGTTTCAGAGGCCCTTGCTGCCTCTATCTTCAGAGCGACGAGGCTTATCGCAGCAAGGACTCTGGTAAATTGCTACCAGAATACACGGCGCTATAACCTGGACCACAGCCCGACTTCGGACTTACGGCTGTGAGAATCACAAAACCTACAGAAAGTAACGTGTCAGGTGAGGTCATTGTACGTCAACATCGGAAGAAACCGGACGACCGAAAATGTCATTAGAGAGAGAGAGAGAGAGAGTCATTTGTCACGCTGAGAGAGAATTTAGTCTCTTCATTTCACTTCTGAGGAACAGAATTATAAAAAATGCGGGATCATGATTTTTGTACGTTGTGCTGTGTGTCTGCTCTATATAGTGCATTTATTGTAACTCTAAAATCCCTTGAGATTTAATATTAGGCAATGTTTGTATATGCCATTCTAACAGACCTAGTTCATTTTGTTTGAATTTCGCACAGGAGCAGTTCATATGACGAGAATTCGAAATACGAGGCGCGTCCCAAAAGTAAGTTTCCCTGGGGCCGTTTACAGAAACAAAACACAATTCCATGGAAATATTTGTTGCAGCTGTTGAAGATAAAGGTTTTTATTCCAGCTCCCGCCGACTATGAAGTGCGGTCAGTGATAAAGTTTTTGAATGCACAGAGCATAGTGCCGATCGAAATTCATTGTCAGCTGTGCCGGGTCTATGGGCCTAACGTTATGAGCAAGCAGATGGTGCGTCGCTGGTGCAGACAATTTTCAGCGACGGGCCTTTCAGAACAAGCGGCGCGGGATGCTTAGTGCCGGTATTGTCTTCCTGCACTGTAACGCTAGGCCGCACACGGCTCGACGGACAGCAAGTCTCCTGCAGGAGTTCAGCTGGGAGGTGTTTAATCATCCACCCTACAGCCCGGACCTCGCTCCCAGTGATTTCCATCTTTTCCTACACCTCAAGAAATTCCTGTCCGGTCAGCGTCAGCGTTTTGAGAATGACAGAGAGGCGGAGATGGTTGTCACACAGTGGTTCCAATCCCAGGCGGCAGACTTCTACGACACAGGTATTCAAAAGTTGGTCCCACGGTATGACAAATGTCTCAATTCCGGTGGCGAATATGTTGAAAAATAGCTGGACACTTGCTGTATCTGTTGCAATAAATATTTCCATGAAATTGTGTTTTGTTTCTGTAAACGGCCCCAGGGAAACTTACTTTTGGGACGCGCCTCGTATATCGGGGGTTTGAAGCCTTTTGCCTCAGTCCCTTGTCACAAACTCCCCAGTTCCCCCCACACTTCTTTTTCCACAGAATTGAGGAACATTTGTTCTTCAAGATGATGATGGTATGTGGGGGCAGTTTTATCTAAGCTCCTCTGACAGATATGGTCAAATCATTTACACGATTCTACAGCATGTTTAAAAACGATCAAGAACATAAGAAGTTGCTATATTTAATGTACCAGAGCAGTTAAAACAGTCAAGTAACTTTGATAAATGCAGACAAACATTTCCAGTTTCGTTCACATTGTTTAGTATGCGCGCCATGATAAATCTCTAATCCATGTTACTGATAAAAATGATTGTAAAGTTGTGTTATATTTGTTGAAAAGTTATTTATCCTATACAAACCCTATAACAAGCCTTACGTTCCTTTCATGTTGATAACATAACCTCATTCATGTTGGTAATGTCTCTTTTAACAAGCTTTGTACTTCGCTCTACTTACTTCAGTATTTTTATTGTTTATTATAGTACTGGGTAGACAACTTAACATTTATGCCAGCAGGTTAATTAGTAATAAGATTTTTTAGGGTAAATCTTCCATTTTGTCATACGCTGTACGTAGTAAGTCAGCGAATGTGACACTTGAGTATTATATTCAAGTCATCTGTAATAGTATTATTTTCTAAGAACGTGGCTTTCATGTAAGAATCTGTTCATTTCCTTGGGATTATTTAAACCCAGAGGACTTTGGAAACGCATTCCCTACCACACGCACTCTCGCTTCTACAACTATATTCGATAAGGGCAGAATGTGCGGAATGCCTATTGTAGTTTGAAAGCTTTGTGATGTTGATATGTCAGTATCTCATAGCGCCAAGATCTGTGAAGATCTGTTACCGTCATATTTTCATAAAACTATGCAAGGCCAACAAGAACCGGTATCATAATTCTAAATTCCAATAATTCTGAGACACGGTAATATTGAAGCCGAGTCAGAATACTCCGATGGCAGAAGGAGACGTAGAAATGTAGCAAAGAAAATCACAGAGATGTTCTACGATTACAGTAATAGATTGTTCATAACTCATGTATCTCCTTCTGTCTCGCTCTGTTTATGACATCCTAGAAGCGAAAAGAGAACTGTCCACCAGAAGAAATGTCCAGTCATTTTTCCCGATGGCAACACGACCAGTGAAAATGTGGTTTATGCCAGCAACTGTTTCTGTTGCTTTCGAAACCATTATTATTCTTATATATAAGAATATTATATATAAAATGTATATATATATATATATATATATATATATACATACACACCTTCATAAGTGATCTATGTCAATTTTTGTTTGCTTGGCAACCATTTAATACGTAACCGTAAACGACAAGTCTCAGGCATGATTGGTTGCCAGGCTACCGTTTTTAATGCATGAAGCGATCACGTTACGGCGTTACATCGGTTAATTGGGATGTGTAGAATTTTCGCATAAAAACAAAACAGTTTAATTCTTTCAGTGTACTTCTCAGGCAATTGGGATAACTTTTTATTTACCTTGAACACAGAAATGTTCATGTTTCATGATTTTATAATAATAAGGAAGCAAAATTATCTGTAGATTGTTTTTAATGCCCCGGACGAAGAGTTGACCTTTTAATGTAAGCTTATATCTTATACTTTGAAAAATGTGATAAGAATTTCAGGTTAGAAATTAGGGGCGGCTGTCGACTTGAAACTGTGAATGACAGAAGGCATTCATATCCTTCCCGTAATTTGTCTTCCTACGTCTGATTTATGGCATGTTGAAACATTCCTGGGATGGCATAAGCTTCTGTGTAGCTCGGCCAAGGACATTCCAATAATTTGATAACAACGTAAAACATCTTTGGAATTGCCATTCAGATAGACAACAGCGTTAGGTTGAATGTTGAAGGTAAAAGTCAGGAGCGAGTCGGGTCCACAGAGGGAGTGAAGGATGGAAAATGTAACTGAACTGTACGTGAGTCCTGAGTCCTTACTGAAGTGTGAGAATAACGCAGCCCAGACGGAAATAAATTACAGAGATCCACAGTTTTTCTTTGAAATTTTGCTTTTTCTATGCTGTGGAATGGTCTTAAGTTTCACGTAGACGAATACATCCTACAGAAGGTGATAGTTGTTCACATGGCCAAGAAATTCCCCTCCGAATATTCATTGCCGGGTTCCAAGTGCAAGCTAATTTGCTTGTCCCAAGCGGCTGAATCCAGTCCAAAACCCCACATCCTCCTATGTTCATTTCCTACAAACAAAATTCTTTGTTCACTGCAGTACGCTGGATATCGCACGGTGTCCAGGTGTTAAACGTAACCTATTTCGGAAGACATCTTGATTATTCTGTAACGTGGCATCATTTTGGTTCCGTGTTGAAACACCTTCTGTTTTCATGCCACTTATTTTCCACAAACAACCTCAAAAAAACGGAACAACTAAAATATGAGCCCTCCATTGGCATGATACCAGCTTTCATTCACGAAATGAAGTATATATTTTTAAATAAACATAAAATATATTGTATCGAAACGTGCTATAAAGTGATTTATTTATTTAGTGTTCTGTCTGACGACAGGTCCATATGAACAGGATCCTTCCATCCTTTTCTCGGACTGGGACCTGTTCATATACGTTCTTGGCAGGTGATCCAGAAGTGGTTTGCAATTGCCTTCTTCTGTGTGTGAATGGAGTAATTGTTGGGATGCCACGGAGAAACCGGGGAAGCCCCCGGAGGAGACCACGGCCTTGCCCAACAGAAGTTATAAATTCGGGCACCGCCGGGAATCGAACCCGAGACCCCAGGATTACAAGGCCATACATACCTGATGATAACTTCCAGTCGAAACACGTAGTCTGACAAAGAAATGGGCATTCATTTGTTGTTATTTACCGCCACAATTTCCTATTGTGATTTTTATTGTAAATATCAAGTGCTAACCAAGCAGACAGACAGACAGACAGACAGACAGGCGGACGGATGGAGGACACTGCACGGCCGAATATGGTTTGCCCAACGTAGGGAAAAGCACGATCAAGTACAGACATACATCGAAAAATGAAAGTACCTCTTGAAGGAGGAGACATGTCGGATTAATGTAAATAAATTATATTATTATGTTATATTTGGACGTTTCTTTTGTGTGTGATGGAAGACAGCTGGTTTACCACAGAGGTTTTATAATATGAATTAATTAATCAAGTGCCAAAGCTTCTAGGTATTGTCAATGGTCGGAACAGCGTAAACGTATCTGTGACTCCCGTGCATGACGAAACGAGATGGTCTTTTTCTGAGCACTGCACACGAAAGGACTGGACTTGTTAATGTACATAATGAAAAATGTAAAAACAGAATGCCCCCAAACAACTATTAACACAAAGTTCATGTATGTGATGGTTGTGTGTATGAATTGTTTTAGGACGCACACACTTAGTCGCAGATTTTGTTTCCTACAGATAATAAAAAAAACAATACACTGTACAGAGGCGCATGTGATAGTTTAATTGTACACTTGTCCTGTTATACGCGATTTATCTTCGGTGGATTCATTTCAGTATTATCATGACGACCAAGAAAGTCCTACATAGCAGCCACATCTTAAAGCCTGTTACCCGCATGAAAACTTCTCCAGGCTTATCAGGGAATGTGATTCAGATGATAAGCTTAGCTTCGAAGAATTCTGGCGTAAGTTTTAACATCAAAATGTCGATTGTTATACTTTTCAATTTTTACGCTTTTTCAGTATACAGAACGATTTGCAGGAACGTAAATCTACTGGCACTTGTTTGTCGTTAAATTTATTATAGTTACAGCGTTTTAAAAACTGTTGAAATAAAGTTGAACATCTTAACTACTTACATCGTACTTAACAGGCATTATAGGTGTCCCAAAAAGATATATACTTAAGCCTAATATTTCGTATAATGAAACAAACCCTTCTGGAACCTTTGTATATACAACATGCGTTCTGATAACACACGCAAAACCAGTTGATTGTGTTTAATCGCGATGAATGGAATCTAAATTTGCCACGAGTCATTCTGTTAAAGACACAACACAGTTACACATTTTTCAGCAAAGTTTTTGCAGACACAGGAAAGGTGTATGAGGTAGACCTGAGTCATGTTTTGAGGAAAGGTAAGAATTGTTTGAAAATAATTTTATTTTGTGCGGTAGCATCTGATTATTTCATATTCCGAATTGCCTGCAACAGCTGTTTTATCGCAACTGATTTTCAACTTTGTTGCACACAAATAGGCATAGTAAAAGCAGGGTTTGAATTTGGATACATCTCATCTTTTCTGGTATATAATTTATTGATTGAGCACAAAGACGAAATTATATCGAAAACCATTAAATAATTTTGTAGATGAAGTATACGTACAGACAGACAGACAGACAGACAAAAAGGTATATGACCCCTGATTGTGCGTTCATAAATGAAATATAACGGATATTTCTTGAGAAAAATAAATTGTTCTGTGTGCTTAATTAAGCACTTTCCCACAAAGAAGTTTCACTGAAATTTATAATGTTTTGAGAAAAAATAAGAATTGGTTGAAAAGGCATTTTTAAATGTGCTGGAGTCTAATTGATTTTCTGTTCAGAACAGTTTGAACAAGAAACTATTCTGTCGACTTTGATTTTCAGTTTGCCTTAGAATACGCCAATAGAAAGACAGAAGCACTTCGAGAGCTCGAATCAAACATTCCATGCAATTTCATTGTCTCTACCGATACTCCTTTTTTAAAACGTATGTTGAGTGACGCTGTCAGTAGCTCAGATTATAGAACGTAATGAATACGGAACTGCAAACGATGTGGAAGGAAGCGGCCGTGGCCCAATTTAATGCCTCTGACCAGCATTGGACTGAGGTGACTGAGAAAAATTCCGACATCGCGAAGTTAGTATAGTCTGGTCTGGGATTTGCACAAGAAACTTTTCGAATGCGAATCAGGAGTGCCATTACAACTCATTTTTCCATCGACCTGTTTTTTTATAACAGCTGAAGTGGCGCTGTATCGAACATGATTACATTGCTTAACGGTAGATATGTGTCATCACGTATGTTAGCGGATGGCGGCAGATGGAGATTTTACTAATCCTTGTTGCATTCGTCATTATTAAACATTCTTTCCGAAGGTAAACGCCTGCTTGAGGTTATAACTTTTATAAGCCGATACTTGTCTGAATAACGTTTGACATAGTTCAACCCCCACCCGAAATAAAAAAGACAGCAGTACTTCACGTTGAGTATAGAAGAAATCGCATTTTTTTGAGAATCTTATGAAATTTTTAAATGTAGTGGTTATTTTATCTCCTGATGGTGGAGGCAGCAAGGTCTTCTGAAACGTCGGAAAACCTATACCAGACTACACGGAGCAACAACCCAGAAGACAATCATATTGCTACTCGCCGTCGTTAGAACATCAAATTCTAATTTGTTAGACGTTTGTGGTGTCGGAATTTCTGTGTTTTCGTTGCATCTAGAAAGATTACCTTCCGTAATCCTGAAGGCCTGTTTCCGTCGACTTATTTGTACGTAAGTTTCACTGAATTATAATATTGACGTATTTTTAACCTTTCACATTGAGAGTCTGACTGGGTTCCACACTTTCGTTGAATGTGAATAGGGGATAGGGGAAACTGTCTAAATTCAAAGACTTAACATAAACAAACATTTTGTAGCCTCTGAAGATATTACATTCATGCAGATAAAAATATTAATTGAGCTGCCAACATAGGAAGCACTCTGTAGACTGCGCCGTCGTGGTGAACGAATTGATGTCTCCTATTACGAGATTTAGAAACTAAAAGTACAATTGTGTGTCGTACAGAAACAGCGGAGTGATATTTTGGCCAGGAAGTCGCAGGACGTTTCGCTGCCACACTGCAGAACCAGAAGTGAGCCGGAATTTTTCAATCATCGGGTTCCCTTGGTACAGAAATAATCTGGAAGACGTAGAGATGTCATCGCGTTCCTCCCCTGCCGCTCCCGTCTTCGGGACGAGTCTGCAAAGTATTTTTTCCCTAGGTCCTGTTCGTCGTAGTTAGTAAAACGTCAACACGGTCTGCGTCCAAGTGTCTTCTACTTTGCTGAACCAACACATCTGCATATCCTTACACGACAGCTGTCCTCATCTGATCGTCTCACACTATGAACAGAACTTGAAAAGAGGATTATTTCCCTCCTCTTCAATATCATCTCAAGCTCGGCGTTACAGAAGTATGCAGTTGAGTAAACGTCGTTAAATGAGGATATCATGGAAGTATATTACTCTATGTAGTGAATATTCTATGCACCGTCTAACCCTTTCAGGCTTAAGAGAGAAAAAGGGAGAGAGTTAGGAAGGATAATAAGAGAGTAGAAGCAGAGAGAAAATTGGTGGGGGAGAATGAGCATCTTATAGTTAGAAGGTTCCCAGGCAATGCCCGCTCGTCTTTCTGGTCAGGATGGAATCTTCATGAAGACGTTAGTGTGATAAGTAGTGACAGCTTGCTGAGAGAGACGGAGGAATTTTGATTTGTATCTTAATGAATTTGTAAGCTATAATTTGGAAAGTTAAATAAGTAATTTACCGGCCGCCACTGAAATGGCTTAAATTTTGATGGATTTAAATCGGGAGCGCTGCATGAGAAGCATGAAGTGGCATCTTGGAACTAGGGAACCATCTCAGAATTTGCTTAAAGACAGAGGAAAAGCAAGGAAAACCTGTGTCGACATGTGGTTTAAATAATATTTAAGAATTCAGTCCGTACCGCGAAGAAAACACAACTCTTTACCATTACAAAGATCAAGTGGTTAACGCTGTTTAAGGAAATAATCGATGTTTACACTTAGAATCGTGATAAACACGCAAATCAAATTGGTTCAAAGGGTTAATAATATGAAGTGTTACAGAATATAAACATGACAGCCGATAAAATGGATCATGCCCAAAAGACTGTCTTTGTCGAAGTTTCCCTGCGTTTGGAATCGACCTGTCGATATCGGATGTTGACGTTGGAACGCTGGAGGCGGCAGTCGATACAACTGCTTACTGCAAACAAACGTGCTCTTCGGTAATAGAAATAGCGTGGCTGTTATGAACGACGTCAGGTTCCTCCGACATGTAACAGTCCTGCAGGCTCGTCGGATGTCGTCTTGATACGTCACGAACAATCAGCTGTTTTTACAGCGCGCACAGAATATCTTTAAATGTATGTCAGCAATTTTCTGTGTTTTCCTCAAGACACTGGCAGAAATCGTGAGCAGTCTGTTACTAAATTTACCGAACTATGCACTGTCCAGTACAGGCAGACACAAAACTCGTCCCGTTCCATTCTGATTTAATATATAATTTTGAAATGAATAAAAAATCACGTACTATTAAAACTAACTCCTCGTGTGTTCATTTTCATGTAAGAGCGCCGAAAATACATGACAGATTTCGAAGAGATTCTGTATTACAATCCTACACTCCATTCTGCTGTAAGTACACGTTACTTGGATGCGTGATCATTTTGATTAAACTCTGTGTGGGAATGAGTGTGTATCGAATGTATATTTATTATTGACAGATAATCCTGGATTAGGCTTTCAGAATTACATTATCATTTAGAGTAACATAACAAATATGTAGTTTTGTGACGAATACATGCAGGTTATTGCATGAGGATATTAGTTTAAAAAAAACAGTATCTCAAATCGTTTTGCACGTTCATGTATCTTTAGAATATACAGTAGAAATTCATTAATCAACTTTTAATTATATTTCGATAGACTTTGGTGTAATTTATTTGTTATTCGAATTATTAACCGTTCATGCTAATATACTATATTATTTCGATACAGCCCATAAAGTAAGTCGCTGGATATCGTCCGTTGTTCTAGTTCCATGCGCTGTCGTTTTCATGTTGTATGGTGGTGCACTCTGTTGATTTTAAGTGAAACCTGATCACGGTGCAAATCAGTGTGGCTGTCTACTGTTACAATAGAACCTGTAGTGATTACTTTTAATTTTTCTAGGCAGAGCTTTTGGAAGGTCATGTCAATTAGATTGTATCACTACACAACGTCTGTATTACTGTTGTTAAAACTATAAATTCTGAGAAACAGATACTATGAGATAGAAGGGTCATTAGCAAACAAAAATTGTATGGTCAAAGAATACGAACCAGCGCAAAGACGGAACAGTAACCTAAGGTATGTCTAAGAACAAATAATTTATGAACTTAGAAGTTGTGTGGAATAACATATTTTAGTTTATGAAGACTTTAAGAAATCAAGAGGTTAGGAGACATTTTACATTGTAAATTATATACAGCGCACATTGAACAGTCTGTAATGTATAAGCAAAGTCAACACCGTCCATTTGAAACGTACTGTTCGCTAAAGAGCTGCCTCTTGTCCAATGGATTTCATTGATTAAGGTGATGTGTGCGTGTTCTAACCTTATTTTGTCCGACTCTCTTTTTCAGTGTGCGGACATTTTTTGTTTATCGTAGCCATTGTGTTTCTGCCGTCGGCCGACAGGTGGCAGTCACAACGTCGATACACGCATCTTTGAGTCATGTTGGCTGTACCTTGTACTTTGACGACGCACTACGTATCAGTATCTTATATAGAGAGTGTTACAAACATTACGCAATGGGAACAGATAGAAAAACTCAAAACGAAAATGCGAAAGGAAGAATTGTGTACAGGGAAATTTTATATGGCCGTCAGATGGGACAAGTGTATGAATAACTGTGGGAGGTCCAAATTTATAGGACGTGATGTACAGCTGTGGATCTACGAAATTATTCCCCGCGACACAACGGTGGACAGTGGTCGGCGGTCAGCGCACGAAAGTCGTCTCGCTGCTTCACTGGACCGTCGTCCCATGGCAGGAAGACATCAGCAAGGAGAGGTAACTAAAATAAACCTTATGTTTCACTAATGCTGTGTTATGTTCGCATTTGATCTTTTGTGTTTGAACATGAACGTAATCTGGAAGCATATTTTAAGGTCAGATGAAGCAACATTCACGCGTATTTGATTGTTTTGGCGTAGGTATTACGTGGCGTAATATGTTAAAGCCGGAAACTCCTGGGTTCGTGTCTTGGTGAATATGTTTGGTTTACTGACAATAATATATTTCGGATGTAAAGAGTTGTGACGATGGTGGATTACACTTAAAATTATTCACTATCTGGACTTCTTTCTCAATCGTTGTGCTATCAGGGAGTTAGTTTTAGTTAATTGCAGCTGAATTAATAAAGAAATAATGTTGGTCGGCGATTCCAAATTTTGTACAAACCTATCAAGTCGGGTAGCGTGAACAGAAAGTCTCTCGTCATCCTAACGGTGAGGTAGTTCGGTACGCACCAAGAAAGCGACGTCCCACCGGTATCAGCTTCCCTGCAACACAGAATTATGTAATCGGCCATGGCTCCATTAAGTTAGTCACATTATTTTTGTGGCGTTGGGTTCTTTGAAACAAAAGACGAATTATTTTGGTCTTACAAGTTACAGAATTTTAAAATGTATGTATTTTGACTTCCCTCCAATAGCAAAACGTCTGTACCAAATATCACGAAAATTCATTCTGCCGTTCTTTAACTTTTATAAGCGTACAGACGGACAAAGCGAACTCACAAGGCACTCTACAGATATTCTGCTAAAATTAAACCCAAAATATTAAAATACGCTGTAAACGTATTAAGCCTTTTATGCTACAACGCTGTGTAAACTTGTAGGTAAGAGGAACACACTGTCTTCATCCTCAGTTATATTCTGATGCTCTATCATTAATATTTAAGTTGAGCCTACAGATGTCTGAATGGTCTAAACGTCGTTATGTTGATATATTATAAAGTGCAGTTATGTCGACAGACGTGTAAGTGTTATCAACTTGAAAATCTAAATTATAAATTTCCTATTAGGAACGGATTATTTGATTTTATTCTTAAATAGGGGCGTGTCTCACGAGCCAAACTGTATATATGTCATCATGGCGCACTTTTGAGACTGAATCTTATTAAATAATAATTCTGCCTTCCAAGGAAAAATAACTGCAAACACCGTTGGGCTCATAGGTAAATATTAAGCGTCCGCCCCAATTACGCGAAGTTCCACGTAAAGAATAAAGAAAGGCTTGTTATTTTAAGATTAGTCCCAAATAAATGCCTACCCCGATTAACCGGAATCTGCTGTATTAACGTTAAGACTTTTCAAAGACCATGGTAGTCGGGACGAATCTGTTCGTTCCACGTCCGTCAGAAGTTAATGTTAAGGAAGGGGATCACAGGGGAAGGGGGAGGGTAGGAAATAAGGAAATATTTACTGTCAGTACTGAAAACATTAACCCCAGCTGAATTACTTTGTAGCTCACTGCAATAATATTGGTTCGGCATGCCATAAGGCTCTTTTCTCGTAACTTATGCATGCAGTATAATAGCCTGAATGAACCTTATTGCACTCCATTCCTTTACCCAAGAAACTAATTGTTACGTCAGCTGTTTACTTGGCATTGTTGTGTTTCATTATCGCCATCAACAATCCGCTTTCGTCATTGTGGAAAGAGCTGAGCTGTGATTCGCTTGTAGAAGAAGTGCGTCGTGGACTAGACAATTTTGTGCTGTTAAAATCCTTTCAGAATATCACGAGTTCTTATCTTATATAAGAATTATTAAGAAATCTGTGAAACTGCCCTCAACTCTCTCCCATTTTATTTTGATTAAATTGGTCATTGCGGGTGGACGTCGTGGTCTCTTACAACTGAACAAAGTTTGAGGTAAGGGATTCCTATTTATTAATGTTGTTCATCACATTTAATGTTTTCGTCTGCATTTGTGAACTCGTGTACGAGAATTAGGCTTGTCTTCTTTTTAACACAATTTCAAGTAACATTAGATTGACTTCTGTTTGTTCACGGCATCATTGATAGTAAAATAATATTCCAGTAGGCAATTAACATTTTACAATTTTAAAGGAATAAAAAGTTTTTCGTGGCCCAGAATCATAATAAAAATATGTGAATGCTAAGAAGTGGGGTTTGCATTCTGAACAATAATTCCAACACTTTACATCTCTTGTTACATCGACATTATTAAAGCGTTTTAGGGATGAGTGAAGAATTTTTATTTCGGTTTTACAAGCCTAATTATCGACGAATCTCCTATGATCTCGCTACAACAGCAGATTAAATCCGGGGAATGTTTGCTGTTATTGAGTGCAAAGTATTTATGGGTACAAAACGTGGTCTTTCACTTTGAGGGAGGAACATAGACTGAGGACCTCTGAGAACAGAGTGTCGAGGAAGATGTCTGGACCCAAAACGAGAGTGGGACAGATAATAGAGAAAATGCATGACGTGCTCCTCACCCGATGTTGTTAGAGGGGGTGGGCAGGGGAGGTGTGTTTAGAATTTATTGGTTGGGAGGCCTGAAGGGAGGAGACCTCTGGGAAGACCTAGACGTAGATGGGAGGATAACATTAAGATGGATCTTAGGAAGATGGGACTTGATGGAGCGAATTGGATGCAACTGGCTCAGGATAGACCCCGGTGGCGGGATTTTGTGCACACGATGATGAATCTTCTAGTTCAGTAAAGGAAGTGGACTATTCTTTGACGAGCCGAGTACCAATCGACTTTTTATAGAATATCTTGCACATTGCAGTGTGTGAGTGGCGTGATTTGGGCCTGATCTACGCACGCGGTAGAACAAATTAGAGTTTTTGTGACTGTTCCCAACTGTAATTCTCGCGTTCATTTGATAAATTTAAATTCCATTTTGTGCTTGTAATGTATATAAATTTGTAACTTAGGCAGGAAAGTCCTTAATCACGTAACCTCTTAAGCATTTGTAGTTCTACAAACAGAGAAGAACTCGAAAATTTTAGCTTATGAAAAGGCGTAGCATTCTTTTTCCAAAATTTATTTGTTAACTGTCTGGTCCTGCATCAAAGGTCACGCAATTTCTATGGCATATTCTTTTCGTAATTTTTTAAAATCGATTCACCAGAGTAGAGGCATCTAAGACTTTATGGATTACATTGATATTTTATACGTAATGTCTACGTAGTTTACATATAAGGAGATTTAAATTATGCGAGTAATGACAAACACGCGGCATGACTTAATATTGCCTAAATCAGTCACACATTCAGGGTGATTAAGTCGAGAAGAGTGAGATGGGCGGGGCATGTGGAGTGCATGGATGGGGTGAGAGGTGTGCACTGGGTATTTTTGGAAAGCCTGAGGAGAAAAGGTCGCTGGGTAGACCTAGACGTAGATGGGAGGATAATATCAGGCGGGATCTATGGGAGATAGGAGTTGAAGGAGACTGGATTTTGTTAGCCCAGGGTAGAGTCTGATGGAGGGCTTTGGTTGGTTGGGTGAAGAAACTTCGTATTCCGTAAGCCGTCTAGGTAGTTAGTTAGTTAGTTAGATTAGTCACATTTAAAGCTTTGTCATTTTGTATTGAATCTCAACAGTCATTCTACAACAAAGAAACAAACTGAGTCCATAGAACAGAAGGCCTGCTTGAGAATCTAACAGTAGCCCAGGTAATCAAATATCACCACTTTTATGAAACTTTAAGTTTCATGTCCGTGTTTACAAGACCCCGCCTCTAAGCCACATCCACAAGCAGATGTACACAATCCACACCTTCATTCTCCACCCTCTAAGATCCATTTTAATATTATCCGAGCAACGCATGGGACTCTCAAGTGACCTTTTATTTTCAGGTCTTCCGATTAAAAAGTTGCACTTCTTGCCTCTGCCATGTGTTCTACATGCCCCGTCCATCTCATCATCCTTGATCTGACAGCCTACAATTTATTAATTATTGAAGAGATCTATAAAGCTCCATATTATGCAATTTTCGCCATTCCGTTGTCAGTAACTCTCTCGCAGGACCAGATATTCTTCTCGGTATCGTGTTTCCTCTTAGTCACTCTCAGTTGATGTGCGCACGCGTCAGTATGAATAAAAATCTGTAACAGCGATCGACTGTTTTTCAGGAGATGGAGTCAAACCAAAGTCGCAGCTGTTTTCATGTCGGCGGCAGGTTCACGTGCACCAAAGCATTGCTCAGTCTGAATAAGCTAAGAGAGAGGAACCTCTTGTGTGACGCGGTGTTGAGGTCGGAGGACGGCGGCGTCTTCCGAGTCCACAGAGTGATTCTGTCGATGCGCAGCGAATATTTCAGGTTTGTTTATTTACTGACGTGGTTTATTAACACGTGAAATTAGGACACAAAAGACGTCAATTAGTATGTGAAATGTTTTATCCCCTTCGTTGCAGAAACCTGTATTTTTATACGGCTGATTGTCTTTAGTTATTTGTTCGTTGTCATGAAATCACACGGCGGAGAGGAAGAAGAAGAAGAATGTCTTCTGGGCGTTGCGCCGTAGAAACTGAGTGGCATTTCAGACGTACTTACTGCCTTCTTTCCTTGATGATGGAGGCAGAAAGCACCTCTGAAACGTCCGATAATTTCTACGAGACAACATCCCAGAAGACGTAGTTGGTTTTTGTACTAATTCTTAAGTGCGGTTTTACCAAGGTGACAGCCAATCGATCTGGAAGGAAAAATAGAAACTATTTCCAAAACGACTTCGTTTTAATACTTAAAGACGACAGACAAAGTCCAGAAGAAAGTTGGTACTGCCCGAAACATTGAAAGCTGCTGTAAGTTCCTCTGTCTGAAATATAATAAACTGTGAGAAGGAACTTCGTAATACATGTAAGACTTGAGGTTCTCACAGCGGTGAGTCTGAAGATTTCTGTCTTCTGGGTTGTTGCGCTGTGTAGTCTGGGTCGATGTTAACCAGCGTTTCAGAGGTCATACTTCCTCCTTTATCAGGGCGATTAGTATGAAGATTTCTGTCTTCTGGGTTGTTGCGCTGTGTAGTCTGGTCGATGTTAACCAACGTTTCAGAGGTCATACTGCCTCCGTCATCAGGGCGATGAGTATGAAGATTTCTGTCTTCTGGGTTGTTGCGCTGTGTAGTCTGGGTCGATGTTAACCAACGTTTCAGAGGTCATACTGCCTCCGTCATCAAGGCGATGAGTATGAAGATTTCTGTCTTCTGGGTTGTTGCGCTGTGTAGTCTGGGTCGATGTTAACCAACGTTTCAGAGGTCATACTGCCTCCGTCATCAGGGAGATGAGTATGAAGATTTCTGTCTTCTGGGTTGTTGCGCTGTGTAGTCTGGGTCGATGTTAACCAACGATTCAGAGGTCATACTTCCTCCTTTATTAGGGCGATTAGTATGAAGATTTCTGTCTTCTGGGTTGTTGCGCTGTGTAGTCTGGGTCGATGTTAACCAACGTTTCAGAGGTCATACTTCCTCCTTTATCAGGGCGATTAGTATGAAGATTTCTGTCTTCTGGGTTGTTGCGCTGTGTAGTCTGGGTCGATGTTAACCAACGTTTCAGAGGTCATACTTCCTCCTTTATCAGGGCGATTAGTATGAAGATTTCTGTCTTCTGGGTTGTTGCGCTGTGTAGTCTGGGTCGATGTTAACCAACGTTTCAGAGGTCATACTTCCTCCGTTATCAGGGCGATTAGTATGAAGATTTCTGTCTTCTGGGTTGTTGCGCTGTGTAGTCTGGTCGATGTTAACCAACGTTTCAGAGGTCATACTACCTCCGTCATCAGGGCGATGAGTATGAAGATTTCTGTCTTCTGGGTTGTTGCGCTGTGTAGTCTGGGTCGATGTTAACCAACGTTTCAGAGGTCATACTGCCTCCGTCATCAGGGCGATGAGTATGAAGATTTCTGTCTTCTGGGTTGTTGCGCTGTGTAGTCTGGGTCGATGTTAACCAACGTTTCAGAGGTCATACTGCCTCCGTCATCAGGGCGATGAGTATGAAGATTTATGTCTTCTGGGTTGTTGCGCTGTGTAGTCTGGGTCGATGTTAACCAACGTTTCAGAGGTCATACTTCCTCCTTTATCAGGGCTATTAGTATGAAGATTTCTGTCTTCTGTGTTGTTGCGCTGTGTAGTCTGGGTCGATGTTAACCAACGTTTCAGAGGTCATACTTCTTCCTTTATCAGGGCGATTAGTATGAAGATTTCTGTCTTCTGGGTTGTTGCGCTGTGTAGTCTGGTCGATGTTAACCAACGTTTCAGAGGTCATACTGCCTCCGTCATCAGGGCAATGAGTGTGAAGATTTCTGTCTTCTGGGTTGTTGCGCTGTGTTGTCTGGTCGATGTTAACCAACGTTTCAGAGGTCATACTGCCTCCGTCATCAGGGCGATGAGTCTGAAGATTTCTGTCTTCTGGGTTGTTGCGCTGTGTAGTCTGGGTCGATGTTAACTAACGTTTCAGAGGTCATACTGCCTCCGTCATCAGGGCGATGAGTATGAAGATTTCTGTCTTCTGGGTTGTTGCGCTGTGTAGTCTGGGTCGATGTTAACCAACGTTTCAGAGGTCATACTTCCTCCTTTATCAGGGCGATTAGTATGAAGATTTCTGTCTTCTGGGTTCTTGCGCTGTGTAGTCTGGTCGATGTTTACCAACGTTTCAGAGGTCACACTGCCTCCATCATCAGGGCGATGAGTATGAAGATTTCTGTCTTCTGGGTTGTTGCGCTGTATAGTCTGGTCGATGTTAACCAACGTTTCAGAGGTCATACTGCCTCCATCATCAGGGCGATTAGTATGAAGATTTCTGTCTTCTGGGTTGTTGCGCTGTGTAGTCTGGTCGATATTAACCAACGTTTCAGAGGTCATACTGCCTCCATCATCAGAGCGATTAGTATGAAGATTTCTGTCTTCTGGGTTGTTGCGCTGTGTAGTCTGGTCGATGTTAACCAACGTTTCAGAGGTCATACTGCCTCCATCATCAGAGCGATTAGTATGAAGATTTCTGTCTTCTGGGTTGTTGCGCTGTGTAGTCTGGTCGATGTTTACCAACGTTTCAGAGGTCACACTGCCTCCATCATCAGGGCGATTAGTATGAAGATTTCTGTATTCTGGGTTGTTGCGCTGTGTAGTCTGGTCGATGTTAACCAACTTTTCAGAGGTCATACTGCCTCCATCATCAGGGCGATTAGTATGAAGATTTCTGTCTTCTGGGTTGTTGCGCTGTATAGTCTGGTCGATATTAACCAACGTTTCAGAGGTCATACTTTTTCCTTTATCAGGGCGATTAGTATGAAGATTTCTGTCTTCTGGGTTGTTGCGCTGTATAGTCTGGTCGATGTTAACCAACGTTTCAGAGGTCATACTGCCTCCATCATCAGAGCGATTAGTATGAAGATTTCTGTCTTCTGGGTTGTTGCGCTGTGTAGTCTGGTCGATGTTTACCAACGTTTCAGAGGTCACACTGCCTCCATCATCAGGGCGATTAGTATGAAGATTTCTGTCTTCTGGGTTGTTGCGCTGTGTAGTCCGGTCGATGTTAACCAACGTTTCGGTGGTCATACTGCCTCATATTTGACTTATAACTTAAAATAGACCAAATTCAAATTATGCAGACCTAAAAAGAAAATGCATCGCTATTGTTCACAATAAAGTAACATTGTAAAAAGTTATGATATTATTTTCTTATATTATGTGCAAATTATTGGGAGACTTTTTGTTTGCTGTAACAAAGCTCACTGTAAAGTGAATCAAATGCACAACACAGCACTAAGTAATTTAAAATAGATGTAATGATGAGCAACTCGATACAGGAATTTAAATCCAGTGTTTACAATTTGTTAATTAAACTCTTCACAAGTCAAAATGTGTAACAGCATACAATATTATTCCATGCCAAGACAGTACACACACTACAGCACGTAGGTCTTTCTTACAGTAACTAAATTGTACTTCATTAGGACTCATTTAAGATTATGCCACTATCTGAAACTCTGCAAAGTCAGATAATTCATACCATCTGCTGATCAGCACAACATAATAACAAAAGTAATGCCACTGTTCTGCATAAAGAAAGATGTATGTTGAAATATTGTTTGGCTTTATAATTTCTGTAATAATTGTTATAACCTCAGATTTCTCTTGAAGGATTCAAGGGTAAGTAAGAGACGAGGTGACATTCTATAGTATAAATGTTCGCTGCTTGCTTTCCGATTTTTAAGTTAAATTCTTGTAAGACTACTCAAGCACTTCACCCACTCGCAGTTAATCTGATCCCATTCGGACTCATTCTGGGAATTTTTGAAGTCTTCAGGTAAGAAAAATTCATCCACCACTTTGACAAAAAGATACTTTTACTTGGCCACGTGACTCATAAAAACTTAAAGTTTATGCGCATGACTTGTAATTTTCTGCTCGCCGTTTCTCCAAATCGACGTTTCAGGACCCTCTTCACGACATCTCTGCACACCAGTGAGGAAACTGATGTTCTCCTCCACAGAATCAGCTCGGACATGATGACCCTGATACTGGATTATGTTTATTTTGGCGAGGTGGACATCCGCTCCGACAACGCTCGTCAGCTGTTCGAGACGGCTGACTACTTGTGTATACCAGGAGCTACTGAACTCTGCTGCGACTTCCTCAAGGACGAGATAAACGTCGACAAGTGTATCGGCATCCAGCAGTTCGCAAGGTAATTGATGTTCATTTGTCATTTGCTGTTTCGCCAGCTATCGTCGCTGGATCGAATCAGCTTTCCTCAAGAGCGGCCGAGTGCCGGGTCGGAGATTATAGAATCTGACTGAGGACTGAGCGTTGTAGGTCGGGGCAGGTCTGATTTAACTGCGTATGTTTTGAGCGTCATTATGACAAGCAGATGAATAATTTCACCATATAGAACGTTAATCGCGATCTATTGCAGAGTCATAATCAAATCCACTCGAATTCCTATTCTTCTTTCTTTGTTTCTTTCTTTCTCTGCGGAATTTGTTCCTTCATACATAATCCTCCCAACAGCAAAATAAGCATTCAGCCCCACAAATTTCTGCATACGGGAAAACCTCTGTTAACCAAGCCTCGATTATCCGATTCCCGCATTTCAACCAGATTGTTTGCGATTGGATTCCACCGGCGAAATTGTTTAAAGCGATGTCCACGCGGTACAGTTCATTGATATAACCTCACCCCAGATTTTGATGATTATTAGGAACACTTCTGGACATTTAGAGAATTGGTTAATATCGGGAAAAGACAAGAAACAACCCGCTGGTCCCCGTAGATGATGAACCCTTACTCCTTCTTGTTCAGAACAACATAGCAAGCAAATCAACTGACATCGGCAGAATCACACCAGATCTTCCAGTTCATGCGATGGACAGAATTACTGATAAATTCACTATTTTAAAACAGGGACTCCCTCGAGTTGCGCTCACGAGTGACTTTAGCCGTCGGCTTTTGCGTTCGACACGCCCGCATCATCCGTCGCCGAGGAAAATCTGTATTGAATCTCTACTTATTTGTTCAATTCCATGACCACGTTCCCCTTTACCCCGCTCATTCGACCCGTGGTTTCCCCCATTTAGTCCGGTTACACGAGGTTTCACGGGATTAACACACGCAGTTAACACAACGTCGTTTCGCGAATTTTAATTCCAGAATTAAAAATGCTACACTTGTCATCTCACTGCCTGCTTCACTTGCGTACGCAATGCTCTTGTTTTAACCTATAACCTTATCGCGAGGACGAGCGGGCATTGCCTGGGTACCTTCAGAGCCGAAAACTTTCTATTTTGGATCGGTTAAAAGGAGCGTCTCTCAGCGTTGCCTCTCCACGTGTCTGCTCTCAGTCTCGCTCATTCGGGCTTCAAAGGGCTAAGGTAAAAACTGCAGGCGAAATACTGTGGTGTGCAAATAGTTGAGAATCCAGTTCTTGCTGCAGTGTTTAATTGTGTCAGCGTTACCTTTCCTGTCGCAGGTTTCACTCCCTCGCCGACCTCGAGACTCCCGCCCGTCGCTTCGTTCTGCGCCACTTCGTGGAACTGTCTCAGCAGAGCAAAGAACTCCTGGAACTGCCTGTAGAGGAGCTGCAAGCGATAATCGAGGCCGGGGAACTAAACGTGAGGGACGAGAAAGTTGTGTGGGAGTGCATTCTCCGGTGGATCAACCACGACCCGGACAACAGGAAAGGTCACTTCGCGGGCCTTTTGAAGGGCGTCAGACTTGGACGACTTGATGCAAAGTTTTTCAAGGAGGTGGTCAGTATGCCCCTGAAATCGTGGATGCTCATGGGAAGTGAAGCCCGCATTTTCAATTCCATATTTACACGTGTTCGTAACTAATTAATGCAAATTTTGAGCCTTTTTCTTCGTCACGTGTAAGCCCGTCTGTCTGTCTGTCCGCAGTTCCAGCTCGAGAACATATAAACGGATGTTTATTAGATTTAATATTGATTAGCTTTAACGGAATCTGTTGACACATTCCAATTCTGGTTAAAATCTTACAATAACAACGTGTAAAACTACACAATGATTTTAATGCGTTCTACTGTGCAAAATTTGCTGCGTAAGAAATCCCCAGATTAACTTAGTTGCCATGGTTACAGTAACTACCTGTTTAATGCCGCTGGTAACACGCTCGCATGTGTGTGTGTGTGTGTGTGTGTGTGTGTGTGTGTGTGTGCAAAACAAATGCTCGATTGGACCTTTTATACAGATATGTTTGGATTTAATAATCGTCTTTTATTTATCGTCTGCGCTACAATCTTTTATTACAGTCTCAGCGTTAATTAAGATCAGTTCAACTACAGCATTCCACCGTTAACTCCATTCAATCGTCCACTCAGATTAAATAGGAAAATCCTCCAACAGGTAAATCACGTAATTTGGCGCAGCGTTTAACTTAACCAAAGATCCTACTGCCATAAGAAGCGTGTCTTAGCTGCTATAATAATTTCACGTATCTCCGACGATGAACACTTAGCATGATAATCTTCAGCTGATTGACCACATAGGGACAACAGATATCTGAACAGTGCAGCAAGAAGGCTTCGTTCTACTTCCAAGAGTAAATTACCCGAGGGGCTTCAAACTCACAGACGACTTTAACATTCAAAGATTTTAACCGTCATCTCACGAAGCAGCCACACAACTTATGATATACTTTCTTCCATTTCAGCACGTGCTTTAACCCCAGTGAAAAAATATTTCTGTCCTAGGTCAAATGCCCTGTGATTTCAGCCCTTACGAATATTTGTGAAACAAATGCACGGATTCATGAAAATGTTAACTGCTTCAAGTGTCTTTACAGTTTAGCATTCGTATCTACTAGTTTCGAACACTTAAAGAGAACAACCTGATGATGACCAATTAAGGTCGAAACATGCAATGGCTCTTAAAAGACATTGAGCCCATAACCACATCCTGCTCTGTTGACGGGCCTTCCACCCAACCATCAACATGCAGAAGGTTGCCTCCCTTGGCACTCGAAGCAACTAATTTTCATAATTTTCTTTCGATGCTACGTAATTTTGATTATTAATTGAGGTTATCGAATCAAAAAGATTGTTGTGATCGCAGCGTGCAACTCGCACGGGAGAGACGATAAATAAATTAATTTTTAAATGTAACACAAAATGTAACTCTTGATGAAGTATTTACCTTTCGGTTGAAACACATTTCAATATTTTTCTCTAAGATCGATTTAACTTTGATTTCGCTTCTCTCCACAACCTGTGCATTTGTTAAGACCATCGTTACATAAACCAAAAAAGTTGTTAGTGGAACCAAGGTTCCGGAGAATTTGTCGTAAATACGTCTATACGGAAAGGAAGTTTATATATTGGCTTTATTCTAAATATTTCCTTTATACCTGCTTTACAACTGATTAAGTTTTGAGTAAGACATTGCTTATTCAACTTCAATTAGTTACGATTAAAACGGGACTGTGTTAGCTGAATGTAATGTAAAGTAATGTAAGGTAAGTTAAGGTAAGGTAAGGTAATGTAATGTAAGGTAAGGTAATGTAATGTTTGATAGGTAATAATGCTAAGTAAACAGATGACGTTTCTAAGAAACATAACGAAGAAGTTACACTTTTCCGTTTCCCTTTTTCCTAACACTTTTTCGTAACACATTTTTGCCGAATGACACTGACCCTAAAATATAGATGTATTTACGTCAAAAACATATTTTCTGTATATAGCATAGTTTATTTCGGTGAGTTCCCAACCAAATTATGTGTGAATTTCTTGTCTCCTCTACAATGGAACATGGAATCCCTTCCTAAATGTTCATAAGGTCCACATTGAACTGTTCAACAGGTGAAAAAGCACCCGTACGTAATGGAAAATGAGGCGTGCAGACCCGTGATTTCAGAGACGCTCGCGTTTCTGCACGACTCAGAAATGATGATGGAAGGAGACAAGGACTTCGTGACCCCAAGGATTGCCTACCCGCGAATCCCACAGGACATTCTGTTTGCTATTGGTGGGCGTCGCGACGGAGAGCCGTCAGATGTAATCGAAGCGTACGACGCACTTGCTGACCGGTGGACTGTGGTGAGTTGCACGAATTTCTACTCTTACCGTGCCTTGTTAAATGACGCCTCCGAGAAAAACTACTTTTCCTCCTTTTTGTTTATTTGTACCAAGTAATCGTTTATTTAAGCTTAATTACAAGCAGCTCTTAGCCTCTTTACTTCGTTTTCGTTTATTTCCATTGCACTGAACACTTTTTTAAGAAAAGCTTCAAAGACATGAATTAAAAAGTGACAGTGGAACCACGGTTCCGGAGATTTTGACGTAAATACGTCTATACGGAAAGGAAGTTTATATATTGGCTTTATTCTAAATATTTCCTTTATACATTCTTTACAATTGAGCAAAGTTTGATTAAGACTTTGCTTATTTAACTTGAATTAGTTACGCTTAAGACGGGTCTGTGGTAGATGAATGTAATGTAATGTAAAGTAATGTAAGGTAATGTAATGTAAGGTAAGGTAAAGTATTGAAATGTAAGGTATGGTAATGTAATGTAATGTTTTATAGGTAACAACAAAGCCGAGTAAACAGATGACGTTTCCTAGGAAACATAACAAAGAAGTTACACTTTATCGTTTTCCTTTTTCGTTCCACATTTTTGCCGAATGACCCTTCCTCATAGACGTATTTACGTCAAAAGAATAAATAAATAAATTACACACGTGCTAAGTCTCGTGTACAATGTAAGTTCTAATAGGAATCGACGAAGGATGTGAAGTTTTCCTTAAATACCGCTTACAAAAAGCGTCCTACTTTACCTGTCATGGCAACCTGTCTGCTGATTTTCGACATGAAACGAAGTCATTGTTGATCGTCAGTGGATTTCAACGTAATAAATGAAGCACTGATCAGTGTCGATGTCGGCGATCTGCGTGGTAACGCCTCGTGAATTAGAAGGTTCTGGGGTGGGGTCGGGGACGTACTGCCTCCATCTTTGCGTCGATAAAACCCAAAACACCAACATCTGTCTTTGCCATCGCACGAACCTGAAATGTCAGCTGTTGATCAGAAATTGATTCTACGTTTGTCTGTCGAACTTGACGAGAGCTTCTCTTCGGGTCTTCCTGCTTCCTCCGTCTCTCTTATAATTCCTCAATTGCTCCAAGTTAATTTCTCGCGGTCTTTGTCGAGTGCCTCCCTCCACGGTGTAGCAATTTCGGTCCACTGTTGGGGGTTGCACCTCTGCTCCGGTGGTTGGTCGCCTGAACTCTAATGTAAGGACTTCACATCAGTAGACCGAATGACCCAAAGAAACATAAATCCATAATCTGTTCTTCCTGTGCAGGTGGAGGTGGTAGACTCGATCGGTCCGCGAGCCTTCCATGGCACGGCAGTAGTCGGTTTCGACATTTACGTCATCGGAGGTGAGAACGGCGTTGAATATTCAAGCTCATGTTTCTGCTTCAACGCTGTTACGAAGACATGCCGCGATGTGACGCCTATGAATGTCCGAAGGTAAGATGCAGCTTCGTAACTGAGGAAGTCCTTGGAACAGATTCCTTCTTCAAAAGCTGATAGTCGCTGTCTTAGTCAAGATATAAATCTGGGCAGGGGATGTAAAATTGAACCACTCACATACAGGAGCATCGTGCAAAGTGTGAATAGGTCGGAGGACTTTCGCGACGTTGATTTTAATAATACGATTTGCCTTTGAATTCATTTGAGTTAAGATTCAATACTGACGAGCGAACAATTGCTTTCTGCGAGAGGGAATGCATCTGAATCATAATAAATGAGGGTAGCAGAGAGTCTACTTTTTTTCGTTTCAGATCCGGTTTAATGGTGGCAGTTCTCCGAGGTTCAGTGTACGCCATGGGCGGTGTAGTTTTTGGTATGAATCAGAAATCGGCTGAAAGATACGACTGCGAGACGGACCAGTGGTCTTTGATCGCTCCCATGAACACACGCCGATACAATGCAAGTGCGGCTGTACTGAATGGTACGTAAATCCTGTGGAACAGAAATTTATGAATTAATTGAGAAGGCGAGGCGTCTGTCTGTCTGTCTGTCCGCGTGTGACAACGCGCGAACGGTTGAAGGAATCGCTGGATTTGAGGTTCTCACGGCGGCGAGTATGAAGATGGCTGTCGTTTGGCTTCTGCCGATGTTTCGGACGAACCTTATGCCTTCATCTTCAAGGCATTCCTCTTCGCTCTTGATCTTAGTCTCCCTCACTCCATCGTCCCATATTCTTTTATTATCTCTTCTTTTATCCGTGCTACGGACTTCGTTATTTCACAGACTGCAACGGCTTGAAGTTCTGAGTGCGTGATGGTTTCTTCTGCTCTCGTAAGCTGTCCCTGTGCGTCGTCTTCTGCCTTTTTAGTGTACACTAAGAGTGAATGCAAACAAAAAAATATCAAACTGGCTCTCATATAACACATATAATGCAGTTTCTGTGACTCGAAGGGGGACTTAATAGATTTTCAAATTTAAGTAGGGATTGTCCCATGTCTGTGCTCTGCATGGACCAGTTTTAACGCCTCTGCCTACATCAAATGTGAGTAAAGTTCGTGTCATATGGTTAATTTGTTTTTGCAGACAAAATGTACGTCGCTGGTGGATATGATGGTATGAATTATCTAAACTCGGTGGAAGTTTATGACCCGGACACCAACCGATGGACGTTCGTCGCACCAATGCATTCTCGACGTGACTATTTTACTTGCGTCGAGTTCCACGGCCTCCTGTACGCCCTAGGTGAGAACTCTGGACATTCTGAGTGATGCTGCTCTATCCTCCTGACAGAACTTGTTATTGTGAAATGTTTTCATGGTTTTTTAGAGTGACTGAGATTTTATGAACAGAATTTTTCTCCTGTCATTACAGAGTTTGTAAGTAATTATAACCCCGATTCGTGGTTTCGATTGCATTCTCCACAAAGAACACTTAACTAACTAACTAACTTACTAACTAACTAACATCGCGTAATCTCTTGTGGTATCCAAAGTAACGTATGCCCTATTTTTCACAGAGTCCCAGTTTTAAATTTAAATATTTTGTTCTTGTAGCAAGGAAATTTCAATTTGCCGTTCTGTTATCCCCAAAAAGCCGGTGGGTTAAAGCAGTCCCTTCGCAGTCTTTGATATTCGTCACTTGTTTGTGTAACGCCATCTTGTGTTGATATTTAAGGCTACTTTCTCACACAGTTTCATGAAGTAGACAACAGATGTCAGGCGCAATTTCCTGATGCTACAAGGACGAAAATAAAATTGTAGCTGTTCCTGGTACTAAAACTGACAATGCAAGAGGGAATGAATTTTCTTTGTTGCATTTAATTCATTCGTTCCTTTTACGGAATTACCAATTTTAAGAGCGTAAATCCGTTTGTAAGACGGACGGAGTGTGAAGCATCGAAGTTACGGGAAATACAAACATCTATAAATTTGTAACTGGTAATCTTGAAGATAAGATACCACTTGTGATACATTGGAGTAAAAGGAAGGATACTATTAAAATGTTTTTAAGGATTTAGAATATGTAAGATGAGGTCAAATACCGACTTTTGTGAATAATGTAATGAATCTTGTGGCTTCATAAAGGCTAAACATTTCGTGGCCAGGTGATAGAGTAATAAATATCAAGAAGGGCCCCGCTGAGTGGGGTTAGAATAACTTCCCTTTGGCAGCTTTTCTTTATATCCTGTGACCTGTTACTGAATGTGTGTGTGTGCAGGAGGACGCAACAAAACATCATCCGAGCTCAGAACCGAAAAGTATGACGCTGCAGAAGACACGTGGACCGAGATCCCTGCCATGAACTTCTATGAATATCAATTAAACGCAGAAGTGATGGACGACACGATCTTCGTAATCGGTGGATGTTATAACGAGTGGGTCGCATATTTCGATGGCAAGGAAAATCGATGGTTTGTTTGATTGTTTGTTTGTTTGATTCTTTGTTTGGTTGTTCAGGGCTGTATAATCACAAACTCTTACTTTCGAAAAGCTCTAGGTAGTGAATTATTTCCGGTCATTGTATCCGCGATCTTGCGGATGCAGCGCCTTAAAGTGACCGACGTTTCAGAGGTTCTTACTGCTTACTCAGAGCCTCGAATAAGCGCGCGAAAAATGGATGGTTAAGGGTGTAGAATGAAAGGAGGCGGGGCGACGTTGCGGTCAAGCTGATTGGTTAAATCAGAGGGCGAATGACTAGGAATGCTAATCAGACGTAAGCTGTGACTGCATTAATAAGAAGCTCTTGGACTAAGTTTCTTTGATCAGTGGCACTCTCTTGGGCAGGAAGTGTCTGGCGTTCAGCACATCAGCATCGCCATAATCTTCGGCTTTCGTCAAAGTGTTAGGCCAGTTTCAGGTTTAACGACGCCTATCCATCTCATGTTCCCATTTCTGATGTAAGTTTATTTCAAAATGGCTGTCTCTTGGCGTGTTTGACCACGCAGTCTCCTGCCATCCGTTGACGGAGTGAGTAAGCAGCTCCAAAAACATCTCAGAATACAAATTTCTTCATATTTGTTTGTGCAAGAGCCAAAAATCCACAGAAAAATTCATTTAATTTTGGTTTCTGTCTGTCCTACGTGTAACAGAACCTCTCCAGAACTATTTTTGTGGGACAAAATTTTTTTGAAAATATTTTGCTAAAAGAGGGAAATATTGTCATCGACGCATGTCTCAAACAAGACGTGCTTATCTCTCCAAAGAAAGTGTGTGGTTAAGTTCATTATTCTGACCGAAGTCAATGGCATAATGAAGTGTACCAAACGTCGCTAGCCAGAACACAAGTCATTTCACAGCCTTTTAAAATAGTGGTAACCTCTCCCTCCACTTTGATGTAATAAAATGTTTTACGTTATAACAGGACGTTGGCCGGGGTTTTATGTGCATGAGTGAAAGAAAGATCACGTGGGAACTGTTCTGAAATATGGTGAGGCAATCGTGCATTGAATTCCGATTGGGGGAAATTTTGTTAAGGTTTTCTGTAAACAAATTATAAGCAACGACATTTCGGTGGAAGCTGTGCCCTTAGCTTCAAGCAGTTTCCCATTCAACCCAAAAGCAGAGCCAACCCATCAGACATGGATATTTTTAGGTCAACACATTTTACAACTCACAAAGATAATTCTTTTATTCTTATTCTACATTGAAATGTCTGATATTTTAGAACCCCAGAAGTAAAAGTATATATATATATATATATATATATATATATATATATATATATATACATGTTTTCTGTAACTGTGTCCGCGAAATGTGGTAAAAATTGTCTTGAGTGTAGATAATACTAATGGACGATGAATAAGGGTTTGATTTCACTTTTTATATTTAAATTGCAGGTACCAGGTGGCAGACATGAATGTTCGTAGATCCGATATTTCGACTTGTGTCATCGAGAACCTACCGAATGCAATGGATTACGCCTACAAACACAGAGACAAATTAATGGAGGAGAAGTGCAAGAAAAGGAGGAGAAACGTAGAAGAAGAAGACGGAGAAACTCTAAAAAGAAGGAGGCGAAACGTAAAAGAATGTTAGATTGGGAAAATAACCGTCCATCCACACACACTCGTCCTTCTGCTGATGCAGCCCCGGGTTCAACCCCAGTAGCTAGGCCGGCGCTGTTGCGGTTAAAACGTTTCTTACTTTGGTGCGCGGAAAGGGTTAAAGGTTTTCTCAGGATCCGGCTCAGTCAGTATAGTGACTGGCTACGGACTGGGCGACCGGGGTTCGATCCCCGAAGGGGGCAGAGGATTTTTCCTCTAGCCTCTGCGTCCAGACCGGCTCTGGGGCCCACCGAGCCTCCTCTACAATGGGTACCGGGGTCCTTTCCCGGGGGTAAAGCCGGCCGATGCGTGATGCTGACCACTCACCCCATCTAGTGCCGAGGTCAAGGAAGAGAGGAGCTATACCTCCACTCCCCCAAGCGCCTACATGGCGTATAGTGGGACAAACTTTACTTTACTTTACCTTACCTTGACATAGGGTCAGTCGGTGGGCGAATATCTCCGACTCTCAGGGAATACACGGAGAGGTCTTAATTGGAGCGGCGCTCGCGGGAGGGCAGCGACGTCGCTGAGCCGGTGCAATTCTTGAAGACACAGTTGTTGAAATCACTCAATTTATTCACGAATTGAGACGCACTGATGGAAAGACACAATTATGTTGATATTCAGGCAGTGCAATGAATCGGCTGTTTATGTACCACTTGAAGTCCAACACAACACAAGCGCGCTATCACAGTAACTGGTCTTAAATTTTGAATTGAATGCGGCGATCCGATTCCTCCCATATTCGAATTTCATTGGTTCCAATCGAAGTGAGGCGTCTGTTCTAGGGCAAACGTCATTCTATATCTGGAAAGGCTTAAGTTTTCGCCTCGTAAACAACTTTTACGAGGCGAAAGCTTTGTGAATGTCACGCCGCCTCTAGACGGAAAGTCTGGAAGAAACACGTTCAAGCGACTGATTGTCGCTACTCTCTTTAAATTGAATATATTAATCAATGCCAAAATTCATAAAATCAATCACATTTGGATGAAGTAAGGCGTTCCAAATATAATCTCATCACGCGAACTTCGTTTATATAAACCGGATTAACATGCCAAAGCCTGGTTTACCCCTCATCTCAAGGTTCAGCCCGTCAGGGAATCGAACTACGAACCTGGACTGGCACAGGAAAATAAGTAGTTTGTAGTTGATTACAACCACGACGAACACATTAATGTTAATTACTTTCCTTACGAAAATAATGTAGAAATTTTAATTGATGTAGGAGCTACAAATAAATAAAAAGAGAAATATTGTTTGCAGCAAAGAAGGAAAGATTATTTCTCCTCGTTGTTTTCTGCTCAAGAAGTCTTATTGAAATTAATTATTTTAAAGACGTTTAATTTTATCTAAAATATTACCATCCATCAATATACAGCAGTTTCTCTTTACGTCTTGCATTAAATGAATCCACTTGTGGCGACATTTTTCGAGTTACAAAATGTCATTATGAAGGCAAGAGACTGTGAATTTTGTATCGATTTCTGATCTACGTGTGATATTTAAAAAAAGTTGCAAATGTACGTTTGGCTGAGTTGCTCCAATATACCGCGTAATTGTGCCATGTGCCTGAGGAAGAACCAACTGTAATCGTCTAGCCATGAGGTCGAGGTCGGACCACGACCACCCATCAAGGACGAAGCAATGTTTCCGTTTTCAATGCATTCACTCCCGCACATGTCGCGAAGGGTCAGCGGAACATTTGTCCTTTCGAAAAATCCACATCCAAGAAGTTCGAAACTTCTTTCAACTGGCCATTGTAGGATTTCACCCCTGGGAGGTCCGACCCCTATTAATTGTGTTTATGCAAAAGTAGGCATAAGTGACCTAGCGTCAGAGTTGACCTCGGGTATCGAACCGACCAATCAGACTTGAATTTAAAATATTCCACCAATCACAAAACTAAGCGGGAAGTCGAACCAATGATGTTACAAAATTTCAGATTTCGGAATAAGTGGGAGAAAGTAATGTATTTGAGACGCAGACTTCTTTTGAGAGGAGTCGGCAGTTGTCAGTAGTTGCAAGTTGAAACGGTATCACGGACTCATCGGTGTATTACATTAACTTTGACCAATATCGCGCGGAGAATTTAAATAAGCAATCACCTGAAAATAAATAACTAAAGCCACAGCTGAGGCGATCTTTAATTAAACCCCGTGAACCCAGGAAAAGAGTCCATAAATCCCTTCATCGAACCCAATCCCACCTTGGCAACAATCTACAAAGAAGAAGGGAACGGTTTCACAACCTCTTCAAATGCCATGAAGAAACAGGTGATGGTTTCAGCTAACAGACGTATTTATTTATTCACGGTATTTTGTAAGGTACTTTTAAGTATTTTAATGAATAAGCACAAAATATTACCACAAAATACACAAAACTAGAAACTTGATTTAAGTTAAGGTACTTACGGAGTAATGGAAAAATCTGACAGCTCTAATCAAACGGGGAATTCGAAATATCTTTAGGAGATAAAATCGAATACAGAATCAGCTTAACATAACATAAGCCGGGCCTGAACGAAGACTACGCCTTCTAACTGCCTGGTACCTGGACAATACCTCACCAGAATGCGCCACTAACCAAGACTTTGTTAACATAACACATCATTTATTCCCGCCCTAGTCCATTGTGTTACAAGACCGCAGAAGAAGAGACTTTCAAATTAAGGAACAAGCTACACTTTCCGTGCAATCTTTTAACTTTAAAATATAGAAGAGAGAGATGAGATGTTTCTTTATACCACAAAGAAACGACGACAACATCAACCGCCATCTGTTTCTACGATGTCACCAGAGATGGCAGTGCGAGCAGAGCGCGCTCATTTCAAATCGTCTGAAAGATAATTAGGGTCCCGTGATTCTCCCACCCACTCATTTCCCCTGTTATTAGACACTGAGATTCTGATCGTTTCTGACGGATATTAGAAGTAATTTTAAGCATTTGTTTCACCTCTTCCCTTTGGCTGATTGTAAAAGTATTCGGAATATTCTAATTACTTAAAAAAGAAGAAATAAATGGCTTAATATCGATTTTAGACAATCGGAACCTCAGTGTTCTTGGACAGTGACTTCAGAAGAAAGAAAGGCCCTTAGAATATTTGAAAGAAGGATGATTAGAGAAATGCCTGGTCCCATAAGGACGATCGGTAGACCACGTAAGAGACGTAGAGATGAGGCTGAAGAGGATTTGAGAATCGTGGGAAAAGAAATTTTTGTAAAGTGGCTAAGGAAGATCAGGAATGTAGGGAAATTGCACTGAAAGGCAAGGTCCTCAAATCCCCAAGGGCTTGAATCGAAGAAGAATGTCGTCGAATGACAGGAAGATTAAATGAATCAGTTGTAAAGGATGACGAGGGAAGTGATCGTGGCTTGTATTGAACACATTATCCGTTCAATTATATTGTGAAACAAGAATTTTAAGTGCTATTTTGTGCAAATATAATAGCTTTAAAAATATTTTGAAAATTAGCCTTCTCATGGTAAGTGAGAGGGTACTTCCCTTTTATAAATAACAATAACTTATTAAAGAAAGAGTTTAAAAATTTCTTTTAAACTTCAGCTGTTAAGAACACCCTTGCTTATACCTATATATATATATACACACCTGTATATTCGGGTTACCTTTGTTTGATTAATCTATTAATGATTGTTTAATATTTCTTTATTTCATCTTATATATTGGAATACATGAGTAAACATGTTGTGAAGCAAGATCCGGAGAAGTTGCGGTGAACTGCAACCACACTTTGGTCAGCTGCAACCACAAGTTGCATCCTGTAAGACAAGCCCATCCGAGTTGCAGTTAGCAGGGAAAACCTTAGAAGGATATTGGGAAATCCAAGGCGTACGTGACTTGAGGATAGGAGTTGTGAAAGAGGAGATGACGTGCGAATGAAGACATCAAATCGGACACCTTCTTTTATAAAATATTGTTTGGAATTAGGGTGTGGACAACCAATCAGAATTCATGTATTAAATGTTGCTTGTCATGTGATGCCTGATGAAACACATATTTAAGGGATACTTTTTGGAAATTAGTTATTCTCTTCAGTGCGTAGAGACTGTGATAAAACGAACCTTGGTCAGAGGGGAGGTCGTCGTGTTCGTCCTACCATTTCACTGACATGGAAACTCATAGAGTTGAGCTGATATGGGTGTTTCTGCTGGCATACTCATGTAAGTAAAGAACTGAATAATCTTACGAGCCACACAGTAATAAAGCATAATGTAGTACAGAAGGTGACTGATTAATTGTCAAGTATAGGAATGAAGTAAAGTATATAAAAGTTGTTATATTCATTTATCGATGTATTTGATTTGTTTTCTTGAATTAATTGTTTAAAATATATTTATGTTAAAACCGTGTTGTGATTGATTGGGTTAACTTTGGGTAATAAGTTACCTATGGTTAGGTAGGGTAGGCACCTGTCTGTGTCCCCATCCTCCGGCCATAACAGCAGCATTTGCAGTTCATAATACTGATGATAGATGACAGCACCTTTACTTCGCACAGTAACAGAAAATCTGTCAGCTGTTTACAAGTTGTTTTTCAAAAAGGATAGTCAAATGATCACTGATGGATGGCAACGTGATCTTGGCTGAGAGATGTAACAGGCAGGCAGACACACATAATGTGCCCATAAGGTTATCTTTGCTTATGATAGTGTATAAAGAACACCTAAAAACAACTTGCAGTCCAATTCTCAAACAACAATGGCATATATTGACATAAATATATTTTATATTCAGTATGATTAGGTATTTAAAAAGTGTCTAGTCTGTATGGACACATGGGTTATGGCACACAAGAAATATCTTAGGTCAAACACAGAGCTTGAATCATGCCAAGAGCATGAATATTTGTGTATATTCTTGCCTCCAGCTCTCTTAATATACATTACAAAAACCCTCATTCCAGATTGTGAGACAGGCTGGTTCCCCACCCAGGCAAGAAACTTGTTTCTTAAGAATGTGTAGAAGAGATTTCCAAGACTGAGCAAATCTGGAAAATTTGTGAAAACTTTGAGGAAAGAAAATTTAGAAATCATTAAAGGCTATTTTACTGTTTTGTTTGATTTTTATATCATTACATTGAACTGGTCTGTAACTGGACAGACATTTCGTACTCTGGTCTAAGTTAATGACCAGTTGCTGTACATGGGTGACACAAAGTGACTGGTGTACACTAACGAAATTTTCACTTTTAGTATGCACTTTTATTAATAACAATGTGGTTATTTCTGTGGACTAGAATGAAAACAGGTGTGCCTGGGTTGCTGGGTTTTCTAACCTTGTCCATTCTCTGACAAGGTTTAAAAAACCAAGAATCCAGATTATATTGCCATTGTATTATAATATCATTTTTATAAACCTTCAGAATATATGTTTTCCTGCATTTGGTACACAGAACTTGAGAGTGCAGGCTTCACTTTGTCCATCAGCAGAACATCGACAGGTGTTGCATTCCCTCTTGTAAGTTGCGCCAGGTACACATTTCTGAACATCTGTGATAAAAAGTTAATTCAATTAAATTAACTTACATTCTAATAACAACACTCACAGATTCAACTCTACTAATATCAAACCCTGAACCAATTCAATAAAATATACATTTCCACAATCCACACATTAAATTTAATTGACTATCTGGTAATAAAACCCTGGTTCAACACCGCTAATATTAAAGATTACCACTTGACAATTATCTTGAGCTAGTTATATATATACATTAGACTTCTCCACAAACAATTTGATTGATTTAACTGTCTAGTAATAAAACCTAAAGGTTCAATACCTCTACAATTAAAGCCCATCATTAGATACATCTGATTCTGAGCGATATCTAACTTTGTCCTCTTGATTCACTTTAATATTGTCCTCTCATCCCCAACCAGAATGTTCTCTTGCACCATTTTATGTACCATGTAACTTACCAGTAATTGCTCAATTATAAATATTATAGTTTTATGGAGCTCTCTTTACTTTGAACCTAAGAATATGTACTGGATCAGTGAAGCTCCATTCATTACTATTTTCACTACCTACACGTTTCATTTCTAACTGAAAAGATGACCTCAGTATGTGAAGTACATAGATAGGAAAATACAAATTTTACCATCATGACAAATTTTCATTTGGTGTGGACTATGCTGTGAACCTAATGCATTATTCTGCGAGGTGACTCTAGTATTTAGAAATAATTTTCTTGATAAAGATATTCTGTACAAGCATTTCAGGATAATATCAGTAATTTTGTTATGATAGTGTAAACCTCCCAGTTATTGGCACTTTAAGCGCGTCGATTGAGAAAACATATAATTTTGTCTATTAGTTTTTTATTGAACTTTTGGTTAATATTACCAGAGTTTTATGAGTAGTTAAACAATATATTCCGCCAGTAACAGAGTGCAGAAATATATCTCGCTGGCTGGAAAGAAATTGTGAATAAAACATAAGAAAATCCCAGTTATTGGCACTGCGGAAAATTGTACTTGCAACTTAGGTTTTAGCAAAAGTAACTGATCTTAAGTGTTCTTTGTAACATTTGAGGAACTTAGAGCTAATACAATTTAGTTATTCTTAATTACAAATACTGATAATAATAATAATAATAATAATAGTAAAAAGTAGAGAAGTTTTAAATGTCAGAAAAAAGTGATTTCAAGCTTATAAAGTGTAAGTCTGCTTGAACAGAGTTAAAACTAGGTACATTATTGTGATAAGAATTTAACCTTTAAAAATTCCTGTATCATATTCATCATCAGTGTCATCTTCAACTGCAAAACAGTCATGACACATGAAAAGGTCATCAACAGAGTCATTTGGAATGTGGATTTGGTGTTCCTTTTGGATGCATGTTTGGTGATACAACTTCTTGAAGTTTCTGCATTGAAACAATTTTTTTAATAATAGCCAGAGACATTTTATTTGTGAGAATTTTAGAGGTTCATATGTTGTACATCTGATGATGGCTAACTAAAGTCGAAACATGCCGTGATACATAAATGAATATTTTATCACCAACATATGGTCATATATAATATTAATGTATAGACTATGAAAAGTGATAAATATATCCAAAGGTGCATAGATGGTAATTACATGATTGTATTCTTTGCTACCTTTGGATATTTGTCTAAAATACTTTCAGCAGGTCTTTTACTAGCATTTTCTGTTATAATTTTCAGAGATGCTTGTTTCAGGAGATTTTTCTCTTCTCTTTCAACCTTTCTTTTATCTTTCTCTTTCAGAGCTTCTTCTTTCAGTTTTTCTTTCTTGTGATGGATTTACTGAATGTAATGCACTTTATTAAGTTCACATTCATAAAACAATAAACATTCAAAATTTGTTCACAGGATTCAGATAAAAAAGTGAATTAAGAGATCATTAATGAAGAAATGTGCAAAGCAATTTTCACTTATGCCCAAGACAATTAAACCCCATTTCACGTGTATTAAAACACTAGAGAATGGAAAAGAATTCAGACTCTTCAAATGTATACCAGTAACTAACAAATATATTAAGTTGTATTATTTGGTTCAAATGAAAAATTTTGTAACCTCTGCCAGGATTAAAGCCTGTTTTTCTAGATTCCATGTGATGGCTATATTACCATATTATATAACATACATCTGTAGGTTCGGTGATGATATCGCATAATACAGCACCACTGCAAGACTGCAAAGATGTAATCCATTTGGGAGTATATCCAAGCTTGACAAATGTTCTCTAAGGCTTCTCATCTCTCGTATAAAGGTCATGGCTGAGTATTTTTAACCCTCCTACTTCATACTCTGGAGGTCCCATGTTCAAATCTCAGCGCGGAGACCGACTATCCTAACACATTTTCCTTAGTCTTTAGAGCCACGTGCTGGGACATTATATTTAATTAGGCTTCAACCACTTTCTTCCATATCCTTTACAATTCATTGTTGGTTAATCATCCTATAAGTTAACGCTATACAGTCTGACATCATCATTTAATAAAGAAATACCAGAAATTACATTATTTGTTTCAGTTTGTTATGTAATGTCCCAGAATATTTGTGGCTGCCTCCTAGCACGGGTTCCACTGAACTATGCGTATCAGACAGAACTGTGTGCACATCTGTTATGTTGGCTGCCTAACATGGACGTTGCCTGGCCACTAAACATTTTAACTGGCTACGAAAATTTAAATTAATTTATCCACACCTGCCTTGAGTGTGAAATAAAAAATAACATATGATGGCTGTCTTCTGGGTTGTTGTGCCGTGTAGTCTGGTAGAAGTTTACCGACGTTTCAGATCTCCCTGATGATGGAGGCAACAAGGCCCCCTGAAACGTTGGTAAACTTCTACCAGATTACACGGTGCAACAAACCAGAAGACAGCCATCTTCAAACTCACTGCCGTGAAAACGTGAAATCCTACAACAGTAACATACCTTTGCAGATATCCCGTTAACTTCAATTTGTTTGGTTCTATGAGAACGGGAGTCCATCTTTGGAGAACACGTGGACCAAACTAAATACAAAGAAACATAACTTGCAACTTATAAGAATGAAAAAATAATTTTTATCAAAGAATACAAATCGCAACATAAGATATTTGTATTCCAACTATTTTGCTGTTAGGGATGGAACAGTTTTGCAGTACATAAAAAACAAACTACGCATTATGGGAACTTTTCCACAGAGTATCTGAATACAGATGTAGATGTCATGGATTGAAATTAAGAACTGTAATAAGAAAATGCATACTTGTACAGTAAAACCCCTCAAGATGGACACCCCTATATCCTGGACACCCCTTTATATTGGACACTTTTAATTGGAACCGGTGAATATCTTATAATTTTACATGTCCACAATACCCTACATCTTTGACACCCCTTTATCCTGGAACTTGGTCACCCCTTTTGTTGTAAGTTGGACAGGTGCATGCATGCACTTAACTTCAATGCTTTTCAAGGAAACTTTTTCAGATACATATTTTGTTGTTTTGAATTTCTGACTGATGAATGCCTCCTCTCTGGAGGATTAGCTTATGGTTGAGGGTGTGAGACATTGAAATGCAGTGAAAGTGTATAGTTATTCTTTTGTTGAACACTTCACTGGACTACAGTTCGTATTGCTGGTACAGTTTTAACTTTGTCAGTTCTGTGCTTGCAACTGAGTTAAACAGAAATTGGAAGGGCATGCTTTCGCTCATAATCAACCAGGAATGGTTGAAAATTTATTTGGATTGCGGCGAAAATTAGAATGGGGATGGGCAAATTCCAAGATAAAAGCAAAAGGCAATGTCTTGTGACGAACTTTTTTACAAGTGACATCATATGTTGAGCTAATGCCTTAAGTACAATTAAAAAAATATAGTCTGAACATTTAAAATTTCATTGAGGCCGGGGTGTAATGTGCAACCATGAGAGTGGGTTTCAAAAGATTATTATTATTGTCATTAATTCTTAATTCGAGCAAGCCTGCAGTAGTTAGATTTTGTAAGTAAATAGATTGCATTGTCGGTAAACGTAAAGTATCGGTGTCCTTCACTTTCAGCTTATCCATGCAAGTTTAATTTAGTGAAAACAAAATCTGTAAAAATTTAATTTACCCTTTTGATTTTTCTTATCAATAATTTCCTTTTTTGGGAAGGGCTCCATAATACTCTACAATTACCACATTGTTATTACACGACAATTTGAAAGGATGATTTTCCCCTTTCCCTCTATCCTGGACACCTCTGAAAGTTGGACGCATTATCATGGAACCGCAAGTGTCCGAGTTAGAGAGGTTTTACTGTACTGTGCCTTCGTAGGAAGTAAAGGAGGGACGAGAAGGTTAGGAAACAATAAACTGTCGTGCAAGATGTAACATTGGTTTCCATTGAGTAGTTATAACACCACTCATGGGGTTTCTTAAAAGACAGAGGTCTGGCTGCTTATCAGCAGACCTCCTTTGCGCTGATTGGTCACTCACAAATAGCAGAACTCGACTTGTTTAAAAAAATAATAATTAGAAGGTTATGTGTTAGTTATGTTGCATATGTAAGAAACTCGTCTTTGTTTTCTAGTTGAGAGACAAACATATTTGTTGAATTCTAGGACAAAAGAAGGCTGAGATAATTAACTCAGTAACAGGCAAGGGTGGTCAAGGTGTTGCATCTCGACTGTCCAAGAAATGCCTGTTCCAACGTTTCACCAATCTTGTGGGAAGAATTGGATCAATAAAAGGAATGACTTCTGAATCATGTCCAAATCTGTACTCGGGTGCAAAAGCAGCAGAGATTATAAGGTAAGTCCAGTGTGCCCCCTTCCCACATCCAGTGAGTGAAGAGTACGGAGTAGAATAGTAGGAACAGTTAACACGAACTTAGGTAGCTGCATAAATAGATGAAATAGTTCTGTAGAAAATAACAGTTGGAAAGACAGGTGTACGTCAAGTTTCCAAGTCAAAATTAACCAAAGCTGATAAAGAGTTGTGTAGTTTCATAAATTCATAATTTTAAGTAATGATTTATTATGGAGGATTTAATGTTCTCGTGGCTGTATTTTGAGTTGTAGTGCTATGGCGCTACAACCATCTTCATGAATTATGTTCTTTAGGATGTGGACTTTTCATTTCGTTTTTTATGTAGAGTCTCTAACATTTAAAACTAGTTGTCTGACCACTCATATATTTGCATTGAATAATGCAACTTGTTTTAATATCTCGTTCTCCGCGTCACATGTCAAAGTGGGAATATCATTTGATTGGGAACATGTGCAATAGCAGTGGTAAACTTTTGCTCCTTCTATAAAGGTTATTTGTATCCTCTAAACTTGTATATGTAAAAGAGGATGGCTAAGAAGTGAACTGATTTCCAGTTTACAAGAAAACTATTTGTGATTACTGATACACAGAATTATATCCTTTGCCATATTCCTTGTTAATGTGTAGTGCAAAGTGTTGAATTTTGCCATAATCTCTTATTACAGTAGAGTGAATTGTTCTTATTGCTGTGTATTGCAGATGGCAAAGGAGCAGCTGGTGCGTGCATTCGAGACAGCTAAACTGGGGTTTACCTTGAAGGATAAGAGTAGTTGCTCAGTCCTCCGTCACAGTTGCGCCCAGAAGCTGAATCCACACTTCGCACCAGTAAAAGCGGAGTCTGGTACATTCATACTTGTTGACTTAAGTGTCTCTTGTGTCTTCGCTTACTGTTATCAGTGGAAGAATATTTATATTGTTACAATCAGAACTGAACTACTCTGAGGCAACGTGGACACCCATAAATTATAAATAATTTTTATTCTGTCAATTTTGGTCTCCTGTTTTGTAACACCATGTCGACTTGTAGATAGATGCAAACATTTTAGAGGAAGATATTGTCTCCATCTTCCAGGCTAAAGAGTTATTTCAGAGCAGTCTCCTTCCACATTTTACCGTGCAACGATAATGAGCTGTTCTGTAATAATGAATCTCACTGGCATCTTAAATGTTTATATAGTTGCCTAGACTGAATTTTTTCTTATTCCCGCTTTACTTCTTCTGTGAAATTTATGTGTATAATTATTTTCTTGGTATAATAATTCAGTAATAAACATATTTTGAATATAGTGCAATGCTAGCGAATTCTAAATATTCTGTATCATTTCTATACAATTGTTTTATGTATAAGATTAGGTCTGTTATAGTGTTTTCTATTCCTGGGACATGTTTTTATGGTAATAATTTATGTGTAGGTATTTTCTGAATGTAATGTATAGTTATATGACTTGTACAGTAATTCATGGAATTATTATTTTATAATTTGTATTCAGTTGAGTACAAAATTTAAAAAGGTGACTTACTTTTGATTGGTAATAAAATAGCAACAAATGGACTGTATCTTGCTTGAAAGAGATGTGTTTTGTGATATAATAATAAGGAAATTAAAATGTTAAACTGTTTGTGAAACTTGGTCTGTTACTGTAAACGTATTGAGGGTGCTCAAGAAAAGTGCTGTTTAGAATATTTGGACGTAAGAGGGATGGTGTGACTGGAGGCTGAAGAAAACTGCATAATGAGGAATCCCATAGTTTGTACTCTTGACCATATGTTGGAGTGAGATGGATGGGACATACATCATGTATGAGGCAATGGACAAAGGAAGGAGGTTGGTGTTAAATATTAAACATAATTAGGATTTCAGATTATGGTGTTGAGTGTGAAGATAGCTATCCTCTGGGTTGTATGAGAGGTAGCAGAGGTATTCACTGCCTCTCTGTAATGATGGAAGCAGCAAGAACTATGAAACGTCGGTAAACATCTACCAGACTACATAAGGCTACAATTCTAAAGACAGCCAACATCAGTAAACAATGTTACCGACAAACTCGAAGATTAAGCCTTAAACGTTTTGCTGTGGATCATGTTGATAGATGGCAGTAATGTCAAACTGTAAACTACATTTGGTATACCAACATAATTAACTACTGACCTTTTTTTCAGGGTGACTGGCATTACTGAAATATTGTTCTATCGGCCGTATTATTTTTTAAACAACGAGATGTTCATCTTTCCAGATTATCTGCCTTCTAATATTAAATAATGAGTTCGTGCTCTCGCGGATCTCCCAGATAATGGAGGAAACGTCAGTCAGTTTCAACTATTCGGAACTTTTCAGAGGACAGTTATTCTTCTTCCTGTGGCTCCACAACCCAATATGGGTCTTGACCGCCTCAATTTCTACTCAATCCTGATCATAATCTCACGCTTTTATTCAATTGTACCATAATACTGTTCATTAATACCATCTTGCCATGTCAAAGTACATTTCTTTCCCGCAGATGAACTATGGGTTGGCATTATTGACAGTTGAGCGCGACATAACACTCCATATGTTATGTTGGTATAGAGTGTGAGGTTATCGATGTCTTCAATGGTCCGTGACATAACCTGTTCCAAACACAAATGTAACATGAATGACCACGAATGAAATGTGACAGTTTCAGTTGAAATGTTGATGTGTTTACGTTGCATATATAGAATACTCTGGATTTGCCATGAGAACCTTTAATCTTGCAGGGCAGAGGAGTGTTGTGGTTTGTATTTTATGGGGGCTGCCAAGTTTTGACTGTGCTGAAAAACTTGATTTAGCCTATTTACTGCTCAAGAGGATATATATTGGTTAGTTTGCTGATAATTACATGTGAGGAAGTTTGTGTGCAGTTGTTAGCAAGTATAAAAATCCAGGCTTTTAATGTTCTGCCTATACAAAGTAAACTATGAAGCAAAAAATTGCACAGCCATGTATGGGAGAGGTTGTGGCTTCTCAAGTGTAGTGATACAGCAGTAAAATCCAGTGTTTTTATGTAATGAGAAATGTTTATAGCAGTACTGGTAATACCTGTCCCTCCTTTTCTACTCCCAAGAATGGAGGTCATTGTCTTTCTTTCCATCACTACTATTACCTGCTTTCCCTTGTACTTTCACGATGCCATCAAAAAGTAATAGACCAGACACTGCATGTAAACAACAACATAAAGGTTATAACTGCAATAAATAACTTTTCTTCTATGTAAGAACATATGGACATCCCTCCCAAACATTATTATCAGCTTGAGACTTCTGGATCTCTTATTTGGATATTTGTATGTTGTCATGCCTAAATCTTTATCCCTGTTTAACTTTACAAAACAGATCCTTCAAAATCTATCCTCCATTTTGGAGAACTCTGATATATTTTAATTCCATTGTGTGTATGAATGACAGTGAAATTCTTATTTTATACTTTTCAAAGTATTTTACTATTGAAGAAGATGAATTTGTAGAGATATGTAATCTCAGAGTTGGAAAGAACCTAATCTTAATTATTCCTATAGTGATGTTGCTTGGAACACAATTGAAGGTATGATAATGCATGTAATATAAACAAAAGTTCTGTTCTCAATGTAGGCAGTTTTCCACTCTAATATTAAAAAGTTGTTTTTATCAGAAAGATTATGATATGTTTATATGTTCAGTAAGACAAATATAATACTTCACTAAGGTCTTCAAGCATATTGGCAATATTTTAATAATGTCATGGTGCCCACAGTAAAATCCAATTAGGATGTAAGACTTGAGGTTCTCACAGCGGTGAGTATGAAGATATCCATCTTCTGGGTTATTGCGCTGTATAGTCTAGTCGATGTTAACCAACGTTTCAGAGGTCATACTGCCTCCATCATCAGGGCGATGAATATACAGCGCAACAACCCAGAAGACGGAAATCTTCATACTCACCGCTGTGAGAACCTCAAGTCTTATATATTTGAATTGTTAACTTGTGTATGCTTTTGTAGTGGACATGACAAAAATTTGTCTTGTGAAAGTGGAAGGTGCACGTTCATTGGCTACAGTAGAAGTGTTAACTGTGTGGTGAAGTAAAACTGTGTGTTGTTAGAGGAGTGTGATGCATATATGGAGGAATATTGATTTCTTGAATATGAATGTATTTCGTGTTTCTAGGAGTAGCAGATTACAAGAAATAGATTGATCTTTCAGATTCTGAGCTTCATTCTGTATGTCACCTGACCTGCGTACTGCTTGCCAGAGTATGTGGGGCAACACTTGGCAGACTGACTTGATTTCAGAACAGGAAACCTGCTGGGAGAATGAAGGAAACTGGTGTCTGCAAGATATTCATCTCTGTCTGAACTTGGCATGCGTTGTGTAAGTACATGAGCAATAGGATGTATTTGATGTGCTTGTCGTGTGAGAGAGATGAGTCTGTCCAATTTTATGTGGTACTTGAAATGTTGTGACTGTGAGTGTGAGAGTTGATATGTTGAAAGATCTACGTGCAACGAGGGATTGGCATAATTGCAGTATCTGTGGTGTGCTAGAGACATTCACGACTCTCTAGTGAATATGGGGTTCATAAGATATCAAATTTTGAGGTTAGGTATTGTTTGTAGATGTGGGTGGTGACTATTTGTGAAGTGAGTTTGTTAATTAGAGGTTTTGTTACATGTTTGATGTGTGTAGTGCTGTGGAGCCTTTAATATGATCTGTTTACTAATTAATATTTGAATAAGTGCCAGTGTAAGTAATTTAGTTTTGTTGACATGTGAGTATTGTGCACAGTGACCGGAGCTGCTGGGATATTTTCTGTGCTTTTGGTTAATTTTGAGAGTTTGCTGTGTTGTGCAAGGGGATAGGTTATAAAACATGTAAATTTGGGGTGTGGTGTTCGTTATGAATTTGGATTTGCTTGCAAAATTCACAAGCCCAGTAGATGACTGATAGCGGTGATAGATAGTCTGGTTCGATACAGGTGACAGTTACCGTGTGTCGATAGTTGTCAGGTTTCAGTCTCATGGACATGTGACAATGCTGAGTATTACTTCTGGTATATTGTGGTGGGAATAGGGAGGAGATTTGCATTAGAAATGAGGATTGGTGTGGAGGGTTTGAACCACGTACAGAAATGCAGTGCCACTTATGTGGGTGACAATGTACCAGTGCTGGTGTTTGACAGGATTGTTATTTTATGTGTCTAAATGGTTCTGTAGTCTTCTCAGCTTGGCAAGGAGTAATTTATTAAACCCGTCAGTCAGGCTGTTTATTATGAGGAATGTGGATTTGTGTGTGTGTGTCTGAGAGAAAGGGGCAGAAGTTATTAACCATTTAGTTTAAGTATAGAATTTTAAGAATTTGGAAGAAGAAAGAAGGCACTAATATGCTGACCTCAGTGCTGTAATGGGTTTAAAGAATAACATTAGAGAGAACGGCGTAGATGAGTGGTTATGAAATGCTGAGATGGTGGGTTTGCCTTGAAATCTGACTGAAAACATCAAGCAGTAAAGAGTAGCGTGTAGTGAGTGCACCTCTAATGTGTTGTGATAATATTCTAGATTAAATCGCTGTGCCGCTGTGAGGTAATCTTAAAGCTGTACCCATTATAACAGATTAAAGCCTGGTGTCTGTTGTCCGTTACTTGTTGTGTAACGAATGCTTTCAGGATGGCTAGTAGCAACTCGTAACTTACGTGCAATTAAATTTTAAACTTGTTCCCGTTAGTCAGTACAGTCTGTGTCAGTGCAGCAGTGTGAAAGCCTGACATTATTGTCTTGTGACTGCTGTGTTAACATGACACCTGTTCATTGCAATCTCCTTTCTGGTCATTGTTAACGCCTCATATTACAGACAAACCACCGATGTCTAACTCAAAGAAGGACGAAATGAAAGCCTGGTTATTGGAAGTAAACAACCCATTTTGTGACATGTTGAAAGATCAACTGTTCGATTTAATCAAATTAAAAAAGTCAAAGCACAAATGTTATGTGACTGATCAGATTTAGCAGATAAAGAAGGTACTGTACTGAGACTTGCACCGTACCATCCCATTTTAAACGCCATTAAACTTATTTGGGCAGATGTAAAACACTGGGTTGCAATCAAGAACACAACATTTAAAATTAAGGACCATGAGGAATTGTGTCGTCAGAGACTCAAAGAAATTGGGCAAGAGGACTGGAAGAATGTATGTTGGCATGTGGGAAAATTAGAACAAATCCTTTATGAGCAAGAAGGCATAATCGGAAACGCTATTGAACGTATTATAATTGAAGATAAAGGAGTGGACAGAAACAGCGGCAGAGATGAATCGAGTGATATGTCAGAAAGCGATGATCTGTGAGGAGTGAATAATTTGGAAGAGGGCCAAAGAGTTGTGAAGAAGATAAAATTATCTAATACTCTCTGCAGGGTAGTGAAATCGACTTTCCTATTTTATATACCGTGGTGGTATTTTATTTGGAGTGTGCTGTACGCGGCCTGCTTCCAGGAAACTTGTGACTCCCTCCGAGGTTCAAATTCAAAAAGCCTGCCGCCAAAAACGCTCAATCTATCTTCTACTGATCACTCTTTGGCGTGCGACAGGGTGGGGTTGGAGCTGTTATGTGAATACGCGTGGAGTGGCTTGGCTTGGCTTGGCGTTAGTTCTTGGACACAGGTATTAAATCAGAATATTCATTGCAGTAAGGAACCTGAGGTGTACGTTATGATTTCACCTATTGTCATTTGATTATCCTTCAAGACGCTGCAACGTATGTTGATTTTTGTCATTTGAGGTTGTGTTGAGTTGTTTGCGTAAGTTAGGCGGCCTGGGGGGGGGGGGGGGGGTAATGATAGAACACTGCTAGAAATTGACTGCATTGATGATTAACTTCTGTTTAGTAGGTAAGATTTATTTCTGGTGTACCTTCATTCTAAGATTTGTAATATGCTCGACCTGGAAACTGAAATATCCCGTTAATGTACCTCAATGCCGAGTGACTGCCATAGTCGCTACTACATCATCGAGCTGTATGTGACTACGTTTATGCGTTAATATTGTGCGTATTTTACAGTTATAAGTTACACATATCGTTCCGAGAAGTAAATAACCTCTCGAATCGCACGTAATGACAAAAAGCCACTACTTGTCGGTTCATGGTTTGAACGCATATAACCATCTTCATAAAGAGAGGCCTGAGTGGGATATATGTTTGTAACAAGCTTTACTTTTATAAAAAGTCTGGAAGCTCATTGCCCAAGAATCTGTATGTTTTTTTGTTTGGTTATGTATGCATACAGGGAACTGGATATTTTGGATGTGAATACATGCTTTTTGTCATTCTAGGAGCTCAATACTACAGGCTTTCTTGATCCATCAGAGTATCAGAGTCTGCTGAGTGGAAAATTGTGTGTCACCTGTGTTTGCCTCATGATAATATGCTTTCAATTAACAAAGCCACTTCCTAGTAACATTTTCTGGAGCTCAGTTTTCACATCATTGTATTTCTGAAAAGGCGCTGTAAACACACATTAACTAAAATGTGTAACAATAATTAAGAGATCAAAGTGGTTAGGGTGAATTTGGTGTCTGCAATACGAAGAAAATGTGATGTTGATGTCTGGAGTCCAGTCAACTAGTCTTCACAGGACTTTGTACATTTTTGTTTTCAGGGCTGGAACAATTGCAGCCTGGGCCCTTAATGGTGAGTGCAGAAGTAGTCGGAGCTGGAGTGTAACAGTGATGACGGAGGCAGTATGACCTCTGAAACGTTGGTTAACATCGACCAGACTACACGGCGCAATAACCCAGAAGACAGAAATCTTCATAGTCATCGCCCTGATGATGGAGGCAGTATGACCTCTGAAACGTTGGTTAACATCGACCAGACTACACAGCGCAATAACCCAGAAGACGGATATCTTCAAGTAAGTGCCAGTTTGACCTGGAGCTTTCCTTTCAACTAAAGTTCTTCTTAGGTTGCCAGCCATGTCGTGTGGTTGAAAGGTAATCTTAAGACCTTGCATTCCGTGTAGTGTATTGGAATATAAAACGTGCATACAAACAAAAATGTCTACAATTTGAAGGACGCTAATGACAAACAGGTTTTGACCTCGAGAGGTCATCAGTGTCAAAAAGATTATGGTTTTTAAAAGGCAAGTTCTTTACAAAATCATATTTATGTAACACCTCACTGGACGTTGATTGCTTAGGAGTTGGTGCATTATATCGAGCACTTGGCTATTTTGTCCACCGGTCTGCTTGCCGTTGTTGGTCTGCGGCGAGCCGTAGTTGCGTCGCCTGTGCCTGTGAACTTCAACGATGCGTGGGTGTTCCTGTTGGTTTTAAAAATGTATAGCGTATATATTAACTCTGAAATCAGGGTGGCCAACTATTGCATAAGAAATTTACTTTTTTCTATTTATTGCTAGGTCAAATAACACATCGGAGTCACGGGCCTTGTGTTCATTTATGTTATTTTGGGTTTTGCTAGTTTTGTATATATGGCATTTTACCATTCGAGGCTTTGTTCTCCTCAGTGCTAAAGTGCTCAACACCTTGAGGATGAATGTGTTCCTTAGAAAATTGATTTTCTCGTCTTTCAACCACCTGGCATGGCTGGTAGCCTGAGAGAAATTCTTTATAAGTGAGATGCGTTGTTTAAATGTCGGTTTTATCGTGCAGTGTGGAATAATAACTTTATTCTAATTGTGTGAGATAATGGAAAGAGATTGATTTGTATCCCAAACCATTTGTTTCTTTCTTGGACACTTTCACTATTTTACAATTTCTGTTTTGCGCTCTTTGCCTTGATGTCTCCTGTTTAGAGCCATTTACGTAGCAGAATCAAATTAAGTCATGTCCCACGATTTAGTTCTGGTGTTCGGCAGGTGATACCGCAGGTGCCATGACTTGAATAAAAGTCGGCTAGCTGATTTTGTCATGCCACGCCTCACTTGAGTGAGTGAATGGAATGAAATTGAATTGTCAATTCAGGAGACGATTGTCTGTTATAAAGCACTCGGCATAAAAAGGTCGCACTTTTTGAAACCATGCTTCATGTACTACCACACTGAATGATTTAAGCTTTATGTAAATTTAGTTGGCTTAATGTCCGCTGGCCTAAATTGAGGTTGTCGGTGGCTGGTTTGTGAACTTCAATATGACATGGGTAATACTGTCACCACGGTGCTTGCTTAACAATTCAACTCGTTCATGCCGTACGTAAACTGCGACATGAGACTGCCGGCTTTCATCGATCGGCTGTTATTGATCAGATTTGAAGCAGGAAAGTAACGAGCGTTTTCATAATTTTGTAATGAAACATTTTCACATTTGTTGGAGTTGATTCGTGTACCAGTAGATGAATATTGAAAAATGCCCAAACTTATATTCTGACTTTCTTGTTGATTTGGATTTATTATTTAAACTGATCTCTGTACTCAAGTGTAGGAAAATTTCTTTGTTATTCTGACAAATTTCTGTTGCTGAATCAAAACCACTTGACCCCAGTGTACCAACTGAGAGGATGAAGGAATAACGTTCATGCAGCAACAAGAAAGTAGTTTTTCACAAATAGTTTGATTTTTGTCATCTTCTTTATCCCCCCCACCCCCACCGAATAGTCTGTCTATACTGAGGATGATGTTATTAAATATGTACAAGAGTCCTATTACATTGAACATATCAGAAATACGGTGTTCTGTAATTTTGATGAGAATATTACTAAAATGGTGAAGAGAAATTGATTTAATCAGAAATAAAGAAGTGGTTTTATTTGTTGCTTGTTGAAGTTCTTGGAGTATTTCATAGAGGGGCATGCCCTTCTGGTTTGCTGACTTTTCTCAGTAGGGAAACTTGGGTTGCATTTTTTTCAGTAATCTCTGCTTTATACGCTGATCTTGTGTCGTCTGCCGTCTCTTACACAAATTCAGTAATTTTAATTTTATTCTGGGTCCGGAATAAAGGTTATAATATGAGACCATGGAATTGTGTTTTATAAGCTATTAATTAATTTAGGAATTATCTATATTTACCTCATTTGCTAGATTAGTAGTTAATGTGAGCCACGTCCATTTGTATTCTCCTTTGATTTGTGGACGTAGAGTATGGAAGTGTGTGTTGGTTTTTGTGGTTGTGATGCCATGTGGCCTCTTAGATAGGCACCAGTGCTTCAGAAGAACATGCCTCCTCCATCTTCAGGGCTGAAGTGTGGTTTTTGCAGAATATGGAAATGTTTCTCAAAAACGTTGGTAGCTACGTATGAGTCCACGTGGTGTATCAACCGGAATGCCAACACCGACATGGACTTAGTCACTGCTATAACCGTTCGTCAGCTGCTCGTGGTGGGATGTTTAGTTGGGTGAATGGTGCAGATTTTTGTTCAGGGTCACATTTTCTCGGTCCTCAGGACGTGTAACGGCCGAATCGAATATGGCGGCGGAAATATATAGCTCACAAGTTATATCAGTATCAGCGCTGTGTAGAACGTCGCTACGCTCGGCTTCCTCATTTGAGGGTGGTTGTGTTCTAGTCACTGTTTTAACCTCTTTGTTCGGATGTAGAACTTCACCCTTCACAAAGTGCTTTTGCAAGCTTGGTATTAATTGTGAGAGAACAGCTTTCTCATCACCTTGATGTTATATTTACATCTTATTGTTAACTATATTATCAACTTCTTAACTTAAGTGCATGTGTTGACATACGTCTTTCACTTTGCATTGTAAATAATGAAGAAAATCTTAATTAAGACGGTACCCTCGATAATACTCGGCGTGGCCTCGGTCATTTTGGTTCGTTCCAAAATCTTGGTTTGTAATGCGGTTTTATCTGATGACTAACGTTGAGTTTTAATCATCCTTCGAATCGTGTTCGATGTCTGAATGTCTTGTCGAATTGAGATAGCTCTAAATCTCTCCGTTGCGATACCCTCTGGTAGATTTCGTCGCACGTTTCGATTATTATACCAATCATCTGGCATATTCCATGGTACAGCTCCGTCTCCAGTCAAGAAACTCCAATTTGCTACTTTTTGACTAAGACGATTGCCTCGGCCATCTTCTTTATATAGTTGAAAGCCAAAAACATATGCTGATCCCATGATCTTAATCGAACTAGTGGCTGAGGATATAGGCTGCACAGTTCCTGCTCTTCTAATTCGCTTGGTCTTGTCTTCACCACTTGTGATTCTCCTCCAGCGAGGCACAAGTTTTTATGAGTAACTTTTTCGTTTCGATAAGTCTCGAAACGACCAACTATGTCTGATATACTGTGTATATATTGCAAGTTAAACCTTGTTCCAGGTACGCATTTGTCGAAGGTTACTGCGGTGATCCCATAACCTGCAAGTCTCTGTCCTATTTCTGGACTTCGCGGTCCTATTGGGTAAAATTTTCCGACCAAATTAGTCGTAAATTCTGTGTTAGCTGGTTTTCCAATATGGATTTTCGGCACTGGTTCAGAATGCGGAGATGCTAGCGCCATAACCATATCGCCAGCGATACCAAGAGACGGTATTTCCTCAAATTCGTTTACCTCGGCTGCATGATATCCACCAAATCCTTGAACCACAGTGATCGGAAGAGGTGGGACCTCTAGTCTCGTTTCCTTTCCCATTTTAATAATAATATTATTACTTCAAGTAGTCGTAAATGTAGCATTGCAGTCGCATAATAGGGTATTTCCTCGCGGGCGAGCACTCTTTCGAGTTGTTTCTCATCTACTCGGTAGCCATCATACACTTCTGCCGCTATATCCACAATTTTACTGTAGTTGGCGGAGAATGACTGTTTTGGTGCTATTTCCGTCTACGCCAAAGATAGCCTCAGTTATCAGAGAATCATTTTTCTGCGGGCTCTCCTTTGCTTGTAGATGCGATGGTGGTGGAAGCATCGGAGATTTTGGACCTGCCTTTGATTTCGGAGATGGCTTTGGAATATTTCTTTTTCCAACTTTAGCTGGATCGAAATTTTCCGGTTTTCCTCTGTAACCAGGCGCAGTCCTCATTATCTCTTCAATGGTGTAATTTTCTCTTTTGCTTTAATGTAGGTTTCCTTATTTTTCCTTACCGGAACCAGCGAAACAAACTGGGTTTTACCACACAGTAAAAATGCAATTCATAGAATGCATCTACTGAATAAAATGTGCATTCTAATGGGTGGGACGTCAGCTCGGTTTTGAAAGTTCTAATTTTCTCCACTTTCATAATTTGAATTGGTAATTTATTGTACAGTTTTATTCCTATATTCACCGCACGTTTCTTGAGAATATTTGTTCGTTGGAACTGGGCACGGAAGTCCAACTTTATGGGGCATCTTCTCTCAATTGTATACATGCATGCTAATGGGAGTATCAGTTGCCTACATGATGCATATCCCCCCACACCGCTCTGTCCTTCACCTGCAGAAACCTGACCATTCACCTAAAAATGCAGGTGCAAAAGTCAGTGTGTGTACTGGAAACAATATTAACAGAAAAAAAAGTAATAATAAACTTACTAATTTGCAGCAAAAAGCAGTAATGAATGAGTTTGTAGTTTAGATGCATCATGTTTGTGTTAAAATTCAGTATATATTTATTTATTATTTCAGTCTATACACAAACTTAGTTTTTAAAATGTTGTTGTTAAAATTAAAATTAAAATTTAGCGCTTTTCATAGTTATTTCGATGTTACAATTTCAGCGCTTATTATTTTACTACATGTTTCGATGCTATTGCATCACCCTCAGGTTTTTTATTTGTTTTGTAGATTTCTTTTTGTAGGTATTCCTTTTGATCTTCGTAGTATTTTGCATATTTTAGGTCAGTTGTTCATTATTCTGTGAAACAATTAATTAACATTCGAATTATTAATTATTAATATGAAAATGAGTTTGGAGATTGTCGTAGAAAATATATTTGTAAAATTTATAGGAAAATATAAGAAACATACCAAGAGTTGTGATGTGTGGTGTGTCTGCGTCTGTGATCAGATGATGACTATCCATGACTGGGTAAGTGCGCTGATGCAGGTTGTATATATATAGGTGAAAGTTGTTTAGGGGGTTGGGTCAATAACCTGTATTGTATTGAATATGGGATTGTTAACAACATTTTAAAAACTAAGTTTGTGTACAGACTGAAATAATAAATAAATATATACTGAATAGTAATGAATAAGTTTATTAGAAGAAGAAAAATTAGTTTTAAAAATTCTTCTGCTTTGAAGTACACTTTTAACAGTGTAATAAATGTGCACAGTTCTTGAGGGATTCTCACACAACCCTTTGCTTCTAGATCTTTATTACATAAAAGAGTATGGATGCGGCATTTCAGAAGCGTATGTCTGACCCAACCAAGTGGCAAGAATCCGTTGCCATAATGAGATTAGTAGTACCATAAAGCACTGCCATGTGGCACCAGTGTCTCCTTTCTGGCTCCACATTTGCCCGTGGCACAGCTCTGTTTAGACTCGTTCGAAATTGCAGAGCTGGGATGAAGCGACATGGCTTCAATAAAGTGGGGTTATATAGGATGGAGTTACCGACTTTGTCGCCGGCAAAAGCTTGGTCCCTGTCCACGTGACTCGGACCATCATTGGAGCTCCTCCAGAACGCCTTTTTGGCTGCAGCGATGATTTCGATGATGATGAGAAGATTTTATTAAGCCATTACAAATTATGTCTTGTCCTTGATTCTTCTTCTGGCTCTACAGCCCTTCGTGAGCATTGGCCTCCTGGAGAACCCTCCTCGATTCATTTCTTTCTTGTATTATCACCCACCAGGCATGAATTTTTAAGGTTGTTTAAGGCTGTTGCATCAACCAAATCCAAGTGTGACATCCTGGGCGATAAATTTGCGGCCAATAGTAAATATTTTAAGAAGGGCGACGACAGACTTTCTTTCGAATTTCCGTCGTAACGATCCTGATGCAACTGGCTCCTAACTTGTGGTTGAATTTGACGCTCTCTTGAACTGGAAGCGTCCTAGTTGTCTGCTCGTCGTTCTGCGAAATCTGGTCGTTAATCCATCAGATATGGGTTGCAACATGAAGGCCTCAGAATAAAACTGGCAGTTCGTGTCATCATATAGGACACCAGTCCCTCCTAATTCATTATTGGAACTCTTAGAGGTGCCATCTATTTTACGTGTTCGGGTGACCACAGTGGACGAGGGCAGACTGTACAACAAGGTCGTGCCTTGTGAATGAAAGGAAGGGTAGCTTCAAATATGGTAGCTAAGCCATGTTTACATAATTAAAGGTCTTACGTCGTCAGGGGTGAGTACTAGTGTCCGCTCTCGGTGACTGCCATGCAAAAATTCTCTGGTTCGATTTGTATAAATCGTTTCAATATTTTTGAATACGTGGCGTAGGGGGCATACCCCTACACAAGGTCATAACTTGAGCTCCCGTGGCTAGTCCAAAGGTATTCTGTGAAGCGATATCCTCCACCCTTTTTAAATAGGTTACTTGTTTTGTATGAAGCGAGCAGCTTCGCCATCTTGCCTTCTTGTTCCCTTTATAATGTTATGAATGCCTTGCAAATGTTCTGCCGCTGCGACCCCGAACAAAACTTGAGGATCTCGCCTCCAAAATTTATCAAGCCCCTCTTTCGACGGTGCTCAATGCAACATCGCTTGGTGTGGGCAACGGCCTTCCACAAGTGTTTAATTTTCTGTTTACTCTATCTATGGCTTCTCCCAATCGATCAAATTTCTCCCATCTACGCCTTGGCCCGCCCAGTGGTTGTTTTCCCGGAGGATTTACCATCACAATGCAATCTTGTCTCCTCCAAGCGTTCCACATGTCCATCCCATCGGAGTCTCTTAGGTTTCACTAACCTCACTGTGCTAGCTGACCTGTGCAATTCCCCTCGCTCCTAATTTTGTACTTCCTATATCCAAATATCCTTCACAGATTGTTATTTTAAAATTATGGGCAACAACTGAGATCAAACCCGTGATATCTTACTCGCCGGAAGCGCTACTCTTTCGAATATCCTATCACCTGGTCGTGGCTGTGTTGTAATCGTATGTTACCTGTTTGTTTCGTATCGGTTAGGAGGGGCGCCATGTGAAAATGAGGTCTCGGTTTGGTTGTAAATCGGAATTTCCGCAAAATGACGCAAAATAAGAGTGGAATATGCGAGTCGCTTTCGCAGATAACCTTCCCATATACTTGATACTATGTGGCAAGAAATCGACCGAGAAAATAAAAGCGTAGTCATTTTTGGTTATAACGGTACACCACAAATCCATCTTTCCCCAGTCCCAAGAACCATACGAGGCCAAGCGCCATCTGTTTCACATGCCACTGACGTGGAGAAGGAACGGGATAAGGCAGCTTAAACCTGGAAAAGCCGTTGCCACTTATCTCCTTCCGGGGAGTGGTCGTAAATTGTACCGGGGGAGGTCAATGCCCTCCCCATGTGAGTCTGTGACTTCATCACTAACAACAGATGGACAGAGCGGGGTGTCGAGCTCTGCTCCCTCAGGGTCGAGTTCCACTTCGGCCTCTCCCTCTGTGTCATCCGCGGGGACCTCATTCTCTAACTCTAGTCGCTCCGGGGCATCCCTACTCCGCAATGAATACCTAGGGATTACCCGGTCCCTCTCGTCTGTCTCTGGTCTGCGACTGCCCTGTACCTGGGTTCGATAATGTTGGCTTAGTTTCCACTCGGGGTCCCGTCCTGACCCATCTGAGTCCGTATCTTCACAATCACTACCGATGACATGAGTTGGGGGTGGAGTGCGGGGGCGGTCCTTCCGCCTTGAGCCTAGATTCCCATAACATCCTTTCATTTTATTAACGTTTACCACAATTTCTCTCCCCTCAGGAAGTCTCACGACATAGTTCAAATCAGATAGTCTTAGAACCACTTCATAAGGACCCTTCCACCTTGTTCGAAACTTCAGACAGGTTTGTCTACCCTTATTCATCTGTTTCAGGTACACCATTTCCCCAGGTTGAAAGGTCACTAATTTCGTTCCCTTGTCGTATTGTTTCCTTTGCTTCTCCCGTCCGATCTGATTATTTTCTCTCACCACATCATAGGCTTCCTACAACCTTTCAGCCAATGTGTCGATATGACCTTGAACCGGGTCCAGGTTCGAGTCCGGTTTCCTGGTTACAAATTTTGAAGTTGTCAAATCGTCCTCCATAGGCAAACGCATCTGCGTCCCATGTAACAAGTAAAACGGGCTATACTTTGTAATCGAATGAGGGGTGGCCCGATAAGCCATCAAAGCATAATTAACAAATTCATCCCAGTCATCCCCATAGTTATTCACGTAATGACTCATGGTCTGATTGAGTCCTGCATGAAATCTCTCTACCTTGCCCTGCATTTGTGGGTTAAAGGCAGTCGAATTAATTTTCTTAATGTTTAACAACTTGCACATCTCTCGAAACAGCTCGGACATGAAGTTGGATCCTCGATCTGATGAAAGGACCTGGGGACAACCTAGTCTAGAAAATATCTCTGTTACTAACGCACGGGCCACAGTGGGCGCATCTCGCCGTGGAATGGGAACGGCTTCTGGGTATCTACTGAAATGATCTATGAAGGTTAATAAATATTTATTACCTTTCTTGGTTCTCACGTAGGGCCCACAAATGTCAATTGAAGTCATTTGTAATGGGGTAAACGTTTCGGGCAGTTCTCCTAACGGAGCCGTCGTGCTTCTTCCCGACTTAAATTCTGCACATGAACCGCATTGCGTAACGTAATGCTCTACATCACGGTTCAGGGTCGGCCACGAAAAGTGCAATCTAAGCAAGTCTCGGGTGCATTTTATTCCCGGGTGACCCGCGAATACTTTATCGTGATGCATTTGGATGACCGGTAATATTAATGTATCGGGTACAACTAGTGCGTGCCCTTCGTATAACATTCCATCCTCCGTTACCACAAAGCCCTTCTCCTTTCCGGTCCTTACCGCTCTCAAAATCTCCCGGCAGTAGGGGTCGCAATATGTCGTGTCGAGCAGTCGGTATTTACGTGTTTCTTCCCCGCCTTATTCTCAATTTCGAAATCATATTCACCTAATTTCAACACCCACCTCGTAAGACGGGCGCACTGATGATTCTTCACAGTGATCAGCCACGACCTTAAACTTCCTACCGTACAAAAAACATCTATGGGTCATTGTGCCAAAGACAACTGCTAATAACTCCTTCTGCGTGGTACTATAATTTCGCTCCGCGGCGTTCAACACTCTGCTGGCAAAACTAATGGGGCGTTCCCTTCCGTTAAAAATCCGACTTAAAATGGCGGACACCGCATAGTTGGACGCATCACAGCTCAATATGAAGGGTTGGTCGAAACGCGGGTGTGCTAACACTGGTTCGGAGGTCAGCGCCAGCTTAAGACTGTCAAAAGCCTCTTGCTGAATGCTGGTCCATTCGAATTTCACATCCTTTTTGGATAGTATCCAGATAGGCCTAAAAAAGCTCTTACATCCTTAACAGTCTTAGGTTGGGGAAATTTCCTAATTGAAGTTTCCTTGGCCGGGTCCGGTGCCACACCATTCTGACTGACTATGTGCCCTAAGTATGACACTTCTGCTACAGCAAACGTACACTTGGCCAAATTTAGCTTAAAGTTTGCTTCTCTTACGCGATCGAATACCAGCCGCATCCGCCTAACATGGTCCTCTATCGTTTCGCTAAACGGCAATACATCATCTAAGTAAACAAGACACTCAATGTCACGTAAACCCATGACCCGCTGAAACGTAGAGCGGGCCCCTGAGAGCCCGAACGCCATATTTTCGTGCCTAACACTACCAAAAGGGGCCACAAAGCCGGTTTTGTCCTTATCTTCATCCCTGATGGGGATATTCCAATAGGCATTCTCACTGTCCAACAATGTGAAGAGAGAGATTACTTTTAATGTCCGGTATCGGGTATACGGGTGTTTCCGTAACAGCATTTAATCCTCGGGGGTTCCGTCAGGCGACTTTCTCGGCACCAGGATGACAGGCGCAGCCCAAGGCAAGGAGTGATTAGGCCCTTCGCCAACATCTCATCCAGCTGGCGCTTCATTTCATCCCTTAAAGCGTAAGGATTCTTTTTGATTGGTAGGGCGTTCCCCGTCCTAATATCAGGGCAACCCTTAGTCGTGCTCGGCAGCACACCACTCGGCTCATTACAAAACAACTCCAAATACTCATTAATAACTCGCCGAAGAACCTCTCTTTCTTCCTGCTTCAAGTGCCCCAGTTTCTCACCTAGTTTCTCTTTAATTTTTCTAACATCTGTGGGAGTCGGCCCACTTAACGCCTGTACTCTAGGCCCTAAAATCTCATCCGTCCCGTGGCTACAGGACACAAATTCCCCATTCACTCGGGTATACGGCACGGCGGGTTCTGCTACCCCCAATCTCACGTGCTTACTCAGCTCCCAATGCTGATTCCTCGTGTTCAATACCTTCAACACACAATACTGTCCAGTGTCGACACTCTTCCTTCTTATCATCATCATCACACTATTAGGCTACCTCGCCTCTTGGAACGCTACGTACTGTTAGTACGCATTGTCGAATGAGTTCGCTGGACAAGTCGGCCTCTTGGTATGAAATTCATTCAATTACCTAATGACCGTAAAAGAGAGCGGATGTGCTGGGGACATCACAGACGAAGTAGGATCCCAAATTAACCCTGAAACCCAACCTTAAGAACTGCATTCATTGTCTCGCTTTTGATTTCATTTTATCCTTGGGAGTGACCAATCGACCTAGGCTGTGGTGCCTCTGTACGTCTTTGGTTGCTGAGCGCGTCCTCTCTTGATGTCCACATCCTGAATACCAGGGTCTATTGTCCTGACCTTGATTGGAGCGGTGGCTTCGGTTGTCGAAACTGGGTCCTGGGTTCGATGGTGCTGAAGCATGCCTTGACGACGATTGGCTGTGACCCAACGTCTCCACTTTGTTGAGAAATGTTACAGCTTCGGGTGTGTTTCTCGGTTGCGATACGACCGATGGTCTTTGCCCCTGGATCGGAAAGTGGTGTCGAATTGCTTCTAAGATTTCGTTGTCGGTCATGGGATGATCTATTTAGCCTTGATGACATATATCATCAAATGGTCTCGTAGCTCATTCCAATTTCCTTGATGCACCGGTCTTTATAAATATAAATACGGATCTGAGATTGGCATGAGACGTTCCGATATTGTAGCGAAAATGCGTCTTTGAATTCTTTGATGTTCCTTATATTCCTTTACACTCCTGAAGCTCATGTGGTGACCGCGGTCTCTCTCTCACTCTCAGTATTGCTCATCTGAGCATCGTGACCTCACATCCGCTGCATCCATCATTTCCGATCTTCTGCCTCTCGTATCATCTTCCTTAGAGGAAACAGGGCGATCTCCTTTGCCTGTTGAACCCATCCCCTGGGTGTTCTTCCGTTCACTACTCCCTAACCAAAGTTTTTCTAGATTATCATCCCGTCTTCTTGTGATGTAGCCGAAGAATTGCAATGTCCTCTGGTAGCATGAGGGGGACTAATCGGTCAAGGATTCTGAATGGGCCTTCGCATTCTGCCCCGGCACATGATTGTTTATCAGTTCACACCTCTCCTAGATACTTATATCGCAGACATCACAATCTGCCCAGATCTCTGAAAATTCATCCATGTATGTATAAAGTGAGGCTTTGTACTCACCTCCACGTGATATTTTATTTAGAGCATCTGGTCCGTGTGGTTGCATCAGTGAAACCACACTCCTGTTGTATCCCGGGGGATTGGCCAGTCCCGCAGGAGTGCAATATTCCCGAGCGGCTAGGAATGATGGTCGGCGATGGTAGGTTGAATACACAGCCTAAAAGGTTAATGCCTAGTCTGACGAGAAGACGTTCGACGATTAATGATTTATTTAATAATTCAGATGAGTACAGTCGAATGACAAAGAATGTTGACTGTATATAGATAAATGCGTAGACCAGCAGAGTTTCTCCCTGACGAGTAACGTGAAATGTCCAATGTGTCTTCGAAATGCACTGGTTATAAGCAAATCTCGATATCGCCCTTGTGACATCAGTGACGGCTTCTTACATGCAAGCTGTAACGTGTAGTCCCAAGGCGTGGTTCTGGATCCAATTAGAGGGCACGATAAACCCCCGGGGACCGCGACCCTTTGCCCTGTCAAAGTTCGGGCGTCTTGACCTCGGCAGGCCTCCTCTATCTGTGAATATAATTGGAACCATTTTCAATAAACTTATCTGGAGCAGACACCATAATGACTTCCTTTCGCCCCTGTCTACAACAGCCGGAAATGGAAAGTCTCGCTTTCTACACAAGGTCTACAATATGACTACTACATTTTATTTAGTAACTTACTGATTCTACCTTATAATTAATCATATATGTGCTATATGTGGTTATTATGATTCCCGTAATTAGATTATAGGTATACAATAGCGAACTCATTCGACCAGGCGTACTAACAGTCCTCTCGAACGAGGGGCCAACCTCATGCGAGCGGAGGCGTTCGTACAAAACAATTCCCCTGCGAGTGTGTCCTGGTTCATGAATACATTTTGCGTTAGATGGTTCGATGTGTGTTATGACAGACTTCACTCAGGATGCTAACCCCGCGCACTCACGACTCTTTGAATTTTTTATGGTAATTGCTAGGTCATTTTTTCTCACTGATGTTTCCGCCGAACTGTGTTTATCTGAAGGACCATACTCATGTGACATTGAGGTCACGGACAGGTACAGGTCCTCTCAGCGCCCCTGCAATTTCTTCCCCAGGGTTTGCCGTATATAGGCATTTAAAATTTTGAAGATCATTTGAAGATTACTTTTTCTGAGGCTTGTTTCTGCCGAACTGAAAATATCTGAGGGACCATACTCACACCACGTTGATGTCACGTGGAGGTCAAGGTCCTGTTAAGGTCACGACGATATCCACACAAACATTTGCCGTGTAGCGGGCTTTAAAAATTTGAAGGTTATTTCAAGTTCATTTTTTCCACACTCATATTTCCGCCGAACTGCAGGTATCTGAATGACGATTCTCATGTCACGTGGAGGTCAAGAATTTGTGAAGTTCATGCTAAGGACAGGACAATATCAGCGCAAGGGTTTGGCGTATAGGGGGCTTGAAACATTTGAAGGTGTTTTGAAGTCCTTTCTTCTTCTTCTTCTTCTTCTTCTGACTTTGCTGTTGAAGATATTCCATGTTTTTATAAATCACACAGACCTGTTATTATTTTTCCGAGACCACATCTTGTAAGACAGAAAGAAGGGTTTCGCGAGGTAGGGGAGACTAGCCTAAAATGACATATCTGGGGAAAATTCTTCTTACTGTGTGGTTTTTAGTATCTGGATTCTTTTGTAAATGTATAGATTTTTAAACCAATTTTCATTTATTTGAATTAATTAAAGATAACAATCAAAGGCCAAACAAAGATGACTCTGTAGGGGATGAATCATGTCAGGTCTTCAACGAGTGGAACTTTGTTATTGTTATGTTAATAGCCTTTTTGTCACGAAAACGAGGGGACACTATAAAATAACGGGACTGTACCTATAGTCCACGACGATTAGGCATTTTGTTGTGTAACTGCTGTGAGCGTCGTCTGGGTACAAAGGAAATGTAATGCGTCCCTGTTCATCTGATTGGCTGGCTTTTTATCTGTGGACGCAGCGGTTCAGAGGTCTAAGCAATGATATATCGTTTCATGTGTCCATTAACTGAGTTGATATTTAGAATGGTGATGCAGCCTCTCTGCCCCGTGACCATGCTCATGCGTTAATATCCATTTTAGCGAAGTGATCCTACTTCCAGCATGTTTGCGTTACAGTTTCTCATTGTGTGTGTGTTTTCACACAAAATACGTATTCTTGTATGATCGTGACGTAAACTGCCCAGTATCGAGTTTCCTCGTGGTCTGTAGTTAATGTATCGTGTGTACAAAACCTTATTAATTTATCCTGAAGTGACTGATTGATGGTTTAAACATGTCTTTCAGATATAAACTCAGTGACACTGCAATAATACAGAAGTTTAAATTCGGTAAACACTTGTAGATGTTATGAGCCGGGATAGCTCAGTCAGTATAGTGACTAGCTACGGGCTGGACGGCCGGGGTTCGGTCCCCGACGGGGGCAGAGGATTTTTCCTCTAGCCTCTGCGTCCAGACCGGCTCTGGGGCCCACCCAGCCTCCTCTACAATGGATACCGGGGTCCTTTCCCGGGGGTAAAGCTGGCCGGGGCGTGATGCTGACCACTCACCCCCATCTAGTGCCGAGGTCAAGGAAGAGAGGAGCTATACCTCCTCTTCCCCCAAACGCCTACATGGCGTATAGTGGGACAAACTTATAACTTGTGTTGGGCAAGGCCGTGGTCTAGGCAACACGGAGTTTTCCTCCGTGGCATCCCAACAATTACTCCATTCACACACAGAAGAAGGCAATGGCAAACCACTTCTGGATCATCTGCCAAGAACGTATATGAACAGGTCCCAGTCCGAGAAAAGGATGGAAGGATCCTGTTCATATGGACCTGTCGTCAGACAGAACACTAAATAAAATAAAGATGTTCCGTAAAAATTACCGTGCGTTGGAACTGTAATTACATTTCTCCGTACTCGCCTGGTATCCTTTGTCCGTTGTTTACTTCGTGGTATTATATTGCAACCTAATTACCATATTGAAGTTCTGTGAGTTGATCTTTGATGTTTCAACCTTATCTCAAACGTACTGTTAATAATAAGTTATAAATATCTAACGGTTTTAGTAATGAGTCTTAAAGAAACAGACTGTGGTATGAATTGGCCGAGGTCAGAGTTCAAGGGAAACTTACTAATAATTTAATGAAACTCGAGAGCTCGGAGAAAGCAGGTGGACGGACTGCTAGGTTTTTAAGATGGGCTGTGCTCCATTAAATTAATTATGACTAATTGACTGGCGTATCTCGGTGTTTGGAGTTTTGATAGCGGCGTCCATTCCGCGCTAACGTAATGTTTGTGGCTTGCTGCCGACCTTTGACTATAAAATCTGTAGTTATAACTGCCTTTTGGGTTATTGTAGAAGTTTACCGACGTTTCAGAAATACTGGTTGCCTTCATCGGCAAACTTCTACCAGAAGGCCATTTTTGAGATAGGATTCGCTGTGTAAGAGACGTCTGCCCCATTAAACGCCGCTGTTTCTGGACTGCAGATCATTTCGTACGCTGCAGAGGCTTGTTTTTAAATGGTAGATGCGATAAAAGATCTCAGCTTTTTGTTATTCTGACTTCTTGACTTCCTTAGGATGAGACACGTGTCACTGCTCTTCAGTTCTTTTGTGAAAGAATCATCCGATTTTATCAGACGCTCTGGGATGCAATGGGGCACGTGTTCTGGCTTTACTTTTTCACTAGAACAAGAAGAAGAAGAGAAGTGAATAGATAAATAAATACACCCAGGGAAATCTCCAGAAGTAAGGCAGCGAGAAAAGGAGGGACTAATGAATTTCACGAACTTTGCTGATAAACCATTCCAACCTTGACGAGTAAGGAAACAGAGTTTTTATTTCGAAAAGAACTTTTGACATCGATAATTCATCAGCCTTATTACAACGGAGTAATTGAACTTGTCATCATTTTACCGCCTTACGACTTAATATATTACTTGGAGGGTTACTACTCTGGCTGTACCGTGTAAAAAGGATCTAAGAGACCTCTCGGTTGTGTACACGAGGATTAAAAATTGTCTCAGCATTTCTTTGTCGTTATTTGAGGAAACAGCGGTTTTCCCTGTCCCATAACGATAACACGCTGTGGAAGTTTGACAAGGAATTGGACTGACCGTGTCCTCATGCATAAATGTACCTGATGATGTCAGTATATTATTTTAGTAAATGTTTAAAATTAATTCTTGTATATTATGGTATAACGTATTTTTAAACCGAGTTTCGAACACTGCTAAAAATCCTTGTTTCACAATGATATTAGACGGGCAATGTGTTCAATCCGCATCCTTTAAAACTCATTCATTTAATCTTCTTGCCATTCGACAACATTCTTCTTCGATTCAAGCCCTAGGGTCGATGGTCCTTAGCCACTTCATACCAGTTTCTTATTCCCATGATTTTCAAATCATCTTCAGCCTCATCTCTACTTCTCTTACGTGGTCTATGGGACCACGCATTATTCCAATCATCCTTCTTTAAAATATTCTAAGGGCTTTGATTTCTTCTTTTTCAAGTAATTAGAATATTCCGTATATTTTTACATTCAGCCAAAGTGAAGCGGTGAACCAAATGCTTAAAATTACTTCCAATATCCGTCATAAACGATCAGAATCTCAGTGTCTAACAACAGGGGAAATGAGTTGGTGGGAGAATCACGGCACGATTTGAAATGAGCGCGCTCAGCTCGCACTGCCATCTCTGGTGACATCGTAGAAACAGATGGCGGTTGGGGTTGTCGTCGTTTCTTCGTGGCAAAGAAATATCTCATCTCTCTCCTATTTTTAGAGTTAAAAGATTGCACGGAAAGTGTAGCTTGTTCCTTAATTTGAAAGTATCTTCTTCTGAATCTGCAGTCTTGTAACACAATGGACTCGGGCGGGAATAAATGATGTGTTATGTTAACCACGTGCTGGTTAGTGGCGCATTCTGGTGAGGTATTGTCCAGGTACCAGGCAGTTAGAAGGCGTAGTCTTCTTTCAGGCCCGGCTTATGATCTGTTAAGCTGATTCTGTATTCGATTTTATCTCCTAAAGATATTTCGAATTCCCCGTTTGATTAGAGCTGTCAGATTTTTCCATTACTCCGTAAGTACCTTAACTTAAATCAAGTTCCTAGTTTTGTGTATTTTGTGGCAATATTTTGTGCTCATTCATAAAAATACTTAAAAGTACCGTACAAAATACCGTGAATAAATAAATACATCTGTTAACTGAAACCATCGCCTGTTTCTTCACGGCATTTGAAGAGGTTGTGAAACCGTTCCCTTCTTCTTTGTAGATTGTTGCCAAGGTGGGATTGGGTTCGATGAACGGATTTATGAGACTCTTATGCTGGGTTTGCGGGATTTAATTAAAGATCCCTCAGCTGAGGCTTTAGTTATTTATTTTCAGGTGATTGCTTATTTAAATTCTCCGCGCGATATTGGTCAAAGTTAATGTAATACACCGATGAGTCCGTGATACCGTTTCAACTTGCAAATACTGACAACTGCCGACTCCTCTCAAAAGACGTCTGCGTCTCAAATATATTACTTTCTCCCACTTATTCCGAAATCTGAGATTTTGTAACATCATTGGTTGGACTTCCCGCTTAGTTTTGTGATTGGTGGAATATTTTAAATTTAAGTCTGATTGGTCGGTTCGATACCCGAGGTCAACTCTGACAGTTTACATCGCGTGGAGACGCTAAGTCACTTATGCCTACTTTTGCATAAACCCAATTAATAGGGATCGGACCTCCCAGGGGTGAAATACTGCAATGGCCAGTTGAAAGAAGTTTCGAACTTCTTGGATGTGGATTTTTCGAAAGGACAGATGACAGTGACCCTTCGCGACATGTGCGGGAGTGAATGCATTGAAAACGGAATCATTGCTTCATCCTTGATGGGTGGTCGTAGTCCGAGCTCGACCTCATGGCTAGACGATTACAGTTGGTTCTTCCTCAGGCACATGGCACAATTACCCGTTATGTTGGAGCAACTCAGCCAAACGTACATTTGCAACTTTTTTTAAATATCACACGTAGATCAGAAATCGATACAAAATTCACAGTCTCTTGCCTTCATAATGACATTTTGTAACTCGAAACATGTCGCCACAAGTGGATTCATTTAATACAAGACGTAAAGAGAAACTGCTGTATATTGATGAATGGTAATATTTTAGATAAATTTAAACGTCTGTAAAATAAATAATTTCAATAAGACTTCTTGAGCAGAAAACAACGAGGCGAAATAATTTTTCCTTCTTTGCCGCAAACAATATTTCTCTTTATTTGATTTTTCTGTAGCTCCTACACCAATTCCTAATTTTCTACATAATTTTCGTAAGGAAAGTAATTAACATTAATGTGTTCGTCGTGGTTGTAATCAACTGCAAACTACTGATTTTCCTGTGCCAGGCCAGGTTCGTAGTTCGAGTCCCGAACGGGCTGAAACTTGAGATGAAAAGGGTAAACCAGGCTTTGGCATGTTAATCCGGTTTATACAAACGAAGGAGGCGCGAAGAGATTATATTTGGAACGCCTTACTTCCTCCAAATGTGATTGATTTTATGAATTTTGGCTTTGTTAATTTGTTGGATTGGAAGAGAGTAGCAACAATCGTCTTTCCTCGAGAGCTTTCGTGACACTCACAAAGCTTTCGCCTCGTAAAAGTTGTTTACGAGGCGAAAACTTAAGCCTTTCCAGATATGGAATGACGTTTGCCCTAGAACAGACACCTCACTGCGATTGGACCAGTGAATTTCGAATGTGGCTTTTCGGAGCGTTTCCGACGTCATGGGGTGATTTTGGGGGGACGAATCGGATCGCCGCATTCAATTGAAAATTTCAGAACGGTTACTGTGTGAGAAAACCTTTAACCCTCTCCGCGCACCGAAGTAAGAAGCGTTGTAACCACACCAGCGCCTGCCTAGCTACTGGGTTTGAATCTAACATTCTTTTACGTTTCGTCTCCTTCTTTTTAGCGTTTCTCCTCCTCCTCCTTCTTCTCCTCCTTCTCCTTCTTCTTCTTCTTTTACATTTCTCCTCCTTTTTTTACGATTCTCCTCCATCAGTTTGTCTCTGTGTTTGTAGGCGTAATCGCCTGCATTCGGTAAGTCCTTGACGACACAAGTGGACATTGCGTATCTATGAACATTCATGTCTGCCGCCTTTTGCCTGCAATTTGAGATATTGAAAGTGGAAACAAACAATCTTCCATCAACCATCAGTGTTATCTACACTCAAGACAATTTTTACCACATTTCGCGGACAGAGTTACAGAAAATATGTAGCTCTACATGCGATGATGTAACTCACGAAGGAAAGCCTCTTCTACAATAAATAATTCATTTAATACAAATTTAATAGAAATGTAATTTGAATGTCAGTGCAATTATGTAAAGAAATTATTCATTTTCTTAAAAATATATATACTTTTACTTTTGGGGTTCTAAAATATCAGAGATTTCGGTGTAAAATAAGTATAAAAGAATTATCTTTGGGAGTCGTAAAATGTTTTGCCCTAAAAATGTCCATGTCTGATGGGCTGGCTCTGTCTTTGGGTAGAATGGGAAACTGCTTGAAGCTAAGGGCACAGCTTCCACCGAAATGTCGTTGCTTGTATTTTGTTTCCTGACAACCTTAACAAACATTCCTCCAATCGGAATTCAATGCACGATTGCCTCACCATATTTCAGAACAGTTCCTACGTGATCTTTCTTTTGCTCAGATGCACACAGAACACCGGCCAACGTCCTGTTATAACGCAATACATTTTATTACATCAAAGTGGAGGGAGAGGTTACCACTATTTTAAAAGGCTGTGAAATGACTTGTGTTCTGGCTAGCGACGTTTGGTACACTTCATTATGCCATTGACTTCGGTCAGAATAATGAACTTAACCACACACTTTCTTTGGAGAGATAAGCACGTCTTGTTTGAGACATGCGTCGATGACAATATTTCCCTCTTTTAGCAAAATATTTTCAACACAATTTTGTTCCACCAAAAATAGTTTTGCTACACGTAAGACAGACAAAAATCAAAATTAAATGAATTTTTCTGGGATTTTTGGCTCTTGCACAAAAAGGTATGAATAAATTTGTCTTCTGGGATGTTTTTGGAGCTCCTTACTCACTCCATCAACAGATGGCAGGAGACTGCGTGGTCAAACACGCCAAGAGACAGCCATTTTAAAATAAACGTCCATCAGAAATGGGAACATGAGATGGATAGGCGTCGTTAAACCTGAAACTGGCCTAACACTTTGATGACAGCCGAAGATTGTGGCGATGCTAATGTGCTTAAAGCCAGACACTTCCTGCCCAAGAGAGTGCCACTGATCAAAGACACTTAGTCCAAGAGCTTCTTATTAATGCAGTCACAGTTTACGTCTGATTAGCATTTCCTAGTCATTAGCCCTCTGATTTAACCAATCAGCTTGACCGCAACGTCGCCCCGCCTCCTTTCATTCTACACCCTTAACCATCCATTTTTCGCGCGCTTATTCGAGGCTCTGAGTAAGCAGTAAGAACCTCTGAAACGTCGGTCACTATAAGGCGCTGCATCCACAAGATCGCGGATACATTGACCGGAAATAATTCACTTCCTAGAGCTTTTCGAAAGTAAGAGTTCGTGATTATACAGCCCTGAACAACCAAACAAAGAATCAAACAAACAAAGAGACAAACCATTGATTTTCCTTGCCATCGAAATATGCGACCCACTCGTTATAACATCCACCGATTACGAAGATCGTGTCGTCCATCACTTCTGCGTTTAATTGATATTCATAGAAGTTCATGGCAGGGATCTCGGTCCACGTGTCTTCTGCAGCGTCATACCTTTCGGTTCTGAGCTCGGATGATGTCTTGTTCTGTCCTCCTGCACACACACACACACACACATTCAGTAACAGGTCACAGGATATAAAAAAAAGCTGATAAACGAAACTTATCCTAACCCCATTTAGCGGTTCCCTTCTTCAAATGAATTACTCCGAGACATGGCCACGAAATGTGTGGCTTTTACGGAGCCACAAGATCCATCACCTTATTCACAAAAGTCGGTAGTTGACCTCATCTCACATATTCTAAATCCTTAAAAACATTTTAATATTATCCTTCCTTTTACGCCAATGTGTCACAAGTGGTATCTTCTCTTCAAGATTACCAATTACAAATTTCTAGATGTTTGTATTTCCCGTAACTTCGATGCTTCACACTCCGTCTGTCTTTACGCTCTTAAAATTTGTTATTCCGTAAAAGGAACGAATGAATTAAATACAACAACAAAAATTCATTCCCTCTTGCATTGTCAGTTTTAGTACCAGGAACAGCCACAATTTTATTTTCGTACTTGTAGCATCAGGAAATTGCGACTGACATCTCTTGTCTACTTCATGAAACTGCGTGAGAAAGTAGCCTTAAATATCAACACAAGATGGCGTTACACACACAAGTGACGAAAAGCAAAAACTGCGAAGGGACTGCTTTAAACCACCGGCCTTTTGGGGATAACAGAACGGCAAACTGAAATTTCCTTGCTGCAAAAACAAAATATTTAAATTTAAAACTGGGACTCTGTGAAAAATAGGGCATACGTTACTTTGGATACCACGAGAGATTATACAATGTTAGTTAGTTAGTTGGTTAAGTGTTCTTTGTGGAGAATGCAATCGAAACCACGAATCGGGGTTATAATTACTTACAAACTCTGTAATGACAGGAGAAAAATTCTGTTCATAAAATCTCAGTCACTAAAAGAAAACCATGATAACATTTCACAATAGCAAGTTCTGTCAGGAGGATAGAGGAGCATCGCTCAGAATGTCCAGAGTTCTCACCTAGGGCGTACAGGAGGCCGTGGAACTCGACGCAAGTAAAATAGTCACGTCGAGAATGCATTGGTGCGACGAACGTCCATTGGTCGGTGTCCGGGTCATAAACTTCCACCGAGTTTAGATAATTCATACCATCATATCCACCAGCGACGTACATTTTGTCTGCAAAAACAAATTAGCCATATGACACGAACTCTACTCACATTTGGTGTAGGCAGAGGCGTGAAAACTGGTCCATGCAGAGCACAGACATGGGACAATCCCTACTTAAATCTGTAAATCTAATAAATCCCCCTTCGAGTCACAGAAACTGCACAGACACGGCCGTCTTTGTTCATCTGTTTCTTTGTTTCGAAAGCAGACCATCGGCGTGTCGGAGGAAAATTGTTTAAATCATAAAATTTAATACAAACAACATAAAGTGCTTAAATGCATAATGGAAATCTTCTGTGAAAGAGTTTTATTAAATTTAGTACCAGAGATGTACGGTACGAGCTGCTAAAAGGTGCTCTACATTTATAATACGAGGGTCGCTCATTAAGTAATGCCCCACATTTTTTTCCTCAGAATATATTTATTCAAGATGGCTGAAATTTGGTGACAATATAAATCAATGTTTCCTTTACACATACTATTTTTCCACATAGTCCCCATCAACTTGTACGGTTTTACGCCAGCGTGGAACAAGTGCATGCATGCCTTGCCGGTACCAGCTCTTGTCCTGTGCACGTAGCCATGTCCTCACTGCTTGAATCACGCTCTCGTCATCTTCAAATCTTGTTCCGCGGATAGCATCTTTAAGTGGCCCAAAGAGATGGAAGTCGGAGGGTGCCAGATCTGGACTGTAGGGTGGATGGGGTAGCACCGTCCAACCCAATTTGGTGATTTCTTCCCGGATTCTCAGACTTGTGTGAGGGCGTGCATTGTCGTGCAGGAGCAAAATTTCTGCTGGATGCTTGTGAGGCCGAACTCGTCGAAAACGCTTCTTGAGGGTTTTCAGGGTCCTGATGTACGCGTCTGAATTGATGGTCGCACCTCTTGGCATCACATCCACAAGAATGACCCCATCACTGTCCCAAAAGACAGTCATCATGACTTTTCCGGCGGAGGGAGTTGTCTTGAATTTCTTCTTTCTCGGTGATTGAGGATGATGCCACTCCATTGACTGCCTTTTTGTCTCTGGCTCAAAGTGGTGTATCCAGGTTTCGTCACCTGTAATGATCCGGGACAGAAAGACCTCTCCCTCAGCATCAAAACGCTCCAACAATTCAGAAGAAATCGTTTTCCTTTGAATCCTGTGGTCTGCTGTGAGACTTCGTGGAACCCATCTTGCGCACACCTTCGAATATGCGAGAGCCCTTATAATTGCAATCACACTTCCATTGCTGACTGAAAGCTGTTGGGCCAATTGTCGAGTTGTGATGCGCCGATCCTCACGAATAATGGCATCCGCGCGGTTCAACATGTCTGGAGTGGTGGCTGTGGCAGGACGCCCAGAGCGCGGCAGATCACGGAGCTCGGTTTCTTCACTTCCTGAAGCTTTAACTCTCTTAGCCCAGCGACCAACGGTGCTCCTATCGACTGCACAGCTTCCATACACAGCACACAAACGTTTATGAATGTTCACCACCGTTTCTTTTTCAGCAACAAGGAATTCAATTACAGCTCGTTGCTTGTAACGAGAGTCGTTCACAGACGCCATTTTAACAGTTCACTACAGCTCCGCTATCGGTTGGAATCATTTGAAACTCCGTACACGAACGCGGGAAACATCAAATCTCAAGCATGTAAAAGTACACTTTTCTATCTTCATTATTGGCTGAGAAAAAAAATGTGGGGCATTACTTAATGAGCGACCCTCGTACAATGCGCTATTTACGTGAGATTATTAACTGTCTGAAAAACATATTACATCTGCATTATTTGAGAGCCAATTTGATAGTTTGATGGTTGTTTGCATTCACTTCTAGTGCACACTAAAAAGACAGAAGTCGACGCACAGAGACATCTTACAAGAGCCGAAGAAACCATCACGCACTCAGAACTTCAAGCCTTTGCAGTCTGTGAAATAACGAAGTACGTAGCATGGATAAAAGAAAGAAATAATAAAAGAATATGGGACGATGGAATGACTGCAACTAAGTTCAAGAGCGAAGAGGAATGCCTTGAAGATGAAGGCATAAAGTTCGTCTGAAACGTCGGTAGTAGTCAATCGACAGCCATCTTCATACTAGACACCGTGAGAACCTCAGATCCCGCGATTCCTTCAACCGTTCGCGCGTTGTCACACGCGGACAGACAGACAGACGCCTCGCCTTCTGCACTAATTCACAAATTTCTGTTTCACAGGATTTACGTACCATTCAGTGCAGCTGCACTTGCATTGTATCGGCGTGTGTTCATGGGAGCGATCAAAGACCACTGGTCCGTCTCGCAGTCGTATCTTTCAGCCGTTCTGTGATAAACATTACCAGAGAAACCGCCGATGGCGTACACTGCACCTCGCAGAACTGCCACACTTAAACCCCATCTGAAACGATAAAAGTATTCTCATTTATTTCTGATGGAGATTCATTTCCTCTCGCTGAACGCAATTGTTCGCTCGCCATTGTTAAATCATAATTCAAATGAATTAACAAGCAAATCGCATTCTTAAAACCAAAATTGTCGCAAAAGTCCTCCTTTATGTGAGTGGTACAATTTTACATCCACTGCCCAGATTTATATCTTGACTAAGACAACGACTATCAGCTTTTGAAGAAGCAATCTGTTCCAAGGAGTTCCTTAGTTACCGATCTGCATCTTACCTTCGGACATGCATAGGCGCCACCTCGCGGCATGTCTTCGTAACAGCGTTGAAGCAGAAACATGAGCCTAATGAATCCCTGCCGTTAAAACCACCGATGACGTAAATGTCGAAACCGACCACTGCCGTGCGATGGGCCATTCGAGGAAAGATCGCGTCGACCCCTTCCACCTGCAGGAAGTACAGGTTATGGCTTTACGTTTCTTTGGGTCATTCGGTCTATTGAAGTAAAATCCTTACATTAGAGTTCAGGCGACCAACCACCGGAGCAGAGGTGCAACCCCCAACAGTGGACCGAAATTGCTACACCGTGGAGGGAGGCACTCGACAAAGACCGCGAGAAATTAACTTGGAGCGAAGGTGGAAACAGAAAGACCCGAAGAGAAGCTCTCGTCAAGTTCGACAGACAAACGTAGAATCAATTTCTGATCAACAGCTGACATTTCAGGTTCGTGCGATGGCAAGGACAGATGTTGGTGTTTTGGGTTTTATCGACGCAAAGATGGAGGCAGTACGTCCCCGACCCCACCCCAGAACCTTCTAATTCACGAGGCGTTACCACGCAGATCGCCGACATCGACACTGATCAGTGCTTCATTTATTACGTTGAAATCCACTGACGATCAACAATGACTTCGTTTCATGTCGAAAATCAGCAGACAGGTTGCCATGACAGTTGAAGTAGGACGCTTTTTGTAAACGGTATTTAAGGAAAACTTCACATCCTTCGTCGATTCCTATTAGAACTTACATTGTACACGAGACTTAGCACGTGTGTAATTTATTTATTTATTCTTTTGACGTAAATACGTCTATGAGGAAGGGCCATTCGGCAAAAATGTGGAACGAAAAAGGGAAACGATAAAGTGTAACTTCTTTGTTATGTTTCCTAGGAAACGTCATCTGTTTACTCGGCTTTGTTGTTACCTATAAAACATTACATTACATTACCATACCTTACATTTCAATACTTTACCTTACCTTACATTACATTACCTTACATTACTTTACATTACATTACATTCATCTACCACAGACCCGTCTTAAGCGTAACTAATTCAAGTTAAATAAGCAAAGTCTTAATCAAACTTTGCTCAATTGTAAAGAATGTATAAAGGAAATATTTAGAATAAAGCCAATATATAAACTTCCTTTCCGTATAGACGTATTTACGTCAAAATCTCCGGAACCGTGGTTCCACTGTCACTTTTTAATTCATGTCTTTGAAGCTTTTCTTAAAAAAGTGTTCAGTGCAATGGAAATAAACGAAAACGAAGTAAAGAGGCTAAGAGCTGCTTGTAATTAAGCTTAAATAAACGATTACTTGGTACAAATAAACAAAAAGGAGGAAAAGTAGTTTTCTCGGAGGCGTCATTTAACAAGGCACGGTAAGAGTAGAAATTCGTGCAACTCACCACAGTCCACCGGTCAGCAAGTGCGTCGTACGCTTCGATTACATCTGACGGCTCTCCGTCGCGACGCCCACCAATAGCAAACAGAATGTCCTGTGGGATTCGCGGGTAGGCAATCCTTGGGGTCACGAAGTCCTTGTCTCCTTCCATCATCATTTCTGAGTCGTGCAGAAACGCGAGCGTCTCTGAAATCACGGGTCTGCACGCCTCATTTTCCATTACGTACGGGTGCTTTTTCACCTGTTGAACAGTTCAATGTGGACCTTATGAACATTTAGGAAGGGATTCCATGTTCCATTGTAGAGGAGACAAGAAATTCACACATAATTTGGTTGGGAACTCACCGAAATAAACTATGCTATATACAGAAAATATGTTTTTGACGTAAATATATCTATATTTTAGGGTCAGTGTCATTCGGCAAAAATGTGTTACGAAAAAGTGTTAGGAAAAAGGGAAACGGAAAAGTGTAACTTCTTCGTTATGTTTCTTAGAAACGTCATCTGTTTACTTAGCATTATTACCTATCAAACATTACATTACCTTACCTTACATTACATTACCTTACCTTACCTTAACTTACCTTACATTACTTTACATTACATTCAGCTAACACAGTCCCGTTTTAATCGTAACTAATTGAAGTTGAATAAGCAATGTCTTACTCAAAACTTAATCAGTTGTAAAGCAGGTATAAAGGAAATATTTAGAATAAAGCCAATATATAAACTTCCTTTCCGTATAGACGTATTTACGACAAATTCTCCGGAACCTTGGTTCCACTAACAACTTTTTTGGTTTATGTAACGACGGTCTTAACAAATGCACAGGTTGTGGAGAGAAGCGAAATCAAAGTTAAATCGATCTTAGAGAAAAATATTGAAATGTGTTTCAACCGAAATCTAAATCCTTCAGTAATGGCTGCATTTTGATTTACATTCAAAATTGTAATTTATTTCTCGTCTCTCCCGTACGAGATGCACATTCTTTTTGATTCGATAACTTTAATTAATCGTCAAAATTACGTAGCATCGAAATAAAATTATGACAATTAGTTGCTTCGAGTGCCAAGGGACGCAACCTTCTGCATGTTGATGGTTGGGTGGAAGGCCCGTCAACACAGCCGCGTGCGGTTATGGGCTCGATGTCTACTATGAGCCATTGCATGTTTCGACCTTAATTAGTCATCATCAGGTGGTTCTCTTTAAGTGTTTGAAACTAGTAGATACGAATGATAAGTTGTAAAGACATTTGAAGCAGTTAACATTTTCGTGAATCCGTCCGATTTTTTCACAAATATTCGTAAGAGGCGAGTGGCTGAAATCACAGGGCATTTGACCTTGGATAGAAACTTTTTTCCTCTCGGGTTAAAGCGCATTGTTAAATGGAAGAAGGAATATGGCTGCTTCGTGAGATTACGTTTAAAATATTAGGATGTTCAAGCTGTCTGTGAGTTTGAAGCCCCTGGGGTAATTTACTCTTGGATGTGGAACGAAATCTTCTTGCTACAATTTTCGGATATCTGTTGTCCCTATGTGGTCAATCAGCTGAAGATTATCATGCTAAGTGCTCATCGTAGGAGCTGCTTGAAATTATTAGAGCAGCTAAGACACTCTTCTTATGGCGGTAGGAACTTTGGTTAAGTTGAACGCTGCGTCAGAAGACGTGATTTATCAGTTGGATGATTTTCCTGTTCGAGCTGAGTGGACGTTTGAATGCAGTTAACGGTGGAATGCTGTAGTTGAACTTAATCGCGTAATGGATCTCAATGAACGCTGAGACTTTAATAAAAGAATTTTTAATTCTGGCCTTAACCTTGGCGAAACGACGTTTTGGTATCTGCGTGTGTTAATCTCGTGAAACCTCGTTTAACCGGACTAAATGGGGGGAACCACGGGTCTGACGAGCGGGGGAAAGGGGAACGTGGTCATGGAATTGAACAAATAAGTAGACTCAATACAGATTCTCCACCTCGGCGGATGATGCGGGCGAGTCGCACGCACAAGTCGACGGCGAAAGTCACTCGTGAGCGCTGTTCGAGGGAGTCCCTGTACTAAAAAAGTTAATTCATCAGTAATTCTGTCCATCGCATGAACTGGAGGTTCTGGTGTGATTCTGCCGATGTCAGTTGATTTCCTTGCTACGTTGTCCTGAACAAGAAGGTTCAGCGTCTATGGGAACCAGCGGGTTGTCTTTTGTCTTTGCCCGATAATAACCAGTTCTCTAAATGTCCAGAAGTGTTCGTAATAATCAGCAAAATCTGGAGTGAGGTGAGATCAATGAACTATATCGCGTGGACTTCGATTTAAACACTCTCGCTGGTGGAATCCAATCGCAACCGATCTGGTTGAAATTCGGTCGCTTAAATGCGGCAATCGGATAATCGAGGCTCGGTTAACAGAGGTTTTGCTGTACGCAGAAGGATGTGGGGCTGAATGTTGATTTTGGTGTTGGGAGGATTATGTGAGAAGCAAGGAATTCCGCAGAGAAAGAAACAGAAAAGGATTTCGAGAGGAAGACAGATTTAATTATGACCCTGCAATAGGTCATCTGCTGGTCATAATGACGATCAAAACATACGCAGTTAAATCAGAACATTTAAATTACAGGGACGTTAATAACAAAATGTCAACGCATTGTAATTCGCCCAGTCCTCAGTCAGAGGCTTTAATCTCCGACCCGGCACTCGGCTGCTCTCTTGAGTAAAGCTGGCGTCACAGCAAATGACAAATGAACATCACCCGAAGGTTCATCACCGAATTAGCCAAAGCCCTCCACCGGACCCTGTCCTGGGCCAACAAAATCCATTCTCCTTCAACTCCTATCTCCCGTAGATCCCGCCTGAGATTGTCCTCCCATCTACGTCTAGGTCTCCCCAGCGGTCTCTTCCCCTCAGGCTTCCCAAATAGTGGACCCAACCAACCAGATGGCTTATGAAACCCGAAGGTTCATCACCGAATTATCCAAAGCCCTCCACCGATCCCTGTCCTGGGCCAACAAAATCCAGTCTCCTTCAACTCCTATCTCCCATAGATCCCACCTGAGATTATCCTCCCATCTACGTCTAGGTCTCCCCAGTGACCTCTTCTCCTCAGGCTCTCCAAAAATACGCGGTGCACACCTCTCGCCCCCATCCGTGCACTCCACATGCCCAGCCCATTTCACTCTTCTTGGCTTAATCACCCTGAAGACGTGACTGATTTAGGCAATATTAAGTCATGCCGCGTGTTTGTCATTACTCGCATCAATTGAAAACTTCTTATGTGTAAACTACGTAGACATTACGTATAAAAATATCAATGTAATCTATAAAGTCTTAGATGCTTCTACTCTGGTGAACTGATTTTAAAAATTTAGGAAAAGAATATGCCATAGAATTTGCGTGACCTTTGATGCTGAACCAGACAGTTAAATAAATTTTGGAAAAAGAAGGCTACACCTTTTCATAAGCATAAAATTTTCGAGTTCTTCTCTGTCTGTAGAACTACAAATGCTTAAGAGGTTACATGATTAAGGACATTCCTGCCTAAGTTACACATTTATATAAACCACGAGCACAAAATGTATTTTGAATTTATCAAATGAACGCGAGAATTACAGTTGGGAACAGTCACAAAAGCTCTAATTTGTTCTAACGCATGCGTAGATCACTACTCAAACACTGCAATGTACAAGATATTCTATGAAAAGTCGATTGGTACTCGGCTCGTCAAAGAACAGCCCACTCTCTTTACTGAACCAGAAGGTTCATCACCATGTTCACAAAATCCCGCCACCGGGGTCTATCCCGAGTCACTTGCATCCAGTTCGCTCCATCGAGTCCCATCTCCATAAGGTCCATATTAATGTTATCCTCCCATCTACGCCGAGGTCTCCCCAATAACTTGTAAACACCCCTCCCCTGCTCACCCTCCTAACAACATCGGGTGAGGACCTCGTCATTCACTTTTCTCTGTTATCCGTCCCACCTTCATTTTGGGTCCAAATATCTTCCTTGTCAGAGACCCTCAGTCTATGTTCCTCCCTCAAAGTGAAAGACCTCGTTTTGCACCCATAAATCCTTTGCATTCCCCGGATTTAACCTGCTGATAATGATAGGGAGATTCGTCGATAATTAGGCTTGTAAAACCGAAATAAAATTTCTTCTCAGTTCCCTAAAACGCTTTAATAATGTCGATGTATCAAGAAATGTAATTATTGTTCAGAATATAAACCCCACTTCTTAGCACCCATATATTTTTATTAAGATTCTGGGCTACGAAAAACTTTTTATTCCTTTAAAATTGTAAAATGTTAATTGCCTACTGAAATTTCTTTTATTATAAATGTTGCCGTGAACAAACAGAAGTCAATCTAATGTTACTTGAAATTGTGTTAAAAAGTTTAATTCTCTTACACGAGTTCACAAATGCCGACGAAAACATTAAATGTGATGAACATTAATAATAATTAGGAATCCCTTACCTCAAACTTTGTTCAGTTGTAAGAGACCACGACGTCCACGGGCAAAGATCACAGATTTCTTAATAATTCTTATATAAGAAAAGAACTTGTGATGTTCTAAAACAATTTTAACAGCACAAAATTATCTACTCTACGACGCACTTTTTCTACAACCGACTCACAGCTCAGCTCTTTCCGCAGTGACGAAAGAGGATTGTTGACGGCGATAATGAAACACAACAATGCCGAGTAAACAGATGACGCAACAATTAGTTTCCTAGGTAACATAACCATTGTTGTCGATCCATATTTACACATTGTTGGTAGTTAAAAAATACAATGAGAATCACTCTAAAACCTTGCATACCGTGTGGTGTATTGGAATATAAAACGTGCATACAAACAAAATTGTCTACACTTTCAAGGGCACTAATGACAAATGCGTTTTGACCTCAAGAGGTTATCATCAGTGGCAAAAACAGTAATTCTTTAGTCTGTCTATTAAAATCATACAATTCAGGAGACGATTGTTTGTTATAAAGCACTCTGCATAAAAAGGTTGCACTTTTTGAAACCATTTTTGATAATTGTCATTATGCTCAAATTTACAAATTAATTAAATTAAAAATTAAATCCATGGCGTAAGAACCCTCTGAGAGCCAAAGCCTCACGTTCACATGCCTAAGCGAAGGTGAACGATCATCCAACCAGATATAGGGTGACGTGTGGTCAGCACGACGAACCCCCAGCCATTGCTGGCTTTCCTGACTGGATTACGCTACTCATTGTAGCTCCCCAATTTCCTCACGATGCTGGGTTGGCACCGGTCCCATACACTGGTCGAAAATCTCATGAGAAAATTTCCTGTCCCCCGAGACTCGAACCAGTGCGCATTCCGTATCGCCGGTCTGAAGCATGATGCCTCAGACCGCGCGGCTACGGCACGGGACTCACATTAACAATAATACTTCAATTAAATCTGAAGCTGAGCACACAAAGCGAGTTTCAAATGTAAATAGGCCTGGAAAAATAAAATAATATGTAGGCTAATTTAGGAAGAGGCCATACACAAGTTTACTTTATTGTGAAATTGCCTTTAAACATGACCAACCACTGAATTTGTAAAAATGCTTTGTCGTAGATGTCGTTTTGCAAGGAACTCTGAACAGCTGAAAGGATTTCCATTAAATTTCAAATTAGGGATTTTTCAGACTTTTCTGCACATTCAAATTCTTGTTAAAAATTGGCAACTATATGGGATCCATAGAATGTAATAAAATGTGTGTGTATGTATGAATTTTTATTATTCTCTGTGACCACAGGTAAATCAAAACAGCTGGTCCTTGCTTAAAATTTGAAGCGCTTTAACAAGAAAACATGGCGCTGCGGGAAGGGATGAACATCAATCCAGCGGGGTAAGACTTCCTTAACCATTACAAATGGTTTCTAGCAAAGTTTTGTGTTTTATTTAAGTTGGTGTACAGGTGGCCCTCGATTTGCGCCGATTTTGAAACCAGCAAGTCAAAAAGTGGGAAAAAAATATTTTACTATTATTTATAACGTTTCACAATGTATCTCGTACTGATTCTTATGCTAAATCGTAATTATTACATCGCTGATTTTGAATAAAATTATAAATACAGTCGTCTCTGCAATTGCGTTCGTTTCGTTAACGCGGATTTGCTCCAATGAGATCGATGAATCGGTAAAAGCTGTTTGTGAAATACGAACTTTTGCATATGCGAGTTTGCTCTTATGCAGTTTCATTCCTGGCGCTTTAAACTTTCAAAGGACTAATTTAATCTCTGCGGAGGTCCCGGGGTTATTTTTACTACGCGATTTTCTATAGGTCGGCGTCTTACATGAATGCAACTATCGCATAACAGCAGAGATGACTGTACAAATCAATCACATGAAAGAATTCTGGGGACCAACGAATTGCCGATTGTAAGAGAATAAAATATATTTTTTAAATTCCCTTTATTTTATTTACGTTATTTCAGAGCTTTAAATGTAATGCCATTATATTAATCGTCAATGTTTGGTTGCTGGGAACGCGTATCATTGACTTCCCATTGATTTACATTATAAAAAGAGTTTCAATTTACGCCGGTTCGTCCAGGAACGCATCCCCGGCGTAAATCGAGGGCTACCTGTACAGTCCCACAAATCAAAAAAGCTCATCAGGTTATGATGAAATAACAAGTAAAATTTCAATTTCTTTTTCTTCACAAGTCATGTCTGGGAAAGAACATGGAGAGACGAGATCTCTTTCCGATTGATTCTGATGGCGAGTCGTGTTTTATTTCTAGCAGCCGAAGGAATGTTTTGTGCTTCAAAGTGGATATAATGTGTGTTCTCTAACAAAGGAGAGACTCTCCTGGCTGTCTTCTTGCACCTCTACATAATCTACTGTTTCTTTTAGGAGCTGGTCCTTCCACACAGAAGCAAAAGAAATATGAGACTACATCACAGCCAAAGAGTGCTGATGGTGGAAAATCACGATCCAGATCAAGCAGGTGTGTAAATATTTATTTCTTGTTTCTCGGCAACTATGTGTCTTATCTCCTTGTCAGGTTTTGATTGATATTTTCCGCTCTGTTTTAATCTGCTCATCGGAACTTTCTGACCATGGCAGTTGGTGTTACTTATTCTGCGTCTGTGCATTCGTAAGAAAGCTTAGAAGGTCTGAAACTGGTATTTTGTTTTTGCGGTCCGAGTTTGGTAAACTGCAAAAAATAATCTGTAATTAAGTGTGAAATTTGTTTCCTTTTGTGCTGCAATACAAATTAGTGTGAGGCGAAAATCTTCTACTGAACTAAACAAGAGAAAATGAGGTACAGTTACTTTGAATTTGCTATTATGGGCTTTAAAAAATGGCATTTTGTGTAATACAATAAAACCCCTCTAGTTGGACACCCCTATAACCTGGACACCCCTCTATATTGGACACTTTTAATTGGAACCGGCGAATATCCTATAATTTTACATATCCACAATACCCTTTATCCTGGAACTTGGTCATCCCTTTTGTTGTAAGTTGGACAGGTTCATGCACTTAACTTCGATGCTTTTATGGGAAACGTTTACAGTTAGTATTTTGTTATTTTGAATTTCTGACTGATGAATGCCTTCTACCTGAGGATTAGCTTATGGTTGAGGGTGTGAGACATTTAAATGCAGTGAAAGTGTATAGTTATTCTTTTGTTGAACCCTTCACTGGACTACAGTATGTATTGCTGGTACAGTTTTAACTTTGTCAGTTCTGTGCTTGCAACTGAGTTAAACAGTGTTAACAGCAATTACAGTAATTAGATTATGTAAGTAAATAGATTACATTGTCGGTAAACGTAAAGTATCGGTGCCCTTCCCTTTCAGCTTATCCATGCAAGTTTAATTTCGTGAAAACAAAATTTGTAAAAATTTAATTTACCCTTTTGATTTTTCTTATCAATAATTTCCTTTTTTGGGAAGGGCTCCATAATACTCTACAATTACCACATTGTCATTACACCACAATTTGAAAGGATATTTTCCCCTTTCCCTTTATCCTGGACACCTCTGTAAGTTGGACACATTATCGTGGAACCGTAAGTGTCCAAGTTAGAGAGGTTTTACTGTAGTTGCTTATTCTATGCCTTTGTTGGTAGTGTAAAAATACTGTTACTGAAACCAAACTCACGTTTTGCAGTTCTTTGATTTGAACGTTTATGAGTAGTGATTATTTAGCTTCATCTGAAAGGGATCTCATGAGCTATAGATTTTTCTCTGAGTGCATTATCAACAGAGTTATTAAAGAGAAACCTTATGCATGGAGGTGATTTTAATATCCTGTATTTCCAAAACCACTTGACAGATATTGAACAAAAATAAGACAAATGGCTGGTAATGGGATCAATTTTTATGCCAAATTTCATCAAAATTTTAGACATTAAAGTTCAATGAGTGTTGTGTTGATTTTTCGTATTTTCATGGATATTTGTCCTAACATTTTGTGCTTTCCTTTGCAGGCAAGACAAGCGTTCACTAAAAAAGACTCCTGGCAAGACACGATCAGTCCCAAGACCAACAGTTGAGGTTTTCTGCCGAGTAAGGCCAATTGAAAAACCCTGTGTAGAAGTTGCTTCGGAGAAGACAGTCTTGGTTAAACGACCGTCAACTTCTTCTGCAACCAAGTACACCTTCAAACACGTGTTTGAAGGCAGTTCTACACAGGAGGATGTTTTTCGCACAGTTGCCTTGCCCTTGGTAGAGGACCTCACACGCGGCAAAGATGGCTTGCTCTTCACTTACTGTGGTAGTGGCAGCGGTAAAACTTTCACAATGACTGGACACGCAGAGGATCCAGGAATATTGCCGCGATGCTTCGACATCATCTTCGATAGCATTAGCCACTGCCAAGCCAAGGAATGTGTTTTTCGGCCTGATGCAAAGAATGGTTTCGACATTCTAAGTGCTGCAGGTCCATTGAAAACATCAGAGAAGTAAGTCATGAAACAATCTGAGCCAAGTAGAATTTATACTAACGGCAAGCGGAAAAGCTTATATTTTGTCACACAGAAATTTATTAATAGACGGTGCAATTTCTGCTTTTTGTTCCTTGAACATCTTCAGAACAAAAGAATTCCTTCACAGTTATTAAGAAAACTGTTTTTGCTGTGGACGTACAGAAACGTAGACCACGTGGTTTCACTGTGAAAATATCCTTTCCCTTTTTTCCCATTTACCACACATAATTTAGGATTAGTACGTCATTCAGTTTTTCCCCCTTTTTGGACCCTTTCTACAAAAAACTTCCTGACATTACCCTATTTTTATTTAATGACAGCGTAGCATAAAATCAATGAATTGTAAGGGCCTGGCATTTGCCTGGAGGGGCCAAAGAAAACCACGTAAAACATCATTCTGTGGTATAAAGTTTGGATCCGGGATTTGCTGAACACAAAACGAGCTTGCTACCCACTTGGCTGCAACGTTCACTGAAATGGTCAGTAGTTTTCTTGCGTACTCGTACTTCAGCTAGCCACGAATATGTAGAAGAGATCTTTATTGTTTCAGGAGAGATTTGCCTCGGCTGACTCCAGATAGCACATAGATCAGATGTGCGGTCTTTGTGACTTATGCTGAAGTATGCAATGATTATGTGTGTGACCTGCTGGCACGTACACCTGAAGAGTTAGTAGTTTTTGTTTGTTATGGAATGAACAAACATGGCTGACCATGTCTGACTGTTTGATTTAAGCTGAACGAATTTGGATAACCAAAGGTTGCCATGTGCTTTCACCTCCTTCCGTGGAGGATTTCACTGACGTGGAGTTTGCGAGATACTTTGCTATGTTTATCTTCACTTTCAGGTCCATTTATTACAGCAAACTTTCATTCATAATAACAAATAATATCTGGTTTTATTTTTACATACGTGTATTATTTACTTTAGTATTACTGTTATTTACTTTTAATTTATTGCTGTTTCACGATAAACCATTCATGTGCTGAGGAAACTAAACTATCTTCCAGGCAAAAGCAGTCAAAGGAATTGAGGTTTGATGCCAACGGCAAGACATATGTACAATCCACAACGGAAGTGGAAGTGATATCAACGGAACAAGCACTGCAAACTTTCAACAAAAGGGAGGAAAGAAAGCGGGTGGCTGCTACTGCGATTAACGAACAATCCAGTAGGAGCCACACTCTTTTCTCAATTAGATTGGTGCAGGTTTGTGTTAATTAAGATGGTTTTTAAATCTTACTCCGTAACAAATGTTTCTGACTTTAAAGCTGTTGTCTTGTTTTAGGCACCTCTTGACGATCAGGGTGAAAATATTCTGCAAGATAAGAAAGCTCTACGTATCAGCCAGTTCTTATTAGTGGATCTGGCTGGTACAGAGAATACTAAGAAGGCAAAGACTGCCGGCGAGACGCTTAGAGAAGGAGGTACATTTATTTGTTTATTAACAGTCCTACATAATAAGTGGTGACTTTTGATGCTTCTGAATGTTTCGACTTCATTTGGGGCTCCTGTATTCTGATTTGTAGGTCAGATGATCTCCGACTTGAAACATTTTAAATGCAAAAGAAGACTGGCACATGTTTGATTAAAATGAGTGAAATGAAAATAGTAGCAAGTGTGGAATAACATTTTCATATTCCTACAATTTATTCACTTTTAAATTATGTGCTAATCACCGGATATTATGTATCAGTAAGGAAATGTGGTTGTAAGCCACTTTGTTTGCATTTTTGTCGTAGTTCATTAAAGACTTCGTGGTCTGAGCTCTGCAGTTACTTGCAAGTCCAAAACGTGTAATCTCTTCTGTAATTGGTCCTGGCTTTCATTCCTACTTCCTTTGGTAAACGTGCGTACCAGTATGACATTTCTCTGACCAACAGCACACAAGTTCAAGAATCTTAATTTAACAGCAAATCAGTGGATGAACTATTTCCATATTTACGTGTGTTTCACACTTTTCCCCCCTCCAAAATCATTTCTTCTTAAAATTAGGCTGCATGTAATACATGAAACAGTGTCGCCAACAATCACAAAATATGAGTCTGTATTATACAGTATATTGTGTGTCTGACTCTGTTCGCAGCTAAGATCAACGAGTCCCTGTTGTATCTGGGAAGGTGCTTCAGGGCAGTTGGCAGAAACCAGCAAAAGGTCCCCTACAGAGATTCGAAAATAACTTACCTATTCAAAAACTTCTTTGATGGTGAAGGGCAGGTGAAAATGATTGTGTGTGTGAATCCTAGGGTTGAAGATTATGCGGCAACAGTCGTAAGTACTGTGTAAAAATGATTTGCCATTTTCGTTGGATTTTACTACTAAAATAATGTGGTTAATGCTCTTGGAAGAAAGTACGCTACAAATTCTCTGAACTAAGTCATTTATCAATGATCTAATTGATTCCTACTGGTTCATTTGCATACATTTTTCTTTTGGAAGAAGGTACTACTGATTTTCATATTCATACTAATTGCAAAGTCCATTACTCTTATACCATTTCCATTACTTTCCTTTCCCTGTATGAGGTCTAAATTCTTCTTCCTGCCCTTTTTTTTGGCATTTAGGTCTCCTAATATAATTTCAACGTCATTTCTCACCTCTTCTAACTTCTCACAGAACCCATCCTTAACTTCATCCTATTTCTCCTCTGTCAGGGCATGATAATATTAAAATATCTTCCTTCTGATCCTGTCATCTACAGCCTTGAAGTCCACAATCAGATTTTTATGCACCATGAACCCTGTATCAACTAATGTGAAATATTTATTCCACTTTCATCAGATTTCTTGAAGTGCTGCAATTGCGATTTTATATTTCCCTAATTCTTATTTAACTTTGCGTAAGGTTCCAAATCTGTTCGTAGTCAATACATTCAAAGTCCCTTGTTCTTGCCTGGATCCATCCGGCTTGCCTCGTTGGGTTTCTGAGCAACTAAATTTTTTCAATTAGAGGATGTTAGTCTCTCGCTCGACCCTCGTCCTTTATCTGGGCTTGGGACCGGCAACATGAGATCAGAGATCCCGTGCAAGCGGAGTTTTTGTAAACTCACAATTTTAAAAATTTCATGATCCCTTAATTTGAAATTCCAACATTTAAAATTAATATTTAAACATGTGTCCTAAACTAAACTTCCATGACAGGACACGCACCTCTCAGGAGTTAAGTACGTGAATATTTTGATGTTGTCACTTTCTGTGTACGTGCGTGTGTGGGTTTCCATTATAAGTTAATTAAGCTCTAGAACAATTACCATTAATACAAGCTGTTGTGCACAGTTATTAGAATATGATACAATGTTCTACAAAATGCACATTCTCTCTGTGAAGTACGTTTCAACATGGCTTCTTGTAGTGGCTTAAATATTTTAAGTACCAGATAATCTTCAGAGCACGGCAGCCTCAACCAAACAGAAATGGTCAACCAGGCAAAACTAGGAGTAAGAAGCCAATTATTTACTTTAACCAATCACTGAGGGAATAATTGAGACTGCGGCAGACAAAAAATGCTTAACCTAACCTAACATGACTGAACCCGTTTTAACCTATAAAAACAACCTCAACGTACAGGAACCCTTGGGATGTTTCCGACTTGCACCAATATGAACTACGATAACAATAGGATGTACAGTGCACATTCTAAGAACACATAACGCTGGTTGCCAATGGTAACCATAGCAACCATAAGTATGATTTTGGAATGGCACAACCTCCATATCCCAATCTGTCTAGTGGTTCTCTTGTTGAAGAACCCGTAATGCGTCCTTGCTATGCATTTTGTGCGAAGCACGCATAATAAAATGGAAAGGACTTGCAGTTTACTAAATGTTTTTTCCCACTGTAACAGAAGCTGGATTCAGAAGTCTACTTTTGCATGTAAAATACAAAAATATGGATCTGGACATAAGCCAGCTTTGCACTTTGAACAATGAAAATTTGTAGTTCTTTTATTCCCCACTGAACATGTGAGTATAATCCTGTAGCCGGCCAATATCCAATGTGTTGAACTTTGAGTCGAGTTGTTCGATTAGCTCGAGGATTTGGTCTTCCTCTTGTATTGTAACCTCAAACAGGTGAAAAAATATCTTTATCCATTTTTCATGTTCTCCAACCAATTCAATAACTATTAGCATTCTTGTCAACGCAGCTTATGAGCTGACAAGTTCAATGGGAGGTTTATGAGCGCAGTGTTTTATATTTTCCTGTGCAAGAGAACAATGTGTTTAGAATTCATTTTGAGGCATTTTTTAAACGTGTGCGCGTTTGTGAAAATTTTTGAAAATATTACTTATTCTGAAAATTCACTTGTATGTTTCCTTGCAGAATGCAATGAAATTTGCAGAAATGCCGCAAGGAGTTCGAATGTCTCTCTCTACAGCCAGTGAAGTAAGTTTATCATATAAAATAATCAGTGCAGTAAAAGTGTGATGTAATGTGTCCAACCTATAACAAGCCCATCTGTATGAATGTGTTTATGCAAAATTAGTGTTAAATATAGGAATTTTTTGTTGTAATGATGGCACCATTCCATTATTTTAAATGCAACATAACAAGAATGTTTGATCACTTTCAGCAGTCATGTAATTATACATCATTTCATTTTCACAAAACAAGTCGCCCGCTTTTCGTAATCACATCAAGTGATGCGTAGTCGTCGTCAGTATTCCGAGTCAGCCACGGCTCACATTGCCAGTGGTTACTGTTGAGTGGAAAGTATCCAGTTATTCAGTAACTGGTGACAACTGAAAAAGAGTAAAACCATTGATAGAGAAGCTAGGGAGATGACAGATCATGTGAATCGCAGTGTAGACCAGAATTAGTGGACGAGAGTGTGATTTTTCCTATTTGCCGTGCATAAGAAATGACTATTCTGGGGTGTCGGTTGCAACGATGAAAAAGAGAGCAGACAGAAAAAATTGTGCAGTGTTAAAGCCTTATATTTTTGACAAGGTCCACATGTTCCGTCAACATCTGCTCGCACTGCCAAGGGCAAACCTCTTCTCCTGAGTGACAGAAAGTACCTCTATGACCATGTAAATGTCAATAAATTTGTAATTATTTGAAAACATTTAATTTAGAAGAAACAGTACAAGAATAGTGATCAGAAACAAATAGGCTAACTCAGAGAATTTCAGAATACAAACCAATCAGTTACAGAGATGTAGAATGTCCCGGAAGAAGATGCAAAGATTCCCGAATCAGAGTGAGTCGGTGACCTAATCTGTGTCGTATTATAATGGATTTTGAGTATCATGTGCTGATAAATGTAAGCTATGCTTCAAATTACTCAACAGGACCTTTCCATGAAGAAATACTAATAGGTGATGGACATTTATTTTCATAATTGTACCAAATATTATTGAAGTAAGTTTTATTTTCTGAATTACAGCTCAGCAAACCGGCCTTGCCGATGAATGGCACAGATCAAAATATTGAAGAAGATAACGGCCTTGTGAATCGGTAAGTTCTGCTTTGTTGGAATTTATTATACAATTCTAGCTGTGCATCTACGTCATGTGCTGTGTAAATTGGTTAAACTATGTTTTACCTATGACATAAAATATGTTTCCCGTTTCCCTGTTGTAGAACATTCTGTTGCTTGATTGTAGTTACTTGTCTGCCTTAAAATTAATAGCAACATAAACATTGCAGAAAATGGCTGTCTTCTTGGTTGTTGTGCCATGTAGTCTGGTAGAGGTTTACTGACGTTTCAGACGTCCTTGCTGCCTCCATCATCAGGGCGATCACAAGGACCTCTGAAACGCCATGAAAACCTCATATCCTACACAAATAGATGCGCTTCAGTTGGGAGAAAACGCATTTCCCTTATGCATTCTTTTCACCCTGCATACGTAACTTGTCTCTGCAGAATGTGGTTGTTTTCCATCCTTATATAATTGATTCCTACATTTTGAAATTTTATTTTTTGTATGAGAAGGAGTAATCTGTTCCGGAATACAGAAAATGTATGCTTTGAACTCTGCATTCTGAATGCTCCTAGCTGACACATCATACATGTACACTAAAAGTGTTTCCATACGTGTCACACATATGCAGTAATTCACAGACAATATAAAAATATAAGTGTATTTTTCAACATGATTCTGACATGAACTCTAACTTACTAATCTTTGTCGCAGTTAAAACTGGACAGAATTACAGTCCAACTTACATACTTTCCATTGTCATCGCTAAAGCGCACGAACTTCCATTCTAAACATTGTTTCCTTTCTGATTCTCTACTTCCCCCCCCCCCCCCCCCCAAATAACAGCATAGTCTCAAGTATAGAACAATGAAAGTAGTCAATAAATACATTGTATGGTTTAAGTTGAAATGTGTCTGAAACCTGTTAAACAATGATAAAATATAACTTAAACAACTTTAATGTCCAAAATCCATGTTCGCTCATGCACAGATGGTAATGGAACTGAATTTTGGTCAGGTAAATAATTTGTGTTATGTATGCAGCCACCATGTTTGACATCGTACCAACAATTACTGTACAAAATCTGTGTATTTTTCAAAGATCTGTTGTATGAACTAGGGCGACTCTCACCTCACATGTTCATCCGTCTGTCTTGCTGGAAGGAAAAGTAAAAATTATGAGTTTAGGGTAGCCTCCAGTGGCAGTGAAGTTTTGTGTGCCTGTCTTAACGTGTGTGTGCTATGTGCTCCGCCAATCTGGGAAACAGTTCTTGTTTAGTGCAGAGTAAGACTTTTCAACGGTAGCAGCAATAACAACTTTAGGAGACGGACATTCTGGATGATGGCTTTTACGTGACACTTAACTTCAAATGCATTTCCAGACTTGGCTGTGGTCAAGACAGTGTCGGGGTGACCAGGGATGTTACCTCTAGCCTCTGCTGCATTTTAAGCGTGGTAATGAACCTTCTGTTTCCATAATGAGTGGTAAATATCTAAAACAGCTGAGCCATTATTAGCTTTCCAAGAAGCACTGAGACATGGTTAGCTCTCCTGTTTCATAATAGGAAGGTCTTGGCTTCAGAACTCAACCCAGAGACCGGCTACTCTGACACATTTTCCTCAGTGTCTCCAGACAAATGCCGAAGTAAGAATTTAAATTAAGCCAAAACCCCTTCCTTCCACATCCTTTCCAAATCATCATTCATTGATAATTCTATTTTTCGACTGTATGTAGTCTGAGCTACTAGCATGGTAGTTAAATAAGCCACATAGTATATGGCCTAAGTAAATTGGCATCTGCTTAATTATTAAAATACTCCTCAGTAGAACGGAATCGAGGTTCTCACGGTGGAAAGTACGAAGTTGGCTGTCTTCTGGGTCGTAGCACCGCGTAGTATGTTAGAAGTTCACAGACGTTTCGCAGGTCCTTGCTGCCCTATCATCAGGGCGATTGCAATAGCAAAGTTCTACAAGACTACACAGCGATACAACACAGAAGACAGCTATCTCCTTAAATCTTTCTGACATGTTGAACATAGTCTGAAGTACATTTGTTCGCTGATAAAAGCTGAACACAATGCCTTGTGACCCGCTCCGGCCTCAGTCATCTTTTTAAACGGCGTCATTTGTTTCTTTCTCCTATTGGTTTATGTTTCAAAATTTGATGTGGCAATCTGTCCTCCTCCATTCTTCGTACATGTTGGATCCAGTTCCTTCTGTATCTGTGGATTTTTTTCCAATATTGGCTCTGTAGTTCTTTGTGGATGACGTCATCTCTTTTATGATCTCTCCATGTGTATTTGGCTATTTTTCTTAAGAACTTTATCTCTGCTGCTGCAATTGTTGATTTGTTGCGTTGTTTCATTATCCAGGTTTCGCACCCTAAAAGAAGTGTGGTTATGGCCAAGGTTTTATATATTTTCAATCTAGTTTCTGTTGGGATTTTAGGGGGTTTAAAGATTTCATAAATGATGTCTGTAACTTGTATTTTGATAATTTTACTGTGAAATCCTTTTGTTTCATATGATAAAGATAATTATATGATAATTAAATGTATTAATTTGTTGTATGATTATATTATTTATTATTATCTTAGATCTGATGGGATCTTGTCCTTTGAATGCCATAGTTTTGGTCTTGTCTGTTCACAACTTTAAGTTGTATTTCGAAAAGTTAAATTATCTGTTTAATCTTTATCGCAGGTGAACAATATGACAGTGTCAGTGCCTCCTGTAAATGTCTTGGCAACTATCAAACGAAGCACAGAGGGAGGCTAAAGAGTACAAAAAGCTATATAGTTGTAAGGAGTGCGAAGCTGAGGCAGTTGCAGAGCATAGCTCAAGCAAAATAGCGACAGACGGAGGGCTAGAGGAGAACTGTGCTGCCACATCCAGTTCATACAACACTGTGGAACATGTTTGTCACAGAAATAAATTACGGTTCTCTAGCTCTGTAGTTTGTTAAATGATTGCTGTGTGGTTGGCAGCAATTGAACACTTTAACAGCTGAAGTGATATGAACTGTGAATCATCATTCTGTAAGATATGGATGATGCCTTGTTGTAACTTGTAGAGCAGCAACCTTTTTGCATGCCCATTTATGAAGACGCCTTGTCACCTACTCACCCTGTTTTTGTAAAGTGCTGTGAAATCTGAAACAACTTCACTCTTCAATGAATTTCTTTATACACTTCAATAAAGAGAATTAAATTGGTGAAGCCTGTAGCGTTCTTTCCCCTTTCTGTGATATTCAGCATCTGAAACGTTTTCTGCATGTTGTTTTTTAATGATGTGCAGTCATTCAAATAATTGCTGGTAGATAACATTTGAGTTTCATAAGGTAATATAATATTCAGCGAGTCTTAATATTCGTTGTAATTGTTATATCAACGTAAACTCACATAAAAATCATAATGAGAACTTTCTGTGGTGTAAGTTTAGTTCTACGAGTGCAAGATGCTGGTTCTAAATATCTTTCTGGTGCATTCTGCTTTATAAGTTTACTTTCGTTATTGACTTTCTTTAATGCAAACTTCCTTCTGGCCACCAAATTTATTTAAACAAACTAAATTCGGTATTTATGTAATATAAAAATAAGACATATGTATATGAGACTTTAGATTATTAAGCATTTTATAATAATTCTGGGGAAAAAATTAGTGGCAGTACCAAAGTCTCTTGTATCTCTCCAACTTATTTGGATGTTATGTCAACGTAAAAACTGCATGAAAATTATATGGATAAAACTTTAATGAGCATCTGTGCACATTTTTTTAAACTGTGAAGATTGATGTTAGGGATCTTGGAATTTTCAGGTTGGCATTGAGCACTTTTATTCACAACTGAAATTTGCCTTTGGACCTGACTTTAGATTAGATTTGCCATTGTCACGGGCAAGATGTCCTACTTCAACATTTGCTTCTTTGCTTTGAAAGTTGTAGATATTTTATGCAGCTAATCAAGTATTGATGTTGTTCCAAAGTGCATTATGACCAACATGTCCCTCGACTGTTGGAGGGATTCAGGGCGAAAGGTATTTCTAAATTCAATGACCAGCAGATGATAATGTGAATTGGCAATTTTTGTATCAAATATGACCTCCTGAATGAAGTTTCTTCAGTAAAATGATAAGTCAGTCACTTCCACAATTTCTTATAGGTAGGTTGAAGGAACAGTGAGCACGAAAATAAAGAAACACAGAACGAAGTTTATTTTGTTAGAAACAGTATTAAAAAGGCGAAAAGCACTGGAATGCTTGTACAAAAATACAATATATTGTTCTCTTGTTTCTATTGACTTCTTTGACATTGCTCTTGAGAAATATAAAATGACAACCTGTAATTTGTACATAATAATACAACATGAGTATCACTTGGAAATTGCACAATACATGACCACTAGCAACCAATGTTTGGATAGGAACGGACACTCAACGCCTTTTACTTTCTTACAGAACACCCAAACGACTGGTCCAAATACCCGTACATGACAATAACATTTCTGAATTACTTATTTCAATCAAGACTTCTTATTAAATCATTTAGTACTAATTTCAGTGACTGTATTGCGATTCGATGCTCCTCAAGAATAATCAAAGACCAAACTCGCTGTAGCTGTTAACTGATATACTAGTAAACTTAGTAAAATAAACACACTTTTCATAATGTAGAAAACAAATGCTTCTATTATATATTAATGGCAAATTTGTTTTGGTGCCAGTGGCCAAGAACACAATGGAAATAAACAGTATTATATCACAGCAGCTTGCTAAGAGCATCTTCACTCAAAGATGTCATAAGAAATGGTGTTATAAAATTATCTATAGTCTAAAATCTCAAATGACCAAAACATCAGTTAGTGATTCGATATGACTTTGATATGGATTCTGAGAAAACGTGAAAGAGCATAATATTATTACAATTACATCCACAATATCAGCAAGACTGCAATTTCTTGGTATAAATTTGATAATTGCCTGAATACAATATAAAAAGGCTTTTTTATACAGAATCCTGCGGCTTCAAATTTCAGACCTGACTGAAGAAAAAACTTTATTCCTCTCTGTCCAGACAAAAAGCCGTAATCTCTTTCCCCTTTAAATGAAGACCAAAATACTTTTCATTTTTGAATTTGAAAGAAATGTCTTTGCCCAATGAACTTACAACACAATGCTTTCACTCCTTTCAGAAACCAGCTCACTTTCACATGCTTCAACTAGTCACATTTCGTACTCTAACATATGCACTAATAGTTTTATTAATATTTTAATATTAGAAAAAATTCTACTGATGTGGTCCTGACCTGCCCAAAAATTGTCATGGCACAAAGATAGGTTTCTTCACTAGACTTAAATATTTTTGTTCAATATCTGTGAATAATTTATTATTCATCTAGAAATTCAGTCTTATTTTTATATCGCCCACAATGAATATATTAAATGTATCACAGCCCATTTAATTGGTATTTTAAATATAATCACATAAGTTTGAGATCGTGTGAGTGCAAATGGGAATATGTAATGTTATTACACTGAGGTCCTATTCGGTGTTATCCAAGACCCAAGAGGATGAATATTTTGAAGGATCTGGACGAGCGTATCAATAATACTGAATACCCAACACATACAATTGAATGAATTTCAACAGAACACGTTGCATGCTTCTCTAGGAGAACAGAGGCACGACGACTTAGCCTAATGTCAGTGTTTACAAGAATAGGAACTCTGCGAAAACATTCAGCAAGCCCCAAATAAACATTGGAGCACCTTGGGTAAAAAACCAACCATTAAGCCACTGCAAATACATAATACGTTATACTGCCTGAGACAGTTCATAGGGAACCAATATTAAAGTTAAAAACTAAATAATATACTGGTAACTGTAATAAGTAATGGACAATTAAGTAACTGAACTTATACACATATAAGGTGTCAATATTAAAAATGTATAGTGAGTCCTAGAAATACAGAAATTTTAGTTAATTACTATGTGAAACTAAATAAAATCAAGGCTTTGCCTTAATAACTCAAGTGAACCATAAAACAAACTAATAACTATATATATATATATATATATATATATATATATATATATATATATATAGGGTAAGTTACGCTGAACCCTTCTTCCACTATCATGCAATCTCTCAAACTCACAAGCACTAACTTGAAAGAATTTACTTTACCATCGTTCCCAATATCACATGTGATCTCATTAACAAATCACCTTTACCCATATGGGAAGTAATGAAAAGTACGTCAGTAATAAAGGAACAAGTAAAACTCACCGACAAACCAAGAGAATCAAGATAAATACATTACATAATCCACAAAACAATTCAATTTCAATATTGGAATCAGTTCTTGTGCTGCTGACCTCCATTTAGAATCACGTACTTACAATGGCGTAACCACATAATATCCAACGACGAGTTGCAAAGCGAAATTTTCTAAGACTGTAAATTCAATACAGTAATGATATGGTGCAATAACGTTACAGCTATGCTGTCACGAAGCATCACGCGCTTACTCGTACAAGTATAAAAAATTATCATCATTTCACACTGAATATTTGAAAAAAGTTTTTAAAAGACATTTTTGAATTATACAAGCAGACTCATCACACAGTTCTCCAAAAGAGAAAGTATCTACAGCTAAACTTTGTTCCTTTGAGAAGTTTGGTCTCTTTGAGTCATTATAGTTGCATTAGGATTGTCCTCTATAGTTTTGACAACTAGCACTGACGTACCTAAACACTCATAAGATTTAATTATTCTTGCGTAAGAAGGAGACTAAAGATCTGCTATTCGAATCCTACATAAATATTGGCTTGATAAATAAATAAATAAATATATATCACAGTTTAGAATGTCAGCAATGCCAATGGAACTTCTTTTTCCTTCCAACATAATTTACAGATATTTGCAAGTGCAGTTATTTTAAATTATTTGTTTAAATAATAATATTGAGGTACACATGTCCTAATACCGTCAAATGTGAAGAGAACATTACAGTTCGGTCCAGGTGGTCTCTGTTGGTGCCTGCAAATACAAGATAAAGTTTACTTCCTAATAATAAAGTCACGTTTAAAAACCAGACTGGCAGAAATATTTTACAGTTAACCTGAAAGTACCGCGTTTACATCTGATATATGGTAAATGAAATGAAAGGTATCAGAAATGTCTAAATAATTTTCTGGTTCTTATGTTACGTGGTGAATCATCACTAAAGAAACTTCCAAACACTTTCTGTTATGTCACTGCAATCAGAGCTTTTGCCATCTTTCTCATTATCTGAAATGACTATTCAATGATGTGGAAAGCTCAAAAATGGTAATTCTGACACAACTTTGCAAGATCCATCATTCAACGTGTAATTATTTTAAATTATAAAAAGCTTAAAAACTATTTCCAAACATGATGTATATTTAAAGAATCAGGTTCTGTTTTAACGTGGCTGAGAACAATCCCCAGAGGGAATCTTCTATCAAATAAATTGCAGATAGAGTCTAAGCCAGCTGAGCCACCACCAGCTTCTCAAGGAGGATTCTCGTACGTCAATTCAATAATACGTTTCTAGGTTCCCACTTTCTAGAAGAGCATTTATTTCTGAAACATAATAGCCTTCGTATTTGCGTTGAAATAACAGACCCCATTCAGTGGCGTTCCCTCCCTCCAACTCTGTGTAAAGAAACTCCTATACTTCCCCGCTTTGCCCCTTAATTCAACTCGAGTTCCCACCTCTCCCTTCCCCCAGAAGAAAATAGACAATTTGACCATCAGCCAAAGTGATCCCGCTTTGTTTTTTGGGTTCTAATGGTTATCTTGTGGGTTGATGCGCCGTGATAATTTGGTATCAGATTACAGACTCTTCTGTAGTACTTGCTGCCTCCATCTTCAGTGCGCTGCTGGTGGCAAAGCCATCTTCACGCTTCTCGCCGTGAGAACCCGAAATCTCAGTCAGTTGATGCGAATGAAGTAACAGGGATCAAAGTGGAGGGGGAATACGTTTTTGCTTTTGGAATGGAGGGATGGGCGGGGCATACAGCACGCGCCGAATAGAAATAAATCAAAACATGTTTGTTAGGAACCCACAAGGGAGGAAACTCCTTGCGGGGCCCAGAACAAGGAAGAATAATTAAAATGTTTTGGAATATGAAAAGCCTCTAAAACTGCTCTTTAAGTGCAATTTCGAATACGAGGCTCCGTTAAAACGTGCGTTTTGGGGTTACTCTTGCATGGGCCACCCCTCGGAAAATCACGATTTACGAAAATAAAGTGTACAATTCCTGAAATGAGATTTTTGGTGACATTTGAGGTTCTGACGGCCGTGAAGACGTGGCTTAGTCGTCGCACTCTTGAGTCGTGTCTGGCTCAAGACTCGATCTTACCGGGGAAGAAGTCGGGCACACTGGATCGGGCGTGGACTCGATCCAGTGGAGGCATGTGCCAATTATGTTGGCAGCAATGCCGACTGTATATATAAAAACCTTCACCCAAAGGCGGACCGTTTCAATATTTATCCCGGGCCAAGGCCACCGGAAGCAGCAGCACTCATGGCGACAGAGATAAATGTAGAAGCGTGAAAGCTGTGGGAAATAAAAACAAAGGCGATTCAGTTTACATTTCGTAACTTACAACAAAGCGATACCCGTCACATCTGAAATGAAATGTTGACTTAAAGTTACGCGAGTGAATCGAAATTACGCTCTTATATTATTGCTATGTACTTACAAATTAATTGTGACCAAAGGAATTTCCAAACAGATCAATCGAGCATCGATTTCTGTGCAGTAGATTAGCGGCTTAAAATGGCAGGCCAAAGTAAAACAGATAAAGATCCCTTGGTCCTGTCCTCATATTTTAAACTGGAGTCTGCTTATTACAAGCAGGATCATCGCGGCAAAGAATCTCGTAGATCGTTCAAGGCTTAGCCAGGAACAGAATGAGCATGTGAGCAATGAACACAGAAACCTAAGACTACGTGTCACTTACCCCGAATAATACGCCGATGCCAAACGACAATGCCATTACAATGAAGCCGGCGGTGTTCGTGCGGCCATCCATAACGGCAGCATAAACCGCCACTCCCTGGTTAATCAAACCAGCGATTAAGACGACCACCGCCAGAAACTTGTTCATTTTCTTCAGGCACGGGTGCTGTAAAGCGAAAGTGAATATTTTGATCCCTTCGATCAAGATCTGCAATTACGTATCTTGATCGATGATTTATGCGTCTCTTAAGGACACTGCAGCACCCTGCACGGGATATTTATTTACCTTGGAATAATATTTGTCTTCGTTAATAATAAGTTGTTTAATTATCGAGTTCATTAAAAACGCTTTCTCGGCTTACATCCGGGAATTAGCCCGGAAGAACCGAGGAAAATCCGGTTTTCTAGACGAGTTTTTGCTTACATTCAGACCCGGGACATTTTGATTTGCTAATTTCTCTCTCCGTGCGTGTGTTTCAAGGGCAAATACGCAGTCGAATGCCTGCGTGCCTCATTCTCGCTCGTGAAGGAAATGCCGGACGCCTTCCGAGTTCTTTACGTGAATGTGGAGTCTTTCAAGGACGAACAATCTGCATAAATTCGACTCTCCCACCTCTAGCGTAGTTTTTCGAAATGAAATAAAGTAATTTCTCTGGCAAAAATCACGTGACGGTACCATTAGGTCCACTTATGAGTAATGTTGAGAGTAACCAATCGACATAGAGCCCACACAAAAGTATTTTAGTTGTAAACAATTCGGAATAGCGTGACCTACACCCATGACCTACCCGACTGATCTACGAGGGTCGCTCATTAAGTAATGCCCCACATTTTTTTCTCAGCCAATAATGAAGATAGAAAAGTGTACTTTTACATGCTTGAGATTTGATGTTTCCCGCGTTCGTGTACGGAGTTTCAAATGATTCCAACCGATAGCGGAGCTGTAGTGAACTGTTAAAATGGCGTCTGTGAACGACTCTCGTTACAAGCAACGTGCTGTAATTGAATTCCTTGTTTCTGAAAAAGAAACGGTCGTGAACATTCATAAACGTTTGTGTGCTGTGTATGGAAGCTGTGCAGTCGATAGGAGCACCGTTGGTCGCTGGGCTAAGAGAGTTAAAGCTTCAGGAAGTGAAGAAACCGAGCTCCGTGATCTGCCGCGCTCTGGGCGTCCTGCCACAGCCACCACTCCAGACATGTTGAACCGCGCGGATGCCATTATTCGTGAGGATCGGCGCATCACAACTCGACAATTGGCCCAACAGCTTTCAGTCAGCAATGGAAGTGTGATTGCAATTATCCAGGCTCTCGCATATTCGAAGGTGTGCGCAAGATGGGTTCCACGAAGTCTCACAGCAGACCACAGGATTCAAAGGAAAACGATTTCTTCTGAATTGTTGGAGCGTTTTGATGCTGAGGGAGAGGTCTTTCTGTCCCGGATCATTACAGGTGACGAAACCTGGATACACCACTTTGAGCCAGAGACAAAAAGGCAGTCAATGGAGTGGCATCATCCTCAATCACCGAGAAAGAAGAAATTCAAGACAACTCCCTCCGCCGGAAAAGTCATGATGACTGTCTTTTGGGACAGTGATGGGGTCATTCTTGTGGATGTGATGCCAAGAGGTGCGACCATCAATTCAGACGCGTACATCAGGACCCTGAAAACCCTCAAGAAGCGTTTTCGACGAGTTCGGCCTCACAAGCATCCAGCAGAAATTTTGCTCCTGCACGACAATGCACGCCCTCACACAAGTCTGAGAACCCGGGAAGAAATCACCAAATTGGGTTGGACGGTGCTACCCCATCCACCCTACAGTCCAGATCTGGCACCCTCCGACTTCCATCTCTTTGGGCCACTTAAAGATGCTATCCGCGGAACAAGATTTGAAGATGACGAGAGCGTGATTCAAGCAGTGAGGACATGGCTACGTGCACAGGACAAGAGCTGGTACCGGCAAGGCATGCATGCACTTGTTCCACGCTGGCGTAAAACCGTACAAGTTGATGGGGACTATGTGGAAAAATAGTATGTGTAAAGGAAACATTGATTTATATTGTCACTAAATTTGAGCCATCTTGAATAAATATGTTCTGAGGAAAAAAATGTGGGGCATTACTTAATGAGCGACCCTCGTAGAATTAGGATTAAAAGATCACTTTCATTTAATTGACCAATTATTTCGTTCCTTTGGTAACATAAGCTTAATTATTTACAGCGTACCAATGTTTGTTTATGTCGATGTTTGTCTGATTTAATTGTCACATTTTGGTTTAATTCTTCGCTAATTTTTCCATGTGAGTTATCGCACTGCAGAGGCCAGAGAAAAACGAAGTTCATTGACAAAAAGGGTTAGCAAAAGAAGGCCTGCTGTTGTACTCCAGTTGACTTATCATTATGTTACCTCCTACTGCGTCGGCCGCCCGCCACGCCAACTACTACTTGGCCTCAGATTTTCCTCAGTCACTCAACTCAGTGACTGTCGCAACTGCGCGACTTTGTTTGTGAACATGAGAGGATAAAAAGATTGCAAACAAAGAACAGAATCGCTCTCACGCAGCGAGCGTTTGCTTTGTTTCTGCCTTCAGCATTTTTCATTGGTCGAAATTAATCGACAGGCAAGTTGGCGCAGGTCGACTACACGCGTCGAAGTGTCTGACATTCTACGATTGGTTATGGAATTATCCAGAATTCAGAATTACACTCGATCAGAGTTTTTAAAAATTAAAATGTAGATAACAGCTCAAATGGATGGATGGATCCTGGTCACGAGCAGGCAGTTACACAGGCGACTTCCGAGGATCCAGTCATATGAGAACCCTGAAGATGGGGACAGAGTGTTCCCGAAACGTCGCTTTACTATGGTAACAAAGTTAACGCGGCTGATTGCCCGAGAAGGTTTTATTGGTTTACTTTTTGAGCCTTCGACAAATTGTTAATCCAAAAGTCCTGCCACCTTTTTCCAGTCCAGCAAAATAACAAAGTGAGATTACACAAAACTATTGATGTGACCTTGGACCATCCTAGAAGACATGTTGTATGTCTTTGAAAGGAAAATACCAAGAAAAAATTATGGTCCAAAGCTGGTAGATGGAGAATTGGGTATAATTATGAAATTTGTGAACTGTACAAGGACCTAAAATATTCCCTGTTTATTAAGCTCAAGAGATTGCGGTGGGCTGGCCATGTAGCAAGGATGGAGGATATGACTCAAGAAACAATACATGTATATGGAAAGAGAAGAATAGGTAAACCCAGAAAGAGGTGGGAAGATGCTGTGAGGGAGAATGCCAATAAATTTCTAGGAATAAGGAAAGACAAGACATGAATGGAGGCGAAAGATTTGAAGAGGCAACTGTTCAACTTTGAGAGGTTAAGTAAGGCTGGACAAGCTTTCTGAATTTTACTTGTTACTTCATCTTAACCTGATGAGTTTTCTTTAATTTCAGGGACCGCGTTACACTTTTCACCTCAGTTTTAGTGGTTGGAATAAAATTAATACTAGGAATTTTTACAGGAAATGCGGCTTTTAAAAATGAAACAGCATCTTCTGTCCCTGCTTGATGTAAATTTAAGCTTTCCGTAATTGTTAGAAAAAACATGAGCCACTTTTCCAGGATCTTTTACTTTTTCATTGTTTATTAGGAGAGATGGCGTCTGATCTGATAAATATATTTTTCCTGTCTCCCTTTTCATTATGTTCCACTTTGTTTTTATTTCATCGTCTGATTTTGCTATAAGTCTCCTGTAATGCTGCCTTTTAGCCTCTTTTATAACATTATTCAGGATTTTACAATACTTAATATAAAAAGACTACTTTTATTCCGTGCGTAATCCAGTCATTCTTTATTTTGCCTATACTTTCATATGCAGCGCTCCGGAGGTTCATGAGCTACCCAGTGCCTGGGGGATGTAAGTTCGGGGACCTGGATTTCCAGGTTGGGGGTTGACGACCGCACCTTCGAAAAAGCAATTCTGTTCTGAATTCTCAAAAAATGTGGCAACCTAGCAAGAACATGGAACTCCTATTAGGAACGTGTAATTTGCTTTCATTATACAGAAGTGGGGCGCTGAAACAATTAATTGAAGTAACAAATGATTATAAAATTGACATTCTTGCCATCCAAGAGATGAGATTGGCCAGAATTATAGTTGCCATAAGAATTTACACAATTCACAGTCCATAAAACAGTGAGACATCTTCCAGCCTTTGATATGAAAGAATGTCAAATAAAAATGCGAGGCAGATTTCATGATTATAGCTATATATAGCTATGGCAGCATCAGAAAAACACTTACTTACGCATTCTTTTTACTCTGTCAATGAATTTATGTTGTTTACAAATAAGTGGTAAATTCTCTTCTGTGTGTAATGGGTAGATTCATTTGTAACTTATCATTTCTTTAGGTGAATCCTTAGTTTGTATTATTTTAAATTTACATAATAGTAGAATTGTACTTTCTCCCCCGCAGGTATTTCCACCCTGGCGTGGTGGGGGGGCTTGGGTGTCCCGATAACCCCGAGAGCTATGCCGGCGGTAGCTTTGCTACCGGTAGGGTCTCCCAAGCCGGACAGGTCAAGGGTAGGGACCAGACTAAGAGAAATACCCTGGTCCTCCAGGTTGGGGGTTGGATCGTAGGGCCAACACCCCTACATCTGTAAAAAAAATTATATATGTTGAGAAGCCTCTATTGAAGCCTCGGATGAATGGGAAAAAGAATGTACGGCAACGACCTTGGCGACGGAATATGGCTTTCGAATTTGGTACTTGGAACGTCAGAACCCTTTATAAAACTGGAGCCCTACTATCAGTTATCTCACAAATACAAAAATATAATATATCAGTAACAGCTGTCCAAGAAACCAGGTGGCATGGGAGTGGAATTAGTGATGTTAAGAAGCACACTGTGCTATATAGTGGGAAGAATGAAGGTAGGCATGAATATGGAGTAGCATTTATCGTAGGACCAAGATTTAAAATTAACATTTTAGATTATCAAGCCATCAATGAGAGAATGTGTGTGATGAGACTTAAGATGAAATTCTACAATTAACATATATGCCCCAACAGAAGAGACAGAGTCGAACGAGAAAGATGAATTCTACCATAAACTGGAAAGGGTGTTAGATGCTTTACCATCGAATGATGTTAAAATAATTTTAGGCGACTTTAACGCCAAGATAGGAAAGGAAGAGGAATTTAGAAGCATCATTGGGAGGAACAGCTTACATGATATCTCCAATGATAATGGGAGAAGACTGATAGACTTTGCTGAGAGTAAGAATATGGTAGTAAGTTCAACACAGTTCACACATAAGAACATACATAAGCAGACATGGAGGTCACCAAATGGTCAAGTGTTTAATCAAATAGATCATGTATTAATAGATAAGAGAAGAGCTTCGGGAATACAAGATGTGAGGTCATTTAGAGGGGCTGACGGAGATACAGATCACTACCTCGTTAGAGCAAGATACCTGTGTAAGATAACCAGGACACCTAGACAGAATTTGGAAAAAATTTCTAAAACTCCTAAAATAAAGGTGGTGGCTTTGGAAGAACAAGAAATTAAATTTAACTACCAGCAATCCATTGTAAGAGAATTTGAAGACCGGAAAGATAAAATGGAGGAAGGAGTCGAGACTTGTTGGGAAGAGTTGAAAGCAGTGATTAAGAGAGCAACGGAAGAAAATATCGGATATGAGGAAAGGATACCAAGGAATGAATGGTATGATGATGAATGTGCAGCAAGTCTCGAGGAAAGGAATGTAGCGCGTAAAATATATCTGGGGCGCCCAACAAGAATTAAATACAAAGAGTATCAGGAGAAACGTAGAATAGCGAATCATATATGTAGACGGAAAAAAAGAGCAGTATACAATAAACGCTTGGAAGAAATGGAAAATAACTTCAAAGAGAACAACCTTAAACAAGCTTATAATGAAGTGAACTATAATAGGAAAGGCTATGCCCCCAAAACAAACCTGATTAGAATTGGAGATGAAATTATTGGTACAACGGAAGGGATCCTGAATAAATGGAAGGAACATTTCCAACAGCTACTTAACACCGAGGCAAGTAAGGAAGAGACCGGAAGGAGCATAACAGAGGTAGAGGAAATGGAACTAGAGCCACCAGATAGACTGGATGTGTCCCTGGCCATAAAAGCCCAAAAAAGAGGTAAGGCCCCGGGCATAGATAATATACCAGCAGAGTTAATTAAATCGGGTGGAACAGCATTGGAAAACATAATATATACTCTCGTGAAGCAGATATGGCAAAAAGAGCAAATACCCGAAGAATGGAAAATCGGATTGATATGTCCAATATATAAAAAAGGGGACAGGTTGAATTGCCAGAACTATAGAGGTATAACCCTATTATGTACGGTCTATAAAATATTTACTTATTTACTGCGGAAAAGACTGGAGGAAGATTATAATAAAATTATAGGGGAATACCAATCAGGCTTCCGCGCTGGAAGGTCGACAATAGATCAAATCTATACTGTGAAAGGTATAGCTGAAAAATTTTGGGAATTTGATCTCAATCTCTATCATCTATTTATTGATTTTCGAACGGCATATGATAGCATAAGTAGAGAAGGACTATATAAAATCATGGCGGAACAAGGGATACATTCAAAGATGATACGACTGGTAAAAATGACTATGTCTGGCTCCAAGGCCCGGGTTAAGATCTGTGGCGGTATGACTGACCTATTTGAAGTTGGATCGGGACTTAAACAAGGGGATGGTCTAGCACCAATGCTCTTTAATCTTGCTCTGCACTGGGTTGTTAAACAAACCAAGGTGGATCTCAATAGCACATTATTGTATAAGAATGCCCAAATAGTAGGATATGCCGATGACCTCGATATAATGGGTCGAACGCTACCAGCATTAGAAGGAATATATAAGGATCTGGAATTAGGAGCTGCTAAAGTAGGGCTACATGTTAATGAAAGGAAGACTAAATGGATGATACAAAGTAGAGATAGACAAAGAATAACGATCCAGCCTAACATGACATTGGAGATATTCCAAGAAGTACAAGAATTTAAATATCTTGGAACAATCCTGACAAGTAATAATGATGAGTTGACTGAAGTACAAAGTAGAATAACAGCAGCAAATAAAATATATTTTGCGTTAAAAAGGATTATGAAATCTAATTGTGTACATAAAAGCAGTAAAATAAGGATACATAAGACCATCATCAGGAGTATCCTCTGCTATGCAAGTGAGCTCTGGACACTGACAAAGAAAACAGAAATGATGCTGGGCGCACTTGAGAGGAAGATTTTGAGAAGAATCTTTGGACCAGTTCAGGAAAACTCGAAGTGGAGGATACGCTACAATCATGAGCTATATAGACTATATAAAAGTGATGATATAGTAACTCACATTAAACTGAGAAGGTTGGAATGGGCTGGACATGTTTACAGGATGGAAGAGTATAGGATACCCAAAAAAATATTGGAAGGAACAATATATGGGAGAAGGCCAGTGGGAAGACCTAAAGGTAGATGGCTGGATGCAGTGACGACTGACTCCAGAAATCTCCTTGGAACAGCAGCTTGGAGAAGGATAGCGTTGGATAGAGAGGATTGGAGGAAGAAGATAGAGGAGGCTAGGGCTCGATTTTGGGCTGTTACGCCATAGTAGTAGTAGTAGTAGTAGTAGAATTGTACTTTATAATATGTATTGTATTATTATGACTTTTTCCACATCCTATCGTCATCTGACTGTCTTATGGATCCATGAAATGCAACACAATGTGAAGCAAATTTTTGTGTTTTGCAGAAAACAGTACATTTTGTGAGAAACTCAAGCTCAAAAGTTGGGTGCAAGACAGACACACAGAAGAGAATTTTCTTATGCACGGACACTAAATTTCACTAAAATCGCAGAATGTCGCTTTCAAAACACAACACGTTGCTAGAACCCGTTTCTGAGGACTTACCTGGTCTTGTGCTGCTGCTTTTTTATTTTTTAGGTCTTGCAGTATTTGTGCTTGTTGTTCTTTGAAAACAGAAGATGATGCTAGAACCCATTTCTGAGGACTTGCATGGTCTTGTGGTGGTGATGATGATGATAGGGGTGGGTCATCTTGTACTGGGTTTTGCTGTAGAAGAAACACAAACCCTTAAGTTATAATTTTACAATGACACGTTTTTTTATAGAACTTACACTCATGCCAAATTTCACTAAATTCGAAGAATCTTTCTTTGGAAAGACTTACCACCTGCTCCTGATATAATAACTTGACATAAGTTAGATCCACATCTCCAATCTGTTCACTGTTATTAATAGTTCTCTTTAGTCTAAGCCTTTGTAACTTGAGTAAGTTTTAAGATATGGAAGATAAGAATAGGTCTAATGAGTTATCAGGCAAATGTGGCTCCTGCCAGAAAGAAGTCTCTAAAGGTATATTATGTGACAACTGTAATTGGTGGTTCCACTGGGAATGTGCCAACACCACTGTTAATAATGTCGATGTAGCTAAGCCATGGTTTTGTTTGATGTGTAACCAGGCCAGGTTAGTTAGGGAACAGGAGAAAACTATTTTGGATCTATGGAGGGAGTTGGCTTTGGCATATGATCAGATTGCTAGTTTTAAAGCTGATATCAGCTCTAATATTAAATGTAACTATTCGTCCACTCTTTGGACTGAAGTAAGGCCAAATCGCAACGCAGAAACAAAAGTCTTTGCTCCAGTACAGGTTCAAAATTTACTGTTAAACTGAGCAACAAATTTGAGGCTTTGACTGTGTCGGAACCTTCAGGTGCTGCTCAGTTAAAGGAAAAAGATGCAAAACAAATTGTTAAGAATAAAAAATGTAAGAAGGTCCTGCTCTTAGGCAGTAGTCATGGTAGGGGACTACGTGAACGTCTTCACTCAGTCCTAGGGGATGAATATATGGTTACAAATATATTCAAACCCAATGCTACACTTGGCAATGTTGTTGGGGAACTAGAAACACTAAGCAAGGATTTCACTAAGGATGATAATGTATGAAGAATCTTCATACTCACCGCTGTGAAAACCTCAAGTCTTAAGATGATAATGTAATTATAGTGGGAGGACTGGGAAATAGCCTTGACATGGACCGAAATTACAAGATTGAAAATGATATGGACAGCATTGCCAGGAAAAGCTTACATACTAATGTTGGTTTTGTTGGCCTTCTCGAGCGGCATGACAGGCCTCATATGAGCAAGTGGGTTAGGAGTGCAAATGTGACACTTGAGCATGCCCTTTGGAATGCAGACAGATCGCACATTAGATTAATTGATGTGTCATCTGTGAATAGGTATGACCACACAAGACATGGATTGCACCTAAACTCAAGGGGTAAGGAGAAGCTTATGCAACTCATTGCCAATGAGATTAGGAGCAAACCAAATACTGGTAAGATTCCTGTAATCACTGGTGTAAGACCTAAGCCTTTTTTAGGTTAAGGCCCAAATGTATCACTAAATTCCTGAAAGATATCCAAGTCAATGTAAATAAGCCAGTTCTAAAATTAGATCACAATCAAAATGAAAATTTCATGTTATATCATCAGAACATTAGAGGCCTTTCAACCAAAAACTTAGAAACCACCCAGAAAGAAAATCTCCTGGTTTTCCATCAGAACATCAGAGGACTTTCCCAAAAACTGAAGAATAGATAATTTCTCTTAAAAGTGCCAAATTACCACATATTCTTTGTCTAACTGAACATCATTTGAAAGCACAATACAATATACATACACTTCAGAACTTTCTGTCGAGCCACCGCCACGTGGAAGCAAAATTAATTAAATTTAGATAATATGATAAACGTATTACACAAAATTAGAAATTCATATTACTTTCGCATTAATTAGATGCCAGAACTTATATTTTATTAATCATATGTAATAACGTATTTCACAGAGGTAGCACATCCATTCGTGAAAACCATTTCAATCAATCACAAAACTTCCTTAAAATATCTGAAATGAGCAAAATATAGAACTCACCATTGTTGTAATAGATAATTTGATGACTGATAACAAAAAACAGTTTTAATAGTTAAGCGTTTCCAGCACCCAAGAACTTAACACACACTGACAATGCAACCAAATGACGCTGTGCATTGGATATATAGAAATTCTGGCGGCATAGAATGCAGACATCTCATTGGTTCGTATGGGTGCGGTCCTCCAAGACACGACACCTTATTGGCGAATTTAAACAGGAATCATTTGTACAGCAATTTAATCTATAAACGATTAAAGCATAAAGTATTAATAAAGCCATAATCTATTATGAAACAATTCATTTTAAAAACAAATATCAATCAAGATATTTGTTTATTTTAAACGGCTTTACAAAATTGCGTACATAAAATATTTGATGATGGAATAGCCGCTGTTGCATCAGCTCCGTATACGCCACAATAATGTACCTTAAGGCAGGGGTGGCCAACCCAAATGATCTTTCGGGCCACTTTGGAAACGCATCATAACTCCGCGGGCCACATATAAAATTATATATCCCCATATTAGATTTAGATACACTATAGACTTTTTTGGAGTGAAAAATTGAAACATAACGAGTTATTATTATTGTGTTTACTATTATTCTTACATGTAAACATAGATAATATAATAATAAAATGTTCAAGGCGGGCCACATGCGGCCCGCGGGTTGGTCACCCCTGCCTTAAGGTATACTTTGGCTGCACGCGACAGAGACAAGCGACCGAGACAGGCGACAGAGACGGCAGACGGACACATCGCAGCTTGTCGACACACACTTTTGAGGTGACGACCGAGACATGCGGCAAAGTGTTTGTTTTCTTTGTTTTGTTGAGACATACGTGTACATATTCTGTAAAAAATGAGTACAAAAATGCTTCTAAAAACGTTACTCGAAGAAGAAGATGATGTGTTGCTGTGTTATTTGTTGCGAAAGAAACAAAGAAAACCTATGAGTTCAATATTCAAAACCAGACGTGAAGAAGGATCTTTCTGTCGGTGGTCAGTGGTCGGTTTTCTGCTACTAATTCTACCAATTGCTCATCTTGGTCACCAGTAAAGTTAATTTCTGCCATTATTTTACTCAACAACACACGTGCTGCCTGAGCCCGTCGCGAGACACTACTGGTCCGAGAGCGGTAGCCTGTGCTTTGTCTCGCGCTCGTAATTGTACTTCTTACGATTGTACAGAGAGCAGACAGGAAGCGACCAGTCTCGGTCTCGTAACTCTGTCTCCTGTCTCGGTCGCTTGTTTCTGTCGCGTGCAGCCAAATTGTACCTTTAACCAAAAATTGTCAGCTATTATAAAAACATGTAATAGTGGTTATGTTTTCTTGTGTAATTAAAATTAAAAACCTGAATTTGTGAAAGTGGCAGATATGTGGTATAGCTTCAAGGGTTTCTGAAAATCATTTTATTATTTTTAATTATTTGTGATCTTACTCAGTGAAACAGTATATGCTAGCATGTATTTAGCATTCTGTCGCGGCTGTGATTCAGCTCATCGCTGCATTGGTAACAGTGACTATGATGGTACACAGTGATGGAACAGCTTGTTACATCCTGTGGAACATCTATTTGTTTTTGTAGATTATATTTACTTGATAGTCTGTGGAGTGCTTTATTTCAGGAGAACTGTGCTGGTGTAGATTTTGACTCTGCTTCTTAAGCACTTCATCTAGTATTCAATCCTATCAGTGCCATTGTTTCTAGGAATGTGAAGATGGAGGCAGTATGTACCTTTAAAATGGTGGTAAGCAACACAACATGATAAAGTTGTGAGGTAGCTGGATTACAATCCACAGTGATGCCAATATCCATGATCCTCTGCAGTAGCTGATGTCATCACCTCTTATGCCATCATTGACTGTGTCACTGTTTGCATCATTACTTGTTAAACGAGAATGGCTGACAAATTTTCATGGAATTTGGTGTTGATGTCATGTCATTGGAGGTTATTCCAGATTGTTACTTTTAATTCCATTTCTTATGGAAATTGGTTTGTTTGTTTTAGGTTAGCACTCATGGCTACCCTCAGAACCTCAAGCTTGGAAGTATCCTAGCCTGAGACAAGCTTGCAAAACTCCCTGGCCATGTCTACAGATGGAAAAAGCCATCGTAACCGGCGCCTGGAATGTGTTCAGCGTAGCTCATTTAAAGAAGGTAAGATGGGAGAGACATATGTCTTGTAATGTTAACATTTCCTAAGGTTACATTTGTAGACATTTATAAGAATGATTGATGTGATTTTCATCTCATTTCAGGAGAAGAAATCAGTCCTGGACCCCTTCACCAGCATCCAATGAAGAATCTGCAGAAGCTGGTTAATGCATTGTCCATTTGTTTTTGCTCTGTGTGACTGTTTTGTTCAAAGTCCCGCGCCGTAGCCACACGGTCTGAGGCATCATGCTTCGGACCGGTGATATGGAATGCGCGCTGGTTCGAGTCTCAGGGAAAGGAATTTCTCATGAGATTTTCGACCAGTGTATGGGACCTGTGCCAACCCAGCATCGCGAGGAAATTGGGAAGCTACAATGGGTAGCATAATCCAGTTATGAAAACCATCAATGGCTGGAGGAACTTCATCATCATCATATCATTTTCAGTGTCTAAAATTATTCTTGCATTAGAAAACTAACTTGTAGTTAACCTGAGATGTCGGGCAAAATATGGATTTGATGCTTCTTAATAGCACTTAAGACATTAGTAACCTATTGTACATCCTGCATTTCTGATCTGAGAAAGAAGGTAGCCATATTTCTTGATAAAATAACAGATTTCTGAAAACTAATTAGTTCTTCATACTCTTTAGGTAGGTTTTGAGAAATTGTAATCCTACAAATTGATAGCTGCCAATGATTCAAGACTTGCTGTAACCATCCATAACTGGCCTTGAATTTAGTTACAGGAATGTTAAATGTTTGTGCTATTTTATAAACTTTCAGCTACAGAATTTAAGTAGAAACTGCATGTGTTCCCCATGGCACGGCACAAGCAGAGTTTGTCTTCAATTTGAAAGAAGCTGATTTGCTTACTGTGAAATGTCTGCTTTCTGTCATTGAATTGTCTAGACTTCTCATTATGTTTACACCATTCTCTAACACTCTGATTGTTCACATCAAACTTATGACCTGCAGGTCTTTTGCCTTGTTCCTCTGCATATTTGTACAGCTTGTAGCTTAAAACTTATGGTGTTACTCAATATCTTGTTACCTGTAACTAGGGTGCATTTGTTACTGCAGCTCACAAAAACCAACAAACTACAAGAAGGATGCAGATAAACGAAGTGGGTCAGCAATTGTTTTTTGAGTTTTGCATTTTCTGTTGCTGTAAAAGAAAGGCCATCATCTGACTGACTTTAAATATGAATGCATCTACGTAGGTTTCATAAAATACCAGCATAATCTTCAGACATCTTATACTACAAAACATTTTGTTCCTAAACATGTTATACACAAATACTTCATTTTTTAATTTTAAAATCCAAAAATAAAGGTGTGTTATATGCCGATAAATGTATATATTCCTTTTTTAATGTAGTGATCACAGAGTGACGTATTATTTTGTGTTTATGAAACATGAAAGTGAATGTGTTGTTTTTCTTACTAAATTTGAAGACTCCTCTATGGATGAATGGGGAAGTGGTACTCCTACTAACGTGATACCAATTGCAGGCTCAAATTCAAATATTTCTGTTGACATTAAAGATTTACAAAGTGTGGAAGTAAAAAATTCAGTTCTAGTATACAGTACAAAACATCTAAAGAGAACGTGAGATAACTTAAGATAATGCAGAAGGCTTTCTTGTATTATAAAATGTATTTTGAAATAAATTTTTGCTAGCTTTTTTGTACATCACAGAACTTTACTAAAATACAGGTATACCATTGAATATGCAACCCAGTATCATGTACCATGGTACAAAAATGGAATCAGAAGCATGTTCCTCCCGGTGTAATGAACTCTCCCAACCTTCCCCATGACATTTCATTGAATTTCATCCTGGTTACTAGGCCCTTGCTCACAGCTGTTGGGCTGTGCGTGTGCAAAGGTGTATTCTTGAGCAGAAGATGTTTATTAACAAGCATTTCTTTGAAGATTTCTGTTTTCTGGGTTATTAGGCGGAATGTTCGGTGTTTATGTTGGCAGCACTGTAACCGCAGCTATTGTTCGATGTTTTAATGTTGGTACGACTGTAACATTAGCTTCCGGTCGGTGTATAATGTTAGTACCGTTGTCTTGCCCTGTTCTGCTTTGTGCTTCGCAGACGGAAGGTCGCTGCAAGTTCTGTGCGAATTTGAAGTGTTTTTTTAATAAAGAAATTGTCCAATGTAGTGGGACATACGTCCACTCAAGGAACGACAGTGTTACATTTAACTGATGTAAGAATTTACGTAAATTTGTTATTGTTAAGTATTGATGAATTATATAATGTGAATATATAGAGAACGCCAAAAGTGCTGGAAAATCTGATGGGCACATTTGTAACTTAATATTCCTTTTGTGCATAAAAGCGTCTTGTTACAATAATTAATTATCTTGATATATCTGGTTTCCAGTGCGGTGCAGCTGTCCTGTGTGGGAAAAAGCAGCTTTGAGTATTCAGAAAGGTGAGCTTCTATTTGTAGGCTTTTGTAATAAAATTAATATTTCAGGTAGTATTTCACCAAGTTCAACAGAATAGATAGGTCATTTACGACATAATGAAGTAAAAGTGTTATATATAACTGTTATAAGGGACCATTAAAATAATATAACTCCTTCATGTTAAAATAATTAATTATCTTGCTATATCTGTTTTCCTTTCCAGTTTGGTGCAGCAGTTATCCTGTGTGCTTGCCTGTGTAGGAGGAAGCTGCTTTGAGTATGCAGAATGGTGAGTTTTGTATGCAAACTTTTACAATTATATAATATCTTTGGAACTGTTTCACCAAATTCAATGGAATAAAGAATACAATTGATCATAATGAAGTATATGAATTATATATAACTGACATAAAAGTCCATTAAAATAAAAATTTACATACACAAATTCTTGTCAATTATTGATGAATTTGTGGATGATCAGTGTGGGTTCAGACGAAACAGATCAACAATAGTTATTGATCAGATCTTCTGCATTTGTCAGATACTAGAGAAAAGATGGGACAGTACATCAATTAAAAGTTACAGATAAGCCTACCACTCTGTTTAAAAGAAAAGTGTTACACAATATTCTCATTGAATTTGGTAAACCAAAGAAGCTAGTGAGTCTAATAAAAATGTGCTTAAATGAAACCTGTAGCAAAATTTGTGTGCTTAAATTTTTATCAGAGTCTTCAAGAATGATCTAAAACGAGGAGATGCTTTGTCTCCATTGCTCTATAATTTTTTTGTTAGAATATGCTATCAGGAGAGTGCAAGATAGGCCGGAGGGTCTGCAATTGAATGGGACACATCAGCTATTGGCGTAAGCTGATGATGTTAATTTATTGGGGGACGATATGAATACAATAAAGAGGAACGCAGAAGTTTTGCTAGAGGCTGGTAGACAGGTGGGGCTAGAACTAAGTACATGTTGGTATCTCATCATCAGAAGACAGGCGGACAAAATTATCTTAAGGTGGCTAATAAGTCCTTTGAAAGGGTTACAAAGTCCAAATATTTGGGAACAACAATAACATCAAAATTATATTCATGAGAAAATTAGGAGCACACTAAATTTAGGAAATATGTGTTACTTCTCAGTTCAAAATAGGGATTAGCTATATCGATTGGGCCCAACAGATTAGGTTTTACCTGAAGACGGAGATAGGCGTATATTGATTCCATTTAGTATTGGACGATGGTTAATATCCAGAGAACAGTTCAAAAAAATATTTTGTTTTCCCATCTGATTTCTAAGAGGCTGTAGATTAAAATATACAAAAACAATAATTTTGTCTGTTTTGTATGGGTGTGAAACATGGTCTCTCACTCTGAGGGAGGAACATGGATTGCAGGTGTTTGAGAATCGGGTGTTGAGGAGGATATTTGGGCCTAAGAGGGAAGACGATGGGGCGTGGAGAAAACTGCATAATGACGAGCTTAATAATCTGTACTCCTCCCCCAATATTGTCAGGGTGATTAAATCGAGAAGAATGAGATGGGCTGGGCATGTAGCGCGCATGGATGGGACAAGAGGTGTGCACCGGGTATTGGTTGGAATGCCTCCGGGGAAGAGACCTCTGGGGAGACGTAGATGGGAGGATAATTTTAAGCGGGATCTATGGGAGATAGGAGCTGAAGGAGACTGGATTTTGTTGGCCCAGGACAGGGCTTTGGTTAATTCGGTGATGAACCTTTGGTTTCCGTAAGCCATCTGGTTAGTGAGTTATCTAATGAGTATGTGTAGCGAATGCTGAAACTACTGAAGAACTTGATGCACACTTAATTGTTTCTTGGTATTCCTTGTACGTTTGTGACAATGTCTAAAGGAACGCATTGAACATGTAAGGTAGGGACATGCATACTTGTACCATAAAAGTAATATCTCGGGAGCTATTTCTCAAAACTGAACAGAATAAAGAAATGATAAGTTACGTAAAAGGTCCTTTAAAATAAGAAAAGTTTGGATACGCTAATTACTGTTAATTATCTAATGTATATATGTAGCTAATGCTGAAAGTACTGGAAAACTTGATTAAACCTGGTGTTTATTTTATTCTGTGACAATGTCTAAAGCAATTAATTGACCTTGGGTTGGGAATTAACATTTATATACAAGATGGTTTGTAATATAATGAATTGTTATAAAGACTGAGAAATTAATGTAAAAATTCTGTTGTAGATTTTATAAGTTTGAAGCAGTTGATATTATTTCATTATGCTAAAGAGAGGTCTGATGACAAGCTCCTAAGATGCTACATTTTCAGGGGCGGAGGTTGGTAGGTCTAGGGTGCAACCTCAGCGGGCTATCAGATTAGCAGGAGCGTATGTTAGCCTCGGCTGCGCCTGTAGCAGGCAACTGTCTCAGATGCTAGGCTGCTTCTACAGCAGGGTACCATCTGATTGGCATAGGTTGGTAGGTCTACGGTGCATCCACAGCAGGGTACCATTCATAGGTTATTTGGGCTCAGGTGTGTCCTTGGCTGACCACCAGTTTAGTGTCATAGGTTTCGTTTGACTAGGCTGCGTCCGTCGCTACTTTCTCAGTAAAATTAATATCTCGGGAAGTATTCCACAAAAGTGATCACAATAGAGAGATTGTTTGAAATATATTGGAAGTAAAACAGTTATATATAACTGTTAAGAAGTGTCCGTTAAAATAAGAAAACTTTGGATACATTAATTACTCTTATTTATAAATTAATTATGTAATGGATATATGTAGCTAGTGCCGAAATTACTGGAGCCCTTGATGCACACATGTTTGTGACTTGGTATTCCTTGAATTTTATCTGAGGCGATGTCGAAAGAATGCTACGACAACTCAGGTGGGGTATATAAATTTATATGCAGACTAAAATTAAAAATAAATAACTCGGGAACTATTCCCAAAAATTAAACAGAATTAAAAAATGATTTAAAATATACTAGAGTAAAACAAATGTTCTATATAACTGAAATGAAGGGCCACGAAAATAAATATTTTCTTACATTAATGACTGTTAATTATTAATGAATTCCATGTATGGTGGGGGTCCCTCATACCACCGCATGGCGTGTCCTAAGGTTGCGGATAGAGGGACGTCCTCCAGGTATGGATGTTGGCTGCGAATATATAGAATAAGCAGTCCTGGACAGCGGTCAAAGTGTGGTCCTCAGTTTGGGGGGTAAGGCTAACAACTTTTCACCGTAAAAAAAGCATAGTTGCGAACACATTAACTGAGCCTCGGACCATGACGGACTCCTTGGCGCGACCATGGAAATTTAAAAAGGATATGGGATTTGGTACTGGGAACATTAGGAGCCTCTATACGGCTGGGGCACTGAAATTATTTGTTAGACTTCGTGGCAGTGCAGGAAGTGCGATGGGGCATATCTAGCACTAACGGGATATAATAAATAAAAATTAACTTTACTCGTTTCTGCGGCCTTTAATTTCTCAGCACCATGTTTCAAAACATTACCAACTTGTCCTTTGATCAGCGACAGGCATATATATTAATGCTTTTAGAAATTGTCTTCGTTGATTCTGGTATGACCATAAGTGGTCCTTGCTACACTGTAGTGGTGAAAGTGGGGTTTAACCTCGCGGGCCTACCTCAGTTACGACAAGAGTGGAATGACATATTTTCCAGACGCAATCTGTGATTTTATATACTTCACTGAATTTTATGTCTGTTTGTTGTCAATGCAAATCCATTGTCGTAGAGATAATTACAGTACAGATTCATTATGAATGTTTCATTACTTAATTATCATCGCCCAAGTGTCACTGCTTACACAGGATCCAGCTGACCGTATACGACTTCAGAGCACCACTAAACTTGTTCACCCTTAGTTAAAGTCCATCCAGCAACCCCTCTATTAACCACACAATAAAGGTTAAATATTCACATATTGTCAAATAAAACATGTATGTCTTCACCCTTACGCAGAAATTGGGAGAGAGGAATCTTCAAACCCACAATAGGCAGCGAGAGTCTCCATGCACTTAGTAATGATAACGGTGTCAGAGCAGTAACCTTTGCCACGTCAAAAGATTTAATTGTGAAAAGTACAAAATTTCCACACCGTGATGTTCATAAATACACTTGGACTTCTCCAGATGGCAGCACACACAATCAAAGAGATCATGTTTTAGTAGATAATAGAAGGCGGAGAGGTCATTCAGAGGAGCAGATTGTGACACTGATCATTATCTGGTGGTAGCAAAAGTGGGGGAGCGGCTTTCAGTAAGTAGACGAACTAAACAAAATTTCGACACAGAAAGATTTGATTTGAAAAAATTAAGTGAGGGAGAGGCGAAGGAACAATATCAAGTTGAAATTTCGAATAAGTTTCAAATTTTAGAGACAAATGAAGATAATGAAAGTGTGGACATCAACAGACAGAAACTGCATCAAAATTTCAGCCAAAGAGAAACTGGGATACTACAGGAGAAAGCAAAATAAACCGCGGTTTGATGAGGAATGTTCCAAATTAATAGATCGAAGGACCCAAACGAAACAAATGCGGATGATCTGTGTAACGTGAGACGTGAGGCTAGTAGAACCTTTGGGAATAAGAAAAGGGAATACCTGAAGGGCAAAATTATTGAACTTGAGACAAATAATGAGGAAAAAACATCAGAGACCTGTACAGAGGCATTAATGATTTTAAGAAGGGATATCAACCCCAGACAACGATGGAAGGAATCCATAATTATTCCTATTCATAAGAAGGGGGACAAGACTGAGTGTGGTAATTACCGAGGAATTTCGCTGCTAACAACCTCGTACAAAATTCTACCAAACATTCTTTCGGCAAGATTAAGTCCATATGCGAATGAAATTATTGGGGATCATCAGTGTGGGTTCAGACGAAACAGATCAACGATTGATCAGATCTTTTGCATTCGTCAGATTCTAGAGAAAAAATGGGAGTTCAGTGGGACCGTACATCAATTATTTATAGATTTCAGAAAAGCCTACGACTCTGTGAAGAGAGAAGTGCTATATAATATTCTTATTGAATTTGGTATACCAAAGAAGCTGGTGAGTCTAATAAAAATGTGCTTAAATGAAACCTGTAGCAAAATTCATGTGCTTAAATATTTATCAGAGTCTTCAAGAATGGTCTGAAACAAGGAGATGCTTTGTCTCCATTGCTCTATAATTTTTTTGTTAGAATACGCCATCAGGAAAGTCCAAGGTAGGCAGGAGGGTCTGCAATTGAATGGGACACATCAGCTATTGGCATTTGCTGATGATGTTAATTTATTGGGGGGCGACATGAATACAATAAAGAGGAACGCAGAAGTTTTACTAGAGGCTGGTAGACAAGTGGGGCTGGAAGTAAATTCAGAAAAAACTAAGTTCTTCTTAGTATCTTGTCATCAGAAGACAGGCGGACAAAATTATCTTAGGGTGGCTAATAAGTCCTTTGAAAGGGTTACAAAGTTCAAATATTTGGGAACGACAATAACAAATCAAAATGACACTCATGAGGAAGTTGGGAGGAGACTAAATTCCGGAAATGCTTGCTACTTCTCAGTCCAAAATATTTTGTCTTCCCGTCTGATTTCTAAGAACCTGAAAATTAAAGTATACAAAACAATAATCTTGCCTGTTGTTTTTTTAATGGGTGCGAAACATGGTCTCTCACTCACAGGGAGGAGCACAGATTGCAGGAGTTTGAGAATCGGGCGTTGAGGAGGATATTTGGGCCTAAGAGGGAAAACGATGGGACATGGAGAAAACTGCATTAAAAATCTGTACTCCTCCCCCAGTATTGTCAGGGTGATTAAGTCGAGAAGAATGAGATGGCCGGGGCATGTAGCGCGCATGGATGGGGCAAGAGGTGTGCACCGGGAAGCCTGGGGGGAAGAGACCGCTTGGGAGACCTAGACGTAGATGGGAGGATAATTTTAAGCGGGATCTATGGGAGATAGGAGTTGAAGGAGACTGGATTTTGTTGGCCCAAGACAGGGCTTTGGTTAATTCGGTGATGAACCTTCGGGTTCCGTAAGCCATCTGGTTAGTGAGTTATCTAATGGGTATATGAAGTACTCTAAAATGTGATTTTCTTTTTATTCTGTGGCAAAGACTGAAGTAATTCATGGAACTTTGGTAGGGAAATTAAATTTATGTGCAGACATTTACAGGTAAATAATACAAGATGATTTATAATATAATGAAGTGTTATATATGATTGATATAAAGAGACAGACAGAAAGAAAGATGCAATTAAGGAGAAATTAATGTAAAAAATCTGTTGTAGATTTTATAAGTTCGAAGCAGTTGATATTATTTTGTTATGTAAAAGATAGGTCTGATGACAAACTCCTAAGATGCTACATTTTCAGGGGCGGAGGTTTCTTTTACTGGGCTTCGTTCGTAGCTCCAACTTCTCTGTTTGGCGAGTATTTTTAATTGTTCTTTTTGCATCAATACATTTATCAGGAAGTAAATGAATTTATTATTAGAATTAGGAAAAGTGAATGTGAGAATTTATAAGATCCGAGAAAATAAAATGGACGAACGCGTGTTGTCACTCTTTTCGTGAGGTTACGATATTGTTCCTGAAGAAGGGCGTACCAAAGAGACTTAGATATCAGGAGAGTGGAAAACCAAGGTGGTAATTGTATGGAAATACTTTCGTTGTTGAATGCGTGGAGCACGGGCCACGCCCCTTCCAACGACCTGCCGGGGGCCATCGGTTGCTTGGAGACCATCGTTCGAAGAGGGCACTTTCCGGTGGGCATACGTTGGTAGGGCTGGGCGCGGGTGCGTCCGCTGCTAGGTAATTTAAGAAAATAATTGAAAATATTTTTTTTTGAAATAGTTCTAGAAGCGCGCAAAACTAAACAATAACTAACTAGAAGCCTTACGGAACCCGAAGGTTCATCACCGAACTAACCAAAGCCCTGTCCTGGGCCAACAAAATCCAGTCTCCTTCAACTCCTATCTCCCATAGATCCCACATGAGATTATCCTCCCATCTACGTCTAGGTCTCCCCAGCGGTCTCTTCCCCTCAGGCTTCCCAAATAGTGGACCCAACCAACCAGATGGCTTACGGAACCCGAAGGTTCATCACCGAACTAACCAAAGCCCTGTCCTGGGCCAACAAAATCCAGTCTCCTTCAACTCCTATATCCCATAGATCCCGCCTGAGATTATCCTCCCATCTACGTCTAGGTCTCCCCAGAGGTCTCTTCCCCTCAGGCTTCCCAAATAGTGGACCCAACCAACCAGATGGCTTACGGAACCCGAAGGTTCATCACCGAACTAACCAAAGCCCTGTCCTGGGCCAACAAAATCCAGTCTCCTTCAACTCCTATCTCCCATATATCCCGCCTGAGATTATCCTCCCATCTACGTCTAGGTCTCCCCAGCGGTCTGTTTCCCTCAGGCTTCCCGGTGCACACCTCTTGCCTCATCCATGCGCGCTACATGCCCAGCCCATCTCATCTTCTCGACTTGATCACTGTGTCAGTCCAGGTTCCTAGTTCGACTCCCGAGATGAAAGGCAGACCTGGATTAGGCGCTCATATAAACGAGGGAGGCGTGATTTGATACGCCTTACTTCATCCACATTTATCGAGTTTAATAATTTTGGCTTTGTTAATTTATTGGATCGGAGAGAGAGGCGACACTCAGTGGCTTGAACGTGAATTCAAGTGCTGTTAGGAACTGGTCTCATTTCCTTTTTAACTTGCATAAGTCGGAAATATGCTCTGAGAGGATCGCAGTTCCTTGTTTGGATACTGACCGTGTGAAATATTTTTCACGGACTGTACCACTGACGCCAGTGCCTTTGTGCGTCCAGTCTTTCGATTGATAAGAGTTTGGCGACGTCTAAACATCTCCTATTGCACGCAGATACACGATGCATAAGCTTTGAATTTCATATTCTCTGAGCTGTGCTCTCTTTCGCGCTGATTGTTTTGGAAAGTTCAAGACCAGGAAAGTGAAAGAAGTCACTGCACACGAAGAATGCTTAATAAGACGACGAATGAATACGCTCAACTCGTCAAAAATAATTTAAAAAATAGAATTTCGTAGTAGGAAGATGGGACATTTGTTTTATAACTTCATCAGATATAAAATAATTTTATTTCAAGTAAATACGACAGCGACTCACTTCAGTTTTCTCTCCTGCAACCTTTCGCTGTTACCAGGAAAACTAGGCTAGAAATGGGGCAAGGAAGAAGGCTCGAATGATGTGCCGACAGCCTCAGTTCGACTCCAGATCACGTAAAACAAGTGAGGAACTCGATCCGACAAAGGGTTAATCTATTTCAAATAATTAATGAATTTAAAATAAAGGCGGATAATTAGAACATCAAATAGAAAATTTTATTTGTTTGGGGTTGATTCTTAAAAAGTCGCGGCCAATCAATGCCATGTAGAAGGAATTTCCAGCCTAATTTTTATTGTGCGAGGAATCTCGACAAAATTTGGTCTGTGTGCGAGTTCGATGCGTAAGACGTGGACTGTATTAAAAAATAAGCTGATGATAATGCGAAGAATTTGTAAAAAGAAATGCAATTCAGGACCCGGGCTGAGGTGTGTTTATTTTCAGCGCATTTTTACAAAATGAATTAAGTCTCCACAAACGAAAAGCTCGTGACCTGCACTCGGAAGCATTAGGTGGGCGTGGCTTGTTCAACGTCGCCCAGACAAAAGCCTCACGTGATAACTCGGTCTGAGAGTGAACGAAAGCGAAGTTTCTTATTTTTTTAAAATTTTAGGTGTTTTAGAGTTTCGTATTTCTGGAACTAGGAAAAAAAGGAGCTGTGTTTTTGTGGAGATTCTTTATTACTATAATTGCTGTTAATTTGTTGTTTAATCCATTTCATGTCTGCATTGAGTTTTGTCCTAAGTCTGCAGACTGCAATGCGCGTACCATCTGATTCACTCTAGAGCAGCGGCAGGGCGTCGGGAAACTTTTAGCCTGATAACAATTCGTAGTGATGTTCCTTTTATATCAGATCACAGGATGACCGAGACACTGAACGAATGACCACAAAATTACGTATGAGCTTTTGGTCCTGCCTTCGAACTCCGGCTCGATCGTTGTTGAGTTTTCTTCTCTCTTTGTGGCACGTGTTCAAGTCTCGGCCGGAAGACGCTCTCTGTCTCGACAGAGGTTTGAAGGTCGTTTCTTTCAAACAATGAGCAAATGGTCTTATCAGCCCCAACACGACATTTGCTTCGAAACAAATCGCCCTCGCTATTGCACAGAACGACACTGTGGTTTTAAATTACAAATTGCGCCCTGGCGCCATACTTCCGGCGTCAGCCTTTCACGAAGTGTCCCGAACCAAATTATTGTTCGCTGTCACAAGACACTAGGAAAATAAAAAAAGTTTTCCAGACGAGCGTGAGGTGGAATATATTTAGTCAGCACTTCACAAAATGGCCCCTTGGGATTCTCAGACACTGTCGTTTCAGTACATTTCAGGTTAAAAACGTAACTTACGGGATTTGAACTCTGAAATTGTATTAATTCAACCGTGGATAATGTATGAGGGGATGACAAGGTCCATCTAGTTCATCGTCCCAAATAGTAGAGAGGAAGTACCCCAAGGGATGCTGTATCAATTACTATGATATCCGGAATATAATTTATTCTAAGCATTCCGCCTTCTCGAACCGGTTTGCTGAGGGGTCGCTGAACGGGGCGTAGTTACGCAGACTTGAAATATATTTTATTATAGAGATTACAAATCATGTGTAGCACCATCGTCCCCTTCTTTAAACCAGTGGTCTCCAAAGTGGAGTGCGCGAGATAATTTCAATTTAATTTTATTTGTGATTTTATGATGTGCTGCTAGATATAAATGAATATCATGCAAATTATTTATAAATAAACATAATAAAAATTACACTTATATATTTATTTGTTCTGGGGGTGAGCGACCAAAAAAAGTTTGGCGACCCCTGTATTAAACCGCTTCAAACAGACTCAATAGCCCTCCCCCCCCCACTTTTAGGCTCTACAACTGCGTCAGTCTGAAAACACGTGCAATGTCTCGACCATCTTGAAGGCAACTCCAGAAAACAATTGCACGACTTGCCCACGAAAGAATAACTAAGTACAAAAACACTTCGAAAGAAATTAACAGTTGAGATTTGTTAGAGTCCTTGATCTTGCAAGTCATAAGTCGCAAACATCACCAACAATAGAATCTAGAAATCAGAAACTACCACGTGTCAAACTAATACAAGCCGTGAAATACCAACAATGGACGTGAAGTGCGCTCTCGGGACCAAACTAAGGTTTGCCCGATTGCAATTTGCAGTACATGAAATTTTATTAATACGTACAAAACTGCGGAATATTGAAACAAGAACCCGTGACGAGAAACCTTTGTGCTCCAAGGCCAGTTTTAAACTGTCAGAACCCTGCGTGAGCCGTAAGCCAATTGTTAAAACTGAAATTAATGTTTTTTCTACAACATTTTGCATTAAGCGTTTTAGTGACGAAAGAGTTTATTGTGAATGCAATGAAACTATTCTATTCAAATTGTAGGATTTATATTGGTTTTCTTAAGACTGCGAAAACGTCTTTTAGAACCCGTTCACGGTTTCCTTTCCATTACATTAACTAAGGAATTAAAAGGGGATTACATGGTTCGGACGTTTTCAAATATTATCATCATCCTTATTTATCAAAATAAGTAAGGATGAGCACGAATGGGAAAGATGAGATTGCTCGCATGAAAGAGACCTTTTGGAATACTTTAACGTTGACGGGAGAGTAATATTAAAGTGGAACTGAAATTTGAAATGAAGGAGTGGCATGACATATAACTTGTTCAGAACGGACACGAACAGTAAGCTTTTGTGACTGCGGCAATGAACTTCATAAAAATCTGTTTACCGCGTGGGGAAACGGCTTGGGTGCGGCCAGGGGGGGGGGGGGGTTGTTACCAGGTGGACTAGAGAGCTGCTATTGGTGGGAAGTTCATCACACCATCGAGTCACACTGCTACACACAGACTGAAAACATCAAGCAGTTAAGAGTAGCGTGTAGTGAGTGCACTTTTAATGTGTTCTGCGGGTGTTGCGATAATATTCTAGATTAAATAACTTTGCCTCTCTGAGGTAATCTTAAAGCTGTACCCATCAGAACACATGAAAGCCTGTCGTCTGTTGTTCGTTCAGTGGTTGTGGAACGAATGCTTTCAGGATGGCTAGTAGCAACGCGTCACTTCCCCCCCCAACCCGTTACATTTCAAACTTGTGTTCTCTGTTCTTTGTAGAAGCTTACCGCCTCGCAGTCTATGGCGTGCGTTTGTGAGGAAAGGTTGCAGTTCCTTGATCTTCCATGGCGTCGCGTGGCGTTACTTCACTTCATAGACCCAGGTATTAAATCTGAATATTCATTGCAGTAAGGAAACTGAGGTTTCCCTTTTATCATTCGATTATCCTTCAAGACGCTGCAACATGTTTGTGTTTTGTCTCTTGAGGTTGTGATGAGTTTGCAAAAAGGGGGGGGGGGGGGTGAGAATGGAAAAAACCCGGTAAAAACTGACTGCGTCGATGATTAACTTATGTTTGGTAGGTTAGGATTCATTTCTAGTGTATATTCATTCTAAGAATTGTATTATGCGCCGTCTGGAAATTGAAATATCAATGCGAGTGGATCTGCCATTATTACATCACTCAGCTGTGGCGTCTTGATCGAATTTCTAATGGGTGTGACATGGACAAGGAAAGTTGAACGCATATTATTACCATCTTCTTAAGAGAAGACTGATTTGGAAATATGTTTGTAACATGCTTTATTTTTATAGAAAGCTCATTGCCCAAGAATCTGCTGATTTGTTTGTGTATGCATTCAGGAAACTGGATGTTTTGGATGTGATTGCTTTTTGTCATTCTAGGAGCTCAATACTACAGGCTTTCTTGATCCTTCAGAGTCTGCTGAGTGGCAAATTGTGTGTTTGCCTCAAGATAATGTGCTTTCAATTAACAAAGCCACTTCCTAGCAACATTTTCTGGAGCTCAGTTTTCAAACCATTGTATTTCTGAAAACACACATTAACCGAAGTGTGTGTAACAATAATTAAGAGATGAAAGTGGTTACCACAGAAGTTGCTTAGGGTGAATTTGGTGTCTGGAATACAAAGAAAATGTGATGTCAGGAATCTAGTTAAGTAGTCTTCACAGGACTGTACATTTTTGTTTTCAGGGCTGGAACAATTGCAGCCTGGGCCCTTCATGGTGAGTGCAGGAGTAGTCGTAGCAGCAGCTGGAGTGTAACAAGTAAGTGCCAGTTTGAACTGGAGCTTTCGTTTGCAACTAGAATTCTTCTTAGGTTGCCAGACATGTCGTGTGGTTGAAAGGTGTAAAACCAATAATCTTAAAACCTTGCATACCGCGTGGTGTATTGGAATATAAAACGTGCATACAAACAAAACTGTCTACACTTTGAATGGCACTAATGACGAACACATTTTGACCTCAAGAGGTCTTCAGTGTGTAAAAGAAAGTTAAATTCTTATAATACAAATCTAAAAGATTGTGGTTTTTAACAGAGCATAAAGGGCAAGTTCTTTACAAAATCATGTTTATGTGACACCTCGCTGGACGTTGATTACTCAGGAGTTGGTGCATTATGTCGAGGACTTGGCTATTTTGTCCACTGGTCTGCTTGCCGTTGTTGGTCTACGGTGAGATGTGGTCGCATTGCCTGTGCCTGTGAACTTCAATGATGCGTGGGCATTAGTTGATTTTATAAATGTACAGGTTATATTTTAACTCGGGAATCATGGTGGCCAACTATTGCATAAGAAATTTACTTGTTTCTGTTTGTTGCAAGGTCAAATAACACATCGGAGTCATGGGCCTTGTGTTCATTTATGATATTTTGGTGTTTTGTATATATGGGATTTTTCTAAAATGTCTGAGAATTTTACCTTTCGAGGCTTTGATCTCGTCCTCCGTGCTAAAGTGCTCAACACTGAGGATGAATATGTTTCTTAGAAAATTGATTTCCTCGTCTTTCAACCACCTGGCATGGCTGGTAGCCTGAGAGAAATTCTTTATAAGTGAGATGCAGTGTTTAAATGACAGTTTTATCATGCAGTGTGGAATAATAACTTTATTCTAATTGTGTATGATAATGGAAAGAGATTGATTTGTATCCCAAACCATTTTCTTTCATGGACACACTTCCACTATTTTACCATTTCTGTTTTACTGTCTTTGCCTTGATGTCTCCTGTTTAGAGCCATTTACGTAGCAGAATCAAATTAAGTCATGTCCCACGATTTAGTTCTGGTCTTCGCAAGTGCCATGACTTGAACGAAAGTCGCCTAGCTTCTTATGTCATGCCACGCCTCACTTGAGTGAGTGAATGGAATTGAATTGTCTGTGGAACAGGTGCATAATGAAAGTATGAAAGAAAGAAGAATGAGATATAAATTTGTGAATGTAGACACTGCAGTTATTTCTACAATATTTTGATTTGATTTTTTTTTTGATTAAATAAAATGCTAGAAATGATTTTATTTGAGGATGTTCTCAGAATTGGTGAGTTTGAAAACAGTCTCTTTCTGCGCTGAGCAATTTTAGGTCTACTGCCTTTTAAGTTATGTCATGAAAGTTGTTAAAGTGCTTAGGTTTGCGGTTATTGAAATGTGCCTGCACCAACAAGGCAGTTATTGAGACCACATTTGTCTGACAGTGCGTAGGATGATGTATCGGATGCTGAGGTGTGTATGATGCAACCTGAAAGGGCTGTTCTCATGGCATAACTTTAGAAATTCATATTTATCTGAAATATATAAAAGGATGCATACAAACAGAACAGTTTACATTTTGAAAAGCATTTAGTGCCAAATGTGTTTCGACCTCATGAGGTGATCATCAGTCTGTCTATTAAAATCTTACAATTCAGGAGACGATTGTTATAAAGCGCTCAGCATAAAAAGTCTCACTTTTTGAAACCGTGCTTTGTGTAATACTACACTGAATGAATAAGCTTTATGTAAATTAAGTTGGCTTAATGTCCGCTTGCCTAAGTTGGGGTTTCCGTTGTTGGTCTACGGTGAGCCGTGGTTGCGTTGTCTGACTGGATTGTGATGGGTAATACTGTCACCACGGCTTGCTTATGAAGAGCCTCGTTAATGGTCGTAAGGTTCTTTTACACGCCGTAAATCTGCGACATCCGACTGCTGGCTTTTGTTGATCAGATTTGAAGCGGGAAAGTAACGAGCGTTTTCATAATTTTGTAATGAAACATTTTCCCATTTGTTGGTGTTGATTCGTGTACCAGTAAATGAATATTGAAAAATGCCCAAACTTATATTCTGCCTTTTTTGTTCATTTGGATTTATTGTTTAAACTTAAACTTCTTTCATGAGATAGTGTAATTGCGTCATATTGTGAATATTATAACAATTATTTATTTTAATCCGTCTTATCACAATATTTAAAATTTCTTATAATTAAGATAATAAAATATCATTCATGTTCCATATCGATTGATCGATTTACATTTCGGAACATTTACACAACATGTTTCGGTTTTATAAAACCATCATCAGGTGTAAAATATATCTAAGAACTTAAAACTCAATTATGATTTCTGTAGTATTTTGGTGATGTTTCATTACGTTTGTTTTTCCATTTTTTGGGCGAAGGTGTTGTTTTTCTTAAATTTTATTAGATGTACATATCGGTCAAAGATGTAGGAGTGATTGTTCCGATATGTCCAGAAGTACTAGTGTCTTCGAATAGGTGTTTCATCAGAAATAATGAAGTGGTTTTATTTGTTGCTTGTTGAGGTTCTTGGAGTATTTCATAGAGGGGCATGCCCTTCTGGTTTGCTGACTTTTCTCAGTAGGGGAACGTGGGTTGCATTTTTTTCAGTAATCTCTGCTTTATACGCTGATCTTGTGTCGTCTGCCGTCTCTTACACAAATTCAGTAATTTGAATTTTATTCTGGGTCTGGAATGAAGGTTATAATATGAGACCACGGAATTGTGTTTCATAGGCTATTAATTAATTTAGGAATTATCTATATTTACCTCATTTGATAGATTAGTAGTTAATGTGAGCCACGTCCATTTGTATTCTCCTTTGATTTGTGGACGTAGAGTATGGAAGTGTGTGTTGGTTTTTGTGGTTGTGATGCCATGTGGCCTCTTAGATAGGCACCAGTGCTTCAGAAGAACATGCCTCCTCCATCTTCAGGGCTGAAGTGTGGTTTTTGCAGAAGATGGAGGTGTTTCTCAAAAACGGTATCTGCCTACGAGTCCACGTGGTGTACCAACCAGAATGCCAACATGGCCACTGCTGTAACCGTTCGTCAGTTGCTCGTGGTGGGATGTTTAGTTTGGTGAATGATGCAGATTTTTGTTGTTCAGGGTCACATTTTGTCGGTCCTCAGGACGTGTAACGGCTGAATCGAATATGGCGGCGGAAATATATAGCTCACAAGTTATATCAGTATTACCACACAGTACAAATGCAATTCATAGAATACATCTACTGAATAAAATGTGCGTTCTGATAGGTAGGACGTCAGCTCGTTCTTGTAGGTCCTAATTTCCTCCACTTTCCTAATTTGAATTGGTAGTTTATTGTATAGTTTTATTCTGATATTCACCGCACGTTTCTTGAGAATATTTGTTCTACAAAACAGGGCAGGGAAGTCCAACTTTATGTGGCATCTTCTCTCAATTGTATTTATGCATGCTAATGGGAGTATATTTATATCCTTAAGCAGTTGCCTACAAGATGCATATCCCCCCCCCCCCCCCCCACACACCACTCTGAACTGAAGCATTCTTGGACTGACTGCACAAGAAAACGGAGAGCATCCCCTAGCTGCAGCTTTCTTGGCTAAGTCCTCAGATAGTCCATTCCCTTCAAAAACCCGACCATTCACCTAAAAATGCAGGCGCAAAAGTCAGTGTGTGTACTGGAAACAATATTAAGAGAAAAAAAGAAATAAACTTACTAATTTCCAGCAAAAAAGCAGTAATGAATGAGTTTGTATTAGAAGAAAAAAAATTAATTTGTAGTTTAGATGCGTCATGTTTGTGTTGAAATTCAGTATATATTTATTTATTATTTCAGTCTATACACAAACTTAATTTTTAAAATGTTGTTAAAATTAAAATTAAAATTCATCGTTATTACGATGTTACATTTCAGCATTATTATTTTACATGTTTCGATGAAAAGCGCTAAATTTTAATTTTAACAACAACATTTTAAAAATTAAGTTTGTGTATAGACTGAAATAATAAATAAATATATACTAAAAAAAATTAAGTTTAAAAAATTCTGCTGCTTTGAAGTACAGTTTTAACAGTGTAATGAATGTGCACAGTTCTTGAGGGATGCTCACACAACCCTTCGCTTCTAGATCTTTATTACATAAAACAGTATGGACGCGGAATTTCGGAAGCGTACGTCTGACCCAACCAAGTGGCAAGAATCCATCGCCATAGTGAGATTAGTAGTACCATAAAGCACTGCCATGTGGCACCAGTGTCTCCTTTCTGGCTCCACATTTGCGACACGACAGATCAGCCTGTGGCACAGCTCTGTTTAGACTCGTCTAGTCTAATAGACCCCAGGAGTCTTTGAGCTTTTGAATTTGAAATGCTAAACTCTTGCTGGCGGATATAGTCATCCCCAGTGCACCGAGATATTCCACGGTGTGGTCTAGTAGATCTGGGGCCTTCGGGGCGTTGGACGCTAAGAGAAACGAGTCGTCCGCGAAGGCAAGACATGAGATATTCTCGTCATTAATGGCGTAGCCTGGCTTGGCCTCCAGATCCTCCAATATGTCTCCATTACCAGGTTGAAGAGGATTGGTGATAAGAGGGTCCCCCTGTTTGACACCTCTCTGGAGGGAAATCTTAATATCACCCTTGGGGTGTGAGATGGAGGTCTCAACCCCTTCATAGGTCCACAAAGAATTTCGGTATGCCCTTCCTGGCAAGGGCAGGACCTAAGGCTTCGTGAGGGACAGAGACATCCAACTGGATTGCTACGCCTCCGTTGTTGGAATTCATTCTCCTCCCTAGCTCCCTCAGAATTTGTACATTAGCGAAGCAACCCGCCTCCGCTACGAACCCTTTTTGTCTCGAGATCTGCCGCACCACCGACCTCAGCCTCTGATCCGTAATTCCCCAAAAGAGGCGACTGAGGAGGGAACTAATTGTAATCGGGGGATAGTTTGTCACCTTCCCCTCTTTGGGGATGAGGGTGGTGCGGTTGTGGCTCCAAGCTGTTGGTAGGATGCCAGTTATTAGGATCAGATTGTAGAGGGCACAAAGTGGCTAGTGTAACCACTCTTATGCCGTCGGGGCCTGGAGCGGTCGACCTCTTTGACCTGCCCACCCGTTTGGGCACTTCATCGGGTTTTAAGGCTCCCAGGAATATTTCCAACGAAACTGGTTCCTGGGACATGGCAGGATCAGCTAGTCGCAGACAGGGCTTGGTTCCCCACAATCTGTCGTATAGGAGTTTGATTTCTCCTCGATCTAGCTCCGCCCATTCTTACGTGTTTTGCTAGGAGACCGGTATTTTTGTTATAGAGGTCTATGGTCCTTATTGGCTTTGGGCTTTGATCGACCGGAGGCGGTACTGGGTGTGGCTTTTGATCCCAAGTACTCCAGGACAGTCATATATATATCTCATCCATCGTGTCCTGCGAATGACACAGATGTGCTGCCTGCTTTATTTTGTTTATGACCTCCGCTGCATCCTTTGGGCACTCGTTGGTTTCCCAGGCCAAGAGTCCACTTAGTCTCGGCCTCAGTATCATCGTGGGAGTGGATTGCAGACGAGTAATTTCTCGCTCGATCCTCCGTTGTTTCCAGTCAGGCTAGCCACGGATGGTTGGGAAACCTCCGCTGGTTCGCCTATCGCTCCACTTCCTCGATCACTCGGGTGAGGTCGCTAGTCTCTCCCAGGTAGGTGGCTCAGTAGATATCCGGCATTCCCTCCTGGTAGCCATATGTGGAGGGACTCTGACCTTTTAGCGATATAGGCGGGTTCCCACCGTTTGTCGCGGATCTGTTTCGCAGTTTTGGTCTCAACCAGCTTCGCCATTTTCATTGCTATATATCTGTCCTCCAGTTGGAGCATCTCGGTCTCTTCAACAGAGGAATAGAGCCCGGCCCTGGCAGGGGATACTGGAGCTAACCTCTTGGCATTTCTTTCAAGAGGATGTATCGAAAGTTTCGTTACAGCGAGGACATCGGACGGCCTTGGCCTCCCTTCGCCCCGTGCACTTGGGCAAGGGGCACTGAGCAGCATGCTTTTTGGTATATTGCTTATTATTATTATTGTTATTTACTGTTCTGTCTGACGACAGGTCCATTGGTGTATCTAAGAAACAATTTGAATACCATATTCTCACCTACTGTAATCCTTTGTCCCCAAAGTTTAATCGCTTATATATAATTGTCTCCAAAACTGAAAAACACAACAACCAAAGCAATCTTCAGCCCTCGGCCGACTGCCTCACATCACTGTTCTCTCGCACCTGTCGAAGTCGAAAACAGTGAATGGTTAAGAGACAGCGTTAAGTGTACTCACGCACCCTCCAAGAATCAAGGTAGTAGAACTTCATAGCACTCTGTCACGCCTGATTGGTTAAAACATCTCAAATTCAACCCTAGGTCAATTTTTGTGATTTGGCGAAGTCTGAGATTTGAACAAGTGTCTTCCAGGACCCACCGCTGCAACCTACTGAAGGTGCATTTTAAATTACCTTGGTAGCGTCTCTTTGTTGTTTGTCCAATGCTTGGCTGAAAATCCTGAATCTGGATCACCATCGAGTAGGAGCATTTAGTAGGTAGGGTCAGTCCATGTTATTGTTTCAGAACCCTGATGATGATGGGAGCAAATGGACCCTGAAACGTCGGTTTCTTATTTTAATCATTTGATTCTGCTGGTCGGCTGAGAAGTTTTTATTATGCCATTACAAATTATGTCTTGTCCATTAAGCAGCCTGAATGGGGAAGGGGTGCGGTGTGTGCTAATCCCTCACTGGTGTTCCTCCCAACCCTAGCGAAATGAAACTCTTGTAATCGTTGTTAATAAATAAGTAAGTAAGTACGGAATGGGAAGTCCCATCCTGAACTTTTCAAGTCACGAAGGGTTCTGGGGCAGAAGTCTGGTGTTATTCTGCTTAGTAACACTCTTGTCCTTCCATTAGCGAGTTCTTAAAAACGTTTTCACAACTGAAGTTTGCGTTTGGACCTGACTTTAGATTAGATTTGCAATTGTCACGGGCAACATTTCCTTCTTTGCTTTGAAAGTTGTCGATATTTTATGAGGCGAATCAAGTATTGATCTGTTGTTCCGAAGTGCGTTCTGACCAACACGTCCCTGGACTGTTGGAGGGGTTCAGGGGGAAAGGCATTTCTAAATTCAATGACCACCTGAATGAAGTCTCTTCAGTCAGTCACTTCCACAATTTCTTATATGCAGGTTCAAGGAAATAGAGAAGGGAAGTGGCTTTTTTCTCCGAAGCTCTGGTTCCTCTGACTTCTTGTATTTTACAATCCAAGTGGGTACTTCGGTAATTTTCCTTATTTACTTCGAGGAAGTTGTAATGTTCGAAAATGCAAAGGCATGTGATGAAAACAATTCCTTTGCTTTGTGTCTTCTCTTGTATTTGGGGTTTTTTATATCACAAACCGTTACCCGTGTATTAAAGGACGTGCCAGCTTGAGCATAATTAATTTCCCTTGAATAATTTTTGAACTGCAGAAGACTTAGAGGGATACGGGATAAATCTTGGATGCCGGACGTCTCCCCCCACTGGTGTTCCTCCCAACCCTAGGAGAAGACATTCCTATTTAACCCACGTGCCACCTACCGAGAAAAATAAGGCGATGGCTGATGATGTCTTCCAGGGGCCACCACCCGTAAAGTAACGATTTACTAAAATAAAGTGTACAATTCCTGAAATGAGATTTTTGGTGACATTTGAGGTTCTGACGGCGGCGAAGACGTGGCTTAGTCGTCGCACTCTTGAGCCCTGAATGGCTCAAGACTCGATCTTACCGGGGAAGAAGTTGTCGTGTTGTTCCCTGCATTGGCGTGTGACTCCATCAGGTGTATGACTGAGCCAATTATGGCTGTTAATATTGTACCAAGAGACATTCCAATCTTAATAATAAGACGGAACACCTCTACGCTGCACAAAAAGGAGACCCAGTGGTGCCAGCACCCAAGGCAGTGCCCACAGACGTAACCCCGACAACACTGGGGCACGGAACAAAACAGAAATAAGAAATAAGGCATTTCTTAACTTTCATCTGAAATTAAATGTTGATTTCAGTTACGCTCTTGTATTGTTGCTACTGTACTTACAATTCTGTGCAGTAGATTAGCGGCTTAAAATGGCAGGCCCACGTAAAACAGATGAAGATAAACTGGAGTCTGGTTATTTATTGCACGCAGTTTTAAAAAGTCATCGGGCGTTTCCCCTATTAAAGGAAAGAACGTGTGATTCGGAGACCTCCTTCGATCTCCGATATCTAGCCACATTCGAAGACTGACTTAATTTAGTTTATAAAGAATGCAGAATGTTCGGGCCCGTCAGCGAGGTTTTATGACCTGCAGACCAATTAAATTGTCTCATCAGTTAAGCGAAATTATGATTAGCTCCAATTTGCTTCTCTTAATGCCGATCCTAGGCACTTGAAAGCAAATTTCCCTACTTGTTGGATCCTGCACTCTCTGCCATTTATCTTATTATCACTGATTTATTTTGGTTTCCTTCTGGCTCCTCTTTCGCCTTCTTTTAAATAATTTACATTTCTGCGCAATGTGACTATGTCAAAGGTCACAGAATCATCGCGATAAATAATATCGTAGATCGTTCAAGGCTTAGGAAGGAACAGAATGGGCGTGTGAGACTACGTGTCACTTACCACGAAAAAGAAGTCGATGACAAAAGACAATGCCATTGGAATGAATCCGGCGGTGCCTGTCTGGCCATCCCTAACCGCTGCATAAACAGCCGTGCCCTGGTTAATCAAGCCACTGATTATGGCCACCAGCGCCAGAATCTTGGCAAATTTTTTCCATTTCGGGTGCTGTAATGTGAAAGTTAATATTTTGATCCATGCGATCAACTGTTTCATTTATTTATGCAGCTACTAAGTTCGTACTCTTCACTCACTGGATGTGGGGAGGGGGCGCACTGGAGCTGCTGCTTTTGCACCCGAGTACAGATTCAGGAGGCAATCCTGTTATAGAATCAATTCCTCCAACAAGATTGTTGAAACATGAATTTTTTTGATAGGCGAGATGAAACATCTCGATCACCCTTGCCTGTTGCTGAGTCTTTGGTGTATCGTGACCTCACATCCGCTGCATCCATCGTTTCCGATCTTCTGCCTCTCGTATCATCTTCCTTAGAGGAAACAGGGCGATCTCCTTTGCCTGTTCAACCCATCCCCTGGGTGTTCTTCCGTTCACTACTCCCTGGACCAAAGTTTTTATAGATTATCATCCCGTCTTCTTGTGATGTGGCAATTGAGGGGGAATAATCGGTCAAGGATTCTGAATCCACGTGATATTTTATTAGTAAGCCTGTGGTCCGTGCGGTTGCATCAGTGAAGCCACATTCCTCCCAAGTCGCTGCCAGTCTCTTTCCGTAAGAGTTCGCGTAGTTCTGTCCACATCGTCACAGTAAGTGAAGAGGAAGGTGGAAAGATTTTTCTTCTAATGTTGCACGTCGCACTACTGATCCCAGGGCGAGTCAGAAAATGCTTTTCTACGTAGTTTTATGTAATCACACCATAAATTTCGCTTTCGTACAGGAGTTTCCCGCACTGCAATTCCAAATCTGAATTCTCGTCTGTCTCTACGTCTGCACCCTCACAGACTGGCCTGCATTTGTTTATACTTGCTGTAACAGTCGTCGACTCAGAGTCTGGCATCCTTATTTCGGTAGACCTTGCTGTCCGCGCTCACTTTAACTCCTTGTGAGTGCTGCTGGGTTCGCTCGCCGCCTTGGAAGTTCCTCGATTTTCCGTGGCCCCTCGTTGGGCGCCAATTTCCTTTCTCTCCTTCCGAGGAGTTACCCGTCTTGGGTGTAGCCTTCGGTGACGATGGGTTTCAGGGTTAATTTGGGATCCTAGTCTGTACATTTCTATTTAACCCACGTGTCACTTACCCCGAATAATACGCCGATGCCAAACGACAATGCCATTACAATGAAGCCGGCGGTGTTCGTGCGGCCAATCCATAACTGCAGCATAAACCGCCATACCCTGGTTAATCAAACCAGCGATTAAGGCGACCACCGCCTGAATCTTCGCGATGTTCTTCCACTTCTTTTTGTGTAAAGTCAAAGTGAATGTTTTAATCCCTTCGATCAAGTACGTATCCTGCAGCGTTTACTCCAACAGTTGCTGCTGCTAATTGTACTGCTGCCCAATATTTTGCAGGTCTTGTAAGTTGAGCTTCATCGGCTGCTGTTCCTAGATCCTGTAGGGATTGGTCCATATTTTGCCGTCATACCTCCCCTCCATGTGCAACACCACTGCCTGGTTAACCAATTGTTGGACGACCTTCTGGTGTGGGGCCAAATGGCACTTCACCATCTGGTGTTATATTATGTTCGATGCAGAAAAGCTCCCAACATGATCCTCCGACGTGTATAGAGATCGACTCGCGCCCCCAATTCGTCCATGTCAACGGAGGTCAATTTCCTTGTCCCATTGATTTTTATTACTGAAAATTGATCCTTGACTGCACGATTTATCTGATTATGTCGAGGTTTTTTATTGCTAGTTTTAATTATGTCACCTTCTAAATCGTCCCGTTTTATAGCGAAATCGTGCGCCTTTCAATCGCAGGATAGTTTTTGCTGCACACCCGAAGCTAAAGAGCCAAGCTTTTTCAATTCCCAAAACCTTTTTAACTGGACGGAACTAATTCCAATTGGTTTATTCGAGATTCCGCCGCCGTGTGTCATATATCAATTACGAGGCTCGTCCTTAAAGTAAGTTTCCCTGGGGCCGTTTACAGAAACAAAACACAATTTCATGGAAATATTTATTGCAACAGATTCAGCATGTGTCCAGCTATTTTTCAACATATTCGCCACCGGAATTGAGACATTTGTCATACCGTGGGACCAACTTTTGAATACCTGTGTCGTAGAAGTCTGCCGCCTGGGATTGGAACCACTGTGTGACAACCATCTCCGCCTCTCTGTCATTCTCAAAACGCTGACGCTGACCGGACAGGAATTTCTTGAGGTGTAGGAAAAGATGGAAATCACTGGGAGCGAGGTCCGGGCTGTAGGGTGGATGATTAAACACCTCGCAGCTGAACTCCTGCAGGAGACTTGCTGTCCGTCGAGCCGTGTGCAGCCTAGCGTTATCGTGCAGGAAGACAATACCGGCACTAAGCATCCCGCGCCGCTTGTTCTGAATGGCCCGTCGCAATTTCTGCAGTGTTTCGCAGTAACGATCAGCATTCACCGTCTCACCTCTGGTCAGGAAGTCGACGTGGAGAACGCCCCGTCTGTCCCAGAACACCGTGCACATCACTTTCCGCGCCGACAACGTCTGCTTGAATTTCGTCTTACAGGGAGATCCACTGTGACGCCAATGCATTGACTGCTGCTTGGTTTCTGGGGTAATGTGTGCAATCCACGTTTCATCACCTGTGATTAATAGCAGCTTGAAACATAGTTATTATTAAAAAAGGCTGACTAACGTGTGTTAATATACGCTTCATTTTTAATTGGTCTTATTGGAGAAGGTTTTATGCCAGATAGTGAAAAAGACTGCACATTTAACGAAAATTCGTGTTGAAGGTGCATCTTTAGCGAGAGCAGTGTTGATTGGTAGTCCTGCTGGAATTCTTGGTGAGCGTAAGAAAGTGTCGAAAAGATTCCCATATTAAAAGTAAATCGTGGAATCAATTGTGTCCATAAATAGTTACCTTGCACATTGAGACTAGTAGAAGGATTATTAGTGCAATAGATGGTAATAGCGGAAGTTGCTTTACGTTTGACGTACCACCTGCGAGTGGTCTATATTTTGTTCGTTCGACACACGTGTCTAGTTCTCTATCGAAAATATCGTTGGTTATGCAACCTGCAGGGCTCGTTAAGAATGCGCCTATAGTAAACAAAGTGAGAAGGAAGAAAGTCTGTCACGATAGAGAAGTTGGGGCTTGAATAATACCACGTAACCTAGGAACTAAGTTAGGCCACGAACCTCGTCCATGATAGCAAGGCCTCCGCGCAGCAATTGTAACATTTTACATTGCGCTGTCCGCCCAACAGCTGAACGTATTTATGTTCCAACACGTCCACACATAGCCCCCGGAACAAAACAGAGGCGAGTCTGATTACAACAAAGCGGTACCTGCCACGTCTGAAATTAAATGTTGATTTAAAGTTACGCGAGTGAATGGAAGTTGTGCTCAAACTGGACGTTTAAACGCTTTAAAGGCGACTTTGCAGGATTTTTATGGCAGAGTGTTTTGTCCTAATCCGGCAACAGATATTCCTCAGATGTAATAAAATATTCTTCACACTTACCTGCCACGGTGATGAAACCTCAGAACGCAAACTTATCAGATTTTACTCACCATGAACCAAGACTCCTTCATACAGACACTGCGCGCTGAACAGCACTCAGAGGGAGCCAGGAAAACCAACCCTAAAAAGCAGGCGCAAGCATCGTCCCTCCAACTTGTCCTAAGTATTTGGTTCTCTGAGGTTTGGACCCACAGAGGGAGGGGCCGTTTCGGCTGAAGGCCACTGAGGTCCATTGCTCTGCCCAAAAAGAGCTCCCCAGTTTTCCCTATTCTCAGCTTCTCGTTTTAACTCCTGGAACTTCATCTTCCCAGTCCTCGCTTTCCTTCAACCTGGCCTTCGATGTCCCAGCCAGTTGGCCTGAGGTACGGAATGTGTTATCGTCGCTCCTTGGTAGGCACTTGAATCTTCTGAGGGGCGTTAACGGCGTGTAACTCCCGACAACTAGAAGCTTCCTTTATTGCTGAATATAATCTTTTCTTTTCACACTATTTATTTATTTAAGAACAATGCAGATGATCTCAGACTCACAGTGTATTTGCTTGAGACTGCGTCGAAGGGTTTACTGACGAGCTGTTGTAAGCGTCTTGCCCCCTGGTTCGAAACATTCCAAACCAGCGACGTATTTACTTGCATTCAGCTCCTTCAAAGTCTCTCTCTCTCTCTCTCACGCTGTTTAATGCGTATGGTCCAGCAACATTGAACCATAAAGTCTAAACTGACTTTCGACATATTGCAGCCATAAATATCAAAGTGTGAACCATGAGAGTTCAACCGATTTTGCCGCTTAGTGTAAAAAACAAGACTCCTGGGAACCGAAGGTCCTCGCACGTCCTTGTCCTGAAGAGGTTGGTGGTTGCCACCAGAAAAAGTTGAATAAAATTCAGCTTAATTAAATAATAATAAACTAAATAGTTTGATCAAATTACCTCAGCAGAAGATGTAATTTGGACAGTTACAGTGTTGTAATTGTGTTGATCGTTGTATCTACCTTAATGTTATCCTGTTTTACTTTATTGCGATTTACTTCTCGGGTGGAATGTGCCTGAAGTGAAACTTGATGTCCGTACCCTGAACGAGGTTTCAGGAGTGCAACTTTGCCCAACCCGTACGTGGTTACGTCTGGACAAATAATTGACATGCGTTCGGCGTATCCTTTATCGTGTCCTGCGTCTTCCTCCGGTATCTGGCCCATTCTGTGGGCAACAGATTTTTATTCTGAAAGCGAATGGCAACTGTTTCGCCGCACTTGCGAACGTTCCGAGTGCGTCCACCCCCGATACGAGTTCTCGAAGTGCATAAAAAGGCCTCGGCTTAGTCGTCGCACTCTTGAGCCCTGAATGGCTCAAGACTGATCTTACTGGGGAAGAAGTCGGGCATTGACTTGATCCAGTGGAGGCATATGCCAATTATGTTGGCCGCAATGCCGACTGTATATATAGCAATCTTCACCCAAAGGCGGACCGTTTCAATATTTATCCTGGGCCAAGGCCACCGGAAGCAGCAGTACTCATGGAGACAGAGATAAATGTAGAAGCGTGAAAGCTGTGGGAAATAAAAACAAAGGCGAGTCAGTTTACATTTCTTAACTTACAACAAAGCGATACCCGTCACATCTGAAATGAAATGTTGATTTAAAGTTACGCGAGTGAATCGAAATTATGCTCTTATATTATTGCTATGTACTTACAAATTACTTGTGACCAAAGGAACAGATCAACAGAAAGTGGGTATTTACGAGCATCGATTAGCAGCTTTAAATGGCAGGCCTAAGTCCTCTTATTTTAAACTGGAGTCTGCTTATTTATTGCACGCAGTTTTAAAAGGTCATGATTTATGCGTCACCCTGCACGGGATAATTATTATTATTATTGAATGTTCTCTCTGACGACAGGTCCATTGCTCTGCCCAAAAAGAGCTCTCCATTTGAAATTCACATTTCACTTCACTTTGTAACCCAAGGTCTTCATGAAGCAAGTCCATAAGGACAACAAGGAATTCATGCGAATCCTGGTGTTCACTACCACGGAAATTGTTCCTCAAAAAGTCCACATCTCTCTTCAGGTCTTGACAATTAGTAGACTCCAATTCTCCAGATCGCAGCTTTAACATTACAGTTGCAACCTCCTTTGCAACTTTGCCCTGTGTCACATCTTCATCGTAACCTCTCGAACAGAAGTAATCCGCTAACGGAGTGTTCTTCAGGCATTGCATGATGGAGCGGTGGCCTTGGAGCTGTTTCAGGGCGAGAGCCCGAGAACAGTCTTCAATGGTCTGTGTAGATTCGTTTATTAATTAATAATAGCGATACTGTAGTGGTGGTTGTGCTGAGACGCTGGATCCTTGACTCCCTCCGATGGAGTGTGAAAGCGTTTTTACCAGATATGCAACTTCTGTCCCACGGCTCCTGCCTGCTCCTTGTGAAGCTGTGAAGAATCTCTTCAGCTTCATGCGGGTTGGCTTGAGGGTCTGCTCCCCCTGCGACGTCGTGTGTGGTGTCCGCCTTGTCTGGTCTCGTACCGATTATGATAATTGCCTTTGCTGTTCTGTGGTCCGGGGTTTGACCCCCGGTTCCGTTCTCCGTCTTCCTTGACTTCCAACTTGTTGAGGAAGATGAAGGCTTCCGTAATGGAGCTTACATTAGGGGCGTGGCCTGAGTTGGCGTCTGTAAGATGTAACTCGTATTAGCGCGTCGCCATCACTGAAAATCCCAAAAAGTGGGCCGACATAATTCGTCTGTTCCTTTCCTTCGTCGTATGGATCCTGATTCAAAGCGCATCTCGTCCGGGCTGTGTCTGAGGACTCCGTAGTAGCTGTTACGGCTTGTATCTAGCGATGAACCTTTGTTTAGCGTAACCATCTGTAAGTGCCTTCAAGGCCAACGGAGGTCTGAGTGGTCTGACCAAAATGGCTACCACATTCCGCTCGTGGCAGTCCGCGACTTTAGGTGGTACCAGGCCATTGAACACGTTGGTCAAGCCCCCGATGTGTTTGGTCCGTCCCCAGGGCAGTTGTCTGCTTCATGGCATAGCCGATCGAAAAGTTGGGGCTTGAATAATACCACGTAAACGAGGAACTAAGTTAGGCCCCGAACCTCGTCCATGATAGCAAGGCCTCCGTGCAGCAATTGTAACATTTTACATTGCGCAGTCCGCCCAATGGCTGAACGTATTTATGTTCCAACACGTCCACACGTAGCCCCCGGAACAAAACAGAGGCGAGTCTGATTACAACAAAGCGATACCTGCCACGTCTGAAATTAAATGTTGATTTAAAGTTACGCGAGTGAATGGAAGTTGTGCTCAAACTGGACGTTTAAACGCTTTAAAGGCGACTTTGCAGGATTTTTATGGCAGAGTATTTTGTCCTAGTCCGGCAACAGATATTCCTCAGATGTAATAAAATATTCTTCACACTTACCTGCCACGGTGATGAAACCTCAGATCGCAAACTTATCAGATTTTACTCACCATGAACACCTCACAAGACTCCTTCATAGACACTGCGCGCTGAACAGCACTCAGAGGGAGCCAGGCCAACCAACCCTAAAAACAGGCGCAAGCATCGTCCCTCCAACTTGTCGTAAGAATTTGGTTCTCTGAGGTTTGGACCCACAGAGGGAGGGGCCTTTTCGGCTGAAGGCCACTGAGGTCCATTGCTCTGCCCAAAAAGAGCTCCCCAGTTTTCCCTATTCTCAGCTTCTCGTTTTAACTCCTGGAACTTCATCTTCTTCCCAGTCCTCGCTTTCCTTCAACCTGGCCTTCGATGTCCCAGCCAGTTGGCCTGAGGTACGGAATGTGTTATCGTCGCTCCTTGGTAGGCACTTGAATCTTCTGAGGGGCGTTAACGGCGTGTAACTCCCGACAACTAGAAGCTTCCTTTATTGCTGAATATAATCTTTTCTTTTCACACTATTTATTTATTTAAGAACAATGCAGATGATCTCAGACTCACAGTGTATTTGCTTGAGACTGCGTCGAAGGGTTTACTGACGAGCTGTTGTAAGCGTCTTGCCCCCTGGTTCGAAACATTCCAAACCAGCGACGTATTTACTTGCATTCAGCTCTTTCAAAGTCTATCTCTCTCTCTCTCACGCTGTTTAATGCGTATGGTCCAGCAACATTGAACCATAAAGTCTAAACTGACTTTCGACATATTGCAGCCATAAATATCAAAGTGTGAACCATGAGAGTTCAACCGATTTTGCCGCTTAGTGTAAAAAACAAGACTCCTGGGAACCGAAGGTCCTCGCACGTCCTTGTCCTGAAGAGTTTGGTGGTTGCCACCAGAAAAAGTTAAATAAAATTCAGGTTAATTAAATAATAATAAACTAAATAGTTTGATCAAATTACCTCAGCAGAAGATGTAATTTGGACAGTTACAGTGTTGTAATTGTGTTGATCGTTGTATCTACCTTAATGTTATCCTGTTTTACTTTATTGCGATTTACTTCTCGGGTGGAATGTGCCTGAAGTAAAACTTGATGTCCGTACCCTGAACGAGGTTTCAGGAGTGCAACTTTGCCCAACTCATACGTGGTTACGTCTGCAGGATCGGGCTCTGGCGTATCCTTTATCGTGTCCTGCGTCTTCTTCCGGTATCTGGCCCATTCTGTGGGCAACAGATTTTTATTCTGAAAGCGAATGGCAACTGTTTCGCCGCACTTGCGAACGTTCCGAGTGCGTCCACCCCCGATACGAGTTCTCGAAGTGCATAAAAAGGCCTCGGCTTAGTCGTCGCACTCTTGAGCCCTGAATGGCTCAAGACTCGATCTATCGGGGAACAAGTCGGGCTCACAGAATCGGGCGTTGACTCGATCCAGTGGAGGCATGTGCCAATTATGTTGGCAGCAATGCCAACTGTCTATATAAGAATCTTCACCCAAAGTCGGACCGTTTCAATGTTTACCCTGGGACAAGGCCACTGGAAGCATCAGCACTCGTGGCGACTGAGGTAAATGTAGAAGCGTGAAAGCAAAGGCGAGTCTGATTACGTTTCGTAAGCGATACCTGCCGTGGCTTAGTCGTCGCACTCTTGAGCCCTGAATCGCTTAAGACTCGGTCTTACCGGGGAACAAGTTGTGTTGTTCCCTGCATTGGCGTGTGACTCTATTAGCACGTGCCAATTATGGCTGTTGCAATGATACCAACAGACATTCCAATCTTAACAAGAAGACGGAAGCTCCTTCAGTTATTGGTTGCAATCTTAAATTTTCATGCAACAGCTGTATTCTTTTTGGCGTGAATGAGCGTGTCTGTGCGTCCTCTACTTTAATCATTTGGGTCGGAGGTTTCTTCAGTGCCGGTGCTGTTGAACTAGCGGCTCGTATTAAAGCTGGTTGCAATAATTGTTGTTCAATGTACCTAACACCTTTTTCCCTCGTGGGAAATTGAACTAATGTCTCGCTATACGGAGGTACTACGATGCTTTTTGTTGACTTGTAATCATTTTCCAAAAGCCAATCTTGTCCTAATATCACATCAACGTGTCTAGGCATTTGCTTGACTACGTGATGTTCTGATTTTATTGGTTTCGTGCAATTATTCGGTGTTAAGGTAACTTTTTTTCACATTGCGGAACATTGCTACAGTTCTTCGCACGTGCCGTTGGCCTTGGCAACGATAACACCGAGTGTCAGTTGCAAGGTTTATTCCCTTTTAATTTGAGGTCCCTGGGACCCCGTGAAGTCCCTCTTTACACTTCCTGATGGTGAATACCATTGTCCTCCTGAAGAGCTGTTTCTACCAACTGAGCTAATGATTCTTCTTCTCCTTTTGCCTTATCGATGTACTTTATACGTTCATCTCTCAACCCAGCCATAGAAGTTCCTTTTAAAATTTCTACTATGAGTTGTTTATCCCCTTCGACATATCTGGCATCATCCCGTCGTTCCAGTCTACTCCTAACTGCTCTTCGTAAGCCAAGTGCCAGCCCACCAGCATAATACTCCAAAGTACGTCTCACTGAAACGTTTTCCTCAAGGATGTCTCTCGTTCTGTTCTAGCCAAGAACCTATCCTTGGCCGGACGTCTCCCCCCCACTGGTGTTCCTCCCAACCCTAGGAGAAGACATTCCTATTTAACCCACGTGCCACTTACCGCAAAAAATACGCCGATGGCAAACACCACCGACGTGAAAACGATGCGGCTGATGTCTTTGCGTATTTGCCTCACCGCCGCACAGATTGTAGTGCACTGGTTAACCAGGACAAATACAATGGCCACCACTGCCAGAATCTTGGAAAAATTCGTCCATTTCGGGTGCTGTAATGTGAAAGTAAATATTTTGATCCATGCGATCAACTGTTTCATTTATTTATGCAGCTACTAAGTTCGTACTCTTCACTCACTGGATGTGGGGAGGGGGCGCACTGGAGCTGCTGCTTTTGCACCCGAGTACAGATTCAGGAGGCAATCCTGTTATAGAATCAATTCTTCCAACAAGATTGTTGAAACATGAATTTTTTTGATAGGCGAGATGAAACATCTCGATCACCCTTGCCTGTTGCTGAGTCTTTGGTGTATCGTGACCTCACATCCGCTGCATCCATCGTTTCCGATCTTCTGCCTCTCGTATGATTTTCCTTAGAGGAATCAGGGCGATCTCCTTTGCCTGTTCAACCCATCCCCTGGGTGTTCTTCCGTTCACTACTCCCTGGACCAAAGTTTTTATAGATTATCATCCCGTCTTCTTGTGATGTGGCAATTGAGGGGGAATAATCGGTCAAGGATTCTGAATCCACGTGATATTTTATTAGTAAGCCTCTGGTCCGTGCGGTTGCATCAGTGAAGCCACATTCCTCCCAAGTCGCTGCCAGTCTCTTTCCGTAAGAGTTCGCGTAGTTTTGTCCACATCGTCACAGTAAGTGGAGAGGAAGGTGGAAAGATTTTTCTTTTAATGTTGCACGTCGCACTACTGATCCGCGTTCACTTTAACTCCTTGTGAGTGCTGCTGGGTTCGCTCGCCGCCTTGGAAGTTCCTCGATTTTCCGTGGCCCCTCGTTGGGCGCCAATTTCCTGTCTCTCCTTTCGAGGAGTTGCCCGTCTTTTGTGCAGCCTTCGGTGACGATGGGTTTCAGGGTTAATTTGGGATCCTATTCTGTACTTACTTCGTCTGTGATGTCTTCAACACAGCACAGAGAAAAGAGTGTGGCTTCTACTGGATTGTTTGTTTAGCTCAGTAGCAGCCACCGCTTTCCTGCCTCCCCCAACTTGAAAGCGCCCAGCGCTTGTGTGACTGATTCCACCTCCATTTCCGTTGCCAAATGTACAAACGTCTTGCCGTTGGCATCGTCTCTCGCAGTCTTTGGCTGCAGTCGCCTGGAAGATAGTTTAATTTCCTCAGCACATGAATGGTTTATCGTGAAACAGCAATAATTAAAAGTAAATAACAGTAATACTAAAACAAAAAATACACGTACGTAAAAATAAAACCAGATATTATTTGCTATTATGAATGAAAGTTTGCTTTAATAAATGGACCTGAAAGTGAAGATAAACATAGCAAAGTATCCCGCAAACTCCACGTCAGTGAAATCCTCCACGGAAGGAGGTGAAAGCACGTGGCAACCTTTGGTTATCCAAATTCGTTCAACTTAAATCAAACAGTCAGACATGGTCAGCCATGTTTGTTCATTCCATAACAAACAAAAACTACTAACTCTTTAGGTGTACGTGCCAGCAGGTCACACACATAATCATTGCATACTTCAGCATAAGTCACAAAGACCGCACATCTGATCTTTGTGCTATCTGGAGTCAGCCGAGGCAAATCTCTCCTGAAACAATAAAGATCTCTTCTACATATTCGTGGCTAGCTGAAGTACGAGTACGCAAGAAAACTACTGACCATTTCAGTGAACGTTGCAGCCAAGTGGTTAGCAACCTTGTTTTGTGTTCAGGAAGTCCCGGTTCCAAACTTTATACCACAGAATGATGTTTTACGTGGTTTTCTTTGGCCCCTCCAGGCAAATGCCAGGCCCTTACAATTCATTGATTTTATGTCAGGAAGTTTTTTGTAGAAAGGGTCCCAAAAGGGGGAAAAACTGAATGACGTACTAATCCTAAATTATGTGTGGTAAATGGGAAAAAAGGGAAAGGATATTTTCACAGTGAAACCACGTGGTCTACGTTTCTGTACGTCCACAGCAAAAACAGTTTTCTTAATAACTGTGAAGGAATTCTTTTGTTCTGAAGATGTTCAAGGAACAAAAAGCAGAAATTGCACCGTCTATTAATAAATTTCTGTGTGACAAAATATAAGCTTTTCCGCTTGCCGTTAGTATAAATTCTACTTGGCTCAGATTGTTTCATGACTTACTTCTTTGATGTTTTCAAAGGAGCTGCATCTGCAGCACTTTGAATGTCGAAGCCATTCTTTCCATCAGGCTTAAAAACACATTCCTCGGCTTGACAGTGGCCTATGCTATCGAAGATGACGTCGAAGCATTGAGGTAATATTCCTGGATCTTCTGCGTGTCCAGTCATTGTGTAGTTTCCCACTCCCACCGTAAGTAAACGGCAAGCCGTCCTCTACCATGGGCAATGCAACTGCTCGAAAAACATCCTCCTGCTCAGAACTGCCATCAAACACGTGTTTGAACTTGGTTTCCTCATTACTTGTTGCAGAAGAAGTTGATGGTCGTTTAACTGAGACTGTCTTCTCTGAAGCGACTTCTACACAGGGTTTTTCAACTGGCCTTACTCGGCAGAAAGCCTCAACTGTCAAGGTCATAGCTCTTGTCCCAGCAAACGGCCTCAACGCTGTTGGTGTCTCCTGAGTCCAGTCTCACTTTGACTTTTTGCTGCATGTACAGGTTTTCGATTAGTCTTCTATCTCTCCAATCAATTCCAATTCTCTGTAGGATCCTCATTAATTTCTTCCATTTTACTCGATCGAAAGCCTTCTTCCTTGACATCGAGAACTCTCTCTGAAATTATTCTCATAACTCCGATGGCCTCTCTGGTTCCTCCTGAATCCAAATTGGTCGTCTCCCATCACTTCTTCTACCTTCTTTTCTAGTCTTTTAGTCAGTAGCATAAAAATACAATCCGAAAAATTTAAAAAACAATAGTTTCAAACAATCACACCATTTCGTTTCATTTTTTTGTGTGTTGAAGTGACCAGACATAAAATTAGCACCACGTTAAAGTTCCTCCTATAAAATAATTGTACAAATTATGGCTTCTTGCCCCTGAAACATTTGTTGCAACATAATATTACATTTTGATGATCTCTGCACACTGCTAGAAATATATTATCACCAGAAATTCTTAAATCTGATTTGAGCCTTTCGTATGGGATTAGCGTCTCGTGTTCTTATCTTTTGCTCGACCTAATCCGTACACTTAAAGTCGATATTTTCATCATCATGAAAAATGTGGGCGTATCTAATCAGAACAGGCTCTATTACGTTTCCTTCTTGAGGGGTCAAATGATCTAACCTCTCATCAAGATAGCGTTGAAATTTTGAGTTCGTGGTCCCATTATTCTCGTTAGATGCAAATTTTTGTTCCGAACAAATCAAGTCGTTTTCTCCCTCGTTCATCGAGACGAGAAGGTTTTCGGATACCTCGTGGGCTACACCGAAAACTGTGGCCTTTGTCACTGGGGTGATCAGTCCATTACACACGTCCTGTACATTTTCCTCATCCGAAGGATCCTGTTGTATCGTTCTAACCGATTTCATATTGCAATTTCTATTTAATTTTGAAATGTAATTATCCAAATCTAAAACAGCTTGCCTCGGCTTCAGAAATTCTATTCCCAGAATTCCTGCTACGCTGGTTGGCAGTTTGCAAATTAAAAATGCGTGACGGTAGGAAACGTCGTCCGAAAGGCTTTGCTAGATGAAAGTGGCTGTCCACCCTTCCATCTTTTACTCGTTTCCCTGAAGAACTTTATTTACTGGGGCCGATGCTATAGGAAATTTTGGAGTTCGTGTTTCCGGCTGATTGGATCTCGGTGGCAGATTTCCTTTTTGAACTTGACTTTTGGAAATTCGCCGATAACAAGATTTTGTTGCATTCGTAGCTTTTAAGTTGTGCCTTGGACTGCGCATTTCTAGTCCTAGCGGGATATGTCGGATGCTGACTTTCACGTCGAACTGCGAATTCCTGAGGTGTTTCGTCCTCTCTTTGTCTCGCCGTTTGCAGTTGGACAAAGTGAAATTTGTCGTTTCGGACATCCCTAAAACGATTCCGAAAATGAGCCTTAAAATTTTCCCACGTAATATCCGGTGCGTGAGGTTCCAAACTTCCACTATAAGATGCTTTGGCCGTGTCGGTGAATTTTAGTGTTGTGATTTGAATCTTATCTGATTCGCTCCAATTTCCAACACGTGCTGTACTGTCTACGGTTTCGAAAAACTCATTTGCTGTGACTGACTTTTCTGAACCTCCCCATTTTGGAATGAAAGGTCTTTAGCCGCTGTTGGACGCCCTGATATCATCTGCGTACGTAGGTTGCTCAATTCTGCCTGACGTAATTGTGACTCCGCCATTTTAATAATTCTCAGCGCTAGTTGGTAAGCTTTACTAAAACAATTGGTTTCCAAACGAAAGTGTTTATAACAAAGTAATGAATAATCCCGTCGCTGGAAACCAATTGTAACGTTCTACTTTGGATAGATTCGTTTGGGTTTAGTCCTACTAATGTAGTAGCGTGGCTTGGCATGGAGCAAGGATGCTGATGTCAGCTTAAAGATGCTCAGCTGATATGATAATTCATCCATGAGGCTACAGCTTGTTCCCTAAGACTATCACATTTATTTCTAACACTAATTTCTACATAAATTTCACACTTAAGTTAAAACATTACTTTCTTAATTTAGTCTAATTCACTTTATCCTTAGCACACTCTGAATCCGTAATTTTGAATATTTATTAATCCACCCGTACTGTACGTGGATTCATCTCATCAGCGCTTACCTGTTAGAAGTAGCTCGATCAGCTGCACCTTGCTCATGATGACTCTCGTGACCTCCTGCTATCTTCGAAGTTTCGGCCCTTCTGTTTGGACCTCTCTTCAACTTTCCTTGTCAACTTTTCCTTTCTGCTGACTGCCTAATGACTACGTCTGCATTTCCCCTGAGAGTAAGGTGAACTAGCCTTGCTGCTTTACTCTAGACAGGAAATGAATCAACACGTTCCTACATGCAAAGGTCTACTATTCTTAATTCTAACTACGTTCAATTTTCTACGTTCCTAATTTACAATATGTTAACTAAAATTAATTCACTACACGAAATTGAAAGTGGAGCAGACATTTACTGCTTCTGTGAACCTTCTCCTGAAACAGAATTCCCGCCAGCCTCCACACACTCCCTAACCAAGGCTTCAAGGCCCTCACGAGCTTCTGTTAACTCTACTTTTTCCATAACCGCATCATTCAGGAACTCCTGAACGTGGTTGTAACAGATAATGTGACGACTGATGACAAAAAACAGTTTTAATAGTTCATCGTTTCCAAAGTACACCAGAGTACTTAACACTCACACTGACAATGAAACCAAGTGACGCTGTGCCTTGGACATATAGAAATTCTGGCGGCATAGAATGCAGACATCTCATTGGTTCGTATGGGTGCGGTCCTCCAAGACACGGCACCTTATTGGCGAATTTAAAAAGAAATTGAATACAATGTTGCCTACATAAAATACGGGATTGATGTAGAGCAGAATTTCCCACTTGGAACAATTGTTCCCTTGACAACAGTGAAAGGGTTAATTTCCAATGGTAACGTTGTGTTTCACCTTGTATTTATGGACAAAATACTTTGCATTTATTAACAGTAAATGCTTTATCTTGGCCTAGTTTACGCGGGAAATATTTATGCCCTATACAGTCTCCTCATTCAGATCCCAGGTTTAACACTAAGTATTTTATATTTGCTAATATTTACTTTTATTAACACAAACATATTGAACCGTTTCTTCTCTCTCTGTCCTCCGGTCCATCGTCGTTTGTGTATTCTACGCCCCGAGATAGAATTGGGGAAACCAAGGAACATTGAAACGAAACTCAAATTTGTAGGGTTGCGGGCGCTGTCCTAGCTGCCCGCCTACCGGCCCAAACTCGCCACAACCAGTGGTCCCCCTTGTAGCCACGCTACGCGTTTCAAATAGGAAATGTTGAAGTATTCGCTGCGGGACGTGACCTGCGCCAGGTAAAGGCCTCGTTCCGGCGAAGAAGTCGTCGTCGTCGTGTTCCCTGGATTGGCGTCGGACTCCATCAGCACGTGCAGGCACGTGTCAATTATGGCTGTTGCTATGGCAGCTAGAACCCGTTCGTGAGGACTTACCTGGTCTTGTGCAGCATCTTTGGCTGCTGTTGCTGCAGTCAACGAATATAAAGCTTTTTTTGTCGCTTCTGTGGCCTCCCTTTGTGCCTGTCTAGCTTTCTTTAATGTGTCGGGCAGCCCTTCAGTACTTAGATCATCATCATCAGCTTGTGAAGCAGCAAGAGCAGCTAATAATGCTGCCTGAGAAGCAGATACTGCTTCAGAAGCACATTCTTCTGCTGCAGTAGCTTTCTCTGCTGCTCCATTTTCGGCTTCTGAAGCTTTTGTTTCCGCTGTTGTTGCCGATTTTACTGCCTTTGTTGTTTTTTGCAGTACTTCCTTTTTTGAATCGTCTATGTATTTTGGATCTCCTCGTGTGAGGACACCATCAGCCGCTTCTACTGCCTCCGTTTGTGCCTTTCTAGCTTCCTCTGTTGCTTTGTTTTTAGCTTCCGTTAATCTTTTGGGCGGCCCTACCGTAGGTAGATATTTAGCAGCTAATTTTGCTGCCTTAGAAGCAGATACTGCTGCAGTAGCTTTCTCTGCTGCTGCAGTAGCTTTCGCTTTCGCTACTGCAGTTTCTAGTGCCGTGAGTAGATCCGGCTGAAACAACTCACAACTACTACCACCAAGATCTGCTCCTGCGGCGGCTCCAGGCGGGCTCGCGCCCTGAACCTTCCGTGCACAGCGCCGCGCCCTCCTACTCACTTACGGCGAAAAATACGTACGCCGATGGCAAACACCACTGACGAGGCTGGTGTCTTTGTTGCCATCCCTAACCGCTGCATAAACAGCCGTGCCCTGGTTAAGGAGGACAAATATAATGGCCACCACCGTCTAATTCAAGTACATACTTGAAAAGTTTCGCATTGGTGGCCATATTTAACTGCACCTGAAATAGGGAGGGGCTGACATGAAAAACCGAGCATCTTCTCCTCAGCGCCAGGTCCCTCCGTGGTAACAGGCATCCATCTTGGACTTTCCGCCCGTAGTGTTCTCTTCACGAATATGACCAATGCAAATTGAACAGGGGGAAAGGTCCTGACCTGAACTCTTTCGACAACTCCTCTCGCAGGTTTCTAAAACGTTCGTCTATCCTCCTTTCACTTTCCTCGTTCTTCTGTGTGGCCTGCCAAATGATGCTCAATAATTCTGCCGGTGGGCCCTGACTGATCGTTTGTTCCATGTTCCTACTGGGAATTAAAGTCACTTCTTAAGATTCTGCGCGCCTGGCGTCATGTCGTCCTCCTCTCCGAAATCCCCAGACAAATTTGGGCGCACTGCAAGTCTACGCTTTCAATTTCACTCACTTCGCCGCAGTCAGCCTGTCTTTAGCTTCGGAGGGAACGGCTCGCCATTTTAAAGGAATTTGTTACAGCCGGTGTCAAACCTTGCAGTAGCCTCGGTGTCCCGTCTGTGAGCCGAGTGTCCTACACGTCCAAGTGGATGGTCAATGTGGCGTCTCGACGTCCGCAGTTCGAGCCTCCTTCAACGGGTCGAAGACCTCGAATCCTCCAGTCGTAGACGATCTGGATCCAGGCGAATTCTCCTCGAAGTTATGCTCGCGGTTACAGCTTGATTTAACTTCGGATAACGTGGACGGATATAAGGGATAATTGATGTAGGATTCCGTCGGAGAGGAAGAGTCTCCGACTCTCAGGGATTATACGGGGAGGCTTCGAGTTGATTCCAACGGTGAAGCGTTTCCCATTGCATGATTTGCTGACGTCTGTACTTTTCTGACTCTCAAAATTTTGCAAGTTTCCTTAAAGAAATTAGATACAAAGGCACGTCCTCGATCTGCGATTAAGGTTGAACCGGTCCCGTGTCTTGTGATGATCTGAGTGGCGTATACGCGTGCGCATGTCTCGGCGGTTTGATCAGGGATCCGGAAGGCTTCTGCATATTTCGTAAAGTGGTCTATGAATGTAAGCAGATACTTGTTCTTGCGGGGTGTTGGCGGGTAACCTGAAATGGCTCAGTAGGTTCCTCAACATCCCCTAGCGGAGTCATCTGTGGTTCGTCTCATCGTCGGCCACCAGTACTTTCGTCCTGGATGAGCTGCGAAGAGGGAATCATGATTCTTGGATATTACTCGTTCAATCATGGATTCTGGGATTACCAACAAAGCTTGCCTACGAAACTGGCGACGATACAGGACTTCGTCGGAGTGTAGAAAAAACTCGCTATTGTCTGCGAAATTATACAAGAACGTTAAAGCAGCACGGTCTGTCCTTACCAAAAGTGTTCGTCCGTACAGATAGCATCGACAGACAAGAGCTTGGATTTCCAACTCAGAAGCTGAATACGCTCTCTCAGCCTCATTTAACTGTCTGCTAGCGAACGGAATAGGCCTCTCTATTCCGCCCTGAACTTGCGGCTACCGCCATCTTTGATGCATCAGTAGTCATTATGAAAATCCGGGTATGCAAGCACTGGAGTTGTACTCAACTTAAATTTGAGGTCATCGAATGCACTTTGGCATTGGGGGTTTCCTTTCAAATTTTTCATCTTTCTTGGTTAATTGTGTTCATGGCTTTCCTATCTGAGCGAAATTTGGAACTAACCCAGGAATGCTCTAACGTCTTTGACCGTCCTTGCCTTTACCTTGTCAGGCGAAGCTTCAATACCTCTACTGGATATAACGTGGTGACTCGTAAACACACATTTTTCTGGCCGAAGCTGTAAATTAGCTTTTTCAAATCTGTCCAGAACATTAGCGTATGCACTTGAGCTGTTTTTGCATAAACTATTACGGAGGGTCTATTAGATTCGTAGTGGCCTGATGGGACTGTCGTCGCGAATTTTAATTTGCCAAAAGCCTGAGTAGCGATCGAGGACTGAAGAGTATTTGCTGCCGGTCAGTGTGGAAGTTGTTTCCTCAAACCTGGGTAAAGGGTAACACCATTTCGTTTCATTTTTTTGTGTGTTGAAGTGACCAGACATAAAATTAGCACCACGTTAAAGTTCCTCCTATAAAATAATTGTACAAATTATGGCTTCTTGCCCCTGAAACATTTGTTGCAACATAATATTACATTTTGATGATCTCTGCACACTGCTAGAAATATATGATCACCAGAAATTTTTAAATCTGATTTGAGCCTTTCGTATGGGATCAGCGTCTCGTGTTCTTATCTTTTGCTCGACCAAATCCGTACACTTAAAGTCGATATTTTCATCATCATGAAAAATGTGGGCGTATGTAATGAGAACAGGCTCCATCACGTTTCTTTCTTCAGAGGTCAAATGATCTAACCTCTCATCAAGATAGCGTTGAAATTTGGAGTTCGTTGTCCCATTATTCTCGTTAGATGCAAACGTTTTCTCCCTCGTTCATCAAGACGAGAAGGTTTTCGGATACCTCGTGGGCTACACCGAAAACTGTGGCCTTTGTCACTGGGGTGATCAGTCCATTACACACGTCCTGTACATTTTCCTCATCCGAAGGATCTTGTTGTATCGTTCTAACCGATTTCATATTGCAATTTCTATTTAATTTTGAAATGTAATTATCCAAATCTAAAATAGCTTGCTTCGGTTTCAAAAAATCTATTCCCAGAATTCCTGCTACACTGGTTGGCAGTTTGCAAATTAAAAATGTGACGATAGGAAACGTCCTAAAGGCTTTGCTGGATGAAAGTGGCTGTCCACCCTTCCATCTTTTACTCGTTTCCCTGAAGAACTTTATTTACTGGGGCCAATGCTATAGGAAATTCTGGAGTTCGTGTTTCCGGCTGATTGGATCTCGGTGGCAGATTTCCTTTTTGAACTTGACTTTTGGAAATTCGCCGATAACAAGTGTTTGTTGCATTCGTAGCTCCTAAGTTGTGCTTTGGACTGCGCATTTCTAGTCCTAGCGGGATATGTCGGATGCTGACTTTCACGTCGAACTGCGAATTCCTGCGGTGTTTCGTCCTCTCTTTGTCGCGCCGTTTGCAGTTGGACAAAGTGAAATTTGTCGTTTCGGACATCCCTAAAACGATTCCGAAAATGAGCCTTAAAATTTTCCCACGTAATATCCGGTGCATGAGGTTCCAAACTTGCACTATAAGATGCTTTGGCCGTGTCGGTCAATTTTAGTGTTGTGATTTGAATCTTATCTGATTCGCTCCAATTTCCAACACGTGCTGTACTGTCTACGGTTTCAAAAATCTCATTCACTGTGACTGACTTTTCTGAACCTCCCCATTTTGGAATGAAAGGTCTTTAGCCGCTGTTGGACGCCCTGATATCATCTGCGTACGTAGGTTGCTCAATTCTGCCTGACGTAATTGTGACTCCGCCATTTTAATAATTCTCAGCGCTAGTTGCTAAGCTTTACTAAAACAATTGGTTTCCAAACGAAAGTGTTTATAACAAAGTAATGAATAATCCCGCAGCTGCAAACCAATTGTAACGTTCTACTTTGGATAGATTCGTTTGGGTTTAGTCTTACTATGTGGTAGCCTGGCTTGGCAAGTTCCCAAGGCTGCTGATGTCAGCTTAAAGATGCTCAGCTGATATGATAATTCATCCATGAGGCTACAGCTTGTTCCCTAAGACTATCACATTTATTTCTAACGCTAAGTTCTACATAAATTTCACACTTAAGTTAAAACATTACCTTCTTAATTTAGTCTAATTCACTTTATCCTTAGTACACTCTGATTACGTAAATCTTGAATATTTATTAATCCACCCGTACTGTACGTGGATTCATCTCCTCAGCGCTTACCTGTTAGAAGTAGCTCGATCAGCTGCACCTTGCTCATGATGACTCTCGTGACCTCCTGCTATCTTCGAAGTTTCGGCCCTTCTGTTTGGACCTCTCTTCAACTTTCCTTGTCAACTTTTCCTTTCTGCTGACTGCCTAATGACTACGTCTGCATTTCCCCTGAGAGTAAGGTGAACTAGCCTTGCTGCTTTACTCTAGACAGGAAATGAATCAACACGTTCCTACATGCAAAGGTCTACTATTCTTAATTCTAACTACGGTCAATTTTCTACATTCCTAATTTACAATATGTTAACTAAAATTAATTCACTACATGAAATTGAAAGTGGAGCAGACACTTACTGCTTCTGTGAACCTTCTCCTGAAACAGAATTCCCGCCAGCCTCCACACACTCCCTAACCAAGGCTTCAAGGCCCTCACGAGCTTCTGTTAACTCTACTTTTTCCATAACCGCATCATTCAGGAACTCCTGAACATGGTCTCTTTTAAGGTACATGTGGTTAAATTTGCTGATAAAGCCATCACATACCTGGGGCAATGGCGGTTGTGTTGGTCAGTGTGCATACGGCACGCTCTGCCTTTACCAGGTCTCCTCCAGGAACCACAGTCGGTGGCTTGGAGTTGACGCCAACCAAGAAGGCATTTTCATATTTGCTGACGAACTTCAATTCGGGCTTCGTCTTCATTGTGTTTGTGGCCGGGGGCTCAACATCCCCTCTGTATAGTGTCGTGCAGGCCAAGTACTACCTACTACTGTGGGCTCAGAGTCCTCAAAAACTGCCCTTTCTACATGCTTTCCTGTCCAAGACAGTTACTACTTCAAACGTTTGCAAACAACTGACGCTGTAGAATTTCTGGCGTCATAGAATGCAGACATCTCATTGGTTGTCCAAGACACGGCACCTTATTGGCGAATTTAAACAGGAATTGAATACAATGTTGCCTACATAAAATACGGGATTGATGTAGAGCAGAATTTCCCACTTGGAACAATTGTTCCCTTGACAACAGTGGAAGGGTTAATTTCCAATGGTAACGTTGTGTTTCACCTTGTACTTATGGACAAACAACTTCGCAGTTATTAACAGTAAATGCTTTATCTTGGCCTAGTTTACGCGGGAAATGTTTATGCCCTGTACGGTCTCCTCACTTAGATCCCAGTTTTAACACTAAGTATTTTATATTTGCTAATATTTACTTTTGTTAACACAAACATATTTTTGAACATTGTTACAGGTATCCATTTCTTGGATCGTATTTCTAATTAATAGCATCTAGCTTATCTTAACCATGACTACTCATATTGTTGAGTTTGCGATAATACGTAATGGATGGAGGTGTTATATATGGCTGACATAAAGGTCCAATGTTGAAACATTTATGTAGAACGCCAAATTACACCTCAATTGAACTTGTTTTAAAAGATGATTAGCAATTACCTGGTCTGAGTAACTCTTATGAACGCACTGTCCCTCGCTGAAAGTCTTCCTGTGGAAATAATCGCCTTTACAGGAAACAGAATTCACATAGGTTTCCCGTTTTCCACGTCATTTATTTGTGGGAAAGAGTGGTCTACGTCAATATGTTTTGTAGCTGAATTCTTATCTTCACCATTTTGAATTATCCAACTTGTAATGTAGCCCGTGTAACATAGTGGCCGCCACTTTAAACAACTTCCATACTTTTACTATTATTGCATTAGCATGTAGTTGAGTACACTTTGCAATCTTGTACACAAATGGATTGGGCACTACACATTCTCCACTGATTGCAAATTTACTTTCCTTCATGGTTTCCATGTGCTCACAACTTTTTTCAGTGGATGTCCATACATTAGGAACCAAAATTAGGTTTGGATATTCACAGACGTGCCTCTGAAGTTGGCCGATGGATACCATGAGTTGTACCAAGTATGAGAGTTGCAACTCGCCAAAATCATAGGACTGATTTATACTTTGATGATATAGTTAATTGCGCTGGTTCCTTATTTTGTGGTTACCACAGACAGACATTAAATTTTCTTAGATCGTACTAACATAAGCAAATGCAGCGGTGAGGCATAAGCCTCGTGTCCCGCAGGTTTTGTTCATGTTCCAGCCTCCCAGCAGCGCTGTTTCCGAGAAGAAGCTGTGTAGCCATGGAACTTTGTGATCGTCGAGGTCTGGGGGTGCAGCGGTCACCAGCCAACATTTGTGGATATTTTCTGTATCATAGGAATAAGGAAATTTTCTAAGAGTTGCTGAGGAAGTGTCTGAGAGTACGGACTAGTGTGGCAACAGTTTCAGGTACAGGCATTCTGAAAAGTTAGTTGCAGTTGAAAGTCCTATTCACTTCACTATGGCCTGTTACCAAGGGCTGGGGAAACATGGGGTACTTTGAAGATGGCTGTCTTCTGAGTTTAGCACCATGCAACTCGTCGCCGTGGTGATGGAGGCAGCAAGGACCTCAGGAACATTAGAAAACGTCTACCAGACTACACAGTGCTGCAACCCAGAAGACAGCCATCATTGGACTCCCTGCTGGGAGTAACTTCAATCGAAGTTCAGGCTACTTTTTATGCTAATGCTTATCGACAATCTCCTCAAATTTATTAGTATACTTTTGGCTTTAGAGTCAGATAAAGAGTGATAATTTTTTATACTGCTGGCAGAATTTAGTTGTTTTAATTAATAAATTTGAAACAAGTTTTAAAATTTAAAATTAGGTAACTTAGTGATGTTTATGTAAGTTTGTGAATTCTGTCGTTAGGTAAATTCTACTGTACAAGTTTTAATTGCATTCTTGAGGAGTCTTGGCAGTGAATACAAAACGTGAAGGAATGTGGCCTGGTTTAATAAATGAGATTGGCCTGTAACGCCGTATTGTCGTATAGTTTTGCTTAATTTCAAAATTGACGTTGACGCCACTTTTGCGGACGTGCTGTAATTATTCAATGTTCTGAGTCCTCGCACCCATCACACATGAGAAGTGAAATGTATCCATCACTATAACTGAATCCATTTGACAGTATTCTTCTTATTGTCGTCAAAATACAATCCACCACATGAACCACCGGAGGGTGGGTGATGGAGGTTGCTGGTGTGGGCCTAGTTCGAGAAAATATTTCTGCAGATGGATTGTTTCCAGGCACTTCACACTGTTTTACTCACAGGCAGCATATCTTTAGCGTTGACTTTGGGATTTTATTAACTCTTCAACCACCAATACCAACCAGCCATTGACTTTCATATATAAATGGATAGTTTATCCCTTCAGCTTCAATAACATTGTAGGCTGCCCATCGGACTTGATTGATGGTTAGTCCGACAGCCTTATGCTTCCACTTCATACTTTGAGCAGTGTATGGGCTTTTATTATGCCATAGTCCAAAAAACAACGGATCAAAATCTTGTGGAAGCTAAGAAAACTGCTTATAAATCTATCTTGCCTACAAAATCTGGTTACATGGATTGGATGATTAGGGAGGCCATCAAAATTGAATTGTATCCCAACAACTTCATCAGGGAGGATGAACTTCGCCTGAGTCAGTCATGGAAGCCCCTCATTCACTCCCTCCTAAGGCTCTGGAAGCATCCCAGAGAGCATTGCTTATCCCACCCACCGCTACTCTGCCATTTTCCAGACAAATCTGGCCCCTTGCACTCTCCTGCTTCCCACCAGATGGACTCCCTGAGGCCCTCAAAAGGGCTGTCTCCTAGACCTCTCTTTTTCCTTCTCTCCTGTTGGGTCCCACCCCCTGCCTCATTCTGACACCAGTCCCCACTGGTTAGGATTAGGCTATTCCTTTTAATGTCCTGTTCCTATAAATCTAGCGCTTTCCGCTCGCATGGCTTATTCATCGCCGTGATGATGGAGGCAGCATGGACCTCTGAAATGTTGTTGGACATCGACCAGACTACACAGCATAGCAACCCAGAAGACAGCGATCTTCAGACTCACCGCCATGAAAACCTCAAATCCCACATAGTCTACTAGTACACTGGCAGAATATTGACTGTGGAAATTAATGTATTTGCTTTGGCAAACTCACTGCACAACTGTTATCACTATGAGTACTTTGCCATCTAGTGAGGGCAAAATTATCACAAACTTAACCTACAGTCAGTATCAGCCTGATATGATTAGTGCTTATTTCAAAAGAGGAATTTCATACACTCAGCAGTTTATTATCACTAATTAATTTGGTGAAAGCTTTGTGGATTTTGTGGATTTTAGTTTAAAGATGTCTTTTCAGGATTTACAAATGAAACTGAAAGCCTTAAACCGTCAAGTTCTGGATGAAAGTTTCCATCGTTTTAATGTGTACTGTACCAGTTACCAATCTGTGTTATATAGGAGTGTATAAGTGTACAGACTAGATGGAGGGGTGAAGGCATCAGCAGACGTCAACTTGGATGAGCCAAGCACTCACCTGAGATGAAGAAGCATCAACCGCTGTGAGCCAAGATGGAACAGAACCAGCCTTTTGTGGGCCATTCATATTTCTTGCCTCAGCCTTCCAGAACAAAACTGTGTGGAACAAAGGAGACTCTTAAGTCACACTACGATTGAATGTTTCTTTGGTGTCAAAACTATTACCTGGTGTGTTTATACTTTGGGTTCGAGCAGCTGTTGAGAGTCGTGGACCAGGCGAGAACACTGCTGTATTTGAGTGAGTCACACGACCTGCTTAATAACGCCGGTCTCCAGTCCCCACTTGACTTCGCAAATGCTTCTTCTCACCTTCAGAGTCGCGGTGTTTGAAAATGGCACACGACTGACTCGGTCCTGATCACTCCAACATGCGGGAGTGGTTACGACCGCTGTCTTCAAGGTCGTATAGTACCAACTGTGCAACGACCGCTAGTTCCGACTCGGTAGTGAGCACGACCTCCGGTGCTCTTGGTCGTGTTCTCGCCCGGTCCACGACTCCGTGTGAACCCCCCTTATGATGTAGAGTAATTCATGTGTAATTCTATGTTCACTGAGGTCACATCTCAAGTGTAACGAGTTTGTCATCAAACACCATATGGCATCTCGCTTCAACTTAACTTTCCAGAATGATACATTTTCTGATTCACCTGTGCCAGAGAAATCGAGAATATTGTATGATGAACCGTTTCTATAACAAAGTTGCACTTAACTGGCTTTTTCAGACAGTTAAAGAGTGAATCGCTGAGCACAGTGGATATTTCTCACACATAATATAACTGTTTTTGTTTTCTGATTTCAATGTTTTTTATTTTTATACCATGTACCAGGAACACGTTGCTTGACTTTTTGATCACTCTGTATATACTAATTTTATTTGTCACTTAGCCTTCCAGTTAAATCAACGCCATTTAAAGAAAGTTGTTTATGACAAAGGAAAAGCGTGTTCACATAAGTGAGAATGTTGACCAGGAGCTATCAGTCAGTACAAGCCGAATTTTGGCCATAATTAGGGTTTTGGAGATGTATTAATATTGTGACTTTATCTAAATCTGAAATTATTATATTTGGTTTACTATTTCCCGACTGAAACCCAAGAGATTGATTCTGAATGAGTGTGCATGGCCTCTGGCGCGGTATAAAACCCCGTAAGCCAAGAAGATATTGAATGGCCTCTGGCGTGGTGTGAAAACCCGTAAGCCAACAAGAGATAAATTGAAGAGATTGTAATGTATCGACTTACAACACAGTGTTGTATCTTGGATGTGTGAAAGAGTGTGATACAAAAATCAGACTATCTGATTTTGTAGTAATACGATGTATCATGACTTTGTATGGTAAAGGCTATCCACATATTGTAAAGTTTCATTTGGTTGAAAAATTAGGAATTTGGGGGAAGACACATTCCTGTTAGTCACATGTTGGGCATTTGTTTTTTTATGTTGGAATGAGTATTTATTTTGCCCCAAGGAGTCACATTTATTTCAGAACAGGCTGTAGAAGCCACACACCAGGCAGCGCTCAGCATTCTCACACCCTGACCAAGCTGTTGTCTTTGCATGACTTTTACTCAGTTCCTTCCTTTGTCTGAAGAGACTGAGAGGTGATGTGCACTTGCAGCAGAATCCTAACACCAAAATTTGTGCTGAAGAACCCCATTTCTGTTTGTCTTTTGCCTGGTGAGGTTCTTCCTGTTGGTTGGCTGGCTGACAATTAAGTTGTTGCTCATCATGTTTGAATTGCTAGACCTCCAAAGTTATTTAAAGTTGTAAAATACATGATAGATCTGTTTTGTGTGAATTTTAGGAAAACATTTGTTTGGCCGTGTGTATGGGATATCAATAGATATTTGAAAACAGGCATAAGCAGCAGCGAACTTGGGAGATGACGGATTGCTTGAGGAAATGGGAGTCTATCAGCACATTCAGTCTACAGAAGGAAACGATCAGTAGCCATAAACTGTAAGTGATTGTAGAAGTTTGTATTGTTCAATAAACCAGTTTCTATGTATGGACTTGTACACTATTCTCTGATCCTTACTGTCAAAGCTCCTAATGAATGCAGTCCTACAAATTTAATCCTCGGAAGCTGTCATATATTGCATGGTTCAGAGAATGACTATAGCTACTTGAGCTCTGAATTATGAAAGGCTATAGACAGAAGGAAGCCAGGATGCCTTACTTCATCATCGTGTGGATTAGATTAATTTTTATGCAAGTGGTGCTCGGAGGTCTTTCCCCTCAGAGCATAAAGTTGACTGCGTGTACCTAGGAACAAGTTATAGTACTAGACCGACACACCTATTCTTGTTAGAGTGAAGAGACTACTATTTCATAGAGAATATGATGAGGGATTAAATTGTTTTATCAGTTATTAGGCGGTGCCTGACATAATATTCTCGCACACTTTTAGTGAATCAGAAAGTAAGGTGTATTGTAGAGACTGTTAGGAAAGATAGGATTTAGCTATTATAATGTCTTGTTATCCCTCTGTTCCTCGGTGTGGATGCTAGTAATTACTTACAAATCGACTGGATGTTCACTACTCCCAGATTCAATTTCCAGTTAGGCAATTTGTATTCTTGCCATTGACACTTTGTAACAATTCATTGGTCCCCAGAAGCACTGCTTAGCCACGTAATATGGAGTCTAAGAGTACGACTTTGTGGCGTAGTGCTCTCTTTATGCCCCACCCATTTCATTTTGCTTTTGTTTTATAACTCTTTCAGGTTTAGTGAATAGCGCTAACCATGATATGGAGGCAGTCGGCTCTTCCTGTATAGAGACTAAGTTGCAGCCGAGACAACCGGGAGAGCGAGGGAATTTCTTTTTAAGCTGCCGCCGCCAGATTGACTCTGACTCTGCAACTTCAATAGTTGTTTGTCGTCAAGGTTTACCTTTTCTCACTGATTAAAACATATGAGCGCCTAAATATTTGGTATTTTTATTTTCACTCTTATTGGGGGGGGGGGGGGGATATAATATTCTATCGACCTCAAAGGACGGGCGTACAGACTGCTACATGATAAAATAAGTGTGTGATAGAAAAACAGGTTCTCATTGTAGTGATTGTGCCGCCAAATAGATTGGCGTTCGATTTGTTGCAGCAGGAAGTCTTCTATCTTAGTTGCTGGTCCACTCCGGCCCTAGGGCCATCAAATGGATACCATTGGCTTGAAGCTAAGTATTTACCCCCCCTCCATGCCTTGGTCTTTGACAAGGAATAGTTTTAATATTTCCAGTCTCAGTAAGAGTCTATAATCTAGATTTGCTCACATATATTGTATAGGATAATGTACATAAATGTGTTTACTTTCGGGAAAGAAAAACATTGCACTTTCTAAGGCTGGCATGCACAAGGAGCGAGTCCCTCAGGCAAATTCCGGAATAGATTAAATTGGGGCACAATCGCTTCCTTGCACATCCTTTCAATTCATTATTCACTATGGTCCTCTCATTCGACGCTATTTGGAAGGGAAAATATGTTCTGAGCAAGACAGGAAATTCACTCATATGAATTCTGGCATATTCAGTGTAATCTGCCCTTTGTGAATGGAAGGCACCAATGACCCCTTTTCTGATCTACACATTTGCTGGGTGTCTGGTTGACATCATCACAGAGAATTTCCTCATGTGATTGTTTGGCTGGCTGGGGATTTCCCATCATTTTCATGCACAGAAAGGCATCTGGATAGTTGCCTGTTACTTATAGTATTGTGAATATGGGCATTCGTCCATGTGAACATTCGTATGTGAGAGCATTTGTCAGTGTGAGCAATTTTCGTGTGCGGTTTTGTCTGGTCACCTCAACAGATAGGAGGCTGGGTGGATCCCAGAGTTGACATAGATCCAGATGCTGGAAGAAAAATCCTTTGTCCTTGCTGGTGATCAAACTCCAGTCATCCAGTCCTTAATCAGAAACTTTAGCGAGAGACCCACATTTAATACACAAAAATAGTGCCTTAAGCATAAACAAAGGGCAATAGTAGAATTGATCTTACCACAGCAGACTGCAAAGACACGTGTTTAAGTGAAATGGCTCAAATAAGGACTAAAAGAATGATCTTTTAAACATAGGAACATAGTTAGTTCAAAACAGCTTTTCTTAAAATCACTTTGTTAGTAATTTCTCCTTAAATGCTTTTACAGTATCTACTCTAAGGAGATACCTTAAATTACAATTTGCAGTCACAAGGAAACAAATACAATCAATAATGATTTCTGACCAATGACGTCATACTTACCGTCCTGCCATCTATTGTTGATACAACACAACAGCGGCGGGTTCTTGACACTCGTACTCAGTCGATAAGAATGTTTACTGTTGAGTCTACTTCTGCACGCTCAATTAATTTTACATATGATAACGGTGTGAAGTTTGTCGCTGAACTGATACAATCTGGTGGAATACACAGCATGTAAAAAGCTCCGTTAACGCAATTCTGAAAATACAGACAGGGAGATGGAGGCAGAAAGCACCTCTGAAACGTCGGTAAACTTCTAACATACTTTAAGACACGATGCCCCAAAAGACAGAAATCTTCACAAAAGCCGTGTGCAAGTTGTCTATGTTAAGGCATCGTATGTGTTCTAGTATCGATTGCGGGATATTAAAAACTAGAATATTTCAATGTTCTTAAATTATAGAACAATCTAGTGTTTGGGTCACTGCGACACCTTTACACTACAAAGATTTTTCATTGGTTACCTACTTTTGGACGTCGCAACACAATCGGTTCACGTCACTTATTCATGTTTTTACGCAATTGTAGTTGTTGAATTGAATGTGTGGTCTGCTTAGGCTTAAGTATTATTAGTACACATGTTAAAAATTTATTTTAATATATATCGAGTGCATAACTCCTTGTTGATATGGTCGATGTTGGTGATCGTTGCCGATTTCGAGTTTCTTCCACCTCGCGACTTTGATGCCTTCTTGAGAATTTATTATAAGTGTTGTGACACGATAGAGTATGAATTTTAATTACTTACCTGTGGCACGACGTCCATAGAAAGTTTCAGCAATTTCCGACCATCCATGGTCTACTTCGAAAATGCGTGCGCAGGTCGCCATGTTCACCTGACGCAGAATACCGCTGTTGGGTTGCCTTGAGTTAGTTAGGTTAGGTTAACGGGGTATATGCGCAGAAGCTGATGCGCAGTGACGTGATGCAAATTGTCTATGTTAAGGCATCGTATGAGTTCCAGTATCGATTGCACGATATTAAACAATCAAATATTTCAATGTTCTCACATTTCAGAGCAAACTTGTTGTTTCAGTCACTACCATAGCTTTACACTTCAAAGATTTGTTGACCTCGATAGACTATAGGCTCACGTCACTTGTGCACGATTTTACGCAATTGTAGTTGTTGAATTGCATGTCTGGTCTGCTTACGCTTGAGAATTATTAATACTCATGTCACAATTTTATTTTAGAATGTATCGAGATATTACAAAGATCCGGCTTGTCAGAAATATATATGTATATATATATGTGCACACACAGGTCACATTTAGTCATGTCCAACTTCAGTAAATCAGGTACATCTGGAATTTAGTATTTGGTTGTCACCATAAGAGACACTCGCCTCTTTGTGCACACGTTTAATGTCGAAAGTCAATACACGGAACTTGATGATACGAAACACACAGTAGTTTAATATGTACCGCAGGAAATGAATGTTGCTAATTATCCCGCTGAACGTATTTGTTTGAGTACCGACGTCCGAAAGTTTGAACTTAAGAGGGCGAATAACTCTTAGCTAAATTCCAAGGCAAACGTTGAATCACGGAGACTGCACTGCCTCTCGACAGAAATCAATAACGACTGACTTTCACTTCCGGGTCTGACATCAATCTGACGTATTTAAAAGCTGATGGACAGGTCTTTCCAATCAAATCGGACCACGTAATTTTTGGTTGAGCATTTTCTCCGCTAGAGTTCGTGAGTTCTGCTGTCGGCCAATCGCTACGTACAAGGGTTAATGTATTTAAGGGCAAAATAAATTGCAATTCCATCATGGACGCTGTTGGTATTCGTGTGTCGTCAGGATAAACAAGAGAATTTTCTGCTTTTAGTGTGTGCAGTGCTCTTAGACATAGTCCTTCAGCCAGGTGTGTCATTGCTGCAAATGACGTATGTAAATTTGTGGACGTGTTTGGCATAAACTTTGTTTCTATTGAGGACACTTTCTCATTAAGAGAAATGATCCAGAGAGTGGTCTAGCTTGGTTATTTGTTTTAATTCGGTTATCGCTTCTATGTTCTTTCCTTGTATTGTTTTAGTATTTTTTTAGTGTTTTACATTTATATTAGTGTTTACATTGGTAGTTTATTTGTTTTTGTATTTAATTTGTATTTTTGGTCAGATTTATCAGCACATTCTAATATTTTAGGTCTCTTAATTAAATACTTGTGCAATGAAAACGGATAGAACAGGAAGCGAAAGGAAGTTTTGAGTAGGCCCTGGCTTCCGCAATAAGAGATGTAATAGCTAATGGAGGAGGTAAGCCATGTCTTTTCTTGCCATAAATAAGGCAGTCATTAATTTTAATGCCTGCCCATGTATTATTTACTTTGTTCCAGCTCCTTCAGTCCTTGAGAATCTAACAGTGCGCCCAACGAGGGAAAAAATTTCCATGCATTTTATTGGAACACGACGTTTCGTTACCGTGTTCGCGACATCCCGCCATAGACCCTGTCCTGAGCCACGTGAATTTAGTCAACGTCCTCACACGCTTTATGATGCTGTTTAATGTTATCCTTGCATCTACTCCTTCGTCTTCCGAGTGTCCTCTTTCAACTTTGCTTGTCTTAAACAGACGATGAAGCTCATAATAAGTGAATGATCGAATGGGCCCTCTTGCGTCTGTCTGTGCCTCGGAGGGTGTGCCGACATAGAATGGACAGGGTATAATCTCATTCTCTTATTTATTCGGCGCATTTCGGCTGACGAGGTGGAAGTTTGTCGGTCGTTTCTGCGAGAAGGTGAGGGGAATTGTAAACCAGAACGTCGCGTCGATCAGCAGTCGAAAGGCCGGATGAGCTTCTCCAGGGAACGAACCTCGGCCTTGTGCCACGCCCCCAATTAACACGCGTCACAATTTATTAAGTTGGCTCGACTCACGTATCAGGCGATTGGCTGGCGGTGTTATACTCGCAACGAGAACCAGTTCCCTGGTACGGCTAGACGCAGATTGCGGTATAATATTAAAATGGAGCGTAAATAAATAAGGTCTTACGTGAAATCATCTGGCGCAGAACAAGGACGGGTGGCAGCCATTAGGAACAAAATAGCGAGCCTTCTGTTCGGTGATAAGCGGGAAATACTTTTGGCAAGAATGGCGACACATGGACGTTTCAGTGACTTTATCGTCTGTCTGTTACGAGATCATTAAAATATGCGGAATAGTTCAAAGTGCAATGCGCTCACTTCCCGGCTTCTAGCATGAAATGCGAAGACACAGGAAAGCTGATTCTACTGTTTTGTGGAGCCACACGTCGTCTGGTGGTGAGTCTGAAAGTGACAGTTGCCTTGAACTTACCAATGAATTCACTGTACATTGCTAATAAGACACAGCGAAAGTCAGAAATTAAGAAGTTCATTGTAGAATCATCTAAATATAGCAAGAAGTGGATGGTAATATTTTTAATAATGATCGCCGACAGGGGCAGAGGATTTTTCGTCTAGCCTCTGGGGCCCACCCGGCCTCCTATCCAGTGGGTCCTCCACGACCGTGTCGTATCCCTGGCAGGGAATCGATGGGCCCCGGACTCCCCGCGTCAGGATACGAACTGTAGTTTAGCCGAGCAGTTGCTAATTTGATCAGATGGCCTCGACGCTACTGAGTAAGGCAGCGTTTAAGGGCGAAAGCACAAGAACAATCTTCAATCGATTCCTTTATTACGAATGAGATTAAAATGAAGAAGGTTACACAGATTTACTTGTGCTGAGACTCCTGGATATGCCTTGAGTTCCCCATTTGATTTCAGCTGTCACATTTTTCTGTTACTCTGTCTGTACCTTAAGTAAATTCCAGTTCCTAGTTTTGTGTATTTTGTGGTAAAATTTTGTACCTATTCATTAAAATACTTAAAAGTACCTTACAAAATACCATGAATAAATAAATACATCTGTTAACTGAAACCATCGTCTGTTTCTTCATGGCATTTGAAAATGTTGGTACTTCCCTAAGGCACATGGCATAATTACCCGGTATATTGGGGCAACTCAGCCAAATGTATTTTCGAATTCTTTTTTTAAAATATCACACGTATATCAGAAATCAATACAAAATTCTCAAGTGTGTTGCCTTCGTAATAACTTTTTTTGTAAATGATGTTCATGTAGCAAAACATTTAATCTTCCCCTGATCCGTGAAGACGTTTTTGTAACTCGAAACATGTCGCCACAAGTGGATTCATTTAATACAAGACGTAAAGAGAAACTGCTGTGTGTTGATGAATGGTAATATTTTAGATAAAATTAAACGTCTTTAAAATAATTAATTTCAATAAGACTTCTTGAGGAGAAAACAATATTTATTTTTATTTTTGTAACTCTTACATCAATTCAAATTTGTACATTATTTTCATAAGGAAAGTAATTAACATCAATGTGTTCGTCTTGGTTGTAATCAACTACAAACTACTTATTTTCCTGTGCCAGTCCAGGTTCGTAGTTCGATTCCCTGACGGGCTGAACCTTGTGATGAAAAGGTTAAACCAGGCTTTGGCATATTAATCCGGTTTATACAAACGAAGTTCGCGTTATGAGATTATATTTGGAACGCGTTACTTCATCCAAATGTGATTGATTTTATGAATTTTGGCATTGATTAATGTATTAAATTTGAAGAGAGTAGCGACAATCAGTCGCTTGAACGTCTTTCCTCGAGAGCTTCCGTGACACTCACAAAGCTTTCGCCTCGTAAAAGTTGTTTACGAGGCGAAAGCTTAAGCCTTTCCAGATATGGAATGACGTTTGCGCTAGAACAGACGCCTCACTGCGATTGGACCAGTGAAATTCGAATGTGGCTTTTCGGAGCGTTTCCGACGTTATGGGGTGATTTTGGGGAACGAATCGGTTCGCCGCATTCAATTTAAAATTTAAGACCAGTTACTGTGATAGCGCGCTTGTGTTGTGTTGGACTTCAAGTCGTACATAAACAGCCGATTCATTGCAATGCCTGAATATCAGCATAATTGTGTCTTTGCATCAGCGTGTCTCAATTCGTGAAGAAATTGAGTGATTTCAACAACTGTGTCTTCAAGAATTGCAACAGCTCAGCGACGTCGCTGCCCTCTCGCGAGCGCCGCTCCAATTAAGGCCTCTCCGTGTATTCCCTGAGAGTCGGAGGTCCTCGCCCACCGACTAACCCTATGTCAAGGTATTCTGAGAAAACCTTTAACCCTCTCCGCCCACCAAAGTAAGAAACGTTGTAACCACACCAGCGCCGGCCTAGCTACTGGGGTTGAACCCGTGGCTACATCAGCAGAAGGACGAGTGTGAGTGGATGGACGGTTATTTTCCAAAACAACATTTTCTTGCATTTCTCCTCCTTCATTTTTGCGTTTCTCCTCCTCCTCTTTTGCTTTTATCATCCTCCTCTTTTTGCGTTTCTCCTCCATCGATTTGTCTCTGTGTTTGTAGGCGTAATCCCTTGCATTCGGTAGGTTCTCGATGACACAAGTCGACATCCCGGATCTACAAACATTCATGCCTGCCACCTCGTGCCTGCAATTTGAAATGTTAAAAGTGAAAACAAACAATCTTCCATCTTCCATCAGTATTATCTACACTCAAGACAATTTTCACCACATTTCTCTGACAAAATTACAGAAAATATGTATGGAGTTCTAAAATATCAGAGATTTCAATGTAGAATGAGTATAAAAGAATTTTCTTTGGGAGTCGTAAAATGTGTTGACCTAAAAATATCCATGTCTGATGGGCTGGCTCTGTCTTTGGGTGGAATGGGAAACTGCTTGAAGCTAAGGGCACAGCTTCCACCGAAATGTCGTTGCTTGTATTTTGTTTCCAGAAAACCTTAACAAAATTTCCCCCAATCGGAATTCAATGCACGATTGCCTCACCATATTTCAGAACAGTTCCCACGCGATCTTTCTTTCACTCATGCACATAGAACACAGGCCAAATTGCTATCATAACGTAATACATTTTATTACATCATAATGAAGGTAGAGATTACGACTATTTTAAGAGGCTGTCAACTGACTTGTGTTCTGTGCAAGCTTTGTTTGGTACATTTCATTAAGCCATTGACTTCGGTCAGAATAATAAATTTAATCACACGCTTTCTTTGGAGAGATAAGCACGTCTTGTTTGAGACATGAGCCCTTGACAACATTTCCCTCTTTTAGCAAAATATTTTCAAAAATTCTTTGTCCCACCAAAAATTGTTCTGGAGAGGTTCTGTTGGACGTAAGACAGACACAAATCAAAATAAAATGAATTTCTGTGGGATTTCTGGCTTTTCTTCAAACACTTATTAAGAAATTTGTATTCTGAGATGTTTTTGGAGCTGCTTACTAACTCCGTCAACAGATGGCAGGAGACTGCATTGTCAAACACGCCAAGAGACAGCCATTTTAAAATAAACGTCCATCAGAAATGGGAACATGTGACGGTAGGCGTCGTTAAACCTGAAACTGGCCTAACACTTCGATGAAAGCGGAAGATTATGGCGATGCTGATGTGCTGAACGCCAGACACTTCCTGCCCAAGAGAGTGCCACTGATCAAAGAAACTTGGTCAAAGAGCTTCTTATTAATACAGTCACAGCTTACGTCTGATTAGCATTCCTAGTCAATAGCCCTCTGATTTAACCAATCAGCTTGACCGCAACGTCTCCCTGCCTGCTCTCATTGTACCCCTCTCAGCCACCTTTCGCGCGTTTATTCGAGTCCCTGGGTAAGCAGTAAGAACCTCTGAAACGTCGGTCAGTTTCTACGACACTACAAGACGCTGCATCCGCAAGATCGCGGATACATTGACCGGAAATATTTTACTTCCTAGAGCTTTTCGAAAGTAAGAGTTTTGTGATTATACAGTCCTGAACAATGAAACAAAGAAACAAACCATTGCTTTTCCTTGTCATTGAAATATGCGACGTGGGATTCTAATTTAGTCAACTTAGGAGAATAACTGATGACGAAGATCGTGTCGTCCATCACTTCTGCGTGGAGTTCATGGTAATAGAAGTTCATGGCACGGATCTCGGTCCACGTGTCTTCTGTAGGGTCGTACTTTTCGGTACAGAGCTGGGTTGATTTTACGACGTGTCCTCCTGCACACACACACACATTCCGTAAAAGGTCACAGGATATAAAAAAAGCTGCCAAAGGGAACTTTTTCTAACCCCACTCAGCGGGGCCCTTCTTGATATTTATTACTTTATCACCTGGCCACGAAATGTTTAGCCTTTTATGGAGCCACAAGTTTCATTACCTTATTCACAAAAGTCGGTAGTTGACCTCATCTCAAATACTCTAGTTACTTAAAACATTTTAATATTATCCTTCATTTTACTCCAATGTATCACAAGTGGTATCTTCTCTTCAAGATTACCAGTTAAAAATTTCTAGATGTTTGTATTTCCAGTTACTTCGATGCTTCACACTCCGACCGTCTTACAAACTGATTTACGCTCTTAAAATTGGTGATTCCATAAAAGGAACGAATGAATTAAATACAACAAAGAAAATTCATTCCCTCTTGCATTGTCAGTTTTAGTACCAGGAACAGCTACAATTTTATTTTCGTACTTGTAGCATCAGGAAATTGCGCCTGACATCTGTTGTCTACTTCATGAAACTGCGTGAGAAAGTAGCCTTAATTATCAACACAAGATGGCGTTACACAAACAAGTGACGAATATCAAAGACTGCGAAGGGACTGCTTTAAACCATCGGCTTTTTCGGGATAACAGCACGGCAAACTGAAATTTCCTTGCTACATGAACAAAATATTTACCTTTAAAACTGGGACTCTGTGACAAATGGGGCATACATTAGTTGAGATACCATAAGAGATTACGCGATGTTAGTTAGTTAGTTAGTTAAGTGTTCTTTGTGGAGAATGTAATCGAAACCACGAATCGCGGTTAAAATTACTGACAAACTAACTCTGTAATGACAGGAGAAAAATGCTGTTCATAAAATCTCAGTCACTCAAAGAAAACCAGGAAAACATTTCACAATATCAAGTTCTGTCAGGAGGATAGAGGAGCATCACTCAGAATGTCCAGAGTTCTCACCTAGGGCGTACAGACAGCCGTGGAACGAGACGCAAGTAAAATAGTCACGTCGAGAAAGCATTGGTGCGACGAACGTCCATCGGTTGGTGTCCGGGTCATAAACTTCCACCGAGTTTAAGTCATTGAAATAATAATATCCTCCAGCGACGTATATTTTGTCTGCAAAAACAAATTAGCTATAATTAAACTGGTCCATGCAGAGCACAGACATGGGACAATCCCTACTTAAATTTGAAAATCTATTAAGTCCCCCTTCGAGTCACAGAAACTGCACTGTTCATCTGTTTCTTTGTTTCGAGACCAGACAATCAGCGTGTCAAAGAAGACGAGTTTAACTGATAAAATTTAACATAAACAGCATAAAGTGATTAAATTAATGCATAATTGAAATCTTCTGTGAAACGAATTTTATTAAATTTTGTACCAGAGATGTACGGTACGAGCTGCTAAAAGGTGCTCTACATTTATAATACAATGCGCTATTTACATGAGATTATTAACTGTCTCAAAAACATATTACATCTGCATTATTTGAGAGCCATTTTGATAGTTTGAGGGTTGATTGCATTCACTCCGAGTGTACACTAAAAAGACAGAAGACGACGCACAGGGACAGCTTACGAGAGCAGAAGAAACCATCACGCACTCAGAACTTCAAGCCGTTGCAGTCTGTGAAATAACGAAGTCCGTAGCACGGATAAAAGAAGAGATAATAAAAGAATATGGGACGATGGAGTGAGGGAAACAACGATCAAGAGCGAAGAGGAACGCCTTGAAGATGAAGGCATAGAGTTCTTCTGAAACGTCGGCAGAAGCCAAACGACAGCCATCTTCGTATTAGACATCGTGAGAACCTCAAATCCTGCGATTCCTTCAACCGTTCTTGCGTTTTCACACGCGGACAGACAGACAGACAGACGCCTCGCCTTCTGCACTAATTCACAAATTTCTATTTCACTGGATTTACGTACCATTCAGTACAGCCGCACTTGCATAGCATCGCTCTTTGTTCATGGGAGCGATCCTCGACCACTTGTTCGCCTTGCAGTCGTATCTTTCAGCTGTTCTGAGATAATGCTCTCTAACTTTACCGCCCATGGCGTACACTGCACCTCGCAGAACTGCCACCATTAAAGCGGTTCTGAAACGAACAAAAGTACGCTGTCTGCTATGCTCATTTATTGCTGATTCAGATGCATTTCCTCTCGCAGAACCCAATTGTTCGCTCGTCATTGTTATGTCACAATTCAAATGAACTAACAATCAAATCGCATTCTTAAAACCAAAATTGTCGCAAAAGTCCTCCGACCTATTCACACTTTGCTCGATGCTCCTGTGTGTGAGTGGTTCAATTTTACAGCCCCTGCCCAGATTTATATCTTGACTAAGAGAGCGACTATCAGCATTTTGAAGAAGGACTCTGCTCCAAGGAGTTCCTTAGTTACCAAGCTGCGTCTTACCTGCATTCGTGCATAGGCGCCACCTCGCGGCATGTCTTCTTAACAGCGTTGAAGCAGAAACATGAGCTTAATTGTGTCCTGTCATCACGACCACCGATGACGTAAATGACGAAACCGACCACTGCCGTGCAATGGTTGACTCGCGGACCGATCGAGTCGACCCCCTCCACCTGCAGGAACGACAGATTATGGCTTTATGTTTCTTTGGGTCATTCGGTCTATTGAAGTGAAGTCCTTACATTAGAGGCCAAGCGACCAACCACCGGAGCAGAGGTGCAACCCCCAACAGTGGACCGAAATTGCTACACCGTGGAGGGTGGCACTCGACAAAGACCGTGAGAAATTAACTTGGAGCGAAGGTGGAAACAGAAAGACCCGAAGAGAAGCTCTCGTCAAGTTCGACAGACAAACGTAGAATCAATTTCTGATCAACAGCTGACATTTCAGGTTCGTGCGATGGCAAAGACAGATGTTGGTGTTTTGGGTTTTATCGACGCAAAGCTGGAGGCAGTAGGTCCCCCACCGCACCCAAAAGCCTTCTAATTCACGAGGCGTGACCACGCAGATGGCCAACATGCACACCGATCAGTGCTTCATTCATTACGTTGAAATCCACTGACGATCAACGATGTCTAAAATCAGCAGACAGGTTTCCATGACAGGTGAAGTAGGACGCTTATTGTAAGCGGTATTTAAGGAAAACTTCACATCCTTCGACGATTCCTATTAGAACTTATATTGTATACGAGACTTAGCATTTGTGTAATTTATTTATTTATTATTTTGACGTAAATACGTCTATGAGGAAGGGTCATTCGGCAAAAAATTGGAACGAAAAAGGGAAACGAAAAAGTGTAACTTCTTTGTTATGTTACCTAGGAATCCTCATCTGTTTACTCGGCATTGTTGTTACCTATAAAACTTTACATTACATTCAGCTACCACAGACCCATCTGAAGCGTAACTAATTCAAGTTAAATAAGCAAAGTCTTAATCAAACTTTACTCAATTGTAAAGAATGTACAAAGGAAATATTTAGAATAAAGCCAATATATAAACTTCCTTTCCGTATAGACGTATTTACGTCAAAATCCCCGGAACCGTGGTTCCACTGTCACGTTTTAATTCATGTATTTGAAGCTTATCTTAAAAAAGTGTTCAGTGCAATGGAAATAAAAGATCACGAAATAAAGAGGCTAAGAGCTGCTTGTGATTAAGCTTAAATAAACGATTACTTAGTAAAAATAAACAAAAAGGAGGAAAAGTAGTTTTTCTCGGAGGCGTCATTTAACAAGCAGCGGTAAGAGTAGAAATGCGTGCAACTCACAACACTCCACCGGTCAGCAAGTGCGTCGTACGCTTCGATCACATCTGACGGCTCTCCGTCGCGACACCCACCAATAGCAAACAGAATGTCCTGTGGGATTCGCGGGTAGGCAATCCTTGGGGTCACGAAGTCCTTGTCTCCTTCCATCATCATTTCTGAGTCGTGCAGAAACGCGAGAGTCTCTGACATCACGGGTCTGCACGCCTCATTTTCCGTCACGTACGGGTGCTTTGACACCTGTTGAACAGTTCAATGTGGACCTTATGAACTTTTAGGAAGGGATGCCATGTTCAATTGCAGAGCACACATGAAATTCACACATAATTTGGTTGGGGAATCGCCGAAATAGACTGTGGTATATACAGGAAAATATGCATTTTGGTTTATGTAACGACGCTCTTAACAAATGCACAGGTTGTGGAGAGAAGCGAAATCAAGGTTAAATCGAACTTAGAGAAAAGTATTGAAATGTGTTTCAACTGAAAGTTAAATCCTTCAGTAATGGCTGCATTTTGAGTTACATTCAAAATTGTAATTTATTTCTCGTCTCTCCCGTACGAGATGCACATTCTCTTTGATTCGATAACTTTAATTAATTGTCAAAATTACGTAGCATCAAAGAAAATTATGACAATTAGTTGCTTCGAATTTCAAGTGAGGCAACCTTCTGCATGTTGATGGTTGTTGTGGAAGGTCCGTCAACACAACAGCGTGGGGTTATTGGCTCATTGTCTATTACGAGCCATTGCATGTTTCGACCTTAATTAGTCATCATCAGGTGGTTCTCTTTAAGTGTTGGAAACTAGTAGACACGAATGCTAAACTGTAAAGACACTTGAAGCAGTTAACATTTTCATGAATCCGTGCGATTGTTTCACAAGTATTCTTAAGAGGCGAGTGTCTGAAATCACAGGGCATTTGACCTTGAATAGAACATTTTTTCCTCTCGGGTTAAAGAGCATGATGAAATGGAAGAAGGAATATCTTAAGTTGTAAGGCTGCTTCGTGAGATTACGTTTAAAATATTTGAATGTTAAAGCTGTCTATGAATTTGAAGCCCCTCGGGAAATTTTCTCTTGGATGTAAAACGAATCTATCTTGTTGAACGTTTCGGATATCTGTTGTCTCTATATGGTCAATCAGCTGAAGATTATCATGCTAAGTGTTCATCGTTGGAGATACTTGAAATTATTAGAGCAGCTAAGATAAGCTTCTTATGGCAATAGGATCTTTGGTTATGTAGAACGCTGCGCCGGAAGACGTGATTTATATATTGGAGGATTTTCCTATTCAAGCTGTGTGGGCGTTTGAATGCAGTTAACGGTGAAATGCTGTAGTTGAACTGAAACACGTAATGGATCTTAATGAAAGCTGAGACTTCAATCAAAGATTGTAGCGCAGTCGGACTCTCAAAATTAGAGACGATAAATAAAAGACGATTATTAACTCGAACAACATTTTTGCATAAAAGGACGAATCGAATATTTGTTTTGCACATACACACGCGTATGCGAGCGTGTTACCAGTGGCATTCCACAGGAAGTTATTGTAACCATGGCAACTAAGTTAATCTGGGGATTTCTTACGCAGCAAATTTTGCACAGTAGAAGGCATTAAAATAATTGTGTAGTTTTACACGTTGTTATTGTAAGATTTTAACCAGAATTGGAATATGTCAACAGATTCTGTTAAAGCTAATCAATATTAAATCTAATAAACATCCGTCTAGACGTTCTCGAGCTGGAACTGCGGACAGACAGACAGACGGGCTTACACGTGACGAAGAAAAAGGTTCACAATTTGCATTAATTAGTTACGAACACATGTGAATATGGAATTGAAAACGCGGGCTTCACTTCCCATAAACTTCCACGATTTCAGGGGCATACTGACCGTCTCCTTGAAATACTTTGCATGAAGTCGTCCAAGTCTGACGCCCTTCAAAAGGCCCGCGATGTGACCTTTCCTGTTGTCCGGGTCGTGGTTGATCCACCGGAGAATGCACCGCCACACAACTCTCTCGTCCCTCACGTTCAGTTTCTCGTCCTCGATTATCGCTTGCAGCTCCTCTACAGGCAGTTCCAGCAGTTCTTTGCTCTGATGAGACAGTTCCACGAAGTGGCGCAGAACGAAGCGACTAGCGCGAGTCCCAAGGTCGGCGATGAAGTGTAACCTGCGACAGCGAGGTAAGAGCCGACTCAGATTCGGAGTCTGGCACAATTAAACACTGCAGCAAGAACTGGATTCTCAAGCATTTGCACACCACAGTATTTCGCCTGCAGTTTTTACCTTAGCCCTTTGAAGCCCGAATAAGCAATTCTGAGAACAGACACGTGAAGAGGCAACGCTGAGAGACGCTCCGTTTAACCGATCCAAAATAGAAAGCTCTCGGCTCTGAAGGTACCCAGGCAATGCCCGTTGGTCCTCGCGATAAGGTTGTAGGTTGAAACAAGGGCATGGCGTACGCAAGTGAAGAAGGCAGTGAGATGAGGAGTGTAGAATTTTGAATTCTGGCCTTAACCTTGGCGAAACGACGTTTTGGTAACTGTGTGTGTTAATCCCGTGAAAACTCGTGTAACCGGACTAAATGGGGGAACCACGGGTCGGATGAGCGGGGGAAAGGGGAACGTTGTCATGGAATTGAACAAATAAGTTGATACTCAATACAGATTTTAGTCGCTAGCGAATGATGCGGGCGTGCCGCACGCACAAGCCGACGACAAACTCACTCGTGAGCGTTGTTCGAGGGAGTTCTTGTACTAAAAACGTGAATTTATCAGTCATTCTGTCCATCGCATGAACTGGAGGTTCTGGTGTGATTCTGCCGATGTCAGTCGATTTGCTTGCTATGTTGTCCTGAACAAGAAGGAGTTAGAGTTCAGCTTCTACGGGGACCAGCGCGTTGGTCTTTGTCTTTGCCCGATAATAAACAATTCTACAAATGTCCTGAAGTGTTCATAATAATCAGCAAAATCTGGGGCGAGGTTAGATCAATGAACTGTATTGCGTGGACATAGTTTGAACCACTCTCGCCGGTGGAAACCGATCGCAACCGATCTGGTTGAAATTCGGTCGCTTAATGCGGGAATCGGATAATCGAGGCTCGGTCAACAGAGGTTTTGCTGTATGCAGAAGGATGTGGGGCTGAATGTTCATTTTGATATCGGGAGGATTATGTAAGAGCAAGGAGTTCAGCAGAGAAAGAAAGAAAGAAGAAAGAAAGAAGGATAGGAAGTCGAGTGGATTTGATTATGACTCCGCAATAGATCGCGATTAACGTTCCATATGGTGAAATTATTCATCTGCTTGTCATAATGACGCTCAAAACATACGCAGTTAAATCAGTTCATTTAAATTTCAGGGACGTTAATAATAACCCGCCAACAACCCTGACCTACAACGCTTTATAAATTTCCCAGTCCTCAGTCAGAGGCTTTAATCTCCGACCCGGCACTCGACTGCTCTTGAGGAAAGCTGATTCGCTCCAGCGACGAAAGCTGGCGAAACAGCAAATGATAAATGAACATAAATTACCTTGCGAACTGCATGATGCCGATACACTTGTCGACGTTTATCTCGTCCTTGAGGAAGTCGTAGCAGACCTTAGTAACGTTCGGAATACAAAAGTAATCAGCCGCCACGAACAGCTGACGCGCGTTGTTGGAGCGGATGTCCACCTCGCGAAAATAAGCATAATCCAGTATCTGGGTCATCACGTCTGAGCTGACTCCGTGGAGGAGAACATCAGTCTCCTCACCGGTGTGCAGTTTTGTCGTGAAGAGGGTCCTGAAACGTCCATTTGGAGAAACGTCGAGCAGAAAATTACAAGTCATGCGCATAAACTTTAAGTTTTTATGAGTCACGTGGCCAAGTAAAAGAATCTTTTTGTCAATGTGGTGGATTAAGTCTTGTTATCTGAATACTTCAAAAACTCCCAGAATGAGTCCGAATGGGACCGGATTAACTGCGTGTGGGTGAAGTGTTTGCGTAGTCTTAAAAGAAAATAACTTAAAAATCGGAAAGCAAGCAGCGAACATTTGAACTAGAGAATGTCACCTCGTTTCTTACATAACCTTGACTCCTTCAAGAGATATCTGAGTTTATAACAACTACTACAGAAATTTTAAAGCCAACGCAAATATTTCAACATACATCGCGTGCTGTATATTCCACTGATTGATCAGTTCGTAATATGAAATCTATTTGCCCTGTAAAAACATTTTCCCGACAATAAACCACTTGAAAGAAAAGCCGATGTTTCTACGCGGACTATAAAAAGTCATCACCAACCAGAAAACATTTTCCTATTACTAATTAAGGGATTTGCAGCGCAAGACAAACGGAAAGTTTTGATTGTCTGAAAACTGAAAGAGGGGCAAAGCTCGTAACAAGACGTGAGATACGTCTCTTAGAAAACAGAAACAATGGCTCACGCTTATAATTCATTTCTCATTTCGAGTACCCAGGGCATCTTTATTTAAAACACAAGCAGATTAAAGTATGCACAAATTCTGGAAAGATTCTCTCCTGACAATGAAACATGTATTCATCGTCCTGATGACGGAGGCAGTATGACCTCCGAAACGTTGGTTAACATCGACCAGACTACACAGCGCAACAAGCCAGAAGACGGAAATCTTCATATTTTAATCGCCCTGATGATGGAGGCAGTATGATCTCTGAAACGTTGGTTAACATCGACCAGACTACACAGCGCAAGAACCCACAAAACAGAAATCTTCATATTTTAATCGCCCTAATCATGGAGGCAGTATGACCTCCGAAACGTTGGTTAACATCTACCAGACTACACAGCGCAACAATCCAGAAGACAGAAATCTTCATATTTTTAGTCGCCCTGATGATGGAGGCAGTATGACCTCTGAAACTTTGGTTAACATCGACCAGAATACACGGCGCAACAACCCAGAAGACAGAAATCTTCATACTCATCGCCCTGATGACGGAGGCAGTAAAACCTCTGAAACGTTGGTTAACATCTACCAGACTACACAGCGCAACAACCCAGAAGACAAAAATTTTCATACTCATCGCCCTGATGATGGAGTCAGTATGACCTCTGAAACGTTGGTTAACATCTACCAGACTACACAGCGCAACAACCCAGAAGACAGAAATCTTCATACTCATCGCCCTGATGATGGAGGCAGTATGACCTCTGAAACGTTGGTTAACATCTACCAGACTACACAGCGCAACAACCCAGAAGACAGAAATTTTCATACTCATCGCCCTGATGATGGAGGCATTATGACCTCTGAAACGTCGGTTAACATGACCAGACTACACAGCGCAACAACCCAGAAGACAGAAATCTTCATACTCATCGCCCTGATGACAGAGGCAGTATGACCTCTGAAACGTCGGTTAACATCGACCAGACTACACAGCGCAACAACCCAGAAGACAGAAATCTTCATACTCATCGCCCTGATGACAGAGGCAGTATGACCTCTGAAACGTCGGTTAACATCGACCAGACTACACAGCGCAACAACCCAGAAGACAGAAATCTTTATACTCATCGCACTGATGATGGAGGCAGTATGACCTCTGAAACGTTGGTTAACATCGGCCAGACTACACAGCGCAACAACCCAGAAGACAGAAATCTTCATACTCATCGCCCTGATGACGGAGGCAGTATGACCTCTGAAACGTTGGTTAACATCGACCAGACTACACAGCGCAACAACCCAGAAGACAGAAATCTTCATACTCATCGCCCTGATGATGGAGGCAGTATGACCTCTGAAACGTTGGTTAACATCGACCAGACTACACGACGCAACAACCCAGAAGACAGAAATCTTTATACTCATCGCACTGATGATGGAGGCAGTATGACCTCTGAAACGTTGGTTAACATCGGCCAGACTACACAGCGCAACAACCCAGAAGACAGAAATCTTCATACTCATCGCCCTGATGACGGAGGCAGTATGACCTCTGAAACGTTGGTTAACATCGACCAGACTACACAGCGCAACAACCCAGAAGACAGAAATCTTCATACTCATCGCCCTGATGATGGAGGCAGTATGACCTCTGAAACGTTGGTTAACATCGACCAGACTACACGACGCAACAACCCAGAAGACAGAAATCTTTATACTCATCGCACTGATGATGGAGGCAGTATGACCTCTGAAACGTTGGTTAACATCGGCCAGACTACACAGCGCAACAACCCAGAAGACAGAAATCTTCATACTCATCGCCCTGATGACAGAGGCAGTATGACCTCTGAAACGTCGGTTAACATCGACCAGACTACACAGCGCAACAACCCAGAAGACAGAAATCTTCAGACTCACCGCTGTGTGAACCTCAAGTCTTACATTTACTGCGAAGTTCCTTCCCACAGTTCATTATACTTCAGACAGCTGCTTTCAATGTTCCGGGCATTTCTTCTGGACCTTGTTGGTCGTCTTTATGTATTAAGACGGAGTCGTTTTAGAAATGGATTGTTTCTATTTCTCCCTCCAGATCGATTGACTGTCACCTTGGTACAACCGCACTTAAGAATTAGTACAAAAACCACCCATGTCTTCTGGGATGTTGTCTCGTAGAAATTATCGGACGTTACAGACGTGCTTTCTGCCTCCATCATCAAGGAAATAAGGCAGTAATTAGGTCTGAAATGCCACTCAGTTTCTACGGCGCAAGGTCCAGAGGACATTCTTCTTCTTCTTCTTCCTCTCCGCCGTGAGATTTCATGACAACGAACAAATAACAAAAGACAATCAGCCGTATAAAAATACACGTTTCTGCATCAAAGGGGATGAAACATTTCTCATACGAATTGACGTCTATTATGTCCTAATTTCACGTGTTAATAAACCACGTCAGTAAATAAACAAACCTGAAATATTCGCTGCGCATCGACAGAATCACTCTGTGGACTCGGAAGACGCCGCCGTCCTCCAACCTCAGCACCGCGTCACACAAGAGGTTCTCCTCTCTCAGCTTATTCAGGTTGATCGATGCTTCGGTCAGAATTTGGTTTGAGTCCATCTCCTGAAAAACAGTCGATCGCTGTTACAGATTTTTCTTCATACCGACGCGTGTGCACATCGACTGAGAGTGACTGAGAGGGAACACGATACTGAGAAGAATATTTGGTCCTGCGAGAGAGTTACTGACAAGGGAATGGGGAAAACTGCGTAATATGGAGCTTTATAGATCTCTTCACTAATTAATAAATTGTAGGCTGTCAGATCAAGAGTGATGAGATGGGCGGGGCATGTAGAACACATGGCAGATACAAGAAGTGGAACTTTTTAATCGGAAGACCTGAAAAGAAAAGGTCACTTGAGAGTCCCATCCTTTGCTCGGATAATATTAAAATGGATCTTAGGGAGGTGGGGAATGAAGTTGTGGATTTTCTACATCTGCTTGTGGATGTGGCTTAGAGGCGGGGTCTTGTAAACACAGACATGAAACTTAAAGTTTCATAAAAGTCGAGATATTTGATTACCTGGGCTACTGTTAGATTCTCAAGCAGGCCTTCTGTTCTATGGACTCAGTTTGTTTCTTTGTTGTAGAATGCCTGTTGAGATTCAATACAAAATGACAAAGCTTTAAATGTGACTAATCTAACTAACTAACTACCTAGACGGCTTACGGAATACGAAGTTTCTTCACCCAACCAACCAAAGCTTTCCATCAGACCCTACCCTGGGCCAACAAACTCCAGTCTCCTTCAACTCCTATCTCCCATAGATCCCGCCTGAAATTATCCTCCCATCTACGTCTAGGTCTCCCCAGCGACCTTTTCTCCTCAGGCTTTCCAAAAATATCCGGTGCACACCTCTCACCCCATCCATGCACTCCACATGCCCCGCCCATCTCACTCTTCTTGGCTTAATCACCCTGATAATGTGACTCAAATAGGCAATATTAAGTCATGCCGCGTGTTTGTCATTACTCGCATAAATTTAAATCTTCTTATATGTAAACTACGTAGACATTACGTATAAAATATCAATGTAATCAATAAAGTCTTAGATGCCTCTACTCTGGTGAACCGATTTTAAAAAAAATACGAAAAGAATATGCCATAGAAATTGCGTGACCTTTGATGCAGAACCAGACAGTTAACAAATAAATTTTGGAAAAAGGATGTTACGCCTTTTCATAAGCATAAAATTTTCGAGTTCTTCTCTCTCTGTAGAACTAAAAGTGCGTAAGAGCTTACTTGATTAAGGACTTTCCCGCCTAAGTTACACTTTTATATACACTCAAGCACAAAATGTAATGTAAATTTATCAAACGAACGCGAGAATTACAGTTGGTAACAGTCACAAAAGCTCTAATTTGTTCTAACGCATGCGTAGATCAGGCCTAGATCACGCTACTCACAAACTGCAATGTGAAAGATGTTCTATGGAAAGTCGATTGGTACTCGGCTCGTCAAAGAATAGTCCACTTCCTTACTGAACCAGAAGCTTCATCATCGATTTCACAAAAGCCCGCCACCTGGGTCTATCCTGAGCCAGTTGCATCCAGTTCGCTCCATCGAGTCCCATCTCCCTAAGACCCATCTTAAAGTTATCCTGCCACCTACGCCGAGGTCTTCCCAGAAGTCTCCTCCCTTCAGGTCTTGTAAACACACCTCCCCTCCCCTATCCCTAACAACATCGGGTGAGGAGCTCGTCATGCATTTTCTCTATTATCTGTCCCACTCCCGATTTGGGTCCAAACATCTTCCTCGACATTCTGTTCTCAGAGGCCCTCAGTCTAAGTTCCTCCCTCAAAGTGAAAGACCAAGTTTTGCACCCATAAATACTTTGCACTCAATAACAGCAAACATTCCCCGGATTTAACCTGCTGATAATAGGACGGAGATTCGTCGATAATTAGGCTTGTAAAACCGAAATAAAAATTATTCACAGTTCCCTAAAACGCTTTAATAATGTCGATGTATCAACAGATGTAAAGCGTTAGAATTATTATTCAGAATACAAACCCCACTTCTTAGCATCCACATATTTTTATTAAGATTCTGGGCTACGAAAAACTTTTTATTCCTTTAAAATTGTAAAATGTTAATTGCCTACTGGAATATTCTTTTATTATCAATGATGCCGTGAACAAACAGAAGTCAATCTAATGTCACTTGAAATTGTGTTAAAAAAGTTTAATTCTCTTACACGAGTTCACAAATGCAGAAGAAAACATTAAATGTGATAAACAATAATAATAAATAGGAATCCCTTGCCTCAAACTTTGTTCAATTGTAGGAGACCACGACGTCCACCGGAAAAGATGAATTTAATCAAATCTAAAATGGCGAGAGTGGAGGACAGATATTCTAAAACGTTTTTAGCAGCACAAAATTGTCTATTCTACGACGCACTTCTTCTACAAGCGATTCACATCTCAACTATTTCCGCAATGACGAAAGCGGATTGTTGACGGCAATAATGAATCACAACAATGCCGAGTAAACAGGTGACGTAACAATTAGTTTTAGGTAAATCATTGTTACGCACGCAGGAGTTCATATAAAAGCTGACCATTGTCGGCCATATTTACACATTGTTGATATGAATCTTACACATTTTCCTAACGCTGTTTTCCCGAATGACCCTTCCATATACACGTATTTACGTCAAAAGAAGACAAGTCTAATTCTCTTACACGAGTTCACAAATGCAGATGAAAACATTAAATGTGATGAATAATTAATAATAAATAGGAATCCCTTACCTCAAACTTTGTTCAGTTGTAAGAGACCACGATGTCCACCGGCAATTATCAATTTAACCAAAACTAAAATGGAGTATCACAGATTTCTTAATAATTCTTATATAAGATAAGAACTCGTGATATCCTAAAAGGATTTTAACAGCAAAAAAATTGTCTACTGTACGACGCACGTCTTCTACAACAGATTCACAGCTCAGCTCTTTCCGCAATATCGAAAGCGGATTGTTGACGGCGATAATGAAACACAACAATGCCGAGTAAACATATGACGTAACAATTAGTTTCTTAGGTAAAGGAATGGAGTGCAATAAGGTTCATTCAGGCAATTATACTGCATGCATAAGAAACTAGAAAAGAGCCTTATGGCAATCTCAGCCAAGATTGTTGCAGGCGTGGGTTAGAAATTCCAATACTTTTCTTGCATTGTTATGCACGCAGGTGTTTACATAAAGGCTGACCATTGTCGGTTCATATTTACACATTGTTGGTAGTTTAAAAGAAACACAAAGATACAATTCTAAAGGGTTTTGACGACGGTAGTTTTCACTTAAAATTGTTCGTTATCAGGACTTTTCCATCGTCTGTTCAGTGACAGAGACTAGCTTTATCTAAGGGACCCAGCAGAGTGAGTACCTCTCACTTGAAGACGGAGGCAGAACCACCCTCCGAAACGTCGTGGTTTTAAAAGAACAGACGATGTGAAAAGTCCCGATAACGAACAATTTTAAGTGTAAACAAAGATAATTACTCTTAACTTATAATTTGGTTACATTCAATCATAAATGGAAGAAGTCAATAAATAATACTGAATGTGTTCTCTATCAGAAGGAAATAAATTTAAAAATAATGGGAATATGTATAAGAAGGAATTTAAATTTCATTACCCTTATTATTTAAAACTAACATCGGGTTTTATTTTACTTGATTAATTTTGAAAATAATTTTTTAAGGCCCCGGGCCTGTTGACCCCGTCACCCCTGCGCCAGGGATAATGTTTCCGGGGGCCTGAGAAACCCATGTTTCGCGGTTCTGGCGTTGACAATGGAAGTGTAATCGCCTCTGAAGTTGGTTCAAATCTATGTTATAACGAAGACTTGTATCGCTCTTGCTTTTAAAGCCCAACAACTGAACATGTGATTTCGTTCTGACTTTTAGGTTCCTATTTGATTAACCGACATTTCCACGAGACTCACACATTTTTAATATACAAGAAAGTATTTCAAATTTGTTTAAATTAAACTGAATAATTGTAACCTAACCTAACTTTTTATGCTGCTGATAAATAATGCAGTAACTTAAAATGGATCTAGGTCTCTGGAGTCCAGCTCACAGACGTGGAGACACGGCGGGCAGTCGGATCTCCGCGATGGCACTGGAGATGCTCTGCATGTGTAGCAGCCTCGCGTCGGAGGAGCAGACCTCAAGAAAACCAATAGTCAGTGTCCAACAAGGTTTGCTGAAGAGAAAAGTTTTAGCATCTATCCGAAACAAGAAAAAGTACGCGGCGTTTCTCAGAATTCCGAACGCCAAACCTCCTGTCGGCGACCTCAAGTTCAAGGTAATGGGAAGATGATAATATGAACGTGAGTTTTATATTGCGGTCTGCATTCTGTGAAAAGTACATAAATCATTCGGAGCGTCGTATTCAGAAAATATCGCGGTGTCTAGAGCTAAAGTGCCACCCAAATTACCTAAAGACCTTAGAACCTAAAATGTCACATCGTACATAAAGTAACTAACATTGCCTTGAGAGACGAATTGAATGGTAAATATCGACGTCTTACACTTTACAAAACTTTCAATAAATTTGTTAAAGCCGGTCAAAACGGGAAATGTAAATTACGTAAATTGAATCCAATGTCTCTTGCTCAAAGAGTGCGAGGATGGGGATTCCATTTGTACGGGTTCAGATGACCAATGGCGAGTTACTTCAAGCAGGATTGAATTCAAACGCAGACTTTTATTAATCGAAAGTACGGTCTTATTTCTGATACCCTTTTAATGGCCATCACATGAATTCGAACGAGGTTATTAATTGGTGTCGCATGAACTGTAAAAGACGAATAAACTCGCGGTAATCTTAAAAGTCGTATCTTCAGCCTCTACGGTACCAAACCCCAGCAGATCATGAAAATAGACAATGTTACGCCGCAGAGACTCTGTAACTTCCGGTCTTTAACCTCGAATGTTTCCGGTACTATCACTGAATGTGCCTGAAAGAAATAAATAAAACCACAAAAATCTTCAGTCAGGACAACCGGTCTCGGACCTACATCGAATAGATTGTAGGACCCAGATTATTTAATTCCCGAGGCACTTAAAAGCATAAACGCGAAATTTGCACGAGTTTTTCTTATGCGAAAAAAATTTCTATTCCGAGTCTAACAACTTGAAATAGTTTACAAGCCACAATTCTTCACACATCTCTGTATTCCTGTCTGACTTACCATTCCTGGTAATGAAGATGTCCAACAGCATGAGAAACTTAACGACGCACTCGCTGAAAGTTCTGCCACTCGAAGCAATGTCCATGATGGCAAATAATTTCTATTCAGTTTTAATTTGAAATTTGCTCGCTGCAGGCGCCTCAAGCATCAGGGACTCGTGATGCGACTTCGGAAGGGTGCACGTGCACTCAGAGGAGCGACTTGACGAGATTACTGCGTCTGCGCAACTTACAGAAAACGGAAAATGCTTTCAATGTAATAATTTCTGTAAATATTTAGAACAGTAAACAATAAAAAATAGGGAGTATTGAAGTGGTGACTCGTACCACAGATACAGGAAATGCAGCGCCGATACGGAAACCTCCGTATAAGATACCATACGCTTTAAGAGATGTTACGAAAGAGTAAACTCAAGATTTGTTGGAAAAAGATTTTATACGTGAAAGTGATTGATAGTCCGTGGACAAGCCCCGCCATATTGACCCCAAAAAGGAGTATGGATGGCGCACACAAATGGAGAGTGTGCACAGATTTTAGAGGTGTAAATACACTAACTAAGTTTCAGGCATTTCCCACGGTGGCTTCTTAGTATGGAGGCCGTTACTTCTCGGTGCTGGATTGTTTCAGTGGATTTTTGCGAGTAGAGATCGCGGAGAAATACAAAGAAAAGACTGCATTTGGCGCACCCTTTGGGAATTACGAATACAATCGCTTATGTTTTGGTTTATGCGATGTTTGAGTCCCTGATGGACAAAGTATTGGGAGGTCTACTGCTACATAGATGACTTGTTGATTTTCAGTTCTACTCCTGAAAAGTACGCGAAAAGGCTAGAAAGAAAGACCCATGGCCTGTGCTTCTGGACAGTTACACGAACACGAACAGATATTGAGCTCTAGTGAATTAGAACTTTTAGCTCTTGTGTGGGCCACACGTCACTTCCGAAGCCATCTGCGTGGTCGTCAGTTCGTAGCCCGATCTGACCATCGACCTTTATCTAAAGAAATTCTCAGACACCAACTCCCGGTTAATGAGATGGTCTCTCAGATTTCACAGCAGAATTCCGCCCAAGAAAGTTTATCCAGCATGTAGACGCCCTAAGTCGACACATCGCGACCTTGGAAAACGACCCCTTGAGTCGCGCAAACATGGCTAAATCAGCAGAGCGACAGTTTTTGTCAGCGTCTGTAGAAATAGCTTTGACAAAGGTCAGTTTTACCTTGACAAAGATGGCTTACTACATCGGCGAGCGGGAGGTCATTGCCCCGATCAGGTGGTAATACCACGTGGGTTAGTAAATGACGTCATAGCCTCGCGTCACACCCAGGATAGAACAGGACTCTGAAGCCACGGATGAAGCGAGCGATACGATCCCATGTCAGACCGACCGACGGAAACACGGCCATGAGAATAAAGCCCCAGTGGGAGACCCGGAAGAGGCGAGGAAGCCATCTCAAGTATGCGCCGTGGATCACAAAGCATCAAGGATTGGACTGCGAGACGCGGGATCAACATTTCTAGATCAACGATCACGCAGGTTATGAACTGGCCGTGACACCAAATGAGACTCGAGTCCATGCCTACCGATTCGCTTAGCTAATTAAGAATCCCTGAGACAACCCACCAAAACGCCGAAATATCCCACCGGCTACGTCACTCTCCAAGATGGGACGCAGTGTGCAACCAGCCACGTCGTAGCGGACGCCGCGATGTACGCGACAGACATTAAGGTGGCTCATAAATCCTTTGAAAGTGTGACAAAGTTCAAATACTTGGGAAAAACAATAACGATTCAACGAGGAATTTAGGAGGAGATTAAATTCGGGAAATGCTTGCTACTTCTCAGTTCAAAATATTTTGTCTTCCCGTCTGATTTCTAAGAACCTGAAAATTAAAATATACAAAACAATAATCTTGCCTGTTGTTTTGTATGGGTGCGAAACTTGGTCAATTTCATTGACATTACTCTGTTAAAAATTTCGGGCACAAACCTGGGTCCACATTTTCGCGTTCCGCTGTTATGTTATGGCAGTGCGCGTCAGTGTTGACCCGGCTTTAAGAGGCCGAGAAGTGAAAATGAAACTTCAAGATAAAAAGAAGAAGAAGAAGAAGACAGAGCTAAGACTCGAGAACAAGTGTCCATATCCAGAAAATCATTCCGTACCGAGCATATTTTATTAGCCACGTGATCTAATTAGAGGTTTGTGGAGACTTACCGATTGGGTACAAGAATATTTTGTGGGGTGGAGTTATTTTATCAGGTGTCGTGGCTGATTTTCAAAAGACATGCGTAATTTAGAATTTAAAAAGAGCCGGTTATGACGACAGGCTTCTGTACGCTGTCAGAATTTTCTTTCACTGTTTGACGTTGAAATGCGGCAAGCAAACTTTTTAAATTTTGTGACTTTACTGAGTTACGACTAACTGACCATGAGTGCAGAATGCAACGTGCGTGTCATTTCAACAATTTTAGCGTTCCTGAATTTCTTGTCACAGTGAACTTACTAAAACTGCAGCTGTGGTAGCTTGCTTGGTGACACACGCTATGCGACTCCACCCCCATTTAAAAAAGGTTGAGCTGAAACAGGGTGTTTCATGTTAATTGTTGTTGAAATAACATTCAATATGACACAACTCTTTCGATCTTTGCTTTTTATGTAAGAGGGGATGGTTATTCATGTAATAAATGTTTCGAACCCCCTTTGAGGCTTAACATTATGGCAGAGCAGATCTCTATCTATCCACCTGTCCGAAAGTCTATTCACCTGTCTTTATTATCCAGAGTTTCCACATAAAACACAGTAACTAAGTACAACAGCAGAGCATACAGGCTTGGAATCAAACCAGTAACCTGCCGAGTACGAACCCCATTCCACAAGGCCCCGCCCAAGCTGCACGTCGCTGCCTGACCTTACCCGGAGCAGCAAGCCAGAGCCTTCACTGCCCTAGTGTGTTCGTTGCTTGGTTCTCAGCGTCAATAACAAATATAATGCTCCCTGCGCTCTGATCTAATAGGGCAAACCACGGAAGTCTAGAATACTTTTCCAGAAGTCAGATTTCTTGAACAGCCCAGCGACTATTACATTGTCAAGAAGCATTCTGTTCTATAGTTTGTTTCGCAGTCTAATCTAGAGCTCATAACGTGACGAAAACAGTCCTAATGTATTTGAATACATTTATACAAAGACTGAATAATGGCTACAGAATTTCATGAAGCTAAACCTACGATGGCTCAATTTTGTGGGCCCTCAGATTTTAACTGGGAAACTTGGATGTTTTCAAGTTAATGTATGTTCAATAATTCTCTTGTGTTTAGATTATTTACGACGCGAGACTTGGTCAATGGCATTTATGCAGTATCACAAACGCCTACATTTTACGTTTTGGACGAATGCTTTTGTGCTGAAAAGCTTGAAACATTGGGTACTCGGTTAGTAACAGCGGAGGGATACATAGTGACATAGCGTGGGAACCGTGGCGCGTCATTTGCTTGTCTGGTCTCTGACGTCACTTACCCCAGGTTAAAATTTATATAATTTTATGTGTGTCGAACTTTAAAACCCAAATAATAGGCGTACTAAATATATTTAGTGACGTCTGCACTTATTATTTTGATCATTAAATGCCGTCCGTTTGTTAGATTTAGCAGGAACCGTCACAGGATGTCAGGTGGGGTGACCTCTTACGGGCGAAATCGCTCTTAATTTTTTTAATCGCGTAGCATCAGAGAGCCATTAGCCTTCGTAAGGGTGAGACGTGAGCCTGCCTGCAATCTATCTTGGCCTACAGCGTACGAATCTGGTATTGTAGAATAAGCAACTAGTGTTCATAAGTTGTATTAAATAGTTTACGTGAAATTAATTGTGATTTCGTATTAATAGAGACAAATTAAATGTTCTCGGACACGTCTAAATGCTACTTCACTTTAGTTTGTATAGTTGGATAAAAAGTAGTTCGTGGTGTATGCAAATTAGGAGGTGTGAAACAATGAAGAAGTGTTCGCTAAAAACGTCGTAACAGTTTCGTGATTTGAAATAATTTCGACTTTGATTTCACGTTGCTCGGTCAAGAATTGCAAAATCATTATTCACGATATTCTTTCCAACATGGAAAATTACGTGCGAAGTTTGTAGCCATTATGGCGTCTTTTTGCTATGCAGAAATATTAAATATTCAAGTCATTCAGAAATGAAGAACTTTTCCAAAACATTAAATTTGTTTGCCGACTTTTGAACACGTACACAAAATTACTGCTGATCAGTGGCTTTGTAATCCGCATGGCCTATGAGAACTGTACCGAGTGCACATTAATATGAATAATTAAATAGTTGCGAAAGTAGTAGACATTTTGATTTTTTCGAGTGTTGTATTTTTTCGCCAACATGAATATTCAGGCTGATCTGAATCATATTACATATTAATAATGATTGAGTTCTGCAAAGTTTCTAGAAGTTTGTCTTCAAAATTCTGGCGAACGTTTGGGAATCAAATTAACTGTTGATTGTCATCCTTATGATTTAGTCTAAAAATTCAGTGGTCCCATTGTAAAGTTATTGTCATATTTTTACGCAAATAATTTGAAATGCACTCACTTAAATAATTATTGTGATAATATTATGTCAGTTCGGTTTCATATAATTTGATGAGTACATTTCAGTCAAATAGGGTTACGATGCACTCAGATGTCATTGCTAATACTAAATAGTTTTGTTGTTCACATTTATAATCAGCTATTTACATGTGACATTACCGTAAAATGACCTCGCTCGGCTCACTGCTTGTTGCATCCGGAAGGCTCTCGGATAGATTCCCGAGCTGGTACAGAAGGTTTCGTGTTTTTATCCAGTTTCTCAGCGCATAACTAGTCACTGTGTCTTATATTATACTTTATTTTCGAAGCTGCATAAGGATGCGAGCACTATTTTGCTGATCCTGGGATGTTTCAGATTTGGGATGCGTGCAATAGAATGACGGACAATTGTCTTCCTGTGATTAAATGAAAAAGCTAATTGCACTTGAGGAATGTGAAATTCATTTCTTAGGATGTCTGCACCATTCCACCCCTTCAAACTACGTTGCATTTTATCTTTACGTCGACACGTTAAATGATTTGTTACATCTTTACAGCTTTTCCCGTACTCTCGCGTAAAATATTCCCATTATCCCTAGAGTCCCTAGGAATTCTTTCACTATTTCATCTTCCAGGATAGGAAACCATGAACACTTTTCATCTCCTCGTAATCTCCCGTCGTTTGTTCTACTTAGGCTACGAAGTCTAAACTGCAGTGCGTTTAAAAAGTTCGGTTCATTGCGTTCAGGATTTGTACAAAACTTGAAACATGTTAGCCTGCACCAACAAATTATTCCCCATTATAGCCAAGGTTGTTGGGTAGTGACTAAGTAAGAGCAGTAACTGTCAAATCCGCTGACGTCACGTAAATTAAACATTGATATAAAATTATTTGATGGCAGACTCCACACACGAATCGTACAAATTAGCATTCTTTCTGCATGACTAACTCACTAATAAACCTAACAATTCTTTCCTTCTGTGTGCATGGCCGGCGAACACTAACTTTTCATGATTTGTACGTTCTCGTGTTGCTTCTTTGAATGTGGACAAATTTTAAAGAATGAACTTCAATCGAATTCAAGACAGTAAATAAATGGGACCGAAGACGTCCCCACTCACAATTTTCAAGGAATATTATAAATAATAGTATGATAATATTAAAAATGTCGCTAAATATGTTACGTGTGATGAGTAGTTGGACAGAACTTTCTGTTTAAGGTGTTTTGTTCTGAATTTTCCAAATGTTGAACACAGGTTCCATATCAGGTGACATTTCTCGTGCGTTTCTTCAATAAGAGCTCTTAATTAATTTACATCTCGACGCTGAGGCTCTCTGTCCCTGTTCCAGCTTTCGGTTCTCTTCCACGTCTTCATACATTACAACGTTTTCGGGAAATTCACTGCCACAAAAGAACACGGAAGTTCATTCTCGTCACCAGAAAAACCGAAATTCTACCCCTAGTCCGAACCATTTAATTTAAATTCGAATCTTAACTCCGTTTTAATAATATTCTCCTCCACTCCGAGACCCCTTAGCTCGTGTCACGTGTTTCCGTGTCAAAATTTTATGCTAGGTTTCAAATTCCTTGGGCGTGGCCTTCTTGATGTAATCACAGGAAGGAATGAAATAAATGAAACTCCTTCAACTGATACATCGTTGTTATATCATCATGCTTCGAGTCGAGAATAATTTAAGTTATTGTAGAGTATGTTCCTTTAGTTTCTAATTTGTTCTGCGCTAGAAAAGACGATTCCATGGACCCGGAATCAAAACTTTGAAACGGCAGCTTTAAATAATTCATTTTGACCAAACATCGGACAGCCGTCTTCGCTATGTGAAACTGAATAAAATCACGAAACCAAGCAAAGAGGAGGTTTTTGATCAGAGTAGCTTATGAATGCAACCAGTGGTGGACGGAGCACGGAAAACCAAAACTGTTTTGTTATTCTTAAATTGAGATTTGCAGACATCAGCAACAAATCTTTTTAAAATTGGTTGTCTGTACATTGAAGAGCCTCCCACCCACAGCTTATATTTTATACGCAACGTGTTATGTATGCTGTCTAAATGCCCAGCCAATCGTAACCATTTTGATTTATTCATGGCTGTGATGTTCTCACACTAAAAGGCCATGTTACACGATCATATAACTTGCCGAATTCGATGGCGTACGCATTCATCGCGAACTAACAGACACGTCGAAATTTCGTAATTATCTCGCGCGGTGTATTACTGGCAGGCAGGCTCTGGTCATTGTGGTACGATTTTCGATAAACCAGGAAATATAAGTGAATATTTACTAGTCAGGGATTTCGAAGTGTTTAGTGTTCAGCAAAGATTGGCTCAGAGCTTCGAAAGAGTGTAAAGTCTGTGTGTGAGTGAAGCGGCCCTCTGAGTATTTGTGGTTGTGTTGTGTTGTGCCAGCGAGAAACTTCGAACCAGGGACCATGGCAAGAGGAGCAACGTTGAACCACTGACTCACTCGTGGTACTACAAACCTTGAGATTTTTTAATCCTAGGAGTTTCAGAATGTAGGCCTCAGACATTCCTACTAAAATCAACATTCCAGGAAGTGCACTTTGGCTTATTTGCGTCATCTTAAACATCTGCATTTTTGGGACTCGACATTGCTTTAAAAATGTGGCTGCCTTATCAGGAGATTCACATGCGATGGAGTCAGAGCGTTTATAGCAACCGTTATCAGTTGGCTAGATTCCGGATCATCTTCAGGTCCGTCTTTCTGTAACAAGTTTATATCAGTTCCTAGCGTAGTGTGACCCGACTATCTTGACGGGAATTAATCTTCATTTTGTTCGACAGTAACACAATTTATTCCAGCAGTATCAATACAAATCACATTAAAATTACGCAATTTATAATATTTCTCTTTAGAGTAAATTAAAAGTAAAAATTCCTTCACGGCGACTACCAAAAACACGTAAATAAAACCGAGCGTCTTACTCCAGACTCCTGCCACTTCCACAAGAGGCGCCACCATCACCTCGTTTTCATATCGTGCTACCAAGGTCTCCTACGTCGCACTCGCATAGCAAATTATGATGAGCATTGACTATTATATTAGGAGCAAACATTCGTGTGTTTTTAAACATAATTCTCGTGTGTTCTAATGGTGGTGCAATGTATTCAGTACAGCTGTTTCTCTGTCGTTCAATATCCTAGAAACAGAGGCAGCTCCTGAAACGTAGTGGCTTCATTTTTGGAATACTGAGCGATGGGTGACGTCCAGATAAACACAAAAACTTAGGACTTAGCACCTCGTATTTGATTCTGTGTAAAAATGTTGTTTTGAAATTGATGTTGCTAAAACTTCTGTCATTATTTACGAGATAAATTATTAGTATTAACTGCAATTATGAATTGTAAAATAGTATCAAAGATACTGGACTGAGAACTGTGTTTTAAGTCCACCCTGACGTCATATTTTCAGGGGCTTAAAATGTCGCGTTTGATACATTTCAGTACCTCTTCTTTCTCAATTCCTCATAGCGTCTGTTTCGATTCTGTCTCTGAGAGTTTGTTTTTGTTTTGTGCGGTCGAAATTAGGAACTCCATTACGACATCCAAATTCGAAAGATTGGATTGGAAGAGAGTAGCGACAATCAGTCGCTTCAACGTCTTTCCTCGAGACCTTCCGTGACACTCACAAAGCTTTCGCCTCGTAAAAGTTGTTTACGAGGCGAAAACTTAAGCCTTTCCAGATATAGAATGACGGTTGCCCTAGAGCAGTCTCCTCACTGCGACTGGGACCAATGAAATTCCAATGTGGCTTTTCGGAGCGTTTCCGACGTTATGGGGTGATTTCAGGTGTCGAATCGGATCGCCGCATTCAATTCAAAATTTAAGAACAGTTTTGTGTTGGGTTGGACTTCAAGTCGTACATAAACAGCCGATTCATTGCACTCTCTGAATATCAACATAATTGTGTCTTTGCATCAGCGTGTCTCAATTCGTGAATAAATGGAGTGATTTCAACAACAACAACAACAACAACTGTGTCGTCAAAAATTGCACCAGCTCAGCGACGTCTCTGCCCTCTCGCGAGCGCCGCTCCAATTAAGGCCTCTCCGTATATTCCCTGAGAGTCGGAGATCCTCGCCCACCGACTGACCTTATGTCAAGGTATCCTGAGAAAACCTTTAACCCTCTCCGCGCACCGAAGTAACAAACGTTTTAACCGCAACAGCGCCGGCCTAGCTACTGGGTTCGAACCCGTGGCTACATCAGCAGAAGGACGAGTGTGTGTGTGTGGAAGGACGGTTACATTTCCAAACCAACATTTTCTTGCATTTCTCCTCCATCATTTTCTCTCTGTATTTGTAGGTGTAATCGCCTGCATTCGGTAGGTTCTTGATGACACAAGTCGACATCTCGGATCTACAAACATTCATGTCTGCCGCCTTGTGCCTGCAATTTGAAATATTAAAAGTAGAAACACCATCCATCAGTATAATCTACACTCAAGACAATTTTTACCACATTTCGCAGACACAGTTACAGAAAATATGTATATATATATATATATATATACTTTTACTTTTGGGGTTCTAAAATATCAGAGATTTCGGTGTAGAATAAGAATAAAAGAATTATCTTTGGGAGTCGTAAAATGTTTTGCCCTAAAAATATCCATGTCTGATGGGCTGGCTCTGTCTTTGGGTTGAATGGGAAACTGCTTGAAGCGAAGGGCACAGCTTCCACCGAAATGTCGTTGCTTAAAATTTGTTTCCAGAAAACCTTAACAAAAATTCCCCCAATCGGAATTCAATGCACGATTGCCTCACCATATTTCAGAACAGTTCCCACGTGATCTTTCTTTCACTCATGCACATAAAACACCGGCCAAATTGCTATTATAAGGTAATATATTTTATTACATCATAATGAAGGTAGAGGTTACCACTATTTTAAAAGGCTGTGAAATGACTTGTGTTCTGGCTAGCGACGTTTGGTAAACTTCATTAAGCCATTAACTTCGGTCAGAATAATGAACTGAACCACACGCTTTTTTGGAGAGATAGGCGCGTCTTGTTTGAGACATGCGTCGATGACAATATTTCCCTCTTTCTGGAATATGTTTAAAAAAAAATTTGTCCCTCCAAAAGTAGTTCTGGAGAGGTTCTGCTACACGTAAGACAGACAAAACCAAAATTAAATTAATTTCCGTGGGATTTCTGGCTCTTGCACAAACAAGTATGAAGAAATTTCCCTTCTTGGATGTTTTTGGAGCTCCTTATCAACTCCGTCAACAGATTTCAGGAGACTGCGTGGTCAAACACGCCAAGAGACAGCCCTTTTGAAATAAACTTCCATCAGAAATGGGAACAAGAGGCGGTAGGCGTCGTTAAACCTGAAACTGGCCTAACACTTCGATGAAAGCGAAAGATTATGGCGATGCTGATGTGCTGAACGCCAGACACTTCCTGCCCGAGAGAGTGCCACTGATCAAAGAAACTTAGTCCAAGAGCTTCTTATTAATGCAGTCACAGCTTACGTCTGATTAGCATTCCTAGTCATTCGCCCTCCGCTTTATGGATTCAGCTTGACCGCAACATCGCCCTGCCTCCTTTCATTCTGCCCCCTATATCTCGCCCAATTTTCGCGCGTTTATTCGAGGCCCTGAGTAAGCAGGAGGAACCTCTGAAACGTCGGTCAGTTACTACGTCACTACAGGTCGCTGCATCCACAAGATCGCGGAAATCATTCACTTCCTAGTGCTTTTCGAAATTAACAGTTTGTGATTATACAGCCCTGAACAACCATACAAACAAACAAAGAAACAAACAAACCATCGATTTTCCTTGTCATTGAAACATGCGACACGGGTGAAGAAATCCTTCGGGTCATAATTATTACAGATGACGAAGATCATATCGTTGATGACTTCTGCGTTTAAATAACATTCATACACGTTCATGGCAGGGATTTCGGTCCACGTGTCATCTGCAGGGTCATACTTTTCGGTACTGAGTTCAAATGATGTCTCGTTCCATCCTCCTGCACACACACACATTCAGTAACAGGTCACAGCATATAAAAAAGCTGCCAAACGAAACTTATTCTAACCCCATTCAGTGGGGCCCGTCTTGATATTTATTATTCCGAGACCTGGCCACGAAATTTGTGGCCTTTATGGAGCCACAAAGATTCATTACCTTATTCACAAAAGTCGGTAGTTGAACCCCTCACACATACTCTAGTTCCTTAAAATATTTTAATATTATCCTTCCTTTTAAGACTATTATCACAAGTGCTATCTTTTCTTCAAGATTACCAATTACAAATTTCTAGATGTTTGTATTTCCCGTAATGTCGATGCTTCGCACTCCGATCGTCTTACAAACTGATTTACGCTCTTAAAATTGGTAATTCCGTAAAAGGAACGAATGAATTAAATACAACAAAGAAAATTCATTCCCTCTTGCATTGTCAGTATTAGCACCAGGAACAGCTACAACTTTATTTTCGTACTTGAAGCAAAGACTGCGAAGGGACTGCTTTAAACCATCAGCTTTTTGGGGATAACAGCACGGCAAACTGAAATTTCCTTGCTACATGAACAAAATATTTACCTTTAAAACTGGGACTCTGTAAAAAATGGGGCTTACGGTACTTGAGATACCACAAGAGATTATGCGATGTTAGTTAGTTAGTTAGTTAAGTGTTCTTTGTGGAGAATGTAATCTAAACCACGAATCGGGGTTAAAATTAAGGCCAAACTAACTCTGTAATGACGGGAGAAAAATTCTGTTCATAAAATCTCAGTCACTCAAAGAAAACCAGGAAAACATTTCACAATAGCAAGTTCTGTAGAAATGACAGAGCAGCATCACTCAGAATGTCCAGAGTTCTCACCTAGGGCGTACAGACAGCCGTGGAACGCGACGCAAGAAAAATTCATACGTCCAGAAAGCATTGGTGAGACGAACGTCCATCGGTCGGTTTCCGGGTCATAAACTTCCACCGAGTTTAGATAATTGAAAAGACTAAAATATCCACCAGCGACGTATATTTTGTCTGTAAAAACAAATTAGCCATATGACAAGATCTGTACACATATTTGTTTTAGGGAGAGGTATTAAACTGCTCCGTGCCGAGCACAAACATGGGACAATCCCTACTTAAATTTGTAAATCTATTAAGTCCCCCTTCGAGTCACAGAAACTGCACAGACACGGCCGTCTCTGTTCATCTGTTTCTTTGTTTCGAAAGCAGACCATCGGCGTGTCGGAGGAAATTAGTTTAACTGATAAAATTTAACATAAACAGCATAAAGTGCTTAAATTAATGCATAATGGAAATGATGGTAAGTTCCATCTTGTGTGAAACAAATTTTATTAAATTTGGTACCAGAGATGTACGGTACGAGCTGCTAAAAGGTGCTCTACATTTATAATACAATGTGCTATTTACATGAGATTATTAACTGTCTCTAAAACATATTGCATCTGCATTATTTGAGAGCCAATTTGATAGTTTGAGGGTTGATTGCATTCACTCCGAGTGTACACTAAAAGGCAGAAGACGATGCACAGGGACAGCTTATGAGAGCAGAAGAAACCATCACGCACTCAGAACTTCAAGCCGTCGCAGTCTGTGAAATAACGTAGTCCGTAGCACGGATAAAAGAAGAGATAATAAAAGAATATGGGACGATGGAATGACGGAATGACGGAAACTAAGATCAAGAGCGAAGAGGAATGCCTTGATGATGAAGGCCTAAGGTTCGTCTGAAACGTCGGCGGAAGCCAAACGACAGCCATCTTCGTACTCGCCGCCGTGAGAACCTCAAATCCCGCGATTCCTTCAACCGTTCTTACGATGTCACACGCGGATAGACAGACAGACGCCTCGCCTTCTGCACTAATTCACAAATTTCTGTTTCACAGGATTTACGTACCATTCAGTGCAGCCGCACTTGCATCGCTTCGCCCTATGTTCATGGGAGCGATCACTGACCACTGGTCCGTCTCGCAGTCGTATCTTTCAGCCGTTCTGTGATAAACATTACCAGAGAAACCGCCCATGGCGTACACTGCACCTCGTAGAACTGCCACACTTAAACCCCATCTGAAACGATAAAAGTACACGCTCTGCTATGCTCATTTATTGCTGATTCAGATGAATTTCCTCTCGCAGAAAGCAATTGTTAGTTCGTCATTGTTGAATCATAATTCAAATGAATTAACAAGAAAATCGCATTCTTAAAACCAACATTATCGCAAAAGTCCTCCGAACTATTCACATTTTGCACGATGCTCTTGTATGTGAGTGGTTCAATTTTACATCCCCTGCCCAGATTTATATCTTGACTAAGAGAGCGACTATCAGCTTTTGAAGAAGGACTCTGTTCCAAGGAGTTCCTTAGTTACGAAGCTGCATCTTACCTTCGGACATTCATAGGCGCCACCTCGCGGCATGTCTTCGTAACAGCGTTGAAGCAGAAACATGAGCTTAAGAATTCATCGCCGTCGTGACCACCGACGACGTAAATGTCGAAACCGACCACTGCCGTGCGATGGGCCATTCGCGGACCGATCGAGTCGACCACCTCCACCTGCACAGGAAGAACAGATTATGGCTTTATGTTTCTTTGGGTCATTCGGTCTATTGAAGTGAAGTCCTTACATTAGAGGCCAAGCGACAAACCACCGGAGCAGAGGTGCAACCCCCAACAGTGGACCGAAATTGCTACCCCGTGGAGGGAGGCACTCGACAAAGACCGTGAGAAATTAACTTGGAGCGAAGGTGGAAACAGGAAGACTCGAAGAGAAGCTCTCGTCAAGTTCGACAGACAAACGTAGAATCAATTTCTGATCAACAGCTGACATTTCAGGTTCGTGCGATGGCAAAGACAGATGTTGGTGTTTTGGGTTTTATCGACGCAAAGCTGGAGGCAGTAGGTCCGCCACCCCACCCCAAAGCCTTCTAATTCATGAGGCGTGACCACGCAGATGGCCAACATCCACACCGCCCAGTGCTTCATTTGTTACGTTGAAAGCCACTGACGATCAACGATGTCTAAAATCAGCAGACAGGTTGCCATGACAGTTGAAGTAGGACGCTTATTGTAAACGGTATTTAAGTCAAACTTCTCATCCTTCGTCGATTCCTATTAGAACTTACATTGTACATGAGACTCAGCATTTGAGTAATTTATTTATTTACTAGAGCAGGGCGCTCCTTTCGGAGCTCCTAGGGGCCGTTGGTCAAGTTTGTAAAACGCAACCAATCTTGTGTAAGAACATAAACTAAACCCCCCAAATTGAGGGTTAAAACAATTGACAAACCCCCTTCTAGGGGGTTGGTTGCGTTTTGAAATCTTAAGTAACACGCAAAATTAACTCCCATTCGGTGGTCAAGTTTTTAAAACGCAACCAACCCACCCCCCCTTCGGAAGGGTTAGTTTAGTGTCTCATTCAAGTGTTTTAACCCTTGAGTAAGAAACTAAACTAAGCCCCCCGAATGGTGGTTAAAACAACTGACCAACCCCTCTTCGAGGGGTTGGTCATTTTTTTAATACGTAACCAACCCCTCATTCGGGGGGGTTGGTTGCGTTTTAAAATCTTGAGTAAGACACTAAAGTACCCCCTTCGGGGGGTTAGTTTAGTTTCTTATTGGATGAATATTATTATTAGTATCAGATTATCTTGTCGGTGTTGGCAACGTCTTTTTCACTTTTCTTCATTTCTTAAATAGTTTTATGTCGCTGTTCGGAGGCGATGTGCTGCTTCTGGAGCAGTGATAATGCGACTGGCTTGATAGTTTTTGATTTCTTTGTAGTGAAGCGTTATTTGTTTACTCAGCATTGTTGTGTTCCACAACAATGCCGAGTAAACAAATATAAGGTGGAATTGTTGATGACGTCATTTTTTGACGACAACGACTAATCACAAATTTTTATAAGGAGACTAGAGCAGGGCGGTCCTTTCGGAGCTCCTAGGGGGGTGTGTGTCAAGTTTGTAAAACGCAACCAACCTTGGTTAGTCCCGAAGGGGAGTTAGTTTAGTGTCTCATTCAAGTGTTTTAACCCCTGAGTAAGAAACTAAACTAACCCCCCCGAATGGGGGGTTTAAACACTTGACCAAAACACCGAAGGGGTTTGGTTGCGTTTTAAAATCTTGAGTAAGACACTAAACTAACCCCCGTGTATAAACAAATATAAGGTGATATTGTTGATGACGTCATTTTTTGACAACGATGGCTAATCCTTTCGGAGCGCTTCTTGTAATCTGATATTTTACTTCTTTACGTCGCTGAACAGAGGCCAACAGTTCTTGGTTAGTCAACTTTCTACGTCCAAACCCACCCTTGCAAGTCTTCTTTTTTTCTATTCTGTTTTTTGTTGAATAGTTCTGATGTTTTAGTTCTTTACGTCGCTGTTCAGAGGCCAACAGTTCTTGGTCAGTCAACTTTCTACGTCCAGCAACTCCATTGCTAATCTTCGTCTGTTTTTTCTTTTTCTTTTTCTCTCTTCTGTTCTTGTTGTATACGTTTTTCTATATTTATCAATGTAACTCTCCCTTCGTTTTTCTTTATTTATTAAATAGGTCTGATGGATTAGTTCTTTACGTCGCTTTTCAGAGGCCAACTGTTTTTAGTCAGACAACTTTCTACGTCCAATCCCACACTTTCAAGTCTTCGTCTGTTTTTCTACAAATGTCGTTAATATGGTCTCGTTTATCGATGTAATTCTTCCTTCGCTTCTCTTTATTTCTTAAATATGTCTGATGTAGTTTTTACGTCGTAGTACAGAGGACAACTTTTCTAGGTCAGTCAGACGTTTTAAAATCTTGAGTAAGACTCTAAACTAAGTCCCCCGAATGTGGGTTAAACACTTGAACAACCCACGTTTTGGGGAGGGTTGGTTGCGTTTTAAAATCTTGAGTAAGGCACTAAACTAACCCCCTTCGGGGGGTTACTTTAGTTTCTTTTTGGTTGAATATTATTATTAGTATCAGATTACCTTGTCGGTGTTGGCAACGTCTTCATTCACTTTACTTCATTTCTTAAATAGTTTTATGTCGCTGTTCGGAGGCGATGTGCTGCTTCTGGAGCAGTGATAATGCGACTGGCTTGATAGTTTTTGATTTCTTTGTTGTGAAGCGTTATTTGTTTACTCGGCATTGTTGTGTTCCACAACAATGCCGAGTTTGTTTATAGTTGACATTGTTGATGACGTAATTTATTGACTACAACGACTAATCACAAATTTTTATAAGGAGATATATTCTCTTTAATTCATGACTTTGGAGGTTATCTTAAAAAGCGTTCACTGCAATGGAAATAAACGATCACGAAATAAAGAGGCTAAGAGGTCCTTGTAAGTAAGTTTAGCAAAAAAGTTGTCAGTGGAACCACGGTTCCGGAGAATTTGGCGTAAATACGTCTTTAAGGAAAGGAAGTTTATATATTGGCTTTATTCTAAATATTATTATAAATGTAATGTAAGGTAAGGATGTAGGTAACCATTGTTGTTTATTTGTTGATAAACAGATGACGTTTCCAAGGTAACATAACAATGAAGTTAAACTTTTTCGTAACAATTTTTCGTAACACATTTTTGCCGAATGACACTGACCCTAAAATATAGACGTATTTACGGCAAAAGAGGAAAAGTAGTTTTTCTCAAAGGCGTCATTTAACAAGGCGCGGTAAGAATAGAATTTTGTGCAACTCACCACAGTCCACCGATCTGCTCGTGCGTCGTAGGCTTCGATCACATCTGTCGGCCTTTTATCACGACACCCACCAATAGCAAACAGAATGTCCCGTCGGTTTCGCGGACGGGCAATCCTTGGTGTCACGAGGTCCTTGTCGTCCTTCGACAAACTTTTCACGTCGTCCAGGAATGTGAGCGTCTCCGAGATCACGGGTTTGCACTCCTCATTTTCCGTCACGTGAGGGTGCTTTGACACCTGTTGCACAGTTCAATGTGGACCTTATGAACTTTTTTGGAAGAAATGGAATGTTCCATTGCAGAGGAGACAAGAAATTCACACATGATTTGGTTGGGAACTCACCGAAATAGATTATGGTATATAAAGGAAATGTGTTTTTTCGTTTATTTAACGACGCTCTTAACAAATGCACAGGTTGTGGAGAGAATCGAAAACAAAGTTAAATAGATCTTAGAGAAAAATATTGAAAAGTGTTTCAATCGAAATTTAAATACTTCAGTAAGTGTTCCATTTTGAGTTACATTCAAAAATTGTAATTTATTTCTTGTCTCTCTCGTACGAGATCCACATTCTTTTTGATTCGATAACTTTAATTAATTGTCAAAATTACGTAGCATCGAAAGAAAATTATGACAATTAGTTTCTTCGAGTGCCAAGGGAGGCAACTTTCTGCATGTTGATGGTTGGGTGTAAGGCCCGTCAACACAACCGCGTGGGGTTATGGGCTCGATGTCTATTACGAGCCATTGCATGTTTCGACCTTAATTGGTCATCATCAGGTGGTTCTCTTTAAGTGTTGGAAATTAGTATATAGGAATGCTAAACTGTAAAGACACTTGAAGCAGATAACGTTTTCATGAACCCGTCCAATTGTTTCACGCGTTTTCGTAAGAGGTGAGTGGCTGAAATCACAGGGTATTTGACCTTGAATAGAAACATTTTTCTCTTAATTTAAAGCGCATGATGAAATGGAAGAAAGAATATCATAAGTTATAAGGCTGCTTCGTGAGATGACGGTTAAAATATTTGAATGTTAAAGTCATCTATGAGTTTGAAGCCCCTGGGGTAATTTACTCTTGGAGGTAAAACGAATCTATCTTATTGAACGTTTCGGATATCTGTTGTCCCTATATGGTAAATCAGCTGAAGATTATCATGCTAAGTGTTCATCGTCGGAGATACTTGAAATTATTAGAACAGCTAAGATAAGCTTCTTATGGCAATAGGATCTTTGGTTAAGTTGAACGCTGCGTCAGAAGACGTGATTAATCTGTTGGAGGATTTTCCTATTCGAGCTGAGTGGACGTTTGAATGTGGTTAACGGTGGAATGCTGTAGTTGAACTGATCTTAATTAACGCTGAGACTGTAATAAAAGATTGTAGCGCAGACGGACTGTCAAACTTAAAGACGATGAATAAAAGGCGATTATTAACTCGAACAACATTTCTGCATAAAAGGACGAATCGAATATTTGTTTTGCACATACACACATGCACATGCGAGCGTGTTAACAGCAGCATTAAACAGGTAGTTACTGTAACCATGGCAACTAAGTTAATCTGGGGATTTCTTACGCAGGATATTTTGCTCTGATTAAGGCATTCAAATCATTGTGTACAGTCCGCAGACCACGAGAAAAGCCCTGCAAGCAATGCGATATAGGCGCATGCGTAAGATTTCGCGGTGAGTGACGACCCATCCTAAAAGCATTCGTTCCACAACCACTGAACGTACAACAGACGACAGGCTTTCATGTGTTCTAATGGGTGCAGCTTTAAGATAACCTCACAGCGGCACAGCGATTAATCCATAATATTATCAGAACACATTAGAGGTGCATTCACTACACGCTACTCTTAACTGCTTGATGTTTTCAGTCTGTGTGTAGTAGTGTTAAACTCTGACGTATCACACTCCCCACCAATAGCAGCCCTCTAGTCCACCAGGCAGTAAACATTCCACCCGCACCGACCAGAAACCACTTCCCAAAGCAGGGCTTTTCCCCTGGTCTGCGGACAGTAGTTGTTATTGTAAGATTTTAAACAGAATCGGAATGTGTCGACAGATTCTGTTAAAGCTCATCAGTATTAAATCTGATGAACATCCGTTTAGACGTTCTCGAGCTGGAAATGCCAATGGACAGACAGACAGACGTGCTTACACGTGACTAAGCGATAGGCTCACGATTTTCATTAATTGGTTACGAAAACGTGTGAATATGGAATTTAAAATGCGGGCTTCACTTCCGATAAACATCCACGATTTCAGGGGCATACTGACCTCTTCCTTGAAATACGTTGTATCAAGTAGTCCAAGTCTGACGCCCATCAAAAGACCCGCGATTTGACCTTTCCTGTTGTCCGGGTCGTGGTTGATCCATCGGAGAATGCACTCCCACACAACTTCCTCTTTCTTCACGTTCAGTTCCTCGGCCTCGATTATCTCTTGCAGCTCCTCTACAGGCAGTTCCAAAAGTTCTTTGCTCTGCTGAGACACTTCCACGAAGTTGCGTTGAACGAAGCAACGAGCGTGACTCTCAAGGTCGGCGCACAAGTGTAACCTGCGACAGTGAGGGTAAGAGCCGACTCAGAATCGATCTCCTTCGGACTCTCACACATTGTAACACTGCAGCAAGAACTGGATTCTCAAATATTTGCACACCACAGTATTTCGCCTCCAGTTTTGACCTTAGCCCTTGAAGTCCGAATGAGCGAGACTGAGAGTAGACACGTGGAGAGGCTACAACGATGGATGCTCCGTTTAACCGGGGCAAAATAGAAAGTTTTCGGCTCTGAAGGTTCCCAGGCAATGCCCGATCGTCCTCGTGATAAGATTATAGGTTGAAACAAGGGCACGGCGTACGCAAGCGAAGAAGGCAGTGAGATGAGGAGTGTATAATTTTGTATTCTGGCCTTAACCTTGGCGAAACGACGTTGTGTTAACTGTGTGTGTTAATCCAGAGAAACCTCGTGTAACCGCACTAAATGGGGGGAACCACGGGTCTGACGAGCGAGGGAAAGTGGTCATGGATATGTACAAATAGTAGAGACTCAATACAGATTTTCCTCGTCGGCGGATGATGCGGGCGTGTCGAACGCAAAAGCCGACGGCAAAAGTCACCCGTGAGCGCTGTTCGAGGGAGTCCCTGTACTAAAAGAGTGAATTTATAAGTCATTCTGTCCATCGCATGAACTGGAGGTTCTGGTGTGATTCTGCCGATGTCAGTTGATTTGCTTGCTGTGTTGTCCTGAACAAGAAGGTTCAGCGTCTATGGGAACCAGCGTCTTTGTCTTTGCCCGATAATAACCAATTCTCTAAATGTCCTGAAGTGTTCATAATAATCAGCAAAATCTGGAGTGAGGTTAGATCAATAAACTGCACCGCGTGGACATCGCTTTAAACGCTCTCGCCGGTGGAATCCAATCGCAACCGATCTGGTTGAAATTCGGTCTCTTAATGCGGGAATCGGATAATCGAGGCTCGGTTGCCAGAGGTTTTCCCGTATGCAGAAAAATGTGGGGCTGAATGTTGATTTTGTTGTTGGGAGGATTATGTAAGAAGCAACGAATTCCGCAGAGAAAGAAAGAAAGAAGAAAGGAATTCGAGAGGAAGACAGATTTAATTATGACCTTGCAATAGATCGCGATTAACGTTCCACAAGTTGAAATTAGTCATCTTCTGGTCATAATGACGATCAAAACATATGCAGTTAAATCAGAATATTTAAATTACAGGCACATTAATAACAAAATGCCAACGCATAATAATTTGTCCAGTCCTCAGTCAGAGGTTTTAATCTCCGACCCGGGACTCGGCTGCTCTCTTGAGTAAAGGTGATTGGCTCCAGCGACGAAAGCTGGCGTCACAGCAAATGACAAATGAACATCAATTACCTTGCGAACTGCATGTTGCCGATACAGTTGTCGATGGCCATCGCGTCCATGAGGAAGTCGCAGCAGAGTTTAGAAACGTCCGTAATACACAAGTACTCAGCCGTCTCGAGCAGCTGACGAGCGTTGTCGGAGCGGATGTCCACCTCGCGAAAATAAACATAATCCAGTATCTGGGTCATCTCCTCCGAGCTGACTCCGTGGAGGAGAACATCAGTCACCTCATTGGTGTGCAATGTTGTCGTAAAGAGAGTCCTGAAACGTCGATTTGGAGAAACGGCGAGCAGAAAATTACAAGTCATGCGCATAAAGTTTAAGTTTTTATGAGTCACGTAGCCAAATAAAAGTATCCTTACGTCAATGTGGTGGATGAATTTTTGTTATCTGAATAATTAAAAAATTCTCAGAATGAGTACGAATGGGACCAGATTAACTGCGAGAGGTTCAAAAGCGGGCGAAGGCTTAAAAGAATTTAACCTAAAAATCGGAAAGCAAGCAGCGAAAATTTGTACTATAGAATGGTCACCCTCGTTTCTTACTTACCCTTGACTCCTTCAAGAGATATCTTAGGTTATAACAAATACTACAGAAATTTTAAAGCCAACGCAAATATTTCAACACACATCGCGGGCTGTACATTCCACTGATTGATCGGTTCGTAATATGAAATCTATTTGTTCTGCCAAAAGATTTTCCCGACAATAAACAACTTAAAAGAGAAGCCGATGTTTCTACGAGGCCTTTAAGAAATTATCACCAACCAGCAAACAATTTCCTATTACAAATTAAGGGATTTGCAGTGCAAGACAAACGGAAAGATTTGATAGTCTAAAAACTGAAAGAGGGCACAGCTTGTAACAAGACGTGAGATACGTCTCTTGGAAGACAGAATCAATGGCTCGTGGTTAAAATTCATTTCTCATTTTGAGAACTCGCCGCAACTTTATTTAAAACACAAGCAGATTAACGTAAGCACAAATTCTCGAACGATTCTCCCTAAGAATAAAACAATTCTCCCGTAGATCTCTGTTATAGTTTATTTCAGACAGAGCGACACACAGCAGCTTTCAATGTTCCGGGCAGTACCAACTTTCTTCTGGACTTTGTCTGTCGTCTTTATGTATTAAGACGAAGACGTTTTGGAAATGGATTCTAATTCTCCTTCCAGATCGATTGACTGTCACCTTGGTACAACCGCACTTAAAAATTAGTACAAAAACCACTACGTCTTCTGGGATGTTGCGTCGTATTGTCTTGTAGAAATTATCGGACGTTTCAGAGGTGCTTACTGCCTCCATCATCAGGGAAAGAAGGCAATAAGTACGTCTGAAATGACACTCAGTTTCTACGGCGCAACGTCCAGAAGACATTCTTCTTCTTCTTCCTCTCCGCCGTGTGATTTCATGACAACGAACAAATAACAAAAGACATTCAGCCTTATAACAATGCAGGTTTCTGCAACAAAGGGGATAAACTGGGATACTGGGAATGACCCGTTCTTCAAGTGCCTGAGCACTGCGGGTCCCAACTTTTCGTTGGCTTCATATATAGACATTAGGTAGGACTCCTTGGACGAGGGATCGGCCCGTCACAAGGCCTCTACCTGTACACAGGACAGCACAACAAAGAAGAACGCGGACAAACATCCATGCCTTGAGTTGGGTTCGAACCCACGGTCCCAGTGTCCGAGCGGCACAAGGCCCACGCCTCAGACCGCGCGGCCACTGCCGACCCAAGGGGGTAAAACATTTCACACACGAATCGACGTCTATCATGTCCTTACTTCACGTGTTAATCAACTACGTCAGTAAATTAACAAACCTGAAATATTCGCTGTCCATCGACAGAATCAATCTGTGGACTGGAAAGACACCGCCGTCGTCCAACCTCAACACCGCGTCACAAAAGAGGTTCCTCTCTCTCAGCTCGTTCAGAGGGACCAATGTTTCGGTGCACTTGCACCTGCCGCCGACTTGAGAACAGCTGAGACTTTGGTTTGACTCCATCCCCTGAAAAGACAGTCCATCGCTGTTACAGGTTTTTCTTCACACTGACGCGTGCTCACATCAACTGAGAGTGACTGAGTAGAAACACGATACTGAGAAGAATATCTGGTCCTGCGAGAGAGTTACTGGCAAGGGAATGGTGAAAATTGCTTAATATAGAACTTTATAGATTTTTTCACGAATTAATAAATTGTAGGCTGTCAGATCGAGGGTGATGCACACCTCTCGCCCCATCCGTGCACTCCACATGCCCAGCCCATCTCACTCTTCTTGGCTTAATCACCCTGAAGACGTGACTGATTCAGTCAATAAGGCATGCCAAGTATTTGTCATTACTCGCATAAATTGAAATCTTCTTATATGTAAACTACGTAGACATTACGTATAAAATATCAATGTAATCTATAAAGTCTTAGATGCCTCTACTCTGGTGAACCGATTTTAAAAAAATTACGAAAAAATATTCCATTGAAATTGCGTGACCTTTGATGCAGGACCAGGCAGTTAAATAAATTTTGGAAAAAAGAAGGCTACGCCTTTTCATAAGCATAAAATTTTCGAGTTCTTCTCTCTCTGTAGAACTAAAAGTGCTTAAGAGCTTACGTGATTAAGGACTTTCCTGCCTAAGTTACACATTTATATAAACCATGAGCGCAATACGTCACTTAAATTTATCAAATGAACGCGAGAATTACAGTTGGGAACAGTCACAAAAGCTCTAATTTGTTCTAACGCATGCGTAGATCAGGAATAAATCACGCTACTCACACACTGCAATGTGCAAGATATTCTGTGAATAGTCGACTGGTACTCGTCAAAGAAAATAGCCCACTTCCTTTTCTGAACCAAAAGGTTCATCATCGTGTTCACAAAATCCAGCCACCGGGTTCTATCCTGAGCCAGTTCGCTCCATCGAGTCCCATCTCCCTAAGATCCATCTTAATGTTATCCTCCCACTGACGCCGAGGTCTTCCCAGAGGTCTCCTCCCTTCAGGCCTTGTAAACACTCAACTCACCCTAACAACATCGGGTGAGGAGCTCGTCATTCACTTTTCTCTGTTACCCGTCCCACCTTCATTTTGGGTCCAAATATCTTCCTTGTCAGAGCCCCTCAGTCTAAGTTCCTCCCTCAAAGTGAAAGACCACGTTTTGCACCCATAAATTCTTTGCACTAAACAATAGCAAACATTCCCCGGATTTAATCTGCTGATAATGGGAGGGAGATTCATCGATAATTAGGCTTGTAAAACCGAAATAAAATTTCTTCAGAGTTCCCTAAAACGCTTTAAAATGTCGATGTATCAAGAGACGTAAAGTGTTGGAATTATTGTTCAGAATACAAACCCCACTTCTTAAGATCCATTTATTTTTATTAAGATTCTGGGCTACGAAAAACTTTTTATTCCTTTAAAATTGTAAAATGTTAATTGCCTACTGGAATATTGTTTAACTATCAATGATGCCGTGAACAAACAGAAGTCAATCTAATGTCACTTGAAATTGTGTTAAAAAAGTTTAATTCTCTTACACGAGTTCACAAATGCAGATGAAAACATTAAATGTGATGAACATTAATAATAAATAGGAATCCCTTACCTCAAACTTTGTTCAGTTGTAAGAGACCACGACGTCCACCGTCAATGACCGATCTAATCTAAAATATAACGCAGAGAGTTGAGGGCAGTTTCACAGATTTCTTAATAATTCTTATATAAGATAAGAACTTGTGATATTCTAAAAGGATTTTAACAGCACAAAATTATCTACTCTACGACGCACTTTTTCTACAAGCGAATCACAGCTCAGCTCTTTCCACAATGACGAAAGTCGGTTGTTGACGACGATAATGAAACAACAATGTCGAATAAACAGATGACGTTTTCTTGGTAACAAAAATTCCGAGTAAATAGATGTTCCTTAGGTAACCATTATTGTTGATTTGTTGATAAGCAGATGACGTCTCCTAGGTAACATAACAATGACGTTAAACTTTTTCGTTAAATTTTTGCCGAATGACACTGACCCTAAAATATAGACGTATTCACGTCAAAAGTGAATTACTCTAACTTATAATTTGGTTACATTCAGTCATAATACTAAGTAATTTCCCTATAAGAAGAGAACACGTTTAAAAATAATGAGAAGATTGCAATTTCATTGCCCTTATTTAAAAATAACGCCTGGCTTCAGTATAGTTGATTAATTTTAAAGATGATTTTTGAGGGGCCCATCGCCCCTGGGTCAGAGAAAACGTTTCCCCCGTTCGAATCCCGGGGAAGATGTTTTCTGTTGTTCGGATAGCGACCACTAGGGACGAATGGCGCTAAGGCAAATTCTGTTCTTGATCCTGGGAAATGATTCGACTGACTAAGGTCACAAGCCCGAAAACTGTCTGAGACCCAGAAGATGAATTTGTAAGGACCCGTCGTATTTCCCCTTAGTAAATACCGCAGAGTCTACCGGCCATGTGTAGACTCGAAATTGAGGGTTGACATTTCTTTACTCGTTCGCTTGTGACCCGTGAAGAAGAAACATGGCGCGATTATTCCATAAGACAAATGAGAGAACACAAGAAGGTCAGAACTCGGGGGAAAGTGTCCTGAGTTCGATTTCCTTCAAGGGCGTATCCTTTAACTCCGAAACTAATCGAGAGAAAACAATGGCGCCATGATCAGAGTTTCTCTGCTTCGAAGAGGTGATTACGGAAACGGAGGCCTCGACACTGGGTTCGACTCCTGACAAGAAGAATGGTTTTTGTTGACAGGAACGCAACTGCTTTAAGAGAGCGAAAATCTTTCGTTTCGGAGAGGAAGTTACAGGATCTAAGGTCACAGACCCGAGTCTCTCTTAAGAAAACACCATTCATGCGTAAGAAACGCTTTGCTGGAAATGGTAAACAGAGCCTCATAACTAAAACGAGGGTTTGGTCGCGTCGGAAGACTTGACGGTCTGCGAATTGGCGCGGGGGGGGGGAGGTTCACGCCAGCTGAAGGCCTTAATGATTTGGGGTTGGCGGGCCGTCCTCCTTCTGAACTATACTCTTGTATTTGCCTTACAACAGATATGTATCTCCATCAAGATCATCTGTAGAAACAAAATTACTAAGAATGAATTAAATTCTGCTGAGTCCTCTGGTCGAGCTGGCCTCAGACCTGCTCTTTCTTTCCAGAGATGGACAAGGTCTGAGGCTAGTCCAACGAGGGCTAAGTTTTCTGTCCTTCTCTTTTCTACCTGAAGACAGGAGATTCAGCTTTCAAAATGCTGTAATTTTATAGTTATACAATTCAAAACCAAAATGTTATCTTTCTTTTCTTCAAAGGATATACTGATAATCGAGGACTTTGATTATGCCAAACTGTCACAATTATGAAACAATTTTTAAATGTTAAAAACCAGAAGAACTTTGGAGCTGCTTTGTTGTAGCACCGAAGTTGCTGAAATTTGAACATATATACACGTACATGGCTAAATTATTTTCCCCACGAACGAACTGGCCTTACCTTTTTTCTGGCGTAAATCACAGTTTAGCACAGCACCATTCTCACTGTAACATCATGACTAATAACTTGACCCATGTCATTCTTTCACCTGTACAGCAGATGGTTATTTTTATAATAAAACTATAAATCTAAATTTTGGTCATAAATGGAGCCTTAATGTTTCTGCGCTAGATTCCTCAATCATCATAACTTTCTTTTCTGTCAAAGTAGCGGGGCTGTAAGAGTTTCAGATGATCATATCATCTAAGAATGATTGTGATGTGTGATTTCTGAGAGAGACCCAGGTTTCCTATCAAGTACCAAAAATCTGTGAATGGGGCTAAAGGGGTGGGACATACGTGAATGTTCATGTTGTCATTAATTATTTAATCTAAAAATATCAAGGCCAGGTTCTGGGCAACACCTCTGTCAACATTTTTTATATCAGGGATGGTATAAGATTACCTACACTTAAAAATTATCTCAAAGAATAAAGACAAATTCAAAATTTTTGGGAAATGTTCTAAGAGGACTGCATAGAAACACATAGAAAGAACAAGACATTACTCTTCAGTAAACACTAATCTCTTACAAGGTAATGAGAGGAAGTCTCATTAATAAATTATAGATCATGTGAAAAGATTACAGGATCCAAATTTGCAACATTAACGTCGGATATTACAAAATGTTTACAGCCTTCAGCTACTAATAAATTCAATTAGTGCGCACATAAAACCTCATAATCCATGTTAATGTAATGCAGTAACATAAGAATTGCACTATTTATTCACTGTATTTAAATCTCTATCAGTCTCCCTCTTGTGTGTTTTCCTTTCACTTTTATGTTTAATTCCTTTACTGTCATCATCTCTTTGTTCATTCTTAAAATGAGTCCATATGATTTTATTTTATTTTTAGTTAATTTGTAAGTTGACTTTACGACCTGTGTATTCTTCATATTTCGTATGAGTTATATTTAACACATTAATATTTTACACTGTTGTACGTACAATATAGTACTGTATAGTTTACTTGATGTACTGAATCAAATGCGGTACCAACTATTTAATTCAATGGTGCAGAGACTTTGAAAAGCTACTGAACATTCAGCCAATCAAGCAATTCCCTACATTTTACAAAAACTGAAGATTCATTACTATTCTTATAGCAGCCTGCCACTGATCCCAATCCTGAGCCACCTAAATCCAGTTCACACCATAGCACCATATCCGTAAGTTCCATTTTAATTGTTTTCGTCCCATGTACTCCTAGCTCTTCCAAGTGGGCTCTTCCATTCAGGTTTAACAAGCAAAATTTTGTGAATATATTTCATTCTGAAAATCAACAAATCAAGTTTCAATTTGGATTATTGATAACAGAAAAGACTCCAGCAGGAATAATTGTTACAACATTTTTATACCTTAGAAAAAGAAATTAGGTTTTAGGTACAAAAAGGATTTGTGCTTCACAGTATCGACCTACCATCACATCGTCATCACAAAGGCCCTTGTAATAACAACAGAGTGGAGCACTTACAACCTGAAGTGATGGCTTCTGAGGCAGAAAATGCAGAGTCAGTTAACGACGTTCAAGTTTGTCATTCGCAGCATCACCAACAGATGGTTGAAGCACACATGGGAAGAATGCTACAAGGTAAGAAACTGTCGCAGTTAAGCTACTGTAGTCATATGCCAGATTTACAGCAGCTGTTCATTGTCAAGACTTCAAATTTATGCCAGTCATGCGAGATTCTTACGCACAAACCTCAAAATTAGTTCCATATTTCAGAACAGTATTTGCTGACACATTCTGATTGATAGCTGACTCATAAGAACTGGTAATACATTAAACAACACTTAATTACTGAACTTTGAAACTAATCTAATCTACTGGTTGGTTGTGGCAAATACAGTATGGAAATGGGTAAAACACTTGAACAGGATGTTGACATTAAAGGTACAACAGGCTTAAGATGCACCATATCTTTTGTCTACTGAAACTGTTATGATGGATGTCAGTCTCATATTCCCAGGGTTATACATTATCTCCATTACATGTCAATTCTTTAATTCAATTCTTTATTATTATTTGTGTGCTGTATCAACAGCCTGATGGCCAATTACAGATACAGCACAGAGATGTGCTCACGAACACAATAAAACATCACATTAATAAAGTTCAATATTAGTCTGATTAGAAAATATAGCAAATCAATAAAAAGTTTGGTCTAGAGAAACGAAGTTGCAGTGGCCAGCCAGCCATGTCAGCCCCTGGGCTGTCAACATTTCAGATTTTTCACTGCCACACAATACCACTGACATCAACATATCATTAGTGCCAGGGTGGGGGAGTGTAAGCCCATAAACATAAGTTTCCAAGAAGTGAAGAATAGTTTTCAGAAAGTTGTGACAGATTTGGTTCACTGATTTTTTCAAAAATGTATAACACAATTTAGACATGACCTTATGGATGAAGTTGTGGTTTTGATATGAAAGTATAGTACCAGACTGCTTATATAGAAGACTTGGGAACCAAGGCTTTTCAGGATTTCTTTATTTTCGAATTTAATTTAGAATAACACTCATCGAATACCTTCAAAACCAGTGGTTAGTAATTTTAAACATTTTTTTAATTTTTATGTAGTGGTGGCTGTTTTGAACATAGCATCATTGAGTTGTTTTGTTGTTGGTCTGAATTCAATATTATATCCCACGTTTGCTTTATTGTTGGTGGACTAATCGATGTTAATGTTGGCATTGTATTCAGAATTTCAAATACAATGTAATTTCCTGTATTCGGCTCTTGGTTTAAAGTTTGATATCTACCCATTTACCCCGCGTATATCTCTATTGGGCTAGGTTAGATTATTAGGGTAGACACGTGTGTCTGCATAAAATTTAGGCTTTCTGGGTGGTCAGTTCTTGCATTAGGTAGGCACCTGCACATCAGTCTATGACGAATTACTGCACATATAATAGGATTTGTTTCATGCAGTGTGCACGAAGTATACAAAATGCCACGAAGTAAATCTAATAGGAAGCCGTTTGTATGTCATTTTCAGCGTTCTCGTCTATTAATTTTTGGCTTCTGTGTTTGTTTAATTCTGCGGTTTATAATTTAGTTTAATTTAGACATTACGCTCATGTCATCATTAGAACATTGAGGTTATAAGATTCTGAAGAAGTTAATCTTACTGCGTGCGCTCTGGTGGCAAACGTTATCTTGGGGCAGCTGAAACTTTTTCGATCAATTCCAAGCCACGACCTGTGGCTATACTAGTATCCCTGGTTTCAGCGGTAATGGTGCCGTGGTGATGTTAAGTCGCAACAAAATTGTAACATTTTTAAATTAGGTATGTAATACTGAGTGTGGATAATGATTTTATACTTTATTATGTGTACTTGATTTGCAAGAAGTGCGTAATCATATTTGTAACCTTTTTTATTGTCCAAAGCCTTGTGGGAAAACTTTGAATATTATTTTGTCCTCAATTACTTCATGAAGCAATTTGACAAACCTGTCTCCTTCTTTCCTTTGTGAGGGATACAGTTTATCGGGAAACTTGTTATATACAGATCAGTTATGAATGGAATATTTAAACCTTAGAATCAAAGTATTTTCGGCTAGTAGAAGTAGTGCCCATGACCACCTTTCATTTTTAAAAAGCCCATTCTGGTTAGGGCTTGCTACACAAAGAAATCAGTACTGTATGAATAGTTGTATACATATACATCAGTAAAAATAGTATAAGTATGTGAGAATATTGTGGAAGTGAAACTTATAAAAATGCAAAGGTATTTTTAGTGCATCGTAGTAAGGTAATGTCTTACATTTTTATGGACATAACCCAGTCATAAGAATAATGATGTGGTTGCCAGAATGAGGAATTTTGCATTTGAATGCATATCACCTGACACTGCAGACCTTAACTGAACCAAGCCAATGTGGGATGAAAAAGAGTTTTTATAAATATTTTAAGTCTGTAGTGCTTTGTGTTTTCAGGTGATTATAGTAACAGTCACCTAGGATGCAGCGACGAGGAGGGAAGCGGATTCGGATGGATGATCCTCCACCACCAGAATATGAGTCACCAATGACACCACTAGATGGAAGTGGAACAGAATTGCAGGAGCCATACACCTCTTACACCCCCTACAGCAATCAGCCTGCCACCCCGCTGCTTACAGGGCATGTCAGGAATTCTTTTCCTTGTTTTTTATTTCCAGTTTCCGCTTAATTTTATTACTTCATAAAGCTTATGTTGCATCATGTCCATGTGTTTGTGTGTCTCCACTTAATAGCTTTATAACCATTTTGGATATATTCATGTAACTAGGTACAAACTTAATCCCACTAGTGGACATTCTTAATATAATGGATGCGTAATGAATTATAAACCTTAGGTGCCCATATTACAGGTCTGATATGTATGGTAATAGTGAATACAGTGAAGCAGCAACAAACACTTTCCAGCTATGATGAGACAGGCCAGTATGCTGCTGCCCCTCCTCCAGGTTGGTACAGTCAGATATTACTCTGGTGTTCTTTTTGTTTATCCTCCTGTAATTTCTGAAAAGGAAGGAAATGCGTGTGCTCACTTTTTTGTCTTTCCCACCTTTTAACTTTTGAACTAGATGAGATGTGAGGTTCTTACAGATGGGTATCTTTTGGGATGTGTTGAAGGCAGTGAGCTTTTTTGAAACATAAACTATTACCTACCAGACTGCATTTTGCTACATTCCAGAAGACAGCCATCTTCAACTCTTGAACTAGATTTGAGAATTTTGTGAAATGTGGTATGAGCATCTTTGCGTTGAAGCCATTCCCTTTGTTTAGAGTATCCATGGTGGACTTTTAAAGATCAACAAGTGATTATTTTATTTTTGTCTTGGTGTTATGTTGGATTGTAGCACTGAAATAATTAGTCTGGAAATGTGATGGTATTTTATTGTGTAAATTTACAGTTGCTCCTGTGCTTGAATGTTTATGGAGGTACAATTCCTTGTATTCTTAACTTGATAATATGTGGGCATGATTGGTCATCTTCAAGCTGTCGCTATTCTTACCCTGGGGAAAGATCCCAAATACCTGTTAGATAGAGTTCTGAATGGGACTCAATGTTATTGTACTGACTGAGCTCTCCTGGGTGTACTGTATACTTGTCTGAATTTTATAACTTAAGTTTGTAGCCTATATTAATTTGAGTGATTCTTTCAAGATTTATGACATTTGTCGTTTCATTATATGAATACTGTGTTCGATATTGTCCATTGTCTTAGGTGTATTAGATATTTTGAGAGTTGGCTGTACGCCAAAGACATAGTGTTTGTCAAATATACGTGGATAATGGATGATGCCTAAGGTATAACTAACTCAAGTCTCGATCTTCCTCTAACATTATTTTGTTCTATACAAGTTGATGGTGTCTAGCTGGAGTCTTTGCATGTTGCTGGTTCAGTGGCTGGATTAAATGTATTGTGTTGTCATATTTCAGCTGCCCCTCATCACCAATGACAACTTCAGTAGTTACCGCACGGCGAGGCGGTCTGGCAGTGGAAGAGCCAAAAAACGACGTCCTGGAAGAAGACCCATTTCAGAGTTGATGGCTGAGGATGAGAACAGCTGTATTACATTATCAGATAAGGGAAATGGCTACTCCACAGGAGAAGGCACAATGTGTATCCTGGTTTATCGACACAAGATCAGATACGCAGGTGCAGCGTAAGTTAAAATATTTGTGATCAGTATCTGTCAATAATTTAATTAGTATTTTAAATATAATGACATAAGTTATGAGATCGTGCGAGTGCAAATGGGAATATGTAATGTTATTACACTGAGGTCCTATTCGGTGTTATCCAAAACTAAAGAGGATGAATATTTTGAAGGCTGTGGACAAGCGTATCAATAATACTGAATACCCAACACATACAATTGCACAATACATAACCACTAGCAACCAATGTTTGGAGAGGTACCAACACTCAATGCCTTTTACTTTCTTACAGAACACCCATACGACCGATCCATTAATTTGGGACTCAATTTTTAAAACAAATGCTTCTATTATATATTAATGGCAAATTTGTTATGCCAGTGGCCCAGAACATTATGAAAAAAGACAGTAAATGCTTTTTTACATCAGATAGAATAATAAGCTCAGACATTCTGGCATACCTTTGCATGGATTGTGAAACACTGGTTCAGACCATTTAGGGAAGTTGAAGGTCTGTATTTTTTGATATGATGCAGGAAGGACCATAAGACGACACAAATATATCCTTTACCTGGTATTCACTTCGAGAATAATCCACTTGTGCTCTCTGAAGGTACCTGCAAATACAAGATAAAGTTTATTTCCTAATAATAAAGTCACGTTTAAAAACCAGACTGGCAGAAATATTTTATAGTTAACCTGAAAGTACCGCGTTTACATATGATATATGGTAAATGAAATGAAAGGTATCGGAAATGTCTAAATAATTTTCTGGTTCTTATGTTACATGGTGAATCATCACTATAAAGAAACTTCCAAACACTTTCTGTTACGTCACTGCAATCATTGCTTATTATCTTTTTTATTATCTAAAATGACTATTCAATGCCACGGGGGGAAAATGATGTGGAAAGCACAAAAATGGTAATTCTGACACAACTTTGCAAAATGCATCGTTCAATCTGTAATTATTTTAAATTATAAAAAGCTTAAAAACTATACGTAGTTACATTCGTCCTTACAATTGTTTTGCATTCGTTTATTTTGGATGGCCATGTTCTCGAATGTATGTTCTGTCATTGGAAAATCTTGTGTTCAAATTACTATATTGGTTAAAAATGATTCTTTAGTCGTATGCTTTTTAAATTTGTTCGTCGAAATGGTTGTTTGTCAAGTCGAGATAACTTCTGGTTTAATCGATGTCGACAGATAATAGTCCAGTTTTCAAGCTCGTCTGAAATGCCCTTTTCATTAGTCCATGCAGATGCCACTATAATACATTCGATTAAGCCATGTCTGCTTCGTCCCATATCCATTCCAATTCATCAGTCATAATTTGATGTCGAAGTCTGAGGTACAGTCAGTGTCGTTAAATAAGCCATGAATAAATAAAACATAAAGAACTAGAGGATACAGCAGTGCTCGAGCGACCTGGTGTTATATTTCAAGACGTTCTGCTCGATCACATAATAGATAAGTTAGTTTGCTACGGAAATGTTAACGCTCAACTCATGTCTCTGATTTGACAAGACTTTATTTTAAAAGTATTTTTAAGTTTTATCTTGCAGTTGCCTGATGAGTTTAATGATGAATATTCTTCACTGTATCAGTGTATTACATGCAATACAAGTATTGATACAAAGTAGTGAAAGCTTATTTTATAATTTTGAAATAAAATTTTGTATAGGTGGATGCTACATGTTCCTTTCAGTATGTGCATATATACATGTTGGATGTGAAGGGAGAATCTGAGATGGTAAGTTCCATGAGGTATTGATGCAATCTGCACAGCTTTATCTGGGTGTGTTATGTAATTGTTGCTAACAGCACTTCACCTTTATCAGAAAAGTAATGAAACCAGTTTCAAGACTTCGCAGAGATATACCCAAAAGTTTGTAGTTAGAGGCTTCCAAGTTCATTCTGTTTTTGAAAATGTGCCTTGCTGGTGGAAACAAGATGTACAGGGTAAGGGTAGATTTGTGTTATTGCATGCAACGAGAAGATCTTTACAGTTCCAAAAGAGAAGTGAAGAAAACATCCATGGCAAATACTGTTTATAGTAGAGTTCCATACAAAGAACTACAGATTTTACGTGGTTATTTTCTGATCTACCATGATGTTCCTTTAATGTTGATTAGGTTATTTTATTATACTTTACTTTTTTAAACCTGGATATATAACATGTTTCCATTTATGCATTGAATGTGACATTGTGGGTGAATATATGACAATCTGAACCGGGAAAGGCATTTGAAGAGAAAATGGTGGCAGATTATTATTTATTATTCAGTGTTCTGTCTTATGACAGGTCCATTGCTCTGCCCAAACAGAGCTCTCCAGTTTTCCCTATTCTCGGCTTCTCGCTTTAATTCCTGGAACGTCATCTTCTTTCCTTGTTTAAGGTCGTCGGTTAGCTGTATCAATCTTCTTCCTAGTCCTCTCTTTCCTTCAACCTGGCCTTCGGTGATATCACTCAGTAATCCATTCCTTCTCATAATATTTCCCAGCCAGTTAGCTTTCCTTCGTGTAATCGCCTGCAGAATGTTTATTTGCTCGTTGACTCTCCTCAATACTTCTTCATTGGTCACTCGATCCGTCCACCTGATCTTCTCTATTCTTCTCCAACACCACATTTCAAAACTCTCCAGGTATTTCTGTTCCTTCTTCCTGAGTGTCCAAGTCTCTGCTCCATACAGCGCGACACTCCATACGTAACACTTCACTAGTTTCTTCTTCATCTCCAAGCCCAACTTGCTAGTGAGAAGTATCCTCTTCTTGACGAAAGCTGCCTTGGCCATGGCTATCCTTGCTTTTACTTCCTTGGTGCATAGAGTGTCCGTCGTGACTATGCTTCCCAAGTACTTGAAATGCTCCACATTCTCCAGCGGTTGGTTTCCAACTACAACGTTCAATGGTTCTGCTCTCGGATACAAAAATGTAATTGTATACTTTATTGAGTTTGGATTATGACAAAAAAGATATTTGTAAAATTATGTCGATTTCAGAGATAAGTGGAATTTTAAGTTTGAAACCATACCAAGACGTTAACAAATTATCAGATTATCTAGGGAGACATAGAAGTTCGTAAAGAAACCATGGCCATAAGGTAGGGTAAGGCTCTTTGCTCATTTTCTCACAATGAAATATAGGAAAATATACATCAGGATCCTACCTCAAGATGAGATCTATTAGATAAAATATAGTGATAATGCACCAAGAGGCACTAGTTGTGGGGTAAGTGTGGAATTAAGATGGCGATGTGTTTGTGTCTGAATTTGTGAGTAATCAAAATAAATATGCACAAAGATGATTTAGAAATTAATCATTACAGCAGTTTGTGCTGAAACATTCGTTTATGGTACACAGACTTTGCATTCATACTTTGATGCTTCAGAATGTTGGTCTGGAAACATCAAATACCAGTCCGTAACAGCCATCAACAGCACAAAAGTACTGCATGAAGACTGAATTTTGAATTGTGTTCGAATACTGTAATTTGTTAAATCGCAGCAGACCTGAAGGGGTGTTCGGCACAAAGGCTGCAGCAGTGCATGTGGGTGTGAATATGACAATGTGGCTACAAAATATGATCATCACGCTTTTTCAGGTATGCAGTTGCTGTGCTGAATTTGAATGCAGTGTTTAATGTCTATTTTTTTATGTTCTACACAGAAAGTGAACAAAATACTTTCATTATGGTGAAGCTATGTTTGTCCAGGATTATGTTTTGTTTCTGAAATAACTTGGATTTTAGTGAAATTCAGTACTGGGGTTCTGTATTGAATGTTTTTGGGGGTGTTAGTTGTGGTTGATATCAATCTAATGTAAAACATAACATAATTTGTAAGTACCTATAATTTTTTGAAACATTTTAGTGTATGAAATTTGGGGCGTGATATAACATTCAGAAATTAATAAGAACTACAATCTTTATGAATGATGTTTCTAGTGTGGTGAGTAACAGAATGCAAGGAAGTGTTTCTGGTGAATATTTCTTTTAATGCACTTTGCTTTGTAACAGTGAATTTGTCTGCAGTATGTAGTATAGACCTCTGAAGTATGTATACTGTTAAAGCATTTATAAAATGTGTGTGTGCTTCATTGGAGAAACATAAACATTTCCTCAGTTGCTTGTGGTTGACAGTAATTCAGCTGTTGAAGACAGAGAAATAAAAGATTGTTACTGCAAGTTGATTCCTGTTATGATGTTCCTAACGAGTTATGGGACACTTGGGCAGACGGCAAGTATTGGTCTGGAAGGCTGTTTTTCCTTACAGAAACCAGAAATTGTTATGGGAGCGTTCTCAGAGCTTTTGGATACTACATCATACACTGATCATGAGAACATACAAATTTTGCGCATTTTTTACTTGGTAAATTCTAAAATATTTAGTTCAAGGTAAGATACGCAATGTCACAGCTTGCAGCATTGTTAGTGTTCTGCTGTGTACTGACCCCCATAACACACTGATATTCAAAAGACATTGCATATAATTTAACATAGCAAATATCTGTCACTTTGAACTCAAGTTTCAAACAAAGCAGCAAATTTTGGCATAAATATTTGGAATGTGTAAATGAGACCTTGTATCTTAGACTAGACTGGATATTTATGTTTTCTATTGGGATCAAATATTGTTATTATTATTAAGTGTTCTGTCTTACGACAGGTCCATTGCTCTGCCCAAAAAGAGCTCTCCAGTTGTCCCTATTCTCAGCTTCTCGCTTTAATTCCTGGAACGTCATCTTCTTCCCTTGTTTAAGGTCGTCGGTTAGCTGTATCAATCTTCTTTCTAGTCCTCTCTTTCCTTCAACCTGGCCTTCGGTGATATCACTCATTAATCCATTCCTTCTCATAATATGTCCCAGCCAGTTAGCTTTCCTTCGTGTAATCGCCTGCAGAATGCTTCTTTGCTCGTTGACTCTCCTCTATACTTCTTCGTTGGTCACTCGATCCGTCCACCTGATCTTCTCTATTCTTCTTCAACACCACATTTCAAAACTCTCCAGGTATTTCTGTTCCTTCTTCCTGAGTGTCCAGGTCTCTGCTCCATACGTAACACTTCACTAGTTTCTTCTTCATCTCCAATCCCAACTTGCTAGTGAGAAGTATCCTCTTCTTGATGAAAGCTGCCTTCGCCATGGCTATCCTTGCTTTTACTTCCTTGGTGCATAGAGCGTCCGTCGTGACTATGCTTCCCAAGTACTTGAAATGCTCCACATTCTCCATCTGTTGGTTTCCAATTACAACGTTCAATGGTTCTGCTCTCGGTGCTATCCTCATTACCTTTGATTTTTCAATGTTGATTTCCATTCCATACTCTCTACCTGTTTCCACTAACTTGTCCATCATGTTCTGTAATTCCTCCTCTTCCTTCGCCAATACTACCAAGTCGTCTGCATACTTTACAGTCTTTATCACTCTTCCTCCAATTTTGAAGTCTCCTGTTCCCTCCAGAGCTTCCTTGGCAAGCCATTCCCCGTACAGGTTAAAAAGAATTGGTGATAAGCAGCATCCCTGTCTTACACCTCTACCTATCTCAATGCTGTTGGTGTCTCCTGAGTCCAGTCTTACTTTGACTTTTTGCTGCATGTACAGGTTTTCGATTAGTCTTCTATCTCTCCAATCAATTCCAATTCTCTGTAGGATCCTCATTAATTTCTTCCATTTTACTCGATCGAAAGCCTTCTTCCAGTCGATGAAGCAGGCACATACTTTTTCCTTGACATCGAGAACTCTCTCTGAAATTATTCTCATAACTCTGATGGCATCTCTGGTTCCTCTTCCTCTCCTGAATCCAAATTGGTCATCTCCCATCACTTCCTCTGTCTTCTTTTCTAGTCTTTTAGTCAGTATTCTAGTCATTATCTTCGTCGCATGTGAGATTAGGCTGATGGTCCTGTAATCGCCGCACTTCTTGGAATTCTTTTTCTTCCGTAATGGAATCATTGTTACTTCCAGAAAGTCCTTGGGCCACTCACCGGAGGTGTATATCTTGTTAGCGAGTCTAGTAAGAACCTTCACTCATTTCTCTCCAAGTTCTTTCAATAAGTCCGATGGGATTTCATCATCTCCCATAGCTTTTCTTCTTCTCATATCCTTTATGGCCCTCTCTACCTCGCTCTTCAGTATCTCTGGACCTTTGTCGACCTCCTCTACTTCTTCTTCTGGCTCCAATTCCATCTCCTTCTCATCCAGTCGATTGGCCTTGTCATAGAGCTCTTCAATATAATTTTCCCACACAGCTTTAACTTTATTCTGGTCACTGACTATCTTTCCTGATGGGTCTTCTATTTCCTGTGTTCGAATTCCGTTGTTCTCTTTCCATCCTAGTTCTTTCGCCTTTGCATACATCATATCGTATCTACCAATTCTCTGGAGTGTCATTATCTCATCACATACTTCGTTGATGTAATCTTCTCTCGCCTTGTCTGTTTCTCTTCTCAGTTCGTTGTTCAGTCTTCGATATTTCTGTCTTCCCTCTTCACTGTTGATATTCTTCCATCTCCTTCTCTCATCCATCTTATCGAGCATAGCCTGTGTAATCCATGCCTTCCTTGGTATCCTCTTCATCCTACCAACCTTTTCTTCTAATGCCACTGTTAGGCACTTGTTGATATTTGTCCATTCCTCTTCAACGCTTTCGCCTTCACTTTCACTTAATTTTCCTTCCAATTCTGCTCTTGATCAAATATATGGTTCCAAAATTTATTTTGTTATTTATGATAACAGACATGAGCCATTTTATTTTAAACAAAATTCCAATATTGTGGAGGCAATCTCGCGATCTGTCATCAGGGATATTTGTGCAGTCGCTGTCAATTATATTGTCACCCATTCCCCTCACTGCCTCCCACATTCCCTGCTTACAGCTACATTATGACTGAACATTCAGGCATGTATTTGCTCATACCTTATATTAACAACGGTTGGTGCTGGAATGAGTTCCTTTTTCAAGAGTATAGTGTGTTCTGCTTCCTTTATGCAATGAGGGACAGTGTTGTTTTGGTAGCGTGATATAGTGTTGTGGCCAAATGTATCTCTTCGCTATGGGCTGTCTTACTGGCTGTGACATACTGTTACATGAAACACTTTGAGTAACCGGTTCTAATACATCTACAGCTGAAAACCAGCTCGATGGTTTTCTTTTCTCATAATTGTTTAGGTGATGAATGCTTGTTGGAAAAAGAAAGAAGTTTGAGGATTCTGCTATTGAAACAGTTTTATTTTTATGTGTGGCATGTGAAACTACTGCTTGATGGACTTGCTGTTATTTGCTTGAGCCAAGAGTTCCACCACCGTACTGTACTCGCTGAACATACGTAGTGGCAGTGAGAGTTTTTAACCAAAAAGTCGATCACTTAGTATGAAAATCTTCAATGTATGGCTGAGAATTCAGGAAATGACTACAAATTGAAATTCATTGTGGAAATTTTGCCATATGATGGAGACAAGTGTGTGCTTGTAAAATTGAAGTTTTACTGTTTAATGTGTTTAAACTAGTTCAATACTCACATATTTTACATTAATTATAATTACCATTAGACTTGAAAGATAAACATCCTTCAAGATGTTGCACCAAGGCAGAAGTTGTATAGAAGTTACAAAAGCAACCTTAAGCATAATTAAGAAAAATAATTAGAAATGGAAAGTAGTTGCTACTGCAGTCTTGCATTCTGTTGTCAGAAATGTGTCACGTTCTTCCTCATGCTGCATTGAATTGTAATTTGCCTCTCCAGAACAGGTCTTCCCAGGTGAATAACCAAAACGCTAAGTTGAATAAAAATTTTCTTGGATGTTATCCATTGTCTAGTAAATATAAAACGTAAAACGACGTTTCGGAGATGGGACTCTATCTGTTTTATACTTACTAGACGATGGATAATATCCAAGAAAAATTTTATTCAATTGACTCTTCACCATCGTCAAGAAGTTTTAGATTTGACAAAACGCTAAAGTCTCGTTTTGATGCTTAGATTCAAATTTTTGTTTTATTTAGCAGTATAAGGTGCAAAGTCTCTAGTATCATAAAATTTGCTGCTTTATTAACAGCTTGATCTTGAATCCTGACAATTCAAGAATTAGTAACTGGTTTTGAAAGTAACAAATTAGTACTTTCTAGCAGCTTAGAAGAGCCAGCAGTTCTCCATGTACAACTGGAACTGAATCTGCTGAAACATGGAAAGGTGGGATGGAAGCTCTCTGAAGGAGTGATACCAACGCACATGAAGGATGGAGATAATGTTAAGGTTACATTGTAACATTTGGTCTGTGGTGTTCTTACACAGTTTACTGCCTAATGCTGATTCAATTCCAGAACTGAATTAAGGGGCAAAAGGTAAAACTTTGCATGTTCTTAACATGGGCATTAGGTGGAGGTGAGTGGTTGGGTTTAGGCTGTAGTGCCTTTGCCCTTGGAGAAAGAGGCGGGGGAAGCTGCCACAGACAGAATTTTGGTTGAGTTTTGGGAAGGGTCACTATGATGGTTGCCACATTATAAGATACAGAAGGATCTACTCAGTGTGGCAGTAGGTCTAAATAATGCAAACTTTTCAGAAGAACATGTCTTTCATGTTATGGCAATATAGTGACTGTAGTAGCTGATGCACATCGTGCACATTTTCCTTAAAAATTGTGAGTGGACAAGAAATACAGATGTGTTGTTCTGCAATAACAAAATATGATTTGTATTATTAATCGTCTGCAAAGTACCTTCCAGCTCTCTTTGTCGTCGTGTGGTCATGATGCTTCAGGTAAAGAAGTGAGGAACAAACTGGTTTTAAATTTATTTAGTGCAATTACAGTTTGTTTTAGTGTAAAGTGGTCTGTGATGTGTTCATACCTGAGTGTCTGAAATTGTGAGTGCCTTGAGGAAGGCTGTTGCCTGTGTAACAAAGGAACAGTGGTCGCAAGCTGGTTCAAGTTATAAATTGTGTGAAAGCTTAATGTTTGAAGTTGTAAGAAAGCGGTTCAGTGAAGGAAGCAGTGAATTGATGAAAATCAATATTAAGAAAAGTCTCAGAAGTCATGATTGAAATTCAAGAAAAGAAGGGAAACATTTGAGATAGGAAGATGGCTGCCTTTTGTGTTGTAGAGTCTGAAGGAAGGGGGGAGAGAGAGGTGTGGATAGAAAGTATGAAGAGGAACTTGAAAGCTGCGCTGACAAATTCTTTCCGGTGTAGAGTCAAATGAATGAAGACAGCAGATGCAATTGAAGTACAGTTTGTGTAGAGTTGAGAAACCTACTAAGTAATAGTAAAGTAATTGGATAAGGATAGATCGATTGGTGGATGTTTGTGAGAAACTGATGGGACTTGGATAAATCATGTATGGTGTGATTAATGTGCAATGTGAAGTGTGTGATGGAAACCATATATACACCTAATGTGAAAGGTAACATCGTCTGTTCATGTTGCAAAATTGATTGGAATAAAATTTTAGATGATCTGATTGATAAGAGTTAGAAGTACGAGGGTCGCTCATTAAGTAATGCCCCATATTTTTTTCCTCAGAATATATTTATTCAAGATGGCTGAAATTTAGTGACAATATAAATCAATGTTTCCTTTACACATACTATTTTTCCACATAGTCCCCATCAACTTGTACGGTTTTACGCCAGCGTGGAACAAGTGCATGCATGCCCTGCCGGTACCAGCTCTTGTCCTGTGCACGTAGCCATGTCCTCACTGCTTGAATTACGCTCTCGTCATCTTCAAACCTTGTTCCGCGGATAGCATCTTTGAGTGGCCCAAAGAGATTGAAGTCGGAGGGTGGATGGGGCAGCACCGTCCAACCCAATTTGGTGATTTCTTCCCGGGTTCTCAGACTTGTGTGAGGGCGTGCATTGTCGTGCAGGAGCAAAATTTCTGCTGGATGCTTGTGAGGCCGAACTCGTCGGAAACGCTTCTTGAGGGTTTCAGGGTCCTGATGTACGCGTTTGAATTGATGGTCGCACCTCTTGGCATCACATCCACAAGAATGACCCCATCACTGTCCCAAAAGACAGTCATCATGACTTTTCCGGCGGAGGGAGTTGTCTTGAATTTCTTCTTTCTCGGTGATTGAGGATGATGCCAATCCATTGACTGCCTTTTTGTCTCCCGCTCAAAGTGGTGTATCCAGGTTTCGTCACCTGTAATGATCCCTCAGCATCAAAACACTCCAACAATTCAGAAGAAATTGTTTTCCTTTGAATCCTGTGGTCTGCTGTGAGACTTCGTGGAACCCATCTTGCGCACACCTTCGAATATGCAAGAGCCCGGATAATTGCAATTACACTTCCATTGCTAACTGAAAGCTGTTGGGCCAATTGTCGAGTTGTGACGCGCCGATCCTCACGAATAATGGCATCCGCGCGGTTCAACATGTCTGGAGTGGTGGCTGTGGCAGGACGCCCAGAGCGCGGCAGATCACGGAGCTCGGTTTCTTCACTTCCTGAAGCTTTAACTCTCTTAGCCCAGCGACCAACGGTGCTCCTATCGACTGCACAGCTTCCATACACAGCACACAAACGTTTATGAATGTTCACCACCGTTTCTTTTTCAGCAACAAGGAATTCAATTACAGCTCGTTGCTTGTAACGAGAGTCGTTCACAGACGCCATTTTAACAGTTCACTACAGCTCCGCCATCGGTTGGATTCATTTGAAACTCCGTACACGAACGCGAGAAACATCAAATCTCAAGCATGTAAAAGTACACTTTTCTATCTTCATTATTGGCTGAGAAAAAAAATGTGGGGCATTACTTAATGAGCGACCCTCGTATTAGGAAGGAAACAGTGTGATTAAAAGAAATGGGGGAAAGATGGAATTTTGAGGTGCAAGAAAGTTTTCTTCATATTTTCCTGTAGGTGTGCTAATGTTGGACACGGCTTACGAAAGATTGTCCACGTGAAATTCCTATAGGCTGATGAAGCTGATTAAGAGATTCAGATGTGTTCCCTGTCGGAGTAGATTTACTGAACAGGATCTGCTGTAATATGTTCTGAACAGTGAGGACACAATGGGAGCTGAAGGTACAGAAGCAGGAGCACTCCGATTGAAAAGTGCCATGACAAAGAAGAAAGGGGAACAAGAAACGGAATGTACTTCAAGAGGTATATTTGCGAGGAAATTGATGCGTAGAAGGAATCTTTGGTCAGACAAGGGTTATGTAGAGTGGTGGACTCCAGTAATGATGCAGATTCTTGACAGAGGAAAAGTAACTTAAGGACTATGGTGGTTGTAGTTTCTGGGTGGATATACAGCAGATGTTTTGAATTTCATAATTTGTCACAGGAAATTGATTCAGAGGTTATGTAAGGAGCTGCAAGAATATCAAACCAAATGGAGGCAGTACTTGGAAAGGATTTGTGCAGTGTGGGGTGTTCAGGTGAATCGTTAGATAGGTTTTGATTTTCGATCAGAGGCAATAATTAACTCAGCCCAGAGTTCTTCCTTCTGCAAACCTCATCATGATCAAAATTCTACAGTACCAACTTAAAGTTCTTCTTGAGTGAACTTCTAGAGGTCTTGCTCACTTGTTTGTGGAGAGCATCTCACCCCAACAGCTACAGATGTGTAAAAAGTATTGAATTCCATTTAGGAAAACTGCCTTCACGTTGTCTTGCTGGTTTTAAAAAACTGAAGTTTCAGTTTCATCGTATGGTGCAAGAATAAATTTTGTTCTGGTTTTGAAGATGATTTACATGAACCAGGATAGCTCAGCTAGTTTAGTGACTAGGATACTGATGCAGACTGCAATTTAGCCACTGGGGCAGGATGTCTCTCTTCCCTGTAACATTAAAACTGTGTCGCACCAAACTATTCAATGGATACTGGGGTTTATTCCTCTGGTATAAAACTGCAGGGCTTGAAGGTACTCAACTCCATCTTGTGCCAAGGTTAAGAACATGAGAAGACACTTTCAGACATAACGCTTGTTCTGCTTAATTAATGACCCACAACAACTTCACCTGTATTACTGTTAACAGAAATGGGGGTTATTGAAAGATGTTTTGTCTGTTGAACATTACAATTTGTTCATTGAATATGGTTGGCTAATGATGTGTGTAGCTCAAATGTAACTTGTGGAAGATAAAACCCCTATATCCACCTGTGCAAAGGTGGTCCTATTTTGAGTTCTGGGTTCTGTGAATGTCGTGATGGCTGCCTTCTGGAATGTTGCACTGTGTCCCGGCAGTTGTGAGCTTGGATTGACAAGGTTCTGACTGACAGTTCATAAGTTTTAAGAAAAGTGACTTAAAAGTTTTATAACTTATGCAGTTATTGCCTCGTCCCTTTCAAAGTTTTCATCATAATTAGTGGAAGTATGCAATAGCATTAACTCTTATTTTTAATTTGGTAATAAGTATGTAACATACACTCAGCTATAAGATATAGGTTACAGTGCAATAACATTTAATGTTTCAGATTTTCATAGTACTCAGAAAATTGGGTCTCTTCTGTTCATATCAAATTATTTGAAAGAAAACAAATTGGCTAAAAATTTACATTCAGTATATTCGTATCTGTACTGTATAATAATTAACTAGGGCATTTTATGTGAGGCATGTATATAAATGATCTCAACCTGCGCTATGTAACCTAAACATATTTCTTGTGATTGTAGGAATTCCATGTAACTGGTCCCATTTGAATTTATTTTAAACTTGCATTATTTTTAATTATACCACTGTGTAACATCTATTTCAGTAGTAACCCTGGGTACCTTTTAATTAATTCTCTTTTGACTTCTGTTTTGAATAACATGTAAAAGTTGGCCTGAGGATGGTACAATTGTACCAAAACATTTGCCAGCATCAAAATAAAGGGACAAATTTTAGAACATTAACCCTTTGAAGATGAAAATTGTCTAAATAGAATTTCAGAATTCAAAACTGTGGAGAAAAAACAAGTCTTTACTAGCACAAAGATTAGCTTGTTAACGCAGTTTAAGAAAGTTTAAAGTAAGAATTGTATGAAACTCAAATATAAAATGAGTTACTGACTCTTGAAGCACACGGATCATGCAGTTACCATTGGACTTCAGTAGTTTTATGTGAATTGAAGATGCTAGTTACTATACATCAAGGAACACGAATGCTAATAAAAAGAAAATAAGAATGTTCCAAATAGCTACAAAAGTTATAGAATGCAGCCTGTTTTTGCACCCCCCTTCTTCAATGTAAATATTTTGTAAGCAGCATTTGTTTCTTGATAAAATGAATGCTACAGATACCAAAATTACTAGAATCAGAATAGTATTTTTGATACAAAAAGTATTGAAGTTTTTGGTTAGCTAGTTGCAGGAGATCATACTCTTATTTGCATATAAATCCCATCTGGCATTTGCTCTGATAATATTGCTTGTTCATGGCTTGTGCCCCCTTCAAAATCCAAATTTCACGCCGTGCTAATATTTGTTTTTATTTTAATGAGGTGGTTAGGTTGGTTCAACTCATTCCATATCATCTCGATTGTGGTAAATGTTTCTCGAATTCTACCTGGTGGCATTAATGGGAACTAAGATCGGCCGTTTGATGTATCTAGTTCCATCTCGTAGTAACCATTGGAACTACTTGGAGTTGCTGATTGGCATATATTTGGGTTTATATGCGCTTAACAGAGTTTAACTTTCACGTTTCCCTCTGTGGGTTAAGGCGTTGTTGTAGGTTGGGTATGTTTGTGACACAAGGTGGCCCTACTTTGAAACGTGTATGGACGTTTGGAAAAATGAGAAAAGTTTTATGCTCCTGTCGTCGCTCAAATTTGATTTAAATATATCCTTACGAAACAGAGTTATACTTGTCGCCACAACGTAAGAGTATGTATGGTCATTCTTGAAATCTTTAAAGATTACTATTGTTTTATTTTGCAGACGCTGTAAATAAGCAGTAGATTATTTCGGAATTGCTTGCATTGCTGAGTGACGTGTCAAGCATCTTTGATAACTACAAAACATTGTATCAGATTTGTGTTGATACAATACCAACACCAAAAGATGTCTTGAAGTAAGTTTGGGAATGCCTTAAACGGTTAAGTGGAATGCTTAAACTAGTAATGAATTTTCAGTATTCAGTACTTTTTGTGATGTACAAAGTAATACTTCACCCAATAAGTGTAATTTGAATTCTCACAGTGGTGAAAATGATGATCATTTGAGTTGTGATGCGAGTTCCATGTTCATATCACTTCACTTTAGGTCTTTTCAGAATAATTTATTGGACTTTTCCAATAAATAGAACTGTTTCCTTTCTAATACTGGTTTTAAAAGCTACTTAGGTTTATCCAAGACTAGAAACTGTTATTTACAGAGTTGTATTCAAAGGTGGGGCTTACAGGTTTATAGATTCCCACACTTGACAGATATGGAAAGAAATGTAAAATGTTGCTTTTGCTGTCATTACGTTTTTACAAAAGACAAAAGTTGATGACGAATGGGTTGGACCAGCATTTTTATCAACTGTAGTAAATTGTAAGTTTTCTTAATTAATTTATAAGAAAAAATTCCTGGTTTTAGTCCTACATATTCTACTACATGTATAGCGAGTAGTTTTAAATTAAGAAAAAGACACTTAGAACTCCAAGTACCCATGGATTGAAGATTTCTGTCTTCTGGGATGTTGTGCCTCCGTCATCACGGCAATCGGCCTGATGATGGAGGCAGTATGACCTCTGAAACGTTGGTAAACATCGACCAGACTACACAGCGCAACAACCCAGAAGACAGAAATCTTCATACTCATCGCCCTGATGATGGAGGCAGTATGACCTCTGAAACGTTGGTAAACATCGACCAGACAACACAGTGCAACAACACAGAAGACAGAAATCTTCATATTCATCGCCCTGATGACGGAGGCAGTATGACCTCCGAAACGTTGGTAAACATCGACCAGACAACACAGCGCAACAACCCAGAAGACAGAAATCTTCATACTCTGATGACGGAGGCAGTATGACCTCTGAAACGTTGGTAAACATATACCAGATTACACAGCGCAACAACCCAGAAGACAGAAATCTTCAGACTCTGATGACGGAGGCAGTATGACCTCTGAAACGTTGGTAAACATTGACCAGACTACACAGCGCAATAACCCAGAAGACGGATATCTTCATACTCACCGCTGTGAGAACCTCAAGTCTTACATAGCTTTACTCTGTTATATTACCAGGGCGTTCAAGTTTATTTGAACTGATGTTTGTCATCTTTCTCCTGTGTGATGTACGTAAAGTGGGAAATATTTTGGTTGCACGGAAGGCCGGATTAGTTGCCAGTAGGTTATTAATGTGGTGTAGAGTGCCTTCGTAGTAAGAATTAATACTGGTCTCTCAATGCGGATGTTTATTTCTGTACATGGTTTTGTTTCAGGTAGGCGTGAATGCAAGCATATGGGATACTCCAGCCGTTACGCAGGTTCGAGTCCATCATTACTACGGAGGTAGGAAGACTTTGCTCCGGGAGCTGACATGACCATTGTGCATGATGGACACAATTCATCAGGCGATGCGGTTGGGATGACCCACAGACACGTAGTGGCAGCCTCAGTTTTTGTGACTTGCTTGTAGAAATTCAGTAGCTGTTGATTTAAATTTGTGTAAGCGCTTATCGCAGTGAACAAGGTAGAAGTAAGTAGCTAGAGTTACAGGTTGCAATGTTGGTTATGTGGCCACTGCACCACAGTTGCACACTTTAGATTCCTAGTGACAAGGTATCGGGTGTTCGTAGCATGCCTCACAATGCCACAAGGAAGACCTCAGGCCCTCGTGTGATCTCCTTGCTTTCGGAGGAGGTGTATGGTTATAGATTTAGTGTGAGTGCCTTGTCTGTCTCAAAGAGGAGTTTGAGATGAGGGGATGTGCTGAGTGGCAACTTTCATGTGAACTGTATCTGTAGTGTGTGTGGACTGGTGTGAAGGTGTCACACGAAGACATGGCAGACCAATTTGTCTGAATATCAGTGTTTCAGAAGATCAGTTGTGTGCGTGTTGGGAAAGCAGCTTATTTTGGAGTTGGAGATGTGAAGAACGAGACAGAATGAAGCACCTGGAGTGTTTGTGACTTGGATAAGGAAGTGCAGTATTCAGGTATGTTAGAGAGTAGAGTTTATTTACATTCCATAGATCCTTCTTAGGACTAAACCAAAGGATGCAGAACAAATCATTTCATACAATATACATAAACTTGAGGACTTCATTCAATATACATAAACCTCAGTACTTTTGACACAATTACAAGAACGTGTTTCACATGTGAATGTACATAACGTTCAGATTTTGGAATTCAAGTATGAAAGATAATTTCAATGCAGGCTTGAATTCATTTATATCATAATTTAGAGTTTTAATTGTTGGTGGAAGATTATTAAATAACTTGATACGCATATAGTACGTTCCTTTTTGACGTTTATTAGGGTTAGCATAGATTATACAAAAATTATATGCTTGTAATTAATTTTTATTTCAGTGTTGTTGCGATTTGTCAAACTTGTTTCCACTTGCAAAATAAAAGTCTAGGTGTCCATGAAACCCAAAGGTTCTGGAAATAAATATGACATGCGCCCTGATGTGGAGAAAAGGTGTTTAGAGTATTACAGTAAGTTTAGTACGTGAAAGTATTATAACAATGCCGCGTGGAAGTTACTGTAACTAAAACATTTGACTTCCCTTACCAGTGAATCTGGCCTGCGTGTTGATGTGTTGTCACTCGTTATAACTTGAAACTGTTGCTTGTGTTTTCCAGGTCGTGGAGACAGCATTTAGTGCTCTGAAGTCAAGCACGACGGATCCGTTCTACCGTCGTCAGTGGTGGGAAATAATTTGCTGTTTCTTGGTGGCATCCCTGAATTTTAATGATGATGAGAATAGAGTGCAGCAGCTGTTCTCCTGTCCAAGGTATATAAGAGCAGTTGGAGTCAGAAGAATATTGTCAAACTAACCTCATTCTTGATATTAAAATAGTGTACAAAATAAAAGATGTTTTTCCAGCCTGATGGTACTACCAAGACATAACAGATTGTTAATCACTGGCTTTTCAATGCAGAATTGTAAACGAGTCCCAAAGCAGTCTATGAGGCACTGGTATAGATTTTTCTCTGAGCACCCAGAACTCATTATTTACTTGTCATTATCAGCGGCTTTGACAGTGAGGCAGTTAGAGGCTATAACACAATTAGTTTGGGTTTAGTATCCTGCCAGTACCAGGAGGCTTCTACAAGTAATGTATTTCTTTGTCATATCATAAACCCAGATTTCCCATTTGCTCTGTCCCTCGTACATCAGTTGCTGATTTAGGAAGCAGCTACTGCATTGGCCACTGTTGTGACCAACATTTTGTACATTGAACATTAGGATGTGAGTGTAATTATCTGTACTCATTGTGATTCGCTGTTGCAGTTTTGATGATCCACATGTGGAGATCTCCGCAGTCCATGGGATTCCCTACAGATTGCAGGACAAGCAAGCCAGAGCCACTCACCAGACGGCAGTCACAGCCAAGTTCATCCATTTGAGTAAATTGTTTAATAAACTTCTTTTCTGAATTATAATGCCATTATTGAAAGAAGAAGAAAGTGTTGAAGACCTTTTTTCCTGAAAAGTAGTAAATGGTTTTAATGAAATAAAGAACTTGTCTATTTCTTCTATTGAGACTACAAAGAAACAATGAAGAACGTGATTTTTCTTTGCCAGTGTAAGGAACCACATTTTGAGGCTGACCTCCACATAGTTCTATAATTGAGAATGCATGGAGTTTACCTCCATGCTCCCAATGCCTCATGGCATTGCTCTTAGTCACAAGGATAACTTCAGCTGATATAGTGAACCATTAAATGTTTAAAAATCATAATCGGTGTTGGTTTTCTGTAAGTCCAAGTGGTGATAAACCCAAAGACCACTGTGAGAACCTGAAATCTCTCTTAAAACCATATTTAGTATGTGAACTGGTTGAAAGCGTCTGACATACTTATTTCTGCTTCATATCTGGAAAAACCAGTAAGGCCTGTTGTGTATGTTGGTAGGAGTGTTTGTTGCTGCAGCCATGAAAGAGTTATGACGGTGTTCCTTGTTTGTCACTACACAATGGTGGCGATATCACAGGAAGCTGGTGAGTTCAGTTTTATAAATTTAGACTGTTCAACATTGAAACAATTTATATTACTGATGGTGAAGTTACCACCTTTGCTTCCAGAAGGCATTATAAAGTGGCATTACTGATGGTGATATGGAAAATAAATCTAATTGATACGGCTACCTCTTGCCCTTTGTCGGTTGAATTCACCTTAGTAGTAGAAGTGCTACAGATGTTGGCTGTGTGGTAGTGGCTTGCCATTTCTTAATCTTTCATTTACATTTTATTTCTTCATGACATCAAAACAGGCGAATCTGAAGGGCATGGACCGACTGGTGTTTATAGACTCCCTTGCTGTCATAATGGGGCGTGAGGAGAGGGAGCCGTGTAAGCCGGGACACCTGGCACTTGTTCTTTTCTTGGAGACAGCGATCAACATCCTCGGCTCCAAACAGACGGCAAGCGAATCCACTGAATCAGTGGCAACGGAAGTTGCGTGGGACTGACGTGATGTGTGTGAGTTGTAGAGTTTGTAGTTGCAGTATTATGACGTGTGGAATAATGGCCCACTTGGCGAATGTTTTAAATTTGCTGGGGGGGAGGAAAGAAAGGCTCCAGTATGAATCTGTAAGCGAGGGAGTTTAGAATTTGTCAGGTCGCTGGTCGTGACCCGTATTTAAAGTTAACTTGTGAATGGGTTTGTAATGAACTTGACAGAATTTGTCTTCTGAAAATGGAAGGTGCTTGTTCATTGGCTAAGGTAGGAGTGTTAACTGCTTGGTGAAGTAAAACTGTGTGTTCTTAGAAGAGTGTGATGTCTTGATTTCTTGAATGTGAATGTATTTTCTCTTTCTAGGAGTAGCAGATTACGAGAAACAGAATGATCCTTCAGATTCTACTGAGCACCATGCTGTTTGTCACGTGACCTGTGTACTGCTAGCCAGAGAAGCATTGAAGTACGTGCGGCAACAGTTGGCAGACCGACTTGATGTCAGAAGATTAAACCTGCTGGGACAAAGAAGGAACCTCGTATCCGCAAGAGACTGATATCAGTCTGAACTAGGCATTCGTTGTGTGAGTACATGAGCATTAGAATGTATTTGATGTGGTTGTCATGTGAGAGAGATGAGTCTGTCCAATTTTATTAGGTACTTTAGATGTTGTGACTATAAGTATGATAGTTGATATGTCGAAAGACGTAAATGTGGTGAGGGATTGGCATTATTGCAGTATCTGTGGTACGCTGGAGGCATTCATGATATTGTTCGTAGGATATCAGAATGTGAGGTTTATTTATCCTTTTTAGACGTGGGTGGTGACTGTGAAGTGATTTTGTTAATGAGAGGTTTTGTTACACGTGAGATGTGTGCAGTGCTGAGGAGCCTTTAATATGGTCTGTTTACTAATTAATAAGTGAGCATTTGCCAGTGTAACTAATTTTGTTTTGTGCACAGTGAGCGGAGCTGCTGGGATATTTTCTGTGCTTTTGGTTAATTTTGAGAGTTTGCTGTGTTGAGCAAGAGGATATGTTATAAAACTTGTAAGTTTGGGGTGTGGTGTTTGTTATGAATTTGGATTGGCTTGCAAAAATGGAGATGACTGTCAGGTTCCATTTATTTGACACTTACCATATGTTGAGAGTTGTCAGGTATCAGTTTTATGGACGTGTGATGAGGCTCAGTATTACTTCTGGTATATTTCGTGGTTGGGGGTGTGGTAAGGGGATTTGCATTAGGATCGAGGAGTGGTGTGGTTGGTTGGAACCAAGTATAGATATGCAGTGCCACTTATGTGGGTCACAATGTACCAGTGGTGGTGTTTGTCAGGATTGTTATTTTATGTGTGTAAAATGGTTGTGAAGAGTTCTTGGCTTAGGAAAGACTAATTTGTTAGTGTTGTCAGTCAGATTGTTTATGGGAAGAATGTAGAGATTGTGTTTTTGTGTGTGTGAGAGTGAGAGAGAGAGAGAGAGAGATAGAAAGACAGGCAGAAGTTATTGACCATTTAGTTTGGTTAAAGATTGTTGGCCTGGAAATGAAATGATATGTCTGTTTGGTGTTGGTGGACCACCTTGGCTGCTCCCTCATAAATATATTTTTGCATAACCCCCTCCTTCTCTCATCTTTGGCTCCCATATCCACCCACTTCGACCCTCTCTAATTTTTTAGAGGGCAGAAATCGGGAAGGAAATGCATACAATACAAAACCTGTGTCTCCCCTCCTTTCATTTCTAGAACTTATTACTACTGTAAGAATCTGTGCTGAAATGGAAGGGAGAGGACTTTAAGTGATACAGCTCTTTTGCCGGATGTTTGTTAAAATATTAGAGTGTTTGAGCTGTCTGCGAGTGAAGATTCCTTTGCGTATGAATCTTGGAGGTAGAACATAGCTTTGTTTGTTGCACGTTTTATTGATCTTGTTATTGGGTATTCAATCAGCATACGATTATCATGTTGAAGGGGTCCCAGGATCTTAATAATCATTGTGACCTCAATCAGAAATTGCCGTCAATTCAGTAATCAGCGTGCACTAAAACTCATCTCGTAAAACTGTTTATTGACGTAATGTCAGATACAAAATATTGTTTTGTAGAATGGCCTCTGTGGTAAGTTGCTTTCTTTATTTTGTTGTGTTTCTACTTGTTAAAGTTGTTACATTGAGAGTGCTGCTGCTGGTGTGTCATGGAGAGATGTTTCCTCAAGGTAAGAAATTTTTGGTGGCTCTCCTTTACTTAGTAGGAAATCCCCACGTCCACAGTACAGAGTGTCTAAGTATTTGCGACCGGGTTGGTGGCCCCAGCACCCTGCCAGTTTCTCATAGTAACTAGCTCTTTAGCACTTACAGTCATCATTCCATCATGTTATGTGAATTGGGTGTGGAGCGAGAGAGAGAAGGCAGGCAGTTGTCTTCTGGCAAACTGCTGGTTCTGTGGGAAATGTAAAACAGTGCATTTTGACATGGGGGAAGTCTCACATGCTTCGTGTTTGTGCCATGCATTTTGTTTTACAGACCTGTATGCGTTTCTCAGACATCCTACGTGTTACATTCTGTTAATTGAGAGATAAGAGTCTACCGGGTAACTTAGGACAAGTGTTGCACACAGTTATCAGTATCTATTAAACCATATTACTGCTGACTTCCTTGTTGATCAATGGAATCCATATGGGCGAAATTTCCAAACTGGGCTGACTAATGGGGTTCGCCAATCACGTCATGTGAGCTGATTCTTTGTATTTTCTATAAGTACCGTTTCTTTCGATTTGAAGAATGTTGCCGTTCCAACTTATCCGATGGTCCTCCTCGTAAGCGTGTTCATCATCATGCTTTCCTTCATGACAAATTAATGAAAAATTCCTTCCAAACATTTTCATCACTTTATTTTCCTCCCATTGTCTCACACTTTATCAAACATGTTTTAATGCCAAAAAAGTAATGGTAAGGTGTTTACAACAGTTTGGTTGTTATTATAGCTGGGATAAAACTGAATTTATTGTCTGCACCACTGTCTTGCATGTATTAGAAGACAAATTCATTTACTACATAATCCAAACACTTATTGACCCAGGAGGTGAGACAGCGAGCTACAAAGTACTGTTGCCAGGAAATAATTTTTATAGTATGGGCAGTATATGCTATCTTATCTGCCACCCTTTCCCACTCATCCTAATATTCAATGCTGTGTAATCTGACTTATTAGAAGTATAATTTAATAAACCCTAAATAAATAATTTATTCTCTAATTTTTATTAATGGATGATGTGTTTATTTCTCTGATCCTAAAATATGTTAAGTGTGGTTGCTTGTGCAGATGCGCCACACACAGTGGGGAACATAAAGCTGGTGGTGTACGCAGTTGGAGGGGCTGTTCCAACAGCCATCACAGAGACCGTTGAATGTGAAATGGTCTTACATAGTATCAGACATCGCAGCACACAAGCTGACTCTGCTGTACCATTTGACATGAGTAGAGGATGTGTTCAGACTGGTAAGTACACATTACAAATTACAGCAGTCCGTGGTCCATCTGGGAACATAACGTAACATTCATGGCAGTTTAGAACTAATGAACTACTGTAGAAAATAATCCTTGAGCTTTATAGCGTACCATTTGTATTATGATGAAATTAGTTTTTATGTGTATATTAACAACTGACACTTTGGTACCAAAACCAAAGGACTCAATATTGCAAATTCCAAAGGCTACGATTGGACATGATTTTGAACGAATTCAATCAACCTCAAATTTTTAGTACTGCTTACCTGATATCCAGTTTAACATCCTACCTTCCAGTTCTTCATCACAAGTTATCGTTTTCCATCACATATCTCCACTAGTATTCTTTATACATTTTTGTCACCCCATCCTAACTTATTCTTCCTCCTATGATGTGTCTGCTTGCTTTATGGGTCATTATACAAAGCCTCCTCCCGAGGCTTTGCTATGTGTTGAAACCAGTTTCAGTCTACTACTGGTTTGCTGGACCTATCGCAGCTTTGCGAGAACACCATTTGCCATCCTTCTGGGCTTTCATATCTACATTAGATGTGTCAGGGACTAATTCCCCACTTTGCATCACCCCAGTTGGCACTTCCCTACTTGATGAAAATAAAACTGTAATGGGTCAACAGTAAACAGACAATTTTGTTGTAACCATTTTATAAACATAATTTATGTTGAGATTCAACATATTCAAAAGTAATTAATATAAAATTTGTAGGAGAAAGTAGTTAATTTGGTGATGTACCTTAAGGTCTCCTAAGCCATGCACTTGGAAGTAATTTAGACAGCCAAGTAGACTGTATTTTAAGTTCACAACAGTTGCTTTTACAACCAACTGTTTTTGAGAAAATTATGAATATGATAATTCTGGTTATGTACAGAAAATTATATGGTGATTGATCCAAAAAATATTTAGTTTGACGTCAGTTTCATGCACATTGGGGTACTAATTCTGACGAAAATTAAAATCGCTCAGAAGTTTTAGAAAAACCTCAAATACGAAATCATTGAAATTTTGCAAAGTATAGCCAGCTTTTCGAGAACAAACGTGAACAGATGGATGGTCACAAACTCGGCATTTTATACATTGTGCAAGGAATGCATATAAAAGTGATGTGCAACCTTTACAGATTTGACAGAAGAAACGAGTTTGAAGCCCTTTTTTCAAGTGGCATGTATCAATCTTCTACAAGTTTCAATTACAGGCATCTTCAGTAATTCTGGTGATTCAGGAAGACACTGTCATCATGTGGTGATTCTTTGGTCATGACTGTAACATATGTCTTATGGTGACAACCCATGAACATAACACCCTTTCCTTTATTGCGTACTTATTACATTATAATTTATGCATTGATGAATGTATTGAATGGAAGAGTATGAGTTCTTCCAGGATCATGTTTCTTTCTGTTTGTAACTCATTTTTCTGCGGTATTATTGGATATTTTTATATAGGATTATAAAGTGTATACATTGCACAGAGCTAGCAGTCAAGGACACAGTTACAAACCCATCGCATGCAAGTTCGACCTGCCATTTGATTCAGCTGTGACAGACTGGCTAAACTATACTTAAAGGAAAATGGATAAAGGGCTTTCCTTGATTTCAACAGTCAAAAGTGTACATTGTGAGAAGCCAGCCTATCAGAGATGTTCTCTGAGGGGTGAAGCCTCATACGTAGAAGGGACTGACTGAAATCTTCCAGTGAGTTGTGAGGAATTTTAAATCAAATCAGAAACTGAGAAGGTTGTTTTAGAAGCTGTGGTCTTCCAAGATTTTTAAACATACACATGTTTGGATACCAGTTATTAAACAGAGCAGATGTCTCTTCATAAATCAATCAAATTTATGACTATAAAAGAATTTTGGAACCAACTTTAAGAAATTATAATATATGAATAGTTCATAAATAAACTGAGGCAAGCAGTTTAAAATTTGGGTCAGGTTAATTTGAGGTTTTTGAGGTTGCAGTACATTAAGCTTTATGAACATTTATTTGTATTTGATAAATTATGAGTGAGTGTGTTGTATGGTGGAATGTATGAATTCAAGTTGTGATAGTTAACAGGCAAGTGTATCCAGTTTTAAGAGGCATTCTGTTTATAATAGAAAAGGGACCAGTCATGATGATACCTTACTCCTCATCAAAACCACATTCAACCCTGATTTAGCACGTCCATCGTTGACATTTACTAATCTATTTCTGTAATATTAAAGGTAGGAAGACTGTATACAAGGTTGGATATCATTTGTATGAGGTTCAAATTGGCAACAACCACCAAAAAATATGAGTGCAATTGCTTTTTATTCGCAAGAAAATAGTAAAAAAGTACTTTTGTATATTTAACAAGCAATATATTCCATAGGGCACAGCCATTGAGAAGCTGCTGGTAGGCTCGGCTAGTCAAGGTATTGTCTTCTCTTTATGAAAATGATTGTCTAGTTTGCTGTAGCTCAGCCAGTCCCTACCCTGCACCAGACCATTCCAATCCACGTTTTACTTCCCTAAAATATTTTTTAATATTGGCCTATACTAAGCAACAGTTAAAAATGTAGTGTTTCATATTGTAATCTTTGTGTCTTTAGATGGAAAAATGAGTCCATTGGGTAGGACTGTCTGAAAAAATACACGAATATATGCGGCATATCACCATCTTAAGTTTGTGTTATACAGCCAGGTTCACCAATTTCCAGTTTGGTGCACCACTTTTGTTAGCTGAGCCTCACTGATGTGTGAAGGCATACAATGCATGAAATTAGTAGAGTGAAGATCGTTTTTAAGAATTATTTCACGATTAGTTTACAATGTACTTTTCTGAAAAAATGAAACTAATTTATGGCAGATATTTTAAATATGTACATTTGGTTCTCTTTGGTTGGCACGATGCTCCTTGTTCCGCGTAGCTGCATCCGTTTATACTCGTGACTTGGTAGCCTGGTGTTGGAAGATAGTTATGTCGTAATAAAATATAGATTGTATTTAGTGTGGATGATTTTCATTGTAATAGAGTGTGGCAACTGTGATACAGATTATTATTTAAGTGACTGTGTGTACTTATTGTGTTGGCTTCTATTTTACGAACGCTTAAAAATGTCGGTCGAGAATTGGGTAAATATGAATTGTTTGCACAATCGCGTGCTGCATAAAATTCACCATCTCTTGTGGAGTAGAAGATTCCAGAGTCTTGCAGTGTGCATTATGTTAATACAATATGAAACGTGTTATTATGAAGGGTTATTTTTGCTGTTAGAGATTAAGGTGGGTTTGAATCCAGATTCACTATTTTTCTGTTTATTTTGTGTTGGGCTTATGTTTAGGTGAAGGATGCTGCTATATGTAGGCCTACACAAAATCGCGTTTCGTGTTTGAAATTTGCAGGAGGATAATGTACACTGAATTATCTCTGTTCCATCATAATCTGTATTTGGTCTTGAGATGTGAATTCAAGCAACACACTTAAAAATGTTTAATATAAGATTTGTATAAATTATTGAAATGTGAGAAGAGACTAGTAGGTTATACAACAATTCTCTCTCAAATGATAATTTTTTTAGAAAATTATGAATAAGATACTGCAGGCAGTGTAAATCAATCTGTGTAATAATTTTAAGTTCAGATATGCATCAATTTTTTTAAACTTGTAAAGACAATGCAAATTTATCTGTGATGCTTAACTAAGCACCATGCTATGAAGACGTGGGGGAATTGAGGTATGGTTTCATTCCGTAATTGGATAATGCAACACAGGTTTTTGTCAATACTAGGATTCGATCGTGACTTTAATGTAACATATTAGTAAGCTGATATTTGAGATCCTCAAGGAGAATTTAGAGATTAAGTTGTACTTCTCATTATGCTGGAAGCTGTTCTTCTTATGACATGACAATTCACCTTTCAAGAGGAAATGAAACTCATCAGAAAACATCAGCAATCTAACGTCTTTGCATAAGTTTGTTTTTGCATACTGAATGGTGTTGCTTCCACCTCGAAATTCCTGAAAGAATCCATAACAAACTAACTAAATGGCTTACAGTACTCAAAGGTTCATCAGTGAATTAACCATAGCCCACCACTGAACCCTATCCTGGGCAGTTTTATCTAAACCCCATCATCTCTCCTAGGCCCGAATATCCTCCTCAACACCCTTTCCGATACACACAATCTATGTTCCTTCCTTAGAGTGAGAGACCATGTTTTGCACCCATACAAAACAACAAGGCAAAATTATTGTTTTGTATACTTTAATCTTCAGGTTCCTAGAAATCAGACGGGAAGACAAATTATTTTGAACTGAAAGGTAGCAAGCATTTCCAAAATTTAGTCTCCTACTAACTTCCTCATGAGTATCATTTTGATTTGAGATTGTTTCCAAATATTTTAACTTTGTCGCACTTTCAAAGGATTCATTAGCCACCTTAAGACAATTCTGCCTGCTTGTCTGCTGATGAGATACAAACACACACTTGGTCTTTTCTGAATTGACTTTAGCCCCACCTGTCTACTAGCCTCTAGTAAAACTTCTCTGTTCCTCTTTATTGTTTTTATATCATCTCCCAATAAATTAACATCATCAACATATGCCAGTAGCTGATGTGTCCCATTCAACTGCAAACCTTCATGACTATCTTGAACTTTCCTGATGGTGTATTCTAGTGCAAAGTTAAAGAGAGCAAGGGAGACAAAGCATCTCCCTGTTTTAGACAGTTCTTGGTGGAAAGTTGCTCATATAAATATTTACTTACAGGAATTTTGCAATTTTTTAATTTAATTTAAGCTGTTTTTTTATTGGACTTACTACCTTGATTGGTATACCAAATTTAATGAGAATATTATGTAACACTTCTCTCTTAACAGAGTCATAGGCTTTTTTGAAATCTATGAACAATTGATGTACATTCCCACTGTACTCTTATTTTTTTCCTCTAATATCCATAAGATCTGATCAGTTGTTGATCTGTTACATCTGACCCACACTGATGATTCCCAATAGTTAATGTCACCAGAAAAATGTTTGATAGAATTTTGTATGAGGTTGATAGGAGAGAAATTCCTTGGTAATTACCACGCTCAGTCTTGTCCCCGTTCGTATGAATATGAATAATTATGGATTCCTTCCATTCTTGTGGCATCTCTTGCTTATCATAAATTACCTGAATAAGCTTATGCAACTTTCTGCCTCCTGCTTTAATTAATTCTGCTGGAATTTAATCAATACCTGGAGATTTATAACTTTCAACTTCCCAATGGCTAGTTCAACTTTGTCTAAACTAGGTTCTAGCACCCACAGTTCAGCTGTATATATTTTAATCTTTGCAACATCATCAGTCTCATGAACATTTAAAAGCTAGTTAGAGAAATTTTTCCACCTATTCAAAATTTTGATTGGGTCTGCAAGTAAATTGCCATTATCATCCTTTACCAGTTTATTCTGAGGTTGATATCCTGTCTTAAAATCATTTATGCCTCTGTACAGATCTCTGATATTTTTGTTCTTTCTATTTGTCTCCAGCTCAATAACTTTGCCTTTCAGATATTCCCTTTTTTATTTCTAAAAGTTGTTCTAGCTTCACCTCTCACATTACAAAGATTGTCCTTATTAGTTTGGGTCCAGCAACCATTGAAATTTTGTTTGCCTCCTATGATCGATTAATTTTGAACATTCTTCTTCAAGCCATGGTTTATTTTGCTTTCTCCTGTAGGATCCTAGTTTCTCCTTGGATGAAATTTCGATACAGTCTCTGACATTTTCGCATTCTCTGTTGATATACACACTTTCATCATTTTATCTGTCTCTAATATTTGAAACCCATTCGAAATTTCAACTTCACATTGCTTCTTTACCTCTCCGTAATTTAATGTTTTTTTTAAATCAAATCTTTCTCTGTTGAAATTTTGCTTAGTTCGTCTACTTACTGAAAGCCTCTCCCCCACTTTTGCCACTACCAGATAATGGTCAGTGTCAAAATCTGCTCCTCTGTTTGACCTCGTATAAATTATATTTGTCTGCCTTCTATTGTCTGCTAAAGCACATTGTGTGTACTACCATATAGGGATGTCCAAGTATATTTATGAATATCATGATGTAAACATTTTTGACTGTTTACAATTAGATGTTTTGGTTTAGCAAAGTTTTCTGCTCTAACGCCATTGTCATTACTAATTTCATATGGACTCTTGTTGGTTTGAAAATATCCTCTCTCAGTTTTTGGACTGAAATCTCCAAGCAGAATTTTTATGTGACAGGATGGTGAAACGTTGTTGACCTCACGCCCAGCTCCCAATTTGGAGTACGACCCCTTATCGGCTGTCTGCGACTGCCAAATCAATATATTCGCAGCTAACCTCCAGAACTGGAGGCTGTTCATCCACAACCTGAGGACGGGCCATGCTGGGTGACAGGGACCTACCATACGAGGTATAGTCTGCAATATAAAAACGAGTTTCATTCCAGTTTGTAAAGAGCTTCGTTTTCACTATTGTGAAACATGTTTGTTAAAATGTTGGTTCCAGGGGAACAGTGGTCATCGGAGTGTGACCAAAGGTATGAAAACAGCTGATAGCTACTGGTGTCCTGCGCGTGATGGTGCAACTGGTGTAGCAGCTCCAGGTACAGTGTCCCCATCTGCTGGTCGCTGTAAGAACAGGGAACAGACACCAGTCCCACCGAAAAGTAGGGAAGCAGGAACATTTTGTCGTACCACAGAACCATGGCTGCATAGCCAACAGATGGAGAAATCTGCAGAATGTGTGGCAGTCTACCTCAGATTATTGCTGCTAATGCTCAGGACACTGAAGAGGGCTCTAGTTACATCAAAATTCAGGCTGAGACAGATTTTAAAGCATTTAAAAACTGCGTAATGTGTACTGAATTTGAGAATTGGTTCCGTTAAGAAATTCTTGCGATGTGAATAGTTTGCCGGGTGTCAAAATATTAAAATCATGTGGTTTTTGTGACAACATAATCTGGGTCTTGGTTGCTTATTTGAGAACCACATCAGCGAAATAGGGCTTCAGAAATATTTAAGTAATTCAGTTTTTCTGGAGAGTGCAGTGATGCAATTTTCATGTAGGTTCAGTATCTTATGAGAATGGTGTACAAATAGCAACAAACGTTTTTATTAGGAAACTTCTTTTTACATATATATAAGAAAGTTATGTAGTAAAAAATATAAAAAGGAACTAGGATCTATCCAGGTTTAAGGCTTTATATTTAACAGTTTTTAAAATATTTTATACAGTGTTACATTTATGTTAGAATTAAGTGCAGTATAACTGTTAAGGTGAATGTTCAGGCCTTCGAATTTTTTTGTTATGCAGTCGAGCAAAATATATTGAACTCTTTTGTGCCGCTTTCCTTTCAGACGCTTGATATGGAAATATAGAAGAATCGAAACATATGCATTGCATTAACAGACTACAAGCCACTTCCTGGTTTTTTGTGTATGGCATTTACAGAAACATTGTAATGCAGTACAGTAAACTTTAAAAATGATATCATGGAATGACAAAATGATGAAGGAAAGAAAAAGAAGAAATAAAGGAAGTGGTGAAGTCTTGCTGTAGTTAAAAAAAGCTCGGACATTGTATTCCGTACAGGAGTACACAAAATATCCTCGTGTGTTCTTTTCAGCCTACATTTAGAACGAAGTATTAAATCCCAATTGTTCGATAGTTCTCACTTAGGCCACCAGATTGCAATATCTCAGTGTCTGCATAATGACTTTCCTCGCTTGTCATTTCATCATCACCACCCGTAGGATATTCAAAATACGTTTCTTACGTTGTGTAGAATGGCACAACTGCCACATCAATTTTCATCCAGATACATCCAGTGCTTCTTGAGTTGAATTGATTGGACTTACGGACAGATATAACCAACTGATAATGCGTTCTGGCTATCCACTCTGTGCAAAGAATGCGTAATAAACAAACACTGGTAAATAAGTGTTGTGTGGGACTGCATAACATAAGTTATTTGAAGACACTTGACATTCACTCTGCATAATTCAACAAAACATTTCTACACAAAATGTGCCCAAAGACGGCTGTCTTCTTGGTTGTTGCACTGTGTAGTCTGGTAGAAGGTAATCGGTGTTTCAGAGGTCCCTGCCTTCCTCCATCAAGGCAATCGCCTTGATGATGGAGGCGGCAAACACACCCGAAATGTCGATAAACTTCTACAGGGCTATACAGTGCAACGACCAAGAAGACGGCCATCTTCAGAATCACTGCCGTGAAAACCTCAAATCTTAGCAAGTTGTGCCTAAATGCCTAAAAGTAAAAATATATATAGAAAGTAAAACTCATGATAAAAAAGGAAAAGGTTGAGAGTAATTACACATACAACAAGTAAGGAGATCAGATTCATTCACATCAAGGAACAAACATATTTTATTACATGCTCAGACTACAAGTACAAAATGCGAAAGATGGAACCATTATGAACAATTATCATGCCTTCCATACAGGGTCACTTTAAGGCAGTGGTGAGGCTATGGAAAAACAGTATCTTGGGGTCCACTGTCCCATTTCTTCAAAATAGGAGGGATTCACAGCAAATTTACTCTACTGAGAGATTTAAAAATCTTAATGTAAAAACTGTCTTGGTTTTCACAAAATGTATTTATGTTAACGAAAACTGAATGGCTAGGAAAGGATAAAAGGATAATCTAAAAATTTTATACATTCAAGCTAAAGTGTGAAATGCCAAGTTACAAAACGCATAAAGAAACATAACAGGCTTCTCATTCTATTCGGTCTGTAGTTCAAAAGTTGGTTTGGGATTCTATTAGAGTCAATTCTTTCAGTGTGATCTTTCCAATTGGCACGATAATTCTGAATAAATTTAGAGACTGGTTTGACTTTCAATTTAGTCTTTCTTAATTTCTTTTGTGGTCCAAAAGTGTAAATCCAGCAGTTTTCCTCATAAATTTCATCTCAGCTGCTTGCAATCTTTTCTCATCCGCTTTTCTAAGTGTTCAGACTTCACTTCCATACAATAGTACCAGTCTTGCTAGAGACCTGTAAATGTTTAATCTTGTATGTTATTGTACTAAGGAGGGTTTTAAGACTTGGTTTCTGAATCTGGTTGTTTGTTTAAATTTTAATATTTTTGAGGTCATATCTTTCTCACCTTCATAAGATTGGCTGCAGCCTAAATAATTAAATGTGTTGACTTGTTCTTGAGTTTTATTGTTTATACAGATTTTGCTACTGACAGGGTTTTAGCCTGAAATTGCAATAATTTTAGTTTTTTCAGTAGATATTGACATATCAAAATCTGAGGCATTCTTTTGCAGGTTATATATTGCACGCTGTAGTTCATCTTCTGATTTGGCAATAAGTACTTGGTCATCTGTGAATAGTAGTGTATCTAAGATCACGTTTCTGTTTATTGGTATTCCTCCAGAGTTCCCCCTCTCTAGCATTTGATAATTGCATCCATATAGATTATAAATAAAAGAGGGGAGAGGCAACAGCCTTGTCTTACTCCTTTGTTAATTTATTTCCATTCAGATGGAATAGAGTCTGTTTTTACTGAAATTTTGTCGTTATTATATATGTTGCGTATAGCATGAATTATTCGATCAGGTATGTTAGCAGTGGCTGGAATGTCTGGAAGAATGTTCCTATTAACATTCTCAAGCTTTTAAAAATCAATAAAAGCTAAATGGGTTTCAATATTAAATTCCATGATTTTTCCTATTAATATTTTTAAAGGGAAATAGCTATCACAACATGAGCGTCCTCTTCGAAATCCGTTCTGTTCTTCTCCCAACTTTTCTTTGTAGTATTTGTAAAGTTTGTTCTTTATGATGTTGGAATATATCTTATAACCTGAGTTTAGTAAACTGATTATACACATTTATGGGTTACACCATTACAAAGGGAAACTATCAAAAAAAATTGTGAGTATATAACTTTCTCAGTAAATTTCAATGTGGGCTCCCCTGGTGGCACGGAAAATATCCAGACAATAGTCGACCTCGTTCCACGTTGCTTTAAGCATGTTTGGTGTTACCGTAGCCACAGTGTCCCTTATGCGGGCTTTCAGGTGTTGAAGGTCGTTGATCTTAACCTGGTAGACAATGTTCTTCACATAACCCCACAAGAAAAAATCCAATGGGGTTAAATCTGGCGACCTAGGAGGCCAAGCGGTTGGTCCACCTCTGCCGATCCATCTCTCTGTCCAGGTGATTCCTAACATGGTGGCAGAAAAGTGGCAGCGCCCCATCTTGTTGGAGGATAGTTTGAGGTAGTAATTGGGGCAGCGCATACAGCTCCAGCATGTCCCAAGTATGAACGTCCGGTCAGTCTTTTCCGAAAAGAAAAACGGTCCAATCAACTTGTGCATTACTTAAGAATGAGGGCAGCTTTGGCATTTATTTACATCAATATTATTTTGTGGAGCCACAGCTGTGAATTTGGGGACTGTTAGGATTTAAAGTGGTTCTTTCTTCTTCTCAGTCTTGTATCATTTCCTAGAAAATCTGTTTATTCTTTGTCTTTCTTTAAAAGTTGACGTTATTTACACTTCAGAAGAAGCATAGCATTGTTTATCTTCTCATCAAGTTGAATTCCTGTTAACTCCTTTTTTCCACAGTCTGAATGGTTCTGATTTTAGCAGAATTTATTTTGTCAATTCTTTCCCCGTCCCATAAATTGCATTCCCTTTAACCATCAAGGGATTGTTGTCCTTTAATTCACTGTTTCCGTCTTGCTAGCTTAATGATGTATCTTTTCTTTTACTATTTATCCTGCTGTTACATTTTCTCTCTCTTCTGCCTCAAATTATGTCACCTTAACAAAGAGTTCACCCTTGTCTTTCTTATGTGTTTCTTGTGAATGGTGTCCAATTACCTGTTCTTATTCCCATGTCCCATTGAATTTATTTTCTTTTTCCAAGTAACTTGGCAACTAAAACAACTTGAGACACACTTTGTCCCTTAAGCGTTGTTCATTGTGATAACAATATGAAAATTAATCTGAATTTTTTTGTGGTAAATAACAATCATGTTGGATTTTTTTTTTACATTCTTCTTGTAAGAAAACAGAATCCTGTGTCTGTCTATTTACATACTGGAATGTTGCTGGAAGTACTTTCCATTGCATGTGGGTTTCCTTAATTCCAAGTCAGAACCAACTCAGAAAAGTTTTCTGATGTCACTATAGTCCCGCTCATGTGTTCATCTCTGGCAGTTGAAGGGTCCAGTGAAAAAATGTGATGGCTCCAGGTTTGACTGAAATTGTTTCTTCATGCATAAAAAGATCACTCATGTATGGGTGGAAGAATACCATGACTTTAACCATTAGTTTTCATTAATATGTGAAAATAAATGCCATATTGAGGTTTAAGTACGAGTTTGAATTTTTAAACATGTTTTTGTAGCATTTGAAAAATATGTTAAAAAGAAATCACATTCTTGTACTGGATTCTTAAAGTATGAAATGTGACTGTTTGTGGTGCACATGTTTTTAGTCCAACAAAACCTTTTCTTAATATTTAAGTGTATCACCACATGCCACCTTACCACCATCATGTCTTAGTAATGCTGGCAGAAATTTATTCTTGGTATCGCATGTTGAGACAAAATTATTTTAATATTAACATTGCTTACTACCTTACATGTTTCGGCCTTTATGGGCAGTAAGCTGTATCCACGCTTAATAAAGATACAGTCTGATTCACTTTAAGGTGCAACAGTAAGAGCCATAAAATCTGTTTAAAAGAAATTTCAGTGTTCTACACAAAGGACATTTAAAGCCACTACATTTTCATTTAGTGGTCTCATGTTGTTGCACTGTGAAATATTATGCCACTTATGCTCTTTCAGAACAGCATGCTGCCTCCATCTTAAGGGTTGGAGTAGGATTTTGGTAGGCTGTATAAAGGTGTTACTAATTTATTTCAGACATTGAAAATTTCAAGTTCTTTATTTTTGTTGTAGTGATTATAAGCAGTCACAGTTCACACTTTTTATGCATGCCATGCAAATCTGGCAAGGATTTAAAACCTGGCAACTTCATGCCGAAGCTTCGGGATCTAATTTCTGTCACTGTTCCCAGTAAAATGTCATATGAACATGGTCTCATTCAGAAAGGTTATGTAGCTATGGATATTTGAAACTCAGAAGCGAGAACGCGATTTAAACCAACAACAGAACCCGCATGTTACGACGGTCGCACTGACCCGCCTTCCGCCGCTACCAACCCCGCTTGCAGAACGAACGTGTCAGTTAAAATTGCTCACTACTTCGCGGGATACAACCAAAATCGGTAGTGTGTAGCCTTGCGTAATTTATCTTGAGTTCAACTACGACAATGGAAGACGTTTTGTTCAGCGCAGTACAGACAACTCTCCGTTTATGAACGAGTTCCAAGATGTTTGTTATGTATATCTTGCATCAGGTGTCGAGGCAGAAGCCATTGTATAAAGTGTTGAAACGTATTAACGTGCGTGAAGGGTATGCAATACGTTTTATTATAATGTATGTGTTATGGTTTATTGTAGACTTTACGTAACGTAAAATAAAATAATAAAAGAATAATAAATCATGATATTGTACTTGTTAATTTTAATTAGAAACTTAAAGAGTTACAAAATAGAAATAAAGAAAATTTCTAGGTTAGTTTTATTAACCAAGAGCAGTTCAGTGTAATTATCATATTATAATTATTGTAATAAGTAAGTTTTTTAAAAAAATATTTAAATCTTACAATTATGTTCATTTCGTTTTATAAGGATCTATTGGCGACAGAAATTTTGAATGAATTGTGACGTTCATTATAGCGAATGTTCGTAAACCGAGAGTTGCCTGTAATGGACACGTTTAAATCATCTATTCTTTTGACCACTGACATTACTTCTTTCAAGTGATGGCAGTTTTGACATTTTCATTTTTCAGAGTTTATATACACTTTTCTTCTGGATTACCTTGCGTCAGTTTATGCAAGAACGCTTTGAGAGACGTAACACATCTGCATTGGAAGACGTGGCTGCACCTTTACAACCAGAGGTAAAATGTAACATGTTGTTTCATGATGTACAGAATGTGGACATGAGGACCACTGCATGAACTTGTGGCTGTATTGTAATTACATTTGTGATTTTCATTGTGGAGGTAATGAACTCCATGGTGCTCAGTCAGTCTTGAAAAGTTGATAGTTGCCAAGAAATGCCTTTATTTGATATTAATGTGTTCACAAAAGCCCACCACTAGATACTATCCTGAACCAGCTCACACCCTCAAGACATTATTTCTTTAAGCTGTATCTTAGTACAGTAGGGCCCCGCTTTTCGGCGATCCGCTAATACGGCGCTCAACAGCTGAGTCAGAGAAGTGCGTCCGGCACCATTTTCTCGTCGCTGATTCAGTCTGTTTACAGCTTTTGTGCGCTACGCGTCTCTCCGTATTTCTGGCAATTTTCCAGTTATTACAAACTGTATATTTATATAATATTTTTGTGTTACTACAGTGTAATTACAATGGCGTCTAAGGGTAGTAGCGATAAAAAGAGGAGTCGTAAGCCTCTTACTTTAAATGCCAAGTTAGAGATGATTAAACTTCGTGAACAAGGCATGTCTATGGCTTCCGAACCATCACCAAAACGAATAGGATTCGTTGAAGAGTCACATGATGAAGATGTGCCATCTCCTTCATCCTTCCTACTATAAGCATATCAGTTTTCAAATTTATATTCACCAATCACTATAAGCTGAGGACAATGTGTGTATTACTGACATTCATTTAACTTTCATATCGTTTTCTTAGGCCTAGCGCTATTGTGCACTTACTATATGATAGTGTAACATCTTATTAGGCTTTGATATGCATTTGCAAGTGAAATAAGGCAAAGATCCGCTTTTTGGCGATTTTCGCTTTACGGCGGGGGTCTGGTCCCTAACCCGCCGTATAAGCGGTGCCCAACTGTAGTATCATACCATGTATGCCTTTGTCTTCCAAGTGTTTTCTTAGTTTGAGGTTTTCTATCAAACTTCTGTATGCATTTCTTATCTTTCCTATGAATGTTGTAATAGTACAGATATTGATGCTCCTAATTATGTAATTTTCTTCATTGTCCACTTGATTCTATTCTGTTTGTTCCATATATTTTCTTCAGCACTTCATTCGCGAACACTTTCATTGTGTGTTCTTCCCTTGGAATGAGACAGATAATGCAGAGGAAGATAAAGCATTCTGAACTGAACAGAAAGACATTGAGATTTGAGATTCTAACAGTAGTGTGAAGATGTTCGTGTTGGTCTTCTGGGTATGACAGCAAGTGGAGTTTTAGGCATAATAACCAGTGTTTCACAGAAAGACTGCCTCCAGAATTGAAGATGGTGGTATTATGTTCCTCTGAAATGTTGGTTTCTACCTACAAGTAAACACTATTATTAGCCAGAAGTCCAACATAACAGCAAAAACAGTTTGCATCTGTTAAGTATGTGGTTAGAAATATTGTTTGTTGGATGTTTGAATTATAATATTTAGAACTGAAAATTGTAATAGCAGAGGGTTCTAGCATAAACCTCAGAACCTGGGTAAATTGTTGTTACAGGTTTTTCAGATACACAGGAAGCCAAGCAGTCAGGTCAGGCCATGAACTGGTTGCGTGACCTTTTAAGATTGTGCTGGCAAAATTATGGATTTGGGTGGAAGCGATAATGCTGTTTGTGATAGGTCTCAGTGGATTTAAAATGACTGTATATCGCATTATCTATATGGCACTCTTCCTTATCTTTAAAAATAATTTTCTTTCCTTAAGTATTATTAACAAAGAATGTGTGATGGAGAAGTCATGTCCATCTGTCAAACCACAACTCTCCTTCTTGAAAACTAGTAATTAAATTTTGATGAAACTTGGTTTTAAAATTTAAAGCAGAAGTTGGCTGGTGAATTAAATTCTTGTCTGTGTCTGTTCAGTGTAATTGCTACTTTACGTGAAATTCAGTTTTCTTCTCATATTTACAAGTTTTTTAATTGCCCATCATGTAAATATTTGTCCATAACATACAAGTATAGCTCTGTTAACATATTCAACATTTATTTGAACAATTGTATGATGTATTTAATGGAATATATAAATAAGTAATTTTGGATCCTGTGCAGTGGCATATCTGTACTTTGATTTAACTTTACAGTGGGAAATATGTACTTCATATAAATTAATATCAAAGCCAGTGTTATATGCAAGTGTCAGAGTGCTCCTTGCATAACAGTTAAATGGTTACTAATATACTTTTGTGCTATATTATCCAATTTGCTGACAGCATCATTAAATAAACCATAAATAAAAAATTGAATAAATAAATGCACAATTAAAGTAAATAACAACAAATAATAAATAAATATACAGGTACTGCTGTAATGGCAAATTGCTGTGAGATTTTTTCTTTGGTTTAGCTCTCTTATGAAGCATGGCGCAAGTTTATGTATGGGTTCTGGCAGACTGATAATCTACTCCATGTCCTTAGTGCTACTGATCGACTCATATCAGTTCGATGATTTTCCCTCCTACTGGACAGACTATCTTAGAATTCCTCAAGAACTGTAAGTCACATTTTTAATTTGAATTGAATTTACATTCTTTTACCCCACTTCCTGTATTTTGCATGATCTTGCCACCACTTTCAATTTCCCTGTTTCATTTAACTGTGGTAATGCCAGCATGGCAGTCATAGAAACATCCTGAGTTGGAAGCAGCGCCTAACACCACGTAATGCAGGATCTTGTAATTTTATGCGGTAATTGATCTTTGACAAATATAACATGTTGTCAGGCAAAATTTATCTTTGCATTTGTTTGTGTATGAAGATAAATCATAAACATAACTAAACATGTTGTGTGAAATATTTTTCATGTGTTGAAAGCCACATATTCTTGATGATGAAATAGGTAGTTTGCTGGCCTAACTTTATGACCACAAGAAGAATAAAAAGGAGAAAACTACAAGTATGTTAACTATGTGAAATGTTGAGGCTGTATCTGAATGAGAAATGTAACATGGTTAGAGTCTGTTATTGTAAATTATGCAAAAGTGATTCATTGAATTTTATAATTGTTAATTTATGGTTCCACGCAACCTTACAAGATGGTTAGAAACATTTGATGGGCAATATGCATCAAGGCTTTTCCAGAACTTTTTGTTATGAACCAAGATTATTCTGTTAGTAAAGAGACAGTATATGGGCTGGATAAATAGGGTTTCATTTTTAGCAGGAGCACTGATCTTCATCCCTCCACAATCCATATTTATTTGGAGTGCACCAGCTTTCTATGTATTGGAATGAAGGGACTCTTAACCTGGAAGAAAACATCTCCATACACAGCCATAATATTAGAATGCAGAGGATCTTACCATCATACCCTCTGTACACTTTCCAAGACATCGTTCTTATTAATGGGTAACATATCTTAACTTTATTTTGTTAATACTTACATTTTTATATCAAGCTGTTTTGTATTTTATAAGTCCCAATCTTAACTTAATTTTCATGATTTGCTAGTTTTAAACCTCAATTTCTCATGTGTTCTCTCCCAGGCAAAATGATATTGGCATGGAAATATTCCAGACCGGTGAACTGTTCATTAAACTGCTCATTCCTACTTTTTTCCTGATCACGGTGATACGGATGCACTACTTTGACAGTGACTTCCTCACGCTCAAATGCAGGTAAGCTGCCTATCTTTGAAACTCCTCAGACTACTGAATCTGATGAGCATATGGTGGTAATGAATCATACATAATATTTTAAGGGACACTGCAGACTTCACATGATTAACACAGTTTCGAAGTAAAGTAACAAACTACCTAGACATTATCCAGCATCATCTCCTTTCCCAGTTTACATGGTCATGAAAATGTCTTTCATCGTCTTTTCTCCTTACCATGTGGCTTTAAAAAATTCTTTTTCATGACCTGTTTTCCTTAACAACGTATTTGTTACCATGTGGATAGCAGCCACTCACTTGTTATGTCAATGAGGTCCTTCACATTCCACTCACCACTTACTGCCTGGTTCATATAAGACTACATGAAACTCCCAATACACATTCACCCTGAAGATGGTGACTGCACTGTTGACAAAATGTTGTAAAACCTACAGCATCCGATGTGGCTTACCCCCAGAGCCAAAGTTGTACATTACACAGATATACTGAAAATAGTTGTAGGACTAAAAGGCATCTGCAAATATAAACTAAAGAACGAAGTGATAGCTGATTGGACTGGGAAATGAAAAACTTCCTGAACACCTAAAGTACCTTGATTTTTAACAAATAATGAATACAGTTACAAATAGTTTATAACAAATCTATAAATCTAGGAAGAGCCAGAAGGCTACGAGACTACTGTTCATATAAAGTAATGTAATATGTATGGCAAAGTGTTACTTATGTGTCTGACGCAGGGGTTCCGAGTTGATTGAGCAGCTGCAGATGGAGCGGATAAAAGAACAAAAGGATCAGGAACACTGCGTTCTTAACAAGATCAGACTGGAGATGGATCAAATCAATGCAACCCAACAGAAGACTCAGGGACCCATGTTTAAGGAACCTGAGAGTCAACATGTTGTTGGTGAGTCCACTTGGATTAATATTTTATAGTATTACAGCAGTTATAATCATACACAGTAAGTTTTTATTGTAGAAATAAAGCCACTTGCTATTTTATAAATGTTGTTTGAAAAGAAAATAACAATTTTTAAATTGAAGGCAGTAAACGTATAAATTGAAGATTTCCAGCTCAGTCCTAAACTTATTAATATTTTTTCCCTTCAGGTCTCCTATTCAAATGTTCATGTGTTAAAAACAATTTATTCTGTGTGAGAGAAACTACTGCTGACAAGAAGTGCAAAACTATTTCAGAACCTAAAGTCCTTCTAAATAATATGTACTATTCTTTTCTATTAACGCTTTTAGTCAATTCAAAAACTGCTATCATCTCTTTTTCTATCCAAAACAGTGAAGATCAGGATATATGAACCAATAATTTTGCCGGTTGTCTTGGATGGTTGTGAAACATGGTCTCTTACCTTAAAGGAAGAACGTAGATTACAAGTGTTTGAAGGATATTTGGACCTGGGAGGGATGAAAAAAGTGGGGAATTTAGAATATTGCATGACCTGGAGCTGCGTGAATTTTATGGGTCACCCAACGTAGTGAGGATAGTGAAATCTAGGAGACTCCGATGGGCTGGACTGTAGCACGCATGGGGGGGCAATGGGTGCATATAGGATTATAGTAGGGAATCCTGGAAAATGACCATGTGGCAGATCAAGAAGGAGGTGGGAGACAACATCAAGATGGATCTTAGGGAGGTGGGCTGTGAGAATGACAAATGGATGGAGTTGGCTCAGGATCGTGGCCAATGGCAGGCTTTGTTGTTGTCAGTGTTGAACCTGCGGGTTCTGCCACCAGGGAGTTAGATTAGTTCTTTTCTATATAATAATGCTGTTGTATATGTATAGTATTATAATATTGGTATATCAAAATAATTGCTAGTTGCAGCATAAGAAATTTAATTAAGCCTTGTATGTGAATACTGTTTTGTAACTCGGACTTTCACCGATGCTATCCCCGTCTGATAATTGGGTTGTTTTTAAAGGAAACGGTGACACTTTGACACTGTCACCCCACAATCATTTGAAAATAAGCATCAGCTAAAGGCTGGGAGTGAGGCAAGTGTCAGACAGAGGACAGACTCACAAAAACTTTAAAACCTTATAGTACAATCCTATCGGTACAGAGTACAAAGTTCACATATTGTACCTGGGATACCCCCTTGCTGACCAATATATACACCAGCAAGAGCATTATCAAACGCTTTTTGATCTGTTACGAGTCAGTATTCACGACGGCACTTCAGTCAGAGTCGGCCACTGTGAGAGCCTTACACAGAAACCTAGTGTATTTATTACTATTTACTAGTAATAAAGCCTTGTACGAGTCAACTCTCAGCGGTACTTATTCAGTCGGCGACGAATAATCAACCAAAATCTGCTCGACCAACGTTATTCGAACCCACACTGTACTTACACGTTTTTCCCGTGTCTGGTACGAGATGCGATCAGAATGTTTCCAGACTGTGTCAATAGAGGGCGAACCGGATGTAGTATGAGCTTCTGCCGCTAAGGGGTTGGGTCTACATTCGTAGTGAATCAGTGTGCCAGCCGGCATCATCGAATTAGCATTTGTTTCTTAGTTACCGGCGTTTTGGTAGTGCATTACACCGACCCTCCTGCGATTTCGGAATGGCGTGTGCATCAAATTTTGCCAAAGACTCGCCAAAACAGCTACGGAAACCTATGAAATGCTAAAGCAAGCATTTGGGGAGACCGCATTGAGTTGTGCACAAACTTTTGTGTGGCATTCACGTTTTAAAAATGGCCGAACCTCTGTCGATGATGACGAGCGTTCTGGACGACCATCTTCGAGCACAACGCCCGAAAATGTTACGAAGATTCGGCAGGCCATTCACGAAGATCGACGTCGTACCATCAACAACTTGTGCGACATTGTTGGGATGGGCTATGGGACCTGTCAGCTGATTCTAAAGGAAGAACTCCACATGCGACACATCATGACAACGCTCCAGCGCACACCGCCCTCAAAGTTCGGCAGTTTTTAGCCTCAAACACCATGGCCGTCATCCCGCACCCTCCTTAGCTCCGTGTGACTTCTTCCTCTTCCCAAAGATGAAAATTCAGCTAAAGGGAAGGAGATTTGAGACGATAGAAGAGATTCAGGCAGAATCGCAGATGGTGCTTGACAGGCTGACAAAGAAAGATTTCCAGGGATGCTTCCAGGCTTGGCAGCGGCGCTGGGATCGTTGTGTTCACTCCCAGGGAAACTACTTCGAGGGTGATGGATGAATTTAATACCTGAGATACGTGTACGGGTTTTTATAGGCGCAGTCTGGAAACTTTCCGATCACACCTCGTACACAGTTGTGTCTTGAAGTCGTCGATCTCTGTACACTTGAACTTGACAGATGTTGTATTGATCGTATAACTTAATCAGGGTTAATCGTTGTTTAATGGCTTTCTGCATTCCATTGGTCTTCGTTGTTTTTTTATCTCCATTGAAAGAATTGTAGCTGTCAAGGTTTTATATGGGCTACAGCAAGTTCTGATGCTGCTGGCTTCAGACCGTGCCTCTTTCTTGACCTATCCAGATGATATTTGGTTCGGTCTGTTCCCTGCTGGGGGCGGTCAGGACGCGACTTATCGTGGAGTGATTAACGCCAACGTACAACCTATAAATTAGTTTTTACGTATCTAACGTAGAGATTGAGACAATTGTCACATCGTGGGATGAGTTTTTTTCCCGTCTCGTGCACCCATAAGTCAATATCTAGTTTTTTAAACTTAGCGCCGAAAACAGATGATTCACCTTTCAGATATAAAACTGATAATACACGAAAAAGTTAGCGAAGAGGATAGGAGAGGTCGTGGAAAAGGTGATCTTGAAACACGATAAATTGTTTTAAATGTTTTAAACGAGGAATGGATGGACAGGACACGGTGGCGACTAGAATAAGAGATATGGTCACAAAGGCTGTTAAACACTCGCTATAATAAAACGAGGTGTGTCTTACATTTGAGAAAATATGGATTATGAATTTTACTATTGCTAAATTTAAATTGACGTTTCTGCAGGAATGTTTCTCACTATGGTCGTACGTAACGGAAAACGAACATTTCCGTACCGACATCATCATTAGACATGGAAACGGAAATAAGCCCATATGATTTGATCGCAGTCATGAAGGGTTTAAGTTTGTTTAGTCTTGGACGTTCTGGCCCTATGGGGGCAGTTGCAACGAGGAAACGCCTTTGGGAAAGTTAATAGTTTGAAGCCAAATGAGTGACACAAAAGAGGAATTGGAAGGGGCTGTGAGGGTTCGCAGGCATTACCAGCTTGTCCTGGTAAAGTAGGATGGTGAGAAGATCAGGTGGAGACATTAGAAGGATGAAAAAGTGTAGTCAGAAGAAAAACGATGTACAGTTAGGCAAGACTAGTTAGTTGTCCTGTTTAAGAAATTAATTGTTCTCTATGCGAATCGTATGAAACCCATAAAATAATTCTGTAGACAAAATGCAGAGATGTTGATTATAAAACTGTGTTACCACTGGGTTTTAAAGGCTTAATCAGTGAGGAAACACTTCGTGGGCGGATCCCACCTTACTCCTGATGACAGTACTGTAATACAGTTACGCCTGAAACAGCTGGAGCCCCAGAAGCAAGCATGCCAACCGTATCCACAGCGAGCATTATCATTACATTGTCTGAGTAGTGTTTGACACGGAGAGAATTGCATTAGTACCGCCAAGGTAAAAACACCTCACGTACCAGTGATGTTGGTAAAATTATGACTTCGAATTTGAGAGAAATAAACCACTTGGTTGCTCTAGGCATAGATGGAAAGATGTAATGGTGATAACGTCTCTGTTGTTTGACTTAGTGCCATGGGGAAGTGGAGTTATAGCTCCACGCTGTCAAAACCTTGGCACTAGACAGAAGAAAGTGGTTAGCCTTAGTCTGGCCGCTTCACCGCAAGGAAGTAATGCTATCTGGTCGAAATATCAGGTTCTCACGGCAGTGAGTATGAAGATGACTGTCTTCTGGAATGTTGCGCTGTAAGTCTTAGGAATTGCCCTGATGATTGATGCAGTAGGTCCGAAAGTTCGAGTTCTCTATCCAGGGGACTGTCAGGTTTCTGCGGTCCACAACTCTAGCATTGCTGTATATTACATAATTTCGTAACAACAGATTTGTTCTGAAATAAATGAAAATTAGGTCAGTCAGGTACCCATATGCAGAATCTCAAAGCGTTGATAAAAGTGCAGTAAAATTTTCCACTCCTGTTGCATTAACCCGTTGAACAACATATGGCATAGACCAGTGATATTCAACCTTTTTTGTTTGCGTACCCCCAGTTATAATTTCTCTTCAACTTTGTACCTCAAAGTTGTTGGTGTATAATTCAAGTTACACATAGTATATAAACTACATCTAAAATAAATTAAATAATTTACATTACTGATTATTCAGTGTATATCATAAAATAATATATATATTTTTTTTTAAAATTTCACGTACCCCCTAAGATGTCTTCGCGTACCCCAGGTTGAATACCACTGGCATAGACGATGCGATCTCGGTGTTCCAGTTCCCATTATGAATCCACCCTTTTTTATCTCCTCACAGGTTTGCGTGATTTTTAAAAATGTCATATCCAGGTATTTTTCCTCTTTTCCCGACGTTCTGTACTGCACAGCGTGACCCAGTTCGTTAATGGCGTACAAATAAGAATAGCGTAGCGCCTGACAGCCACTGGGTAATGATAGGACAACACGGGAGGTAAGAGTAGACGCGAGGGTCATAAAGAGCAGTCTTCTACACCCGGCACGAATCGGCGAGGGCTGGAAAGTTCTTGGGTGTGGTGGAAAAATCACTCAGGCTTCCTGGTGCACTCGAAGTACAAACGAACAAATAAAACAAGGGGCTGAATTAATGATCGGTAGCTGATGTCATTCATTACAGGGAGGTTCTGAATTTACTACCAGGTGTTTAAACATTCATTTCCTCTTGGCGTTTGTTTAGCACAGTTTCCTGAAACGATACCAGACAATAGTGTAATGGGAATGATTTAGTATTGTATTCAGGAGGTACTTGGTTCGTCTCTCTAGTGGGATAACATTCTTGGTGAGGAGGTCTGTGGTTATACGCAGTCCAGTGACGTGCTTGTTTCTGAGACACGGTGACGATGTAGATTATGGTATTCTGGAATGTGATGCTGTGTAAGTTTGGGTTGGTGGTTACCAGCGTGTCGGAGGAACATACTGCCTAAATCTTCAGGGAGAGTAACAACCTTAGAATACACAGTCTATATGAGACTCCTTGAATAGGCCTAATTTATTGTAATTTTGAAGTTTATTCCTTAGAGCGCCTGATTTGTATTCTTATGTGACCACGTTGTGACATTGGTGGCACTGTTTGGTAGTATATGGACCAGCGGGTTGCAACCCGTGTGTTAATGTCGGCAGTATCTGCATTAGTGTCCCTGTCAGAAAGTGTTCAGTTAAATGAGGGACTTCAAATCAAGAGCTAACAACTTCATAAGGATGCATGCGAATCGGAAATATCTTAATCAAGCTCGATATTGAAAGATTAAGCAAACGCTATGTCAGATATCTTCGTAATGACTGGTTTTGTTACAGGAAAAACTTAATAATATGCATATATTTAGTAGCATTTTGAATAATTACTATGAATTTTAGTAAATTATCCTTTTACAACCTTGAAGCCCACGAGTCGATAAGCAAGGGGGTATGTGGACCAAGGCGTACAAAACGCTGAGAACCCCTAGATAACTTTTCCCCCTTACTGTACTTTTCCAATTAATTAACTCCTATACCGATAATAGGCCGAGTGTTATCCTATTGTGTGCGGCTAAAAGGATCACCAATTTCAACACGGAACCCGAGGATAACAATTTCAGACTGCAGAATGGAAGCTTTTCTATTCTGTCTCGTCCAAGAAAGATCCTGATGTAAACAAAGAGGAGTGACAGTGGCCTTCTGGCCACCGCACGAATGGAGGAAGATCGCTGCGCGTGTGTCAACCTCGTGTGCGTAAGCAAGAAATAGTACCGTTATCTAATAATAATTTCTTTATTGAAAATTTTTCCACGGGAATGTACAGACAATTTCATTACGTTTGGTACATTTTTATGAATTTAGTAGTCCCTCTCGCGAATTAATTTTAAGCAGTCTGGGCCAAACACAAGGTATCAGTTGACAGTGTTGCGAAACCTTGCGTTTCTCTCTACCAATAACATGGTGTGGTAGGAGGCGAATTCTTCATCTCTCTGTTTGTTCCAGGATTGTTTCTGCAGGGGACAAAGTTGTGCAAGTTTTCCACTGACAAGGGTATTTCCTTATATGACCTGAATTAATTATAAGTAGTCTGGTGTAATTACAAGGGGCGTGACTGCGTCGGAACGATTTAATTTGATGAACTTATTTATACCAACGACCAACATAGGAACTCTGAACTGTTCTGATGTGACGGATAAGGTGCATGCCAGAAGTTTTTATTGGAATGCATGTAGCTTCAAGCTACGTTTTACAGCTCGATGGAATTTAAGGTTTTCACAGCTTTAAAAACTCGGATTGAGAACTCACGGGTTATGATGTGATACGTTCGTTCCATGGCAATGTTGGCAACAACCCGAAAACCGCAATATGTACCAATGATATAACATTTACTAACTCTGCATTCTGCTCAAGGAGTGTCAGTATACTTTTCAGGATAACGGCTGTTATTTCGGTAAGCATAATTAACTCATTGATCTTTGCACTGAGAATGTACTGTACTTGTGTGACTGTCATACCATATAAATGGTGCTTTAGCTTTTAATAACCTCGATTTTCTTCGACGATAGTTTTGATATTCTCTTTAATAGTTTCCGAAGCACTTTAGTGCATACATTATATAATCTTGTAAATTAAAACTATTATCATATCCTCCTAAGCAGAAATTCGGATTCTGGACCATACTTGCTGCTCTGTAGGAACATAAATCAGCAGCCAAACATCACAGAGTAGTGGTTAAAATACCTGCTGGGTTTTTTTATATATCTGATTGATACTTGGCCAGAGAACTGTCCTGCCTAAGGTTTCCTTTGGTTTTACATAGCCCTTCAAGTGTTTGAATAATATCTTTTGTGCCTTGAAATACCTTGAAATATGGCATGACTGACGTCTCATAACCTCTACAGGTGACAGGTCATTGTTAGAAAGCCATGAGCCCTAACAGTGTTCTATGGCTTGTTACAGGTCTCTGCAGACCAGACAGTAAAGAAGATGCAGATTACTATTACATATTCCAACGATGATGACAGGGATTATGATGAAGATGAGCAGGACGACTCTTATACTGGATCGCCGCCTGTAATGAAGAGCAAGCCTCTTACCTTTGAGGTGCATCCAGGCGGAACTGTGGCTCTGCCCTGTGCGACTGTGAATCTGAGTATGACCGTTTGCTAAAAATTAAATGTTTCAGAATGTTGATGTCATGCTATTAGAGTTATCAGAACTTTGACTGATGTTGACTGTCAGTGTGAGTTTTGATGGGATGTGTGTTTATCTGATAATAACTTTTGTAGCTGTCTTAGTTTTAAATTGTTGCTAATAGTTATATAGCTGCCAAAGTTTTGATTTGATGCCAAGTGTTAGGGCTGTCGGAATTTTATACAGATAGATGGTCCCCCAAGGGAGAGATTAGATGCACAAAAGTGTAGGTGGGAGAATACTGTATGGATTTTAGATAAATAAATACATTGTGTGCCAGGGGTTGTCTTACCGATAAGGAATGCATGAAAATTGAAACAACAAAAATTAAACCCAATATTGAGGCATTAATGGAACAAATATACTGCCAGATGTCTATTGGCTGAGTTTGTTGAAGAAAATTAATGAACAGTGGGCTAGAAACTGAATATATTGCAATAGCAGCAAACTGTCCTCGTACATAATCATGCAGCATGCAAGTTGGTAACATGATAAAAGGGAAAGTTTGAAAACCCCTGTTAAAGAATATAATCATGCCCCGTTTCCCTAGTTAGTTACCCTCCTACCTGCACTCAGGCCTTTTAAGTAACCATAGCCCAATAACTATTCTTCTTAAAATTTTATATGTATTTCTGAGTTCCCACCCATATGTGTCGTGTGTTGCCCAACTCATCTGTCGTGATTTAACCCTCCAGGACTCGCGTTGTGAGCGCAGCGCCACAATTTCAGTAAAAGTCTGATAACTCTTTCTAGGAATTTTTTTCTATCCTATCACTCCATCTATGTTAAGAGGAAACCCCCTTCTATGGAAATTTCAAAGTAAAAATTTCTAGCTACGACTATAGACCCACTTTGTTCAGTTTACTTGTAGAATTCTGATAGTGCGGCGGCCCGCTCACACGCGAGTGTTTGTGTTCCAAAGTGAATTGTTTTTAAGTTTGGGTTAATTTCTTCTTTATTGTTCACATTTACCAATAATGGCTTCTAAAACAAGATCTTCCTGATACAAATGTTTTTTTTGAAGTGGTTATTAGAACAAGAAGAACGTGAAAGAGAACAAGTGAGTGCAGGAGAAATTATAGATTGTGAATTCGATGATACTCAGGATTCTGATGAGGAACCACGAGAGGAGAATCATGGTAGTCAATCCGAAAACTCGTCAGAACGTTTAGATGAAGATTCCAATGCAGGAATAAGTGATCTTTATATTGGCATAGATAAAATGACTAAATTTCGAAACGTTTCCCTTCGAAGAAGTAAAAAGGCGCCAATGAAAAACTTTATCTCTCACCTTCCTGGGGTCAAAGGATACACAGAAAACTGAAAAACCAAGATCGAGTGCTGGCAGCTATTTTTTCCAGATAATTTACTGGGTGATATCACAAAATTCACAAATAAAAAACTGGAAAAAATTAGAGAAAATTATTTCAGGCAAAGAGACTGCTTAGAAACTTCAATCGATGGAATCAAAGCTTCAATTGGACTTTTGTACAATGTTTTAACATTTTATTAGTCTCTTAATCGTAACTCCATAAATAAATTAAAAGTCAGTAATAGTCTGATTAAGTATTTGCTCAATTGATGGGTTGCGGCGCGGTGCTCACACGCGAGTGGGAACGTTCCAAGGGTGGACGCGAGCGCTGTAGGGTTAATTGTCATGACAATGTTTGGTGAAAAATACAGATTATGAAACTCATCAGTATGTAATAGTTTTATACCTTACGAACACACATATTTATCGTATTCTAGAATTTAAGTTGTAAGGTCTTGTTCATATATTGTTATGTTGTTACAGCTGATGATCTGAATGTGTTTACGTCATGTGGAGAAAAGAGAGTACACTTCTATATGTAGACAAAATCCATCAGGGGTCCAAGGACCCTCGGATCACATATCACAGACACAACAATTCTCTTATTGTCACGAATGTCAATACCAGCGACTCTGGACAGTATTATTGCACTTTCAGCACTACTCCAAAAGTGGAAGTGATGCATACAGTGAATGTTTTTGGTAAGAAAATGAAGGCTTTGTATCTGTAGCAGTATAAAACTTACTTTAATCCTATCCATTATTCCTTTCATACCTTTGTCTCCATCCATTTTCTATTTCTTTCAGCTTTGAACAACAGTGAAAAATACCAGGCGTCAATTTATTCAGTTTTCATTACTATTTACCTTATGGTACTATCGCTCGTAAAATATAGTAGTTGGCATGTAGAGTCATTACTGAGAAGATTTTATATTATCCACACTACATCAAGGTTTTCCCCATGTTTTACTCCCATCGGGATATTTCCTATGACTACAAGCGAAACAAAAACATACTGAAGATTTCTGTCTTCTGGGTTGTTGCGCTGTGTAGTCTGGTCGATGTTTACCGACGTTTCAGAGGCCATACTGCCTCCGTCATCAGGGCGATGAGTATGAAGATTTCTGTCTTCTGGATTTTTGCGCTGTGTAGTCTGGTCGATGTTAACCAACATTTCAGAGGTCATACTGCCTCCGTCATCAGGGCGATGAATATGAAGAATTCTGTCTTCTGGGTTGTTGCGCTGTGTAGTCTGGTCGATGTTTACCAACGTTTCAGAGGTCATACTGCCTCCTTCATCAGAGTATGAAGAATTCTGTCTTCTGGGTTGTTGCGCTGTGTAGTCTGGCCGATGTTAACCAACGTTTCAGAGGTCATACTGCCTCCGTCATCAGAGTATGAAGATTTCTGTCTTCTGGGTTGTTGCGCTGTGTAGTCTGGTCGATGTTAACCAACGTTTCGGAGGTCATACTGCCTCCGTCATCAGAGCGATGAAGATTTCTGTCTTCTGGGTTGTTGCGCTGTGTAGTCTGGTCGATGTTTACCGATGTTTCAGCGGCCATACTGCCTCCGTCATCAGGGCGATGAATATGCCAAGGCAGTATGACCTCCGAAACGTATGTAAACATCGACCAGACTACACAGCGCAACAACCCAGAAGAAAGAAATCTTCATACTCACCGCTGTGAAAACCTCAAATCTTACAAAAAAAAATACTAGCTTTTAAGTGAGCATATACAGTGAAACCTCTATCCATCGTTCCCGGAACTATTGTTTTCCCGGATGCATCGTCCGTTTTGTTCGGTCCCGGATACATCCCATATAAAATAATGTTACATTTTCCCGCTTCTATTGTTCCTCGAACTGTCGTTTTATCGCATCGATCGTTCAAAAATCCTAGTCCCGGCCCACAATTTTCCCGCAATGATCGTTTCTGAGAAATTATAACGAAATTTACGGGATGTTTTCAGAATTTAAAATGCCAGGTTTTGAGATAAATTAATACCGAAAGGCGCACAATGTTTTTGGAATACACATTAGCGGTAACCCGTTATATCGCCCAACCAGCACAGATTTTACGTATTATAAGTACAAAGGAAAGGCAGGCGACACTTTTCATTCTTCTGGTTCATCTCGTTTCCAGTGGTTCAGGGTCTTCTACAGCTACGTTTCGTTGAGTTCGGCAGTAATAGTATTTCCATTCTTCCTGTTATTGTTCGCAAAGGGGGTGGGAGTGAAGAGAAAGACGACGAATGCGAGCCCGAAGCTGTGCCAAGTTTTGCCGAAGCATTGGCAAACGTGAAGTCGTTCTTTTATGCGCGTAATATTAGTGAACGTGACGAGGAAAACATTTTGAACGTGGAAAGTGCTCTGTTTGATCTATAACGTAAAGTTTCGACAAACCAGTTGTCCATTAAAGACTTTTTTGGTAAAAAGAAGTAACTTTGAAAGAGAAACATTGTTTTCTTTAAATTTTTAATGCTTTCCCACATCTATCGTTTTCCCGCATTCATCGTTTTTATTTCCCACCCCCGCCAAAAACGATGCATCGAGGTTTCACTGTAATACAATTGGAAGGTGTCTTTTGTATAAATTACTATGATGTTTCCTAGGTAACATAACAATGAGTCTTTTGTATAAATTACTATTGTTGTATTGGTGGTTTAGTCTTGGTCACAGCCACAGGTAAGTGATTTTGTACCTGATTTAATAAATTGAAACTTACATGCTGTTACATGAAGCACGTTCATGCAAATTCTGCAATGGTGGAATGAATGTTTTCCAAATGAGTTTTTTTTTAAAAAAAAATTGTTTACTTTCTCTGGATCTAACCTCTACAGAAGTGTGCTAACTAACTAACCAAATAGATATCTTACAGAACCCGAAGGTTCATCACCGAATTAAGCAAAGCCCTCCACCGGACCCTGTCCTGGGCCAACAAAATCCAGTCTCCTTCAACTCCTATCTCCCATAGATCCCGCCTGAGATTGTCCTCCCATCTACGTCTAGGTCTCCCCAGAGGTCTCTTCCCCTCAGGCTTCCCAAATAGTGGACCCAACCAACCAGATGGCTTACGGAACCCGAAGGTTCATCACCGAATTAACCAAAGCCCTCCACCGGACCCTGTCCTGGGCCAACAAAATCCAGTCTCCTTCGACTCCTATCTCCCATAGATCCTGCCTGAGAATATCCTCTCATCTACATCTAGGTCTCCCCAGAGGTCTCTTCCCCTCAGGCTTCCCAAATAGTGGACCCAACCAACCAGATGGCTTACGGAACCCGAAGGTTCATCACCGAATCAACCAAAGCCCTGTCCTGGGCCAACAAAATCCAGTCTCCTTCAACTCCCATCTCCCATAGATCCCGCCTGACATTATCTTCCCATCTATGTCTAGGTCTCCCCAGAGGTCTCTTCCCCTCAGGCTTCCCAAATAGTGGACCCAACCAACCAGATGGCTTACCGAACCAGAAGGTTCATCACCGAATTAACCAAAGCCCTCCACCGGACCCTGTCCTGGGCCAGCAAAATCCAGTCTCCTTCAACTCCCATCTCCCATAGATCCCGCCTGACATTATTCTCCCATCTACGTCTACGTCTCCCCAGAGGTCTCTTCCCCTCAGGCTTCCCAAATAGTGGACCCAACCAACCAGATGGCTTACGGAACCCGAAGGTTCATCACCGAATTACCCAAAGCCCTCCACCGGGCCAACAAAATTCATTCTCCTTCAACTCCTATCTCCCATAGATCCCGCCTGACATTATTCTCCCATCTACGTCTAGGTCTCCCCAGTGGTCTCTTTCCCTGAGGCTTCCCGGTGCACACCTCTTGTCCCATCCATGCGCGCTACATGCCCAGCCCATCTCATTCTTCTCGACTTAATTGCCTTGACAATACTGGGGGAGGAGTAACAGAAGTGTGCTACAAAGTTAATATATGCTACAGATGCATGGTTATACATTATGTTCCTTGTATTTTATGAAGTATACACCATACTAAAAAATGTTTCATATAAAAGTTATAGATTATAAGATCTATATTTTAACTTTATATGAGTACGTAGCAATTTTTTGCACAATGAGAAACCTGGTGGTTTGATTTGAGCTTCACACAATACAATTAATATGAACTAGGTTATTCTATAATTGTTTGTTTTAAATATTTTTCAGTATGGTGCAAATTTAACAAAATATAATGCACTGTTACTTAGGTCTACAACCTCTGCAGTTGTAGCTGCTTGTAGTGTAGTGTGGTGTAGTATAGTGTATATTATAGTATAGTACATTTACCCTGAATAAGCTGTCACTACAGTAATTATATATGTGCAATAAATGAACATCAAAGCCATTCAGGGTAAATTTATTGAAATATCTAACATTACAGTTTTGTGAGGTCTGATCCTGTTCTGGTCTTTATCCTGTAAATGTTCCGACACACGAATGAAAATGTTCAGTTAGTGCATTAAATGTATTAAAATACTTACTTGTCTTACTGCAGACTAATTATGCTGTTTACAGCTCCAGCGGCAATAAAGAACATTCAGCCAAGCAGAACACTTACGATAGATAAGGGTTCTGCAGTCACACTGAAGTGCAGTGTGACTGGATATCCCCACCCAGAAATCAAATGGAAGAAGTTGGTAAGCAAACCTTATATCATAATGAAACCTTGTTTGTTGTAAAAACACCAGACACTGACTTCTTTGCCGTAGACCTCCAGTTTCATTGAGACTTTGCTTGATGTAGAGCAGATTTTCTTCCTTTTCCTTCTTACAAAATCAAATTCTTGTGACTGTGAGAAATGCCTCTTTTGCTCTGGTTCAGAATCTCCTTAAACATGTTTTCTGTCAGTCACGTTACAGAATGTGTTACATTTCTCTGTATATTTGCTCATTTAATTGTCATTTTGTGTGGTAGATGGCTGTAGAATGTTTTGAATTCCTTAATTTATAAAAGAGTTTCTAGGATGTCTTTGCTTCTGTCAACTTTAATCTAAAAGCATTCGGAACTTCTTTTTTACTCCTGACAAAAGCATATACACCACTTATGTTCTGAATTATGAAGTGGCAACTTAGTGAATGACTCTAATGCTTTTCCTTAAAAGAAAGGTTTTTTCAGAACAAATGTTAAATAAACTGCCTCTACTATTATGAACAAACTCTGTAAAGTGGATGAATGAGGTCATAAATGTCTGTCCCTGTGTTTCATCTTTGAAAAAAATAAATTGGATTTCAATTGTACTTTGTGTTGAGGTTTTACACACAAAGTAAACTTGGCCCTTTCACTTCTGCTTTTGTACTGACTTTTCCAGATCAGATTTCTTCAAATATTCAAATTAGCTAAACCCATTTCAATTGACATTCTCTTTATTTCTTTCTAGAAAAAACTATTAATGCGTTATTTCGGAAAATTACATCAAAACTGATAATATCATGATCTGTTTGCAGACGAAGTACTGTCATTACAACTAGTGAAAATATCACTTTCAGTTCTGTAGAGAGGTTTGACTCTGGCACTTATGGATGCATTGCCAAAAATAATCAAGACCAGACGTTTTGGCTGAAGTTTATATTAATGTTACATGGAATTAGTCTATGGCTAATGTAGAGAGTTTTGTTGAGTTAGATGCACCACATCTTAGCATTATCCTCCATACTTTTGAATTCACCCTTCAGAGTTGAGCTTCTAATAATACAGCGTAATGAATTTACGCTGAAATATTGTGGTTACTCTGCGTTTCCTTTTGATGACAGAATAATATATGTTGAAGAGTATTTTTTTCCCCGTTTGTTCCCTTTGGGTGTTCATTGGTGTGACTGAAGAAGAAGAAGAAGATAATGAGTTCGGGGTCAGTTGCTGTGCCCCTGGAAGTGGAAAGGCAAATCCAAGTTATAGACTTCAGTTTGTTTGAAAACTAATTTAATATGCTTTCATGCATAAATTTTAACTGTGAATGTTTAATATAGGTATTATGACTCATTAAATTTAATGTGAGATAGATATGTTCATTTGTAAATTTTAAATAAAGTGTATATATATATATATATATATATATATATATATATATATATATATATATATGGTAGTAATAATTAAATTTCTAGACTGTTATATCCTGTTCAGTTTTAGACAGATAGAGGATTGTTACTTGGAAAGTCCACTGCTGTTTTACTAATGTTTGGGTCAAAGAAAGTTTTGAGGGCTTCTGATATACATTTCCTTGTTGTCAAAGATCTCGCTGTGCAAGGAAGTGTAATATATTTTTTGTGTGGTTCTCATTTCAGATGCTCCTGAAATTGATATTGGTGAAGAACTGGTGGCATCAGGAAAAGATTATGATGCAGAATTGAAATGTGTTGTACGCGCAGAGCCCAAAGCAAATGTTTATTGGTTGGGTCTGTAACGGAGTTAGACCGTGTGAAGATAGATGGCAACAAATATCTTTATGTTATTCATAAAACCCAGGTTTCTGACTTTGGCAAGTACAAATGCGTTGCGACCAATATCAAGGGAACAACCAGCGCTAAGGAAATTGAACTCACTGGTATGTTTTTGAAGTTTTCATAAAACTGACCAACTTCAGAACTTTATCCATATTTTATATTTTGTTTTGCTTTCAATTTAGGAACATACTTTTCACTTTGTTTCATTTCCATGATACTGGTGTGTGTTAAAAGGCACCAATATGCCTTACTGATACGTAGCCCTAAAGAAATAGCTGTCATATTTTATTACTTTTGGCTGCACAGGAAACTTGGTTGAATCTGCTCTCAGGGGTAGTGTCGCTTGGTCTGCTGTTGCTGTTATTGAGACAGGTCATTTGTCAAGAGTTTTGATTATGAGACGATTGAGCATAAACACACTAGTTGTCATATGTCACCTATACTGAGTAAAATAGAAGATTACGCAAGCTAAATAACAGTAAACAATTCTGTAGTGTCATCAGTATATCAATGAATCTCGTTGTAGTTTTTGATTAATTTTCTCAAACAGGCCTGTAGCAGTGATATCATTGGTTGGGTCAGGGATTTTTTTATCTTTATCACAAAATTTGGAATATCTGTGGACCCAACCCAGTCTTTTATCAAATGTGTTTCTATGTTGGGGGGTCCGCGTGGGTCAATGGTGTCGGTATATGGAGGTGGCCACTCCCAGTTAGTGCTAGGGTTAAAAATATGTTGAGCTTCACTTTCGTACTATTTTAAATTTCCGTAATGTGCTTAAATGCAGAACTATATTTCTTGCAGAATGTGCAACGTTTCAATCATTTTGAATATTCAGCTCTCTTATGTTACACCTACACATTTCAGCAGCCACCGAAATTGTTTCTACAGCAATGAAAACATTTGACTATTCATTCCAATGATTCTTATTTGTCACACATCCAGAATGTGGCAAACGGGGGACATTTTGATCAAGGATTAACACATCATTGTCACTGTTTCTGTAATCATATATTTGTCCATGATTGAGCTGGTGTTTGGTAATGAAGAAGAGCCATGATAAGGGTCCATTTGTGTGTATAAACTGTACACTACAATTCTGAAGTTTCCCTTAATTTTCAGGGAAACGTATGACACGAGGATTGATCAGTGCCAGTGTAGGTGCTGATGGCAGGAGCCTTGATGTAGAGTGGCACATTATCAGCTACTCTCCAATTCTTGAGTACAAAGTACAGTACAAGAACACAAAAGTAAGTACCAGCTGTTTGAGCCAACAAGAGAATCATATTACTAGCAAAACAAGTTACTTATTTTATTTTTTTCACCTCCTTATAGGAGTTGTGGTAGCTCAATCAGTACGTTGTTTTGACTGTAGACTGGATGATGTGTATGATCGCAAAGGATTTTTCTTCTAGCCTCTGTGTCCAGACTGGCTCTGGACCCCACTCGGCTTCCTATTCGGCGAATACCGGGGGCCCTTTCCCTGGTGGTAAGGCATGGCTGGGGTGTGATGTTGACCACTGACCCCTTTACCTCATCTTCCTCCTCAGTTTCCTCTTTGAACTCTCTCTCTCTCCTCACAGTCCTCTCATATTCTCCAACCCCATCACAGCATTTTCCAATTTTGAGATCTCAGTGGGAAATATATTTTAGAGCTCTGTCTGGAAATTTAAACTTTAGACAACTTGTGATAACTTGGGAGAATTGCAGCAAACCAACAAACAATGTGTGTAGGAAAACTTACAGAAACTTAAAATTGGAACCTTTTGAATGAGAATTCCTCTGAAAACTCTGGTTCTCCATATTGTGTTGGTTTTGCTGTGGTAAGCCTCCCGTAGTTATTGAAACTGCTCATTTCTGTTATAGTTACATTCAGATATAGAAATATAATAGGAGATTGGAATGATGCACAAAATGTAAGATGCAGGGAGGGGAGTCAAGGTAGTGGTTATGAGGGTGGGAGGGCGAGCAAGCTGGTGTGATTACTAAGCATGACACATAAAATTCTCTTCTAAATCACATCTGAAAGATGGAATGCAGACATATTTTTATAACATTGTTTTGTAAAATAACTTTAAATTTTATTACAGCAGATGAATTTGTCCTGTGTCATAATTTTTCTGTTAATATTCTGTTAACACCTATTTTTAAAGAAACTTTCTTTCCTACCCACATTTTGAATTTACTAGAATTGCTTTATTAAGGGACTTGCTATTGGGTTAATGACTGGGGTTCAATTCCTAGCAGGGGCAGAGATTTTGCTCTTTACCACCATATCCAAAACAGCTATGTCATTGTTCATTGTATGGGTATCAAGTGGTCTTAACCCAATCTGCCACAGTCATGAAGTTTAGATGCATTCAGAAGTGTAAAAATTATTATAGTCTATTGTCTCATTCACTGTGGCATTATAAAGGCAGAATGACAACTTCAGGTTCTATAAAGTAAATTGTGTTTCCATGTAAACGAATTCCAATCTGATGATATTTGACATTTATTTGCAGGAAAGTGGGAAGTGGCAGGTTATCGCAACACCTGTGCTGGATGCAGAAGGCAATATTTATAAACTAAAGTATCAGTTAAAGGATCTTCCAGCAGGAGACTTCTTGGTGACTCTTCGAGCAAGGAACTTTTATTTCTGGACAAATCAGGCAAAGACACTTTCATTTACCATAACTACGTATTAACCAGTGTACTCTGTTTTCTAGACTGAGCAGATATGGTACCTCTTTTTAAAATGCTGATTTTTGTTGATTCATATGTGCTTTATAAACTTTTTGTAATAAAGAATTACCACATTATGTCTATAATCATACGTTATTTTTCTTCATATTGCACTAAATTGTAAATCAAGATTTTTGCCACATGACGACTTATTCAAAAGCAATCTGTCCCTTGGTCCAATCTGGCCCTGTATGAGAAGTGTACTTTATAAAAAAATCTTTTGTTTCTGGTACAAAAACCAAGTTTTGTAGGAAGTAAATTTCTTTTCGTCGTCTTCCTCCTAAGATTTGAAGTTAATGGCTGAATCATTTCAGTGTCTGGGGAAAGGCTGTAAAGAAAATCATTGTTGATTGCAAGTTCTCTATGCCAATGATGATGATAATAATATGTCACGGTCATCTGTCATTGTATAGAACACATCTCCCAGTTGAAAAGTGACTACTCTCACGTTTTGTTTGTGTGTATCCACAGCAAGCACGAAACAGATAAAAAGTTGCCATTTCTGACAAATTGTGTTGAAGGCAAAGAGATAAATTGTATTACTTCTTAAATGTTTTCTTTTATTATAAACTAATGGAAATTAGTCATTCGTGGTACCTAGATAGAATATGGGGAGGTTTTCCCCACACTCAGTGATTGATTGTTTTTAATCTTACCAGTTTTATCTTGTGTTTCTTGAGTCGGTCAGAAGTGGCAGCAGGCGTATGTGCGTCTTATTTGATTTATGTTGTACATTTTCATTTGCAGTAATGTCATAAACTTTTAATTAGGAATTGTATACAGTTTGATTGACTGAACACAAAATATGTTAAAGAGACTGGGGAAGTATAGTCTGTTCATGCACTGTTACTGTGAAATATTGCGTTCATTGTCATTGTTAAAAGAGGCTTGTAGATGTTTGGGAGTGATTCAGATATTTACAAATTAATTCTAATAGGTTCTGATGATGGTGTATTATAATTAAATATGTTGTTCTGTGTGTTAAAATGTAGCCACAATATTTCAAGGGCTGGCTCTGGCCCCATCTTCAGGTGATGAAAGAACTACTTTGTTGGGTCCTCTAGACAGCCCCTGAAATGTAATGGCTTTATTTTAATACACAGGATGATAGATGTAGTTGAGAAGAAAAACAATGTTGAATACAAAGTTCTTTGATGCAAAATAACTGCATAACTTTATAATTCACTTAAGTCATATTATTTCTGCCACCTTTTTCTGTACATATCTTCCCGTGATGACACTGTCAGAAAATATGTTCTTTTTGTTGCACCGCTGATTTGAGATCCTGCAGAATAGTAAAATCTCCACATCAGATGTCATTCAGATTTGTCCAGTGGCTCTTAGGTTGAATTGATTGGACAGATGGACACAGACAGTCATGATCAGGATTCTCGCTGTGCACTTCATACATAATAATGAAATGGATGCCGTGTTCATAACCTAATTTAAGGTTGTACCTGAGAATTTGCCTGGAGGAGGAATTAAGGGGAAACAATCTCAGTTATGATGACTGGTCTTTGGGCCACGGTTTGAACCTGGGACTTTGCATATACAATCAGGAGTGGTAACCACTCAGCTGTGCGTTATGAAGAAAGAAAGATATGTAAGGTCTTTTCCATTGTGCAAAATAATAATTGTATTCAGGTAAGAAAAGACTGTTTTCTGAGAAGGAAACTTTTTCTCTGGTTGAATTTGAGGTGGTGTTCTCTTGTATTAAAAATGTTGCAGGTTTTGTGAGTTTGTGTAACTCGTAATGTTTATTTCAAAGCTTATCACACTTCACAGTCATATATTGTTTTCCCATTAAGCACACTGCCAGGAAGTGTGATCCGGAACCAACATGAAATTATATCATATTCAACTCATAAGTTTATCATAGATCCCGAGTGCCAAATTTAATTCGGATCTTCTCCATAATTTTGGGGGTAAAACATGAGAAAAACCACGCATGCGCACACCCAGATTCTCGATGTACTGCCTGTTTAACAGTTGGTAACTTGGCATTATATTTATGGATTGTGTATGATTTTCTGATTAAGCAGGGATTATTTCCTTAAACAGAATTAACCAGTCAGTCTTTTTAACGGAGCAGTGTTGTGTTTTCTTTGAGGTACGTACTTCGTTCTTAGATATTATTTAGACATAATAGTACTACAGAGGGTTAATCTGTTGTATTGAATGTAACACTGCAGTCAGATTACATAATATTTTCACTGGTGTTTTTTAAAATGTCATTCGGTATGCCATACATTATATGTCTTTCCTTTGCATTGAACGTGCTTACATCTGTGATATAATATAGCATGCTTTATTCCTCTGTCTTTTAAAGCATGTCTATTACTGGGACGTTATTCCGGTGAGTAAAACCTTATGTCTTGCATGCAATGTTTTTGACTGCAGGAATTACAAACTAATTAGGGGAGAAGGGTACAGTGACAGAATGGGATATATGATTTATATTCAGTGTTTCAAGAAATAAAGTACACAGGCATTTATCTCATTTTTTTTATTAATCTTTAAGCCGCGTCTGCGGCTGCAGCTTCTTTATTCTGAAAACAAAAAGTTCTGATAATATTTCCTGGTTGGCAGCTCATATATCTTAAAGTGAAATGCTATATGCAAAAATAAAAACTCGAAAGCAGAGAAAAATGCACCTCCCCTGCGCATTTAATCATGTGGGGAATAAAAGAACATAGTAAAAAAAAAGCCAGCTAAGAAATGCGGCCTATGCAGCATTCATTAGTTTTTTGCTATTTGCACTACAAACAAGTATTGCATTTGTACTTATTACTTTCCTGTTCACCTGGAAGCAAAGTTATCGAAGCTAAAATGTTGAAAACCAGATGTTAAAACTTACGATCCTACAACCACTAACAGAAGGTCAGTAACAACAGAGAACCCAGGAAATTGTGAAGCGTCTTGTCTGCGCAAGGCATGAATTGCCTGGAATCGAATCAGAAATGGTCACTGGTCTGTTTTATGAATCGTCATGTGCGGGCATTGCTTATGTAGTGGCAAATGAGATGTGTGCACAGAAAGATACATGGAAGTTGTAGTTGCCGATTTTAAATTTGAATTCTCCTGGAAATAATAACAAAAATGTATTGATAAAAGCTGTCTCCAAACATGGCTTGTACCGAATAACTTTTAAATGTGAGCGTTACCAGATATTCAAGGGGATTAACTAGAGTACTCCAAACAGGAGATTTATAAGTTTAGAGTAGGGAAGGGATGTGACCACTTCTTTATTCAGATAGATTTTACTGACACAGAATAAACTGCAAATTTGTCTCAACATACCTTTCCGTGCATCCTTCAAGCACTTTCCGGCTTCCTTGAGGAGATCTATAGCCATATAATAACTCTTTTCCTGTGTGGCTTTGCATGCTTCATTCATCAGTATAACCCCTTTCTGCAGAAAAAATAAAGAATCTGTGGTAAACATTTTCCAACCTGGACAATGATGAGAAATAAGCAATCACAGAAATTAACATGTAAGAGAGAGAATTGTTTTAGTTGTGCAAACAACGTCCCTTTATAACAGCATTAGTTCAACATATCAGATGTACAGGTGGCTTGATTGTTCAGTTAAAATAGTAAATGGCTTTTTAAAGACAGTTCTGATCCAATTATCATGTTTGTCATCTAGTAGCTAATGTTAAACACAAGTCACATTCAAAGTACATTCACTCCAATCATTAACGTGTAACTGAATTTTATTTAACCTTTACTTAAAAACCAAACAAAATCTTACATCCAATGGAGTTCCGCTCTCTGCCATTTTGGATATTTCTAAAAATAAGCAAGAAAGCAAAAATTAATTTATATTGCATGTAAAATTACCTGTTATATAGCATAATATTTCTTACTAAAAAAACCTTGGTAGTATCAAACATGGCAGGACAGCAATACGAAATTAAAAGACATACACTATTATGAAGTCTTCTGGGGATTCCCTATCAGGAGAAAGACAGGATCATGAAAAATGACCATGTGGCATGTCAAAATATAAAAATCCACAGTGAACTCATGTTTTTCTGCAGACACTGGAATCAGTTTTCAATATCCATTTGAACAAGAGCAGTATTACCATTAAATTACCCTGTCATTAATGCATCCTTTATGTAATCGATAGAAAATGACGGAGGTATATTTAATCTGTTTACCTTAACCACACTTTTTCTCAAATGGAAGTTATTTGTAGAAAAAATTATACTCGACTATTTCACAAATGAAATTGTATGTGCCCTTAACAATAAAATGCATGTGGGTGGAATATTTTGTGACCTAGCCAAGGCATTTGATTGTGTAAACCATGAAATATTACTAATGAAACTGAAATTTTATGGAATTTGAGGTATAGCAGGACAATGGTTTAAATCCTACCTAAATAATAGAAGGCAGAAAGTAGAAATTGAAAGCCCCCTTACCAATCATAATACCTATTCAGAATGGGGTATCGTAAATCACGGAGTGCCACAAGGTTCAGTTCTTGGGCCCTTACTTTTCCTCATATATATAAATGACCTGCCGGCAACTATAAACTCTATATCCAAACCCATTCTTTTTGCTGATGATACAAGTATCATTATTGCACACCAAGAATTGATCTATCTTGAAAATATCATGAATGATGTCTTTGCCAACATAAACAAATGGTTTAGAGCTAACAAACTGGCACTAAATTTTGAAAAAACAAACTTCATAAAATTTGTTACTAAGCACAAGACATATCCTAGATTAAATATAAGTTTTGAAGAAAAATTAATTGTGGAAGTTGAAACAAACAAATTCCTTGGCTTACAAGTCGACAGTACCTTAAATTGGAAGAAACACATTGAGTATATTATTCCCAAATTAAGCTCTGCGTGCTTTGCCATGAGAACAGTCGTACCACTCATGACAATAGATACTTTAAAGCTAGTTTACTTTGCTTACTTTCACTCTGTATTTTCATATGGATTAATCTTTTGGGGAAATTCAACAGACAGTAATAAAGTTTTTTACATGCAAAAGAAAATAATTAGAATAATGGCAGGTGTCAAAAGCAGGGTTTCTTGCAGAAAATTATTCCGTAAATTTCATATACATCCACTTGAAAGTGAATTTATACTCTGCTTGCTATCATTTGTGGTGGAAAACATGGATAAATTTAAAAGAAATACAGACGTACATAATTTAAATACAAGACGTAAACATGATCTATATGTGCCAAATGCTAACTTTACTAAATATCAGAAAGGAGGTACAGGTATCAAGTTGTTTAATAATCTTCCACCAACAATTAAAAGTCTAAATTATGATATAAACGTATTCAAGCCTGCATTGAAAGATTACCTCTTTACTCACTCCTATTCTGCAGATGATTTCATCTCTGGTGAAAACGTTCAAGCTTTATATCCATAATCTACTTATATGTAAAGCAAGTTTTGTATTTATATTTAAAACACTGAGGTTTATGTATATTAATTTATAAAATTATTTTTCATACTTGTATTGCAGAATCTGAAATTTATGTACATTGATATGTGAAATACGTTCTTGTACTTGTGTTGGAAGTTATGAAATGACATGTTCTACATCCTTTGGTTGAGTCCTAAGAAGGATCTATGGAATGTAAATAAACTCTACTCTACTCTACTCTACTCTACTCTACTCTACTCTACTCTACTCTACTATACTCTACTATACTATACTCTACTCTTGAACTGAAATTACACCCGGTCCCAAATATTTCTGTAATACTCATCTTGGCGTCATAACAGATACACTGGATTGGTTGTTTATTCACTGGCTAGCCTACGCAGTCATGGAGAATTACTTAATCTACCAAATTTAACTAATAACACTGATGTATTAACACGACACTGAGATTGGAATGTCACCTCTTTCTCTAAACTATTTCCTGAATAGAAGTTATTCCTAGAACACTTCGTACTTACCTCTGGACCTACTGCTGAACGCCCTGCAACACGACTGGCGGTTATCTTCACAGCTAAGACACACGTAACTACCACTACCCTAAATCGAACAACTGTTATACCATTTTCTACAAAGATAAAAAGAAATTTCAGATAAATTACATTCAGAATACATTAAATACAATAAGTTTGAGAAGCTGGACCTCGTCATTTAACATTTATGTGGTAAATTTTGCATAGCCAACACCCATTATTGAAAATCACAGCGTTGTTAGTTTTGGCACTCCTGCAAATTTATATACAAGTCCACACAGCGTTACTGCCGAGCAAAATCAACCTCGACGTCTTCATCGCAATGAAAACGTTTTAGATTTTCTGCATTTTTCCAACGGAAAATAGAAACGTCTGTAGCGGTGGTAGGAGAGGTTACCGTTTCCCGAAAGAGATCATCAGCTTTAAATCTGTTTAAGAGCTAGTAATCAAGTACTGAAGAAATTTACATATTAAAGAACTTCGTAATTTCATTCTTCACACAGGCCTGCTAATAGTGTGACCAAATCAGCGAGGATGAGGTCTGCGTGACATGTATCATGCATTGCAGATGAGAGAAATTCTCTGCTCTCATTAAACTTCTTCACAAAACTTTGTCATTATGTCGTATCCTGAGCCAGTTAGTGTTATATAAAGCGATTACATCTTTCAAGTTCCGGAGCAAACAGCTTAAGGTCTACTCTTCATCATACCCACGGCCCTAAAGTAAGGGATTCATTTCTGAACCGACACTCAGCTGGTGTCAGCCAAAGTGAGATTTAGGGATAGTACTCTAAAGTAGGCCACTTCCACTTCCTTTCACATTATTTTCCACGACAATCATTCGACGTTCTACTGTATAGTCTTACATCGTGTTTAAATAAGGTGGGGAAATGGACATACGAAGGCAATCATAACTGAACTAGAAATTAGTTATAGGCTGATCCGCTGGGAGGTGATTCCTAATAGAATTTTTTTGTTTTGTATTACTCTTTCTTATTTAATTTGCGTCTATGATTATGTCTTAGTCCAGACGTAAGAATGGGTGACGTTCACCACAAAACTGATGATCGTTGGTGATAAATTCAGTGAATGATATAATAATAATATATTTGGTTTAGACTATATACAGAGATCTGTGGCCGCCTAACACCAGGTTTTCACGGCCACAGTCCTTACATACGTAGCACTATTAGCACTACTGCTTACTACAACTATTCACTAATACTACTCTACATGACTATTCCTTAATCCCTAATACTATTTACATAACTCTTTCGTATCGTTCTCGTGCCTTCTACCCCAGTGGCAGTTCTAAATTCCTAATTTTGACCTGTCTTTTACATCTTACTTTGTACAGAAATTTCCCTACATCCCTGACCTTCGTGTCATTCGTAGTGCTTAAAATTTGTTATACAGTGTCGGACGGTAAGAAGAGACGAATGACAGACTGTTAGCAGCACGGGGTCGTGACCAATTTTAAGACAATTTATTATGCAGATTAAACGTATTGAAAAATAATGATATAAAAATTAGCACAGCGAAATTTGAAACAAAGAACTGTCGTGTTCATTGGCCTGGTTGGTTGTGACGCGATTTGTCTCAGCTAGGCTATTTCTTAGATTAAGTAAAATATTTATGAGTTCAGAATTCTATTCTTAATCATTTCCTTGGCCCTTGTCATAAGTAATTGAATTCGTGTCACAAATTATTGCTTAATATAAGGCTTGAAAATTGTATTTTTGTTCTATAAATAGATACATTTTAAAATTGTGTGGGATAAAAATATGCCAGTGTTTTGTTGTAGAACGAAAACATATAAGAGTTGAGGAACACAATTTCTGTTATCAGATTTATTAAATATGAGAAAAAACTGGAAAGGTTTTATCCGCACAGAGTTTCCACGTGTGTTGTTCTGAATTATCCTAGCTTAAAGAGAAAACTATACTAAATTACATGTGCTATGAAGGAGTTACCACTAATAACGTCCATGTAAATTCATATAGACTGCAGACGATATGAAAACGTGAATCTCTGTTTTGAACATAAGATTTGTTTCTTAGCTCCTAAATAATTATCTTCTTATTCACAAGCAAAAAGGAGCTAGTTGAGACCCAATTTACGTACTTATTCTGTTTTTAATAGTTTTTATGAGTTTTAAATGTTTCTTATTCTCTCCTGATTCATATTTATCCTAAACTGGTTTATGAGATGGTAGTATGATCACTATCGATCTTGTTTCGATATATTAAACTATTCGATATAAGCATGTAATTTTATTTGCAGCCGAGACAGAACAGATTTTTTTTACCCAGGCGCAGTATTTATGAATCCACTTCTCACAGGTCAGGATAATGTTCTCCTCTGAAGTTATTTTGCACATTTCAAAGGACAAAGATTTGTTCGAAACATTAGATATTCATTTCGAACTCTTTTGCTGTTTCTGTTTTAAATGTCAGGATCGCTTTTAAGATTCTATGTTTTTCTTAGCTTTTTCAAGTACGGATTTTTAAGGAAATGAAGTCAATTTAGTTGCCTTCTGAGACAACACGATCTTGAATTTCTTCTCATTGTTAACTACAGAAGGTGATACTTTTTCCAGTGCAACAAGCAGGGATGTTTCCATATCTCATCGTTCTCTGTGAAAACTGTTGACTTCTTCTGTTTCAACATCGGGCTTAGCATGAACTTGTGCAAAGTCAGCTCTATTAAAACCCTCGATAGAAGGCCAGAAATTGTTGTATCAAAATATATCTCTTTTACAGTACACACTTATCTTCCTTAGTTCACCAAACTTTATGTCACGTGATTCCAGGGTTTGTGTGGTTAAAATTCGCAGAACAGACGAAAACCACGCGGCGTCATACAATTTCCCTTTTTGCCGTAAATTATTAAAACCGCTGCAGCATTTATAATTCTTTTACCCTTTAATTGGAAGATGAATTGAATTTCAAGAGACAAAGATAAACATTTAACCAACCCTAAAATCAGTGTTACAAATTGGAATTTCAACGAAACATAATTCTGTCTTCATCTAAAATCCCTTGGAAAATTTAAAAGTGGTTTTCTCTGAAAAATATTAATCTCCATTCCTTCTTTATTCTTTTCGACTCCAAGTTAAATTTAACTGAGCGACATCAATCAGAATAGCAATTATTAAAGCCGATGGACCATCAAGGATTTATTGCACATTGAATGTGTAAATTTATTAAAATTAATTAATAATTGGACTACCGAAGGAGTTCATTAATGCAAGTGACGACGTGTCTGAGTGAATACCACAGTGTGACTAAGAAATATTAAAAAAAGAAAGTCTGTTTGAAAAACCCAGGCGTCAATGGAAGGTAGTTACATGGGTCTTAGAAAAGGAGTGTCGAATCATTGACTGAACGGAACTGTATTAGAAGTCCGACGCGACTCTGTGAACATGTTAATGAACTGAAGCTTAAATAAAAGTAATTTTTGGACTCGTGTTGTATGTACCGCCATGCAGACGTACTGGGGAGTGGTGGTTTCAATCTACGCGTTCTTAACCTCGGCACTGGGTTCGACCGTTTTATCCTTGGGAAAAACCCTGATATTCATTGGATAGGAGGCTGTGTGGCCTCCAGAGCAGATACGGACTTTATGGCTAACACAGAAATAGTACACTGTCGGGAATCGATGCCCGCTCGTTGAAATTGTTGCTTGTTCCCTCTACTGAACCTGAAGTGTTCTATTCTGTAGGTCTGACTATTAATAAATGCATGTGTATAACAATTTATTATCACGTCTTGATTATTTTCGGGAGCCGGGATAGCTCAGTCAGTATAGTGACGAGCTACGGGCTGGACGACCGGGGTTCGATCCCCGACGGGGGCAGAGGATTTTTTTTCCTCTAGCCTCTGCGTCCAGACCGGCTCTGGGGCCCACCCAGCCTCCTCTACAATGGGTACCGGGGTCCTTTCCCGGGGGTAAAGCCGGCCGGGGCGTGATGCTGACCACTCACCCCCATCTAGTGCCGAGGTCAAGGAAGAGAGGAGCTATACCTCCACTCACCCCAAACGCCTACATGGCGTATAGTGGGACAAACTTTACTTTACTTTACTTCATTATTTTCTATTGATTTTGATATTAAATAATTATCAATAATTTAATTATATCAATAAAACATATTGCCCAGGGATTGTTATGTTTACCACAATAAAGTAGACAAACTGAATGACTGTCGGTTGTTTAAAATTCAATCAAAATGATCCCTTGTTTCAGAGACCCTTGATATACGTATTCAGTAATTAGTGGAAATGTTTGAAAATTACATGGCTTACTGTGGATGTAGAGTTAATTTTAGGTCGTAAACTAGTGTGCGTTAACAATACCAAACATGGAGAGTCATGCATATGCTTGTCATAAATATTAATACTAATGGCAGTGCATGTTTCGAAGTGGAATTATTACAATCAGTTGAGTTCTGTTATCCACAGTTTCCCATATTGAGGTAATTATTCATTTTGCAACACTTGTCTCTTTATCTCAGTTTACAGTCATCTGGCATATTGACTTTCATTGACATCGACGTATTGCAATGATTTAACAGCGTTTCATATTTGCTTGTAATATCCTTTATTATATTTTAAATATGATTTATTTTGTTTGGTAAAGCGATGTTTAAATTGAAGGTTTATTTTTCCCATCGGTGGAGTATCTAATGAAATTGTTTATTTCGGTAACTAAACAAATGTTAATCATGTTAATTATTAGAATGGAACAATGCTAATAGCGATCAGTGTAGGAAATTGAAGACACACACGGTAACAGCTGTGTTAAGAAATTTCTGTTGTCACTTTTGTTTAAAATGCAAAATAACATGCCGGCCAGAAGTCGTTACTACTTTCTCGTTGAATGGTAATTACCGGTGAAGTTTGTAGATACATTGAATCGTTTGCTATTTAACGACGCTCTTAGAACTGCGTAGTTAATACTAACTTAAAGCATGTCATGATTCGTGACCTAATATTGACGTGTAGCAGCCTTTTGCGATATAATCTAGTTATATAACATAATACTTCGTCAATCACACATTAAGGAACTTCGACCAAGAAATTCTAACCCTGGATTGGCCGAAATTAGCGTTAGACTGTTTATTAATTTATACTTGATATGCAGTTGTTAGTTCAGTTTAGTAAGAATGTTTGAAAAAAAAGGTGCTGAGAAGAAAATTTTGAACTATATAAGAGAGAGAGAGGGAGGGAATTTTAACAGGATGTAGAAAACCGCATAATGCAGATGAAATTGTAGTCTCTCATGGCGTTGAGAGGAAATACCATCTTTTGATATGTCACGCCGTGTAGTCTGGTAAAAGTTTACAGACTTTTCAGAGGTGTTTGCTACCGTCATGAAGGTGGAGGCAGCAAGAACCTATGAAAAGTCTGTGAACTTTTACCAGACTACACGGCGCAACACCCCAAAGGCAGTAACCTGCACATTGAGAAGTTTCGTAATTTGCGTTCTTAACCACGGTCAAATAGCGGGTGATGAGACTGGAATGCACGTAATATTTTTGTTTATGATGAAAAATACGTAGAAAATTTTAGTCGGAAACCTGAAGGGAAGAGAAATCTTAGAATATCTAGGCGTAGGTAGAAGGGTAATATTAAAATGGAAAATATATATTGTATTAGATTAATCTGAATCAGGATTAAGTTCATTGGCTGCTATTGTGTACATTGTAATGAGGCTTCAGGTCCGTAAAATGTGATTTAGCTCTTGAATAGATTATCATAAAGGACTTAACTTCATGGAGTTAATTAAATCTTACAGGCTTATGTTTTGTAAGTCTGCCACACTGGAAATCTTATAACTTTGTATTACAATTTCCAGTATATTAAATTATAACGTTCTTTCAAAAGTAGCATCTATGTATGAAATGTAATTCGCTCTGAAACCTTTTTATTTACTCTTAATATACTCACCACTTTTATTTTTCAAATCGATCTTTGTTACATCCCGTGTAGATCACCACAGACGATTACGGACATTCGAATCTGCAAAAAAGTTAGGGCCATGTGTCTTACTACCTACGAGCTGTAATGGAACCGAAGTTAAATTATGTCTCTGTTGTTACTTACGCGGCCAGAACTTTGCTGTTTTAGGACGCTGCTACTATTGTTCGTATCCCGTGAACGAAGTTTGGGATTTTTATCATGAAATCATGATTACGTATTCCTGACATTTAGGTAAGCTGTTGTCTTAGCTTAAGGTAGGCCTTGACATGTTCAGACGGGGGGCTGTTGTTACTGGTGGCGTGGGGGACGATCTTGCCAGGCAATTTATCTTTTGCTATGAGACCTTTGGTTGGATTGAAACCTAGAAGTTGAACCCAGATGGGTTGGAGTTGCTTTAGTCTTTACGACTTAGCGGGGGGTTATTTTGGCTGTAATCTTCCATTTTTAGGGTAGGCGGGCAGTTCCTATTTTGAATTACACCTCCGGTATTTGCTTTACAACTGAATAAAACCTCGGAAAACTTGTCAGAGTATCCCAGTAGTGTGAGACATTAATCGTTTCGTTCAGATTGCCGTATCGATTGGTTTCGTCAGTCATAATAAGCTTGTATAAAGATCTGGTGCGAGTGGGAAGTAATTGATTTGAATGGACGAGAAGCGGAGCGGAGTGCTATCCAATGGGAGGTGACCACGTGGTTAAGGGAATAGGTGATTGAGAAAATGGCAAAGGTGGGAGGAAGATGGTAGGTGAAGAGCGAAAAAGTGCTTCAGAAGGAGTATGACAGAAAGGTGAAAGCTGATTTTTACAGGCTTTATTTGGTAAATATTCAGTGTGAGACAACGTCGGTCACCTTCGACTGCTGTACGTTTGTAAGTGCTTCGTAATCACTCCCCCACCTCACACATATTCATCCTGAAGATGATAACTTCACTGTTCCCCGAAACGTTTGTTAAAATTAAAAAGTCACGGCGGTTTGTCCCCGAAAACTGAAGTTGCTTATTAAACTTCAGCTATGCAAACCTGAGGACAAGCGCTTAAATTTAATTTAAGGTCAATATTTATTTACGTGGCTTAAATAAACGTGTAGTAAATGTAAAGGCTCCAAAGCCTTGATGTAATCTAGTGCGCCTGAATTGCTGTTAGCTCCATTTTATTCTGTGACGATCTGTTGAAATCTCCAACGCATTCCATTCAAGGTGCCATCTCCCGAGAGAAGACTTTATTGGTTTACGTGATGTTGCATTTAAGATGTGTCTTTCGTTGACGAAAGTAGCCAACCTCTTCCCTTCCTAACAGCAGACCGACAGGACAGCAAACGCTTAGTTCCAGAATCTAAATAGAACCAAACTATGTAACGAGTGCTGCATAACTGATGGCTGTTCATTCGTGTCACTGCCAATTGGACGGAAGCGATTTCCCTTTAAGAGAATCTGACCAGTAACGTATCTTCCTCTGTTGAGGGTTTTAACATTTGTCTAACTTAAATCTGTCGATTTGGGGAATCCAACGGATATACGGGGAATCGTTTTGGATGTTAAACGACTTTTAAGCTGTGAAATCTATATTTCTTAACAGCGAATAAGAAATATTTAAAATAGAAGGAATGTGAATATTATAGGGTTGACAAATGTAATATATTATAAAACGTTTTATAGTTAGGCTGTTCTTTTCCGTACATGTTCTTTCCTTCATACCCTTCTTTCTCTTAATTTGATCTCAAACATGCGAATACATTTTTAATACCTACTTTTTACAGCCCAAAGAAACTTACCCATTTGACGAATTGGCCGTTTTATTTTAAATTCGTTAGGAAATTACTCTGAAAATGAAGACGGTTATCTTGTGGGATATTGCTACCTGTAGTCTGGTAGATACTTATCGGCGTTTTAAAGAGCTTCCTGCCTTCCTGATGATGGAAACAGTAAAATACTCTTAAATGTTTGTCAATATCTACCAGACTACACGATGTAAGGAACGCCGTTAAAACCCTAAATCTCATTTTAAATATTTCTTACGTGGTGTCCTCTTGTACAATCAACATTATTGTTGATCAACACAGGAATGTGACATTTGATTGGCTTTGGAATTTTTTTGAAGTAAATCTTTTGTTAGGCGATGGACGTTTTTGTGAAATTTTAAAACAACAGATGACTGAGAAAAATAGATATTTAATATTCCATCTGACAGGAGTATCAAAATATTGAAACTGGACAATTGGCAAATGTGTAGAGATTGACCGTATAAATTTTATGTTGTACAGTGCGTTCGTTTTGTCAATTAAATTGACAGACATGGCGAGGTTAGTTGCCGTTGAAGTTATGTATAAAAACTTTAAAATGCTGGAAATCAATAATAAAGAAAATTAGGTCATTGAATATTTAACCAGCCAATATTATGGAATTTATTCACCAGACATTTCTGTAATCGATTCTTATGATTGGGCTTTCGTAAACACGGTGATAAATATCACTTGGTTCAAGAATTCTGCTGCATACAGATATTTACTGGTGCATATATTTATATATGTACTCATGTATGTAATGCAGATTTAGCTGGAGCTTTAAATTAGAGGCTGCTGACAACTCAAGTTGTGGGAATGTATTATAAATTATAAAGGTAAAATAAAGTTGTCCCTGGTGCTTGGTTAATGACCAAGCCATTTGGAAATATGGTGGCGTTCTTTACCTCGGCGCTATATGGGGGTGAGTGTTCAGCTTTGCGTCCGAAGGGAAATCCTCGGAGGCTGGGTGGGCTCAAGTGTCGGCTTAGACTGTGGCGAAGAGAAAAATTCCGTGCCTGGATTCAAAATCCGGTCGTACAACACCTAGTCTTGTTAAAAAACTGGCTGCATCCTGGGTGTTTATGACAAGTAATTTGTTCTTTATAATAGTAGCTTTGAGGTAATCGTACATGCTTGCAACACGCACATTGGAGCCTAGGAGAGAGAACCCGCAGCGTTACAAAGCTAGGAACGCTGTACTGGTGGCTTGGAGCAGCGCAGTAACAGGAATGAGGGCCTTCTGTGTCCTTGAAGAATTAAATTAGGTAACTGCTACAATAAGTTTGCTAAGCTGCGAGGTTTGAACTCTTTCACTCGCTTTGGCTCCTCTATTCGTGTTGAAATGTTGTACGATGTTGCTTTGACCTTGAAGCATGCAATGTTGTGACGGGTACTGTAGCTTCTGAGCAGTTGTACAGATGAAAAAGAAATGTAGAGTTTTGTTCTGCAGAACTTTCGGTTTTGGCTGTATTAACGCCTGGATTACAAAAGTTCTGTTCACTCACTGAATTTACTTCTATTTTTAAAAGTTGTAATATGATTTTTTTTTGTAGAAGGTTAAAGCGCGAACTTAAAGAATGCGACAAGTTATTTTGTAGAGAATGAGGCACATCGCAAGATTAGTTATAGTTGTTTTAGACTTATCGTGTGGTATGAAAATCTGTGTGCAGCCGTAGATTCGACGAGTTCGCGAATGGATTAACGATCAAAATTTCATTTAGAATTTTAATCAAAGCGGCCTTAGTGGTCGAGTAGCTGATATCTTCACTTGGTTACGGCACTCACCATAACAAATCTCGCCAAATTGAATGGATGGACAGAGTTGGCAGATCCAATAAGATTTTGCATATAGAGAGACTTTGTCGGGAGCGGAGTGAGTGGTTTCAGAAACCAGTATTTGCTGACTTTAGTTGGAATTGCAGACCGTCGTTTACTCTTTCCTTGTCCTGAATGAATCTTGTCGGATTCGCTGACGTCATTGTTCGTAAAATGTACATGGAATGCTCGTTTTTACACGGAAATATAAATAAACCAGTGCAGTGTTTGTTAACTGTGATTATCTCGTCTATTTAATAACTGGTTTATAAATTATCTGACGCTGGACTCACGCATTCCATTCCCTTTTCATTTCCGCGGTACTTCAAATGGGATTTGTGATGGACGAAGTTGGAGTTGAGCAGGTGTTTTCGGTTCTTTTACATTTCTGTGTCGTGTGATAGCCCTAATAATACAAAACATCGTACTCTTTGTCTTAAGTTAGGTGCTTCAACTCTGATTCTGCCCTCGACTTGTCTAGAAGTAAAATAGTTTTCCTGAACAGAAATTGTTTCAGTGGGCCCATTTCAATGTGAAATGAGCAATACTGAAACAGCTTTTCTTGCGGGTGGTTTATTTTAGATTTGCGATGAACTAACTTAGGGATTGTTCCCTTCACGCATAATTAAGCAACGGTAGATTAGGCCTATACTTTGAGGTACAGTGCATTAAAACGAGGTAATATGAAGGTCATAAGATTTCCTTCTCTGTTTTCTGTGTTTCTAACATCGTTGTGATTGATAAATGATGGCAGAGTAGCTTGTATGTAGGAAATGAAAAATGCACAATAGTTTTTAGTTGGAGAATTTGGGAGGAAGTGGCTGCTTGGGAGATGTAAGCGCAAACTGGAATAATTTTAAAACGAATCTTAAAGAAATGCGATGTGATACTTTGACTGAGATTTTTGTTTCTGTTTGAATTAGTATGTAATTGTGGACTTTTATAAACAGTTTTATAAAACTATTGAATTTCCCCGACCACCTATCAAGATTTCAGAATCAAAATTTTGTTGTATTTCCTTCGGTAGTTTAGGACAAACTTATGCGATCTAACACCATGGAACAGTCTTTTTGAGAAGCTGACAGTAGCTAATTTAGTCGATAAGTTCATTACCGTTAGTTGAATCAGAAGGTTCATTACCGAGATCACAAAACACGCCTCTGCATAATCTAGTCCACACTTATACCATATATCTATCCATTTTAATATTATACTCTCACATACCTAGGCCTATTGCGGGTCTCTTACCTTCAGGTTTTTCGTCTAAAATTGTGCCTTTATAATCCCTAGTAATTTGATCTGTAGTAATTTTTGGTGAACGGCACAAACAATTCTGGATTTTTCTCGATCCTCCTATCACGTTCTCCTGTTGTTCTTTCCCACAGAACCCTGTTCCCGAAAATTCTCAGTCCGTTTTCTCTTCTTAATGTGAGAGATGGAAATAGTCATAATATTTTGAAAAAAATGTGATCACTTCGAAGATATTAGTTTCTATGGAACTGTATAAAACAAAAAATGGGGAGATGGAACAATATTCATATGCTCACTGTATTTACCCTGCATGAATGCTTTTAGCCACGTGTTTCTCCGAGTATTCCATTTCATTACATTAAAGATCTATTTATGAAAAACAAACAGCATACACTTTTGTGTGCTTCTGTAATTTTCCAGAGCTACTATGACTTTTGGATGAGCCGGGATAGCTCAGTCAGTATAGTGACTAGCTACGGGCTGGACGGCCGGGGTTCGACCCCCGTCGGGGGCAGAGGATTTTTCCTCTAGCCTCTGCGTCCAGACCGGCTCTGGGGCCCACCCAGCCTCCTCTACAATGGGTACCGGGGTCCTTTCCCGGGGGTAAAGCCGGCCGGGGCGTGATGCTGACCACTCACCCCCATCTAGTGCCGAGGTCAAGGAAGAGAGGAGCTATACCTCCACTCACCCCAAACGCCTACATGGCGTATAGTGGGACAAACTTTACTTTACTTTACTATGACTTTTGGAATTTGAAACGCCGAGAATATGTTCTTTTAATATCAAGAAAGATCATCGTACGAAATGGCATTCTTTCCTGGCCCCTTCGTTGTTAAACTGTACTTATCAGCTCTTTGTGAAGGTATTTAAATTCCTCAACGTACGTTTGTTATGGGCAAGGCAGTAATTTGAAGCAGTTGTACTGGTTCATCTGAGGCTTCTGCCATCTGTTCCAAACCTTAAATACGAGATTACTATAAAAATAATACGAATTAAAGATCTAATAGTACGCAGTAATGTTACTAATAAAAGGTAAAATCAAACTGGAAGCACGTGGTTGTTGTAGGCAGATGTTACGAACAACGATAAGTTTTTAGTGTTACATTTTCAAACTAAATAAAATATCACCTAACGTCTCGGCCTAATGGTTAAGACACGCCATGCTTTGTGGTCTCAATGTCACGGGTTCAAATTTCGAGCCGAAAATCGACTACTCTGAGCGTTTTCCTGGTCTTTCTCTGTACCTCCAGGCGAATACCAGGACAGTACCTTAAATCGATCCACGACCACTTCCTTCCAAATTACATCCGACTAATGATTTATTTAATCATCCTGTCATTCGGCTCTGTGTGGTGTGACGTTTCAGAGGAATGCTCTGACTCCATCTTGAGCCTGCGAAACGTTGGTGACTACCCACAGGTCCACACGGCATCTCAGTCGACACCCTCACCGCCGCGAGAAACTTGTGTCTCACAAATATCTCGTAATTTTATATGAATCACCTTTCCCCGAAGCTGGTAGCTAGAGTTGTTTCTGATCGAGGTTCAATACAGTTCACTGCCGACTCCCGAATTCGCCGCTCCCGGGTCAGTCCTTGTGGGATTTGTAGTGGACAGAGTGGCACTGGGACAGATTTCTCTCCAAGTTCTTCACTCATGTATCATCTAGGGATGGACGCAGTTCGACAGAGATAAAAACTCACTCCGTCGCAGACATAGTAACAACGTATTTCTCAGTCATATTGAATGTTTAATGTAATTTTACATTATATGGCTTTTTTCCAATTCGTTATTTTTGAATATTTATTTTCAAGTAAATTATACCATTTTAAACACTTACATTCAATTACATAAATGGGGCAAAATTTCTCTGAGCTGTAGTTAGCTTGTCAAATACTTCCCTGCTTCTTTGGAACCCGAATGTTCATAACTGTCCACAAAATTCCTTAACTAGATTAGGTATGTCTACGAAACCTCCTTTCTTAAGTTTCAAATTTAATCTTCCATCTACGAACGAAGTCCCTTTTTCCCTTGCGGTTTCTCAAGCAAACTTTTATAACTGAAGTTAGCTTATTATAGAACAGTTAAACAGACTAATTACGTCCATATTTGAATTTGTCTTCAAATGTCGCTGTCACGTGGGAAATTTATTAAATATTTATTCCTCCTTACACCTCTGACATATTTTAAGCACTTTCGAACATTTCGCTTACGACTGCTTGGAAAATATTATTTTGGAATAAAGAACCAATAACAGTGAGCTACTCTGTTTAACACTCAGCTCACATTAAGCAGTTTTGAATATCATCCTTCAATACCAGTTCGTCGGTTGCATTGAAATTTAGGCGATGTTTTACATTGCATTGTTTATCATTAGACAATAATATTGTAAGCGATACAGCATTGTGCTCTGTCGCAAATAAATACACGTCAATCGTTATAAAAACCGAATCGAGATGTTGTCATGGAGTCCTTGTGTGGTTACATGTGATTACCACATTTCAACAGACGCCAGACAACACTTCAAACAAGACGTAATTGTAATACAAAACAGGTACGAACTTGCTTTTAGGGTTCGTGTTACAAGTGACATTCTGTTTTGAGAATGAACAGAGGCTTTATAATAACATGGAAGGGCTTTTTGTTTAATCAGGTAAAGCTTTACTTGCACAAAAATTGACTCTTAAATGTAGTGAAAGAACGTTCAGTTGGAACAACAATTTTGAAAATAAAATATTTGAACCCAGCCGGTAATTTTATGATAATTTCTAATTTATGCTAGAACCAGTGTTGTCGTACTTACTTAGTGTTCTGTCTGACGACGGGTCCATATGAACAGGATCCTTCCATCCTTTTCTCGGACTGGGACCTGTTCATATACGTTCTTGGCAGATGATCCAGAAGTGGTTTGCCATTGCCTTCTTCTGTGTGTGAATGGAGTAATTGTTGGGATGCCTCGGAGAAACCGGGGAAGCCCCCGGAGGAAAACTCCGTGTTGCCTAGACCACGGCCTTGCCCAACACAAGTTATAAATTCGGGCACCGCCGGGAATCGAACCCGAGACCCCAGGATTACAAGGCCAGCGTTCTAACCGCTAGACCACCGTGGTGTTTGTTGTCGTGTAGATAGAATTTTTAGAGTCTGAAGATGGCTGTCTTCTGGTTTGTTGTGGTCTGATAGAAGTTTAGAGCGATTCTCTCTGACGGACGTAAACGTCTGACAGACGGACTACATGGCGCAACGTCCCCGAAGCCAGCCGTCTTCAGTATTGTCGCCGTGAGAACCTCAAATTTTACGAATGTAGAGTCCGTGTGAGTTTTCTGGGGGTAAACCATTCTGTTCGCTTCATTACCTTAAGGTAACGATGCGTTCCCTACAGACGAAGCTGTTACCTGTTTGATATCTTTCACTCCGGTGAGTTCAGTTGGCCATTTTATCGCGCAGGGTAGATAGGCGATCAGCTGGCCAAAACATTTTGCTGCTTTTGTGGAATGCGAAAGTTCCAATGTCAGTCTTTGCATCTTAACCCGAGCCAGATGAATCCAGATCATATTTTCACATCCTGTTTCTCAAAGATTCAATTTAACATCAACCTACAATAAAAATCTAGTTATCAAAGTTGCCTTCTATAAATCCTCGGGATTTTCGACAACATTTTGCATTAATTTATAATTTTCCCCTTATATTCTACATGCCCCTTCATTATGTGTTTATCGTAATAATATTATATATAGATTATGAATACTGTAGCTCATCATTGTGCAAATTTTTTCCGTCCTGTTACATCAAATTAAAGACTATATACTTCAGAGGCGCCTGACATTTATGCATTATGGAAAACGGTAAAGTTGTTGAGCCTGCATACCTTTTGGAGCATATTTCAAGGCGTAAAATATTAAATAGTGGTACATTTCCCCCCACCTCATAAGTTTACATATTGATATTTTCGACAACAGTAAATTAAACTGTGTGAAATTACAGTGATTTTTAATGCAATGACATTCATACCGGGTGTCATGAAATTTTACTTAATTCTTTTCACAAGTTTGCAGGCCTGAAAATATTGCACGTCATTGTTATGTTGTTGTACTTTCTTTGTTTATACAATAAAATAGTATAAAATGTACGTTGTTCATAATTCCACGAGCAAATTTATCGGAAGTCGTATATTTTACGTACAGCCCTGTACATGAGTTGTTCGTTCAAGTCTTTTAAAAGTTTTCATTCATAAACTCAGATGCTATTTTCCTGCTGGAGATGATTCTGTGTTATTAATTTGGAATGAAATAAGCAAAGAGGTTTAATTTTGGAATTGCGGCAGGTTAGAATAGATCGAACATTTCCATTCATATTATTTTATCTTTAAACCTTGATTTTGCTGTCTCTCGAACTTGATGAATAATTTTGTTTCATCCGCATGTATATTTTCGGTTCTGTCCTTCTATTTCTTGTTTTTCTTTCCAAGCCAAGAGACGTCTGAGACGTAGCTCCTCGACTATGTTTCTCACGAAAGGTTTGTGAATTGGAACATGATTGTTTTAAGTCACTTTAACTCTTTAAGTACGAGCTTATTCGTTGGGAAAAGATTTTAAGAAAGCTGTGGAGAAAATGTCGTACATTCGGAAGGCCTCAACTATTGTTTTCATTTTTACAGAACATAACTAAGAAGGTTGTGGCATATTTGACTTCGTACGAGAAATACTTGAGACCTTTAAAATGTAGTCTCTTTTAAATGAGGAATAAACACGTTTTCCAGTGCTTATACTTTTGGGAGCCTTCCATATATATATATATATATATATATATATATATATATATATATATATATCCGTAAAATAATGGTGGGATAACAAACAGTCATAGTTTTGGAACAGAGCACAATAGAGACGTGAAATAACGTCAAAATAAAGAGAAACTCTCCAATTTTACGATACGTAAACAGGTTCTAGCTCAACAACCCAGAGAAACGGGGAGCCTACTGAAGAAGTCACGTCCAGGACGACCATCAGTGTCTGACGATACCATTGAAGCTGTGCGAGCAAGTTTCCTGCGTAGCCCGAAGAAATCAGTGCGGATGTGTTCTGTGGAGTTAGGCGTTTCAAAAACAACTGTCCACAACGTTTTAAAGAAACGACTACGCATTACTGGTTATAAAATTCAGATGTTACATAAAATTTATCCACAGGACAAAATTAAATGATTCGAATTTGCTACAGACATTCTGGATAGGTAAGTGATGAGGCCACGTTTCATGTTTCGGGACGAGTCCATCGGCATAATGTTAGAATATGGGGTAATGAACCTCCATGTGACATTATGGAACATGAACGTGATAGCCCAAAAGTTAATGTGCGGTGAGCAATTGGACGAGACAGAGTCATTGGCCCCTTCTTTTTTGCTGAACAGACTGTGACGGGAAAGAACTTCCTGGATACGTTAGAAGGGTTTGCAGTGCCCCAAATACCGGAGAAGTTCATTCTCCAGTTAGATGGAGCACCTCCACATTCGTGCGGGATTACCTAAACCAAACATTTCCTCAGCGATGGGTCGGACGAGGAGGGTGGATATCCCGGCCTCCACGCTCTCCAGATCTTACCCCTATGGATTTTTATTTCTGGAGTTATGTGAAGCAACAAGCAATTTGGACCATTTGAAAGAATGGATCACACCGGATGTTCTCGGTCGTGTATGGCAAGAGCTTGAATATCGTCTTGATGTCTGCAGGGCAACTAAAGGAGCGCATATCGAAATCTACTGAACAGGAAAGATTCTTGGAGGGTTACTCTTTATTTTAACGTTTATTTCATGTCTCTATCGTGCTCTGTTCCAAAACTATGACTGTTTGTTATCCCACCATTATTTTACGGACTCACTGTATATGAATCTTATCACACTACAAGTCCCGCAATGCACAGTCAAAATGTTTCCTACCCTGATGATGGAGACGAAGCTTTCCTTTGAGACATTGGTAACCACCTACCAGCCTTCACGGTATCACAGTCTAAAATACCACAGTCGAAATTTTTATCGCAGACACAACCTTTTGAAAGTTTCCTCCCGTTGAAAACATTATCGGAGATTAAATTGTTGTATAGGCTTACATTCCTATGTATCTGTGCGATTTAGTCCTTTAGTAGGGTCTATTTCTGGTTTACGTCATGCTAAAATCAGTTGGCGAATATTAAAAACAACCAAACACAGTAGCCACTCCTGGATCGTTTTCGGAAGGTCCCAGGTACAAATTACTGCTCGAATACAGGCTATTCGGGCTAACGTTTTAGTGGTTTTACTCAGTTCCACCAAATACATTACGGATTTGTATTTTAAATTAAGCCACGACCGCTTCCTTTCACACATTTTGCAATATTTTATTCTTAAAATTATTCATTGTCAGAACTTTTTCATTGTCTTTTCTTTAAAACCCCACGACGTTTCGGAGATTGGTTCTGTTTAATTACATGTGAATAAAATAAGGTATGAAGGAACAAGAGTTTCATTACATAATTTTCTTCACTCCTTGATAGTTAATCGAATGTTACGAATGATCGATTAGAACTCTGGTTTATTTTGAGCAGGAAACGGGTTCGGTCCACGACTCGAACACTTGCTGTTCTGAGGAAAGGTTTCTGTGGTTTTCCTCAGTCCTCCCAGGCAAAAGCGGAGATATTATCTTAAATCAGGCCACTACCACTGCCTTTCATATACTTTCCATTTAATTATTTGTCCTTTGATTCGAAATCATAGAGTCAGTTTGATCATCGTGTAAAGAAAAGTTAGGTTTTATCAATCTGAAATTCAGAAGACGTCTTTAGTATAGAACTTAATTCTGGCAGCAGTTTCAGAAAAGGGAGCCTACGGGTAGACATTTACACAGGACCTCCAGTTTATGCGTGCATTTTAAGCGCTTATTATTAAGAACGTATTATAATTTGTTCTGTAGTTTACTTATTTTTACTGAATGCAATTTAAAAAATCTTAATTTCATTACAAAAATTGAACTAAAATTTTATATTAGCGAAGTGTATTGGTCGGGAAACCTGAGGGGAAGAGAACTCTGGGGAGACCTAGACGTAGATGGGAGGACAATCTCAGGCGGGATCTACGGGAGATAGGAGTTGAAGGAGACTGGATTTTGTTGGCCTAGGACAGGGTCCGGTGGAGGGCTTTGGTTAGTTCGGTGATGAACCTTCGGGTTCCGTAAGCCATCTAGTTGGTTGGGTCCACTATTTGGGAAGCCTGAGGGGAAGAGACCACTGGGGAGACCTAGACGTAGATGGGAGGATAATCTCAGGCAGGATCTACGGGAGATAGGAGTTGAAGGAGACTGGATTTTGTTGGCCCAGGACAGGGTCCGGTGGAGGGCTTTGGTTAATTCGGTGATGAACCTTCGGGTTCCGTAAGCCATCTAGTTGGTTGGGTCCACTATTTGGGAAGCCTGAGGGGAAGAGACCTCTGGGGAGACCTAGACGTAGATGGGAGGACAGTCTCAGGCGGGATCTATCGGAGATAGGAGTTGAAGGAGACTGGATTTTGTTGGCCCAGGACAGGGTCCGGTGGAGGGCTTTGGTTAGTTCGGTGATGAACCTTCGGGTTCCGTAAGCCATCTAGTTGGTTGGGTCCACTATTTGGGAAGCCTGAGGGGAAGAGACCTCTGGGGAGACCTAGACGTAGATGGGAGGATAATCTCAGGCAGGATCTACGGGAGATAGGAGTTGAAGGAGACTGGATTTTGTTGGCCTAGGACAGGGTCCGGTGGAGGGCTTTGGTTAATTCGGTGATGAACCTTCGGGTTCCGTAAGCCATCTGGTTGGTTGGGTCCACTATTTGGGAAGCCTGAGGGAAAGAGACCACTGGGGAGACCTAGACGTAGATGGGAGTACAGTCTCAGGCGGGATCTATCGGAGATAGGAGTTGAAGGAGACTGGATTTTGTTGGCCCAGGACAGGGTCCGGTGGAGGGCTTTGGTTAGTTCGGTGATGAACCTTCGGGTTCCGTAAGCCATCTGGTTGGTTGGGTCCACTATTTGGGAAGCCTGAGGGGAAGAGACCTCTGGAGAGACCTAGATGTAGATGGGAGGATAATCTCAGGCGGGATCTATGGGAGATAGGAGTTGAAGGAGACTGGATTTTGTTGGCCCAGGACAGGGTCCGGTGGAGGGCTTTGGTTAGTTCGGTGATGAACCTTCGGGTTCCGTAAGCCATCTGGTTAGATTGTTAGTTAGTTAGCAGGGCTACAGGTTTCGCGCAGGCAAGTAGGAGGTTGTACGAAAAATGTAAAAGTACGTATTGTCTTTATTATTGTCTGCGAATTGAATTGGTAACAGAACCTGAATTTATGATGCTCGTAGTAACTGGAATTTTAATATTTCCCTCCTAAATAAATATGGGCATCCCAAATGCTCTGAGGTTCACAAACCAAATTCTTGTGTGCGTTTTCCTTGCACATCATAAGAAATGTAAATTTAGAAAACTTGTGGACGACAATCTTTCACAGAACATACGATGATTATAAGGCCATGACTTGGTTTTCAAAGAGTCGCATGCGAAAACCAGGAGAAGTCTCAAAATAAGACTGGAATACAGCAGGAGAGAAGATGGCTGTCTGGGTTGTAGCCTGTAAGAAGTGTACCGACGTTTCAGAGGTGCTTTGTTCCCCCCATTGTCAGGGCAATGCAAGTGAAGTTTTACGTTGCTTGTCCTCTGTAATCAGACGTAGGTCAATTCCGGGGCACAATTTTAAATCCTCTTATCTGCGTCGAACCTTATCCAGGCTCACTAGGGAGTTTGATGTAGATGAGAATTTTAACATCAGAGAATTCTGGCGCCAATATAATATCAAATGACCATTGCTTTAGTTTGCAGTTTCACTCATTTACAATGTACGTGGCGTTTTGCAAGGACACAATCGCCCGTATATAACAAGAGTCACCTATATTTTAGAGAAAGTACATATGTTTTAGAGAAATACGGCTTATGAACATCCAAGAAACAAATTGAAGATTTATAAACTTGTTGAAGAAGACGCAGTGACGTAGCTGGGGTGATAAAGTTGTTATAACCATTGTAATTTGCAGAGTGTAACGCCCGCTACAGGGGATTGGCATGTCAGGGGGTCTTTTCCAGCCTCTAACTTCATTGTTCTTCAATAAGCGGATCTCTCTCCCCGTTCACCCTCCCAATTCTTCTTCCAGATCTTGGTGGCTGCGTGTTAAAAAGCGCCGTCAAACACCCCGCTCTCCCTCCCACGCTTCTCTCTATTCTAGTTGAAAATTAGCTCAAAATTCAATCCGGAACAAACCGGAGTTGAAGGCAATTTAGTTGTTTCAAACTGCAGCAAAACAGAACCTGGTTCTTCCAGGGATACCTTTTGCTGATAGTCTGGGCACACAGATGTTATCTTTGCATTCTTTGCAGAAAGTAAAATGAAGGCCCAATGGTCAGTTCGTGTCCCTTGGCCTGTTTCATCCCCGAAACTACTCAACGGAGTTGATACTGGAGTCAAATTATACAAGCGAACTTAATATTAATGTATTTAATTTCACTGTAACCCTTAATTTTCATTACGTACATATAAACTTTGTTAGGCTATATTTTTTCTTCAAAATTGCCCTCCTTTCAGAAAATTGTTAATGACACAAAGCAGAACCGTAATTAAGACGGGCCTGTATATGTTTTAATTAAACAATTTTGTGTACATTCTTCTCTTGCTAGCCTATGAAAACCATTATTACTGTGTTCTCTGTCCCTGATCTGGTCTTTAAACTAATATAACGGGGTTTTTAACGCAGTAGTGATGTATATCAACTTTTTAACGCGTAAAAAATCTCCCTGGTGCTACGACTACATTAAGTATGTTTAATTTGAAACTAAACCTTGATTACAACGGTATTTGTGAGCTTTGGTGGCATTAATATAATATATAAAGTTATATTTTAGAATTTATTTATTAGGAAAACACCTGTAAACATGCCCGACCCCGGAATGTTTACCATCACAAACACTTCTGTGTCCCCAAGTTTTGTTACGAGTCTGTGTGTTATTTTGTTCGGTTCTTTTAAGGACACGCTTTCCTAAATATTTCACCAACGCCGGCAAACGATTTCGAGGCGATGTGATTTTTGGGAATGAACACATTTGACTCGTAAATCCACCACGTTGGAACCTGCACTGCTTTCTGTAATGTCAGTGACGTTTAATGTATCTTAATACCCGAAGATTGCTATTTGTCAAAATATTAATGCAAATATATTACTACTGTAAATTTAAGTAAGTTGTGTTGATGGTGTCGATGAAACTTCGACTAATATACACAACACCATAGTTATTTTATTATATTACACAATTTGTTCATAGATATACTTGAACATAAATAGAATAAATATGTATATGATTTTGAGTTTCCACGACCGACTTTCACTGTTTTCTTTAATCGAATGCAATAAAAAGTTTGTCCAACGCGGATTCATCGAACGAGGTTTCACGATGAATTGGAATCAGGGTTGTACAGGCGATGCCATAGAATAGTTTGGTTATAATATTCTTTCGATTTCTATACATGTAGACAGAACGGCAAGGACCAGGCTACCCAAAATTTTAAGAAATTATGTACCAGAAGGAAGAATAAGTCGGGGATGACCTCTGAAGAGGCTTTTGGAAAAGTGAAGCCGGAACAGGCCTAACTCCACGAAAGCCACATGATGATGACGACTTCTATTGTAAATGAAACGTTTAATTTGTTCAGTTTTCAATTCTAAAGGATTCTGACGATTGTGGATTACACTTTAAACTAATCATTGTCTGGACTTTTTCCATCGCCCTTGTTTAAAAGAAGAAACCACGACGTTTCGGAAACTGTCTCTGTTTCCATCACTTGAGACTAGCTCTATCTGACTGACCCAAGTGAGTAGCAAGACGGAAACAGACCCAGTTTCCGAAACGTCGTGGTTTCTTCTTTTAATTAAGAACGATGGAAAAAGTCCAGTCAATGAATATTTGTTTAGTTTTTTTTATAGAAACCGCTTAGCTAACGTTTTATGTGGTACAATGTTACGTAGATTTGATGAGAGCAAATTGACAGAGCTTTAATCAAGTTTCCGCTAATTCAATCTTGTTACGAAACTCTGTAGTACCTACTTTACTCGCTAAGTTTACTCTAACTGCCTTGTATAGACCTTGTGTAGTTTTATTATGTTGGTATTTGGATGAATCTTTTATGTTGAAGTTTCAAAGTTGGTTGCTTTCACTATTGATTCCACGTTTTCAGAAACAAATGAGCGCTGGAAATAGACGTATTAAATGTTATTCTATCCGTCGCGGATTTCCCTACTCAAATACGCTTACGAATAATCAGTGTCACTCTTTCGATGATAAGTTCACTGGTGTAATAAACTTTTAAATTAAAGAATATAAATGTGACGTATTTAGGCAATGATACTGAAACGCAAATATTTAGGTTCGTCCCTTGTTCTTGAAATCTCAGTGACATGTACGCACTAATCATACTTAGTCACATTTTGCACTAAATATCACTTACATATCATTAAAAATCTTATATAAAATTCAAATACTGTAATGTACTTTCAATAGTTGGGCGTGGCAGTAAAATGTGGTGAGGTCCAGTTTATGGCCTTTTACTTCAGCCGGCATGGTTAAAATATCGTATTATTCAAAGTTTTTGAAAGTGTGAAGACTTTGTCTCGAGTATTTTTTTAAGGAAATTAACTAATTTTCAATGGAATTGTTGTTGCATCTTGAGACAAAACATTTTAAATTTATTTTAAAATTCTCGTTTCACGGTGTTGGGGGTGGGGTGTTGCGCCGTACGGTTTGGTAGGAATTTACTGACGTTTCGGAGAGATGAATAATTTTTCGCCAGCGGCTTACTCATCATCACCTTGATAATTGATACTGCAGGCGCCTCTGAAACGTCGGAAAACTTCTATTAGACTGTACGGCGCAGCAACTCAAGAGACAGTCATCTTCGTTTCAAGACATATGTAATGAAGAATGCTCTACCAGATAAAGTAGTGGTCTTACTGTTTTTCGAGATGCTTTAGCTGTATAGAAGTTTCCTGATTCCGTAAGACTAAAGTTTTCCAGAGTCAGAACGAGGGGCAGGAAGCATGGCGTCTGCCTACGGCGAAACGGAGTTAGCTATTAATAACATTATTTTAATATCAGTAAATTCCTTACTCTCTATAATATATTTTTGTGATACATGAAATTGTAGGGCTGAAAGTGATTGCTAAATCTTTTCCTTCTAGCAGTGGGGACGATATTGGAACAAATAATTATAATGATGTTATTGATGAATTTGCAGCTGTTAAAGAAAGGAAATTTACATTGTAAATTCAAATTTTTTAATGAAAAATGTTAAACAGTTGTATTTATGTTATGTGTATACATTGTAAATAAACTCAGGTTTTGATCGAGACGTAATGATTGCACTTCACTAGGGGCGTAGTAATCAAATCTTATCTACGGCACAGAAATACATAGTACCGCCTCTGAAATCTACTGTAGGGGCCTTCAGCCGTTCTTTAACCTCATGGTCGTTGTTTATTTAAAATACAGTTTTACCGTTCCTGATTGTTCGATTATCCTGGCCATGATTTGTCAATACTCGTTTGCCTTTTTTTGAATCTCTAAAACTTAGATACATACGATCATACGATTATCACTCAAATGAATTATCACCTTAAAGATAAACTTGTCTTTACTTCATGACATTCTCGGAAAAATACGTATTTAGTGTCAGATTTGAGTTTGCGATAAGAAACAGTTTGTTAACGGTCTGGACGTGCTGGATGCAGCGTCTAAATCTTCTGAAGTCGGAACGTAGCTTTACACTTGCTTCTTTGTAAAGCGCCATTGTTCTCGACAGTTGGGTTAGAGACACTTCGACCTGTAGCCTTGCCCCGCCCCCTCCCCAGCGCATACCCGAAGGGTCCGCAAGACATCTGACTACGGTTCTCTTGTGGCTGGCAAAATTTTCGGAAAAGGCGTCACAACTTATTCGGCAAGTGACTTACAGTTTGTCTGTACTGAAGACATGACTTCTGCATCTTTAGTGTATCTTTTTAGGTTTCGTTAATTAGTAAAATCAGCTTATATCTTAATTGCATCATGCTTGTGTTCCTCAATATAATAATTTTATTTTCCGTCCTTACACAAGCTTATAGATTGTTAAAATTACATAAAACTATAACATTTCAACATTTTTGATATTGTTACATTTTAAAATGACGACATGTTTCGATGTTCAATTCCATCATCGTCAGGTCTATCAATCAAAATTAAAATTAAAACTGTTGTATCTGCTGCTCTGCGTATACTGATTTTGTTTCTACCCGTTTAGATTTTATTTGTTTAATCTCCAGGCTTCTTCCATTTAATTTTGGAGGCTGCGCCTGGGTGCCTTATATCTGCAAAATCAATTTTATTTTTCATATCGTGATCCTGGCTACTGACATAGGAAATGGAATAATTTTACTCTAATTTTAAATTTATTTTAAAGAATTTTAAATTTATTTTAAAGATATATTTGTCCTCTCGCGTTTGATATACCTTCCAAACCTATCCCTCGTGCCAAGGTCACCCGAGTTGCCAGGCGAATGTAGTCTAGTGAAGAGCAGAACACGTGTTTATTTCGATACGTAACTTCGCAAAACGAAATCCGTTGCTGTTCGTGAAGCATTCAGCGATGCTTATTCTAACAATGAAGTACCGAATAAGACAACAATACACAGAATTGTAACAAAACATCAGGTCATAGGAAGTCTTTGTATGTCTTAGAGAAGCTGATGGACGTAAGTTTTACGTAATAAATTAAAACTAACAAAGATCTCGCTTGTCTTGTTATATTTATGCTACCAAAGCTTATAAATACTGTTATTGTTTGAGTTGCGTTTTAAATGGACTATTCTGTAACTTTTATTGACCATGGGGTTAACCAGTGCAATCTTAACATGTTACATCATTCTTATAGAGGGTTGCTAGCTGCGAGTAGTTGGGGCAGGAGGAAATAGTCCATCTATCTGTCTCGTAAGCAGTCTGGTGTTATACACAGCTGACAAAGGGGTTACGTCTTTGAAGCAGGAATGCAGACAGCGTATAAGATAATTTAGTAATGGTGCAATCTGTCGATACCTGCTTGAATCGAGAAACAGGGGAAAAGTTATAATTGGCGTTGTGATAAATTACGTACACGCCATGAAGACGAATTGGGGGGAGGGGCTATAAATGTTGAGCCTTTGATAAAATAATGTTTGGGAACATGAACGTAAATCAATAATATGGCTTCTGTGGAAATTCTTGTGGAAATTTTGATATGCTGATGATAATTTATGAACCATTGCAATTAGGCATGAGAAATTTTGTATCGAGATAAATCATTGACATCACGAACCTTAACATATTAAAAATTACAAGATGGTGCAGAATTTGAGACTGTATAATAGGTCAGCGTGTTCCGTACCTACCTTAGCGGAAATTATGTACAAATCATGTCCTTTTAATTGATGAATATTGTTGTCCCTACCAAATAGAATGACTCTCTCTCTCTGCGTGGCTGTGCAGTCCTTGAAGGACCTTGGCCTACTCAAGACATGTCCCAGACCACGCGGCCACTGTGATCGGCAAATAGACATTCATTTTGAAGGAATGAAGAGTTCACAAGTTTCTTCGTAGTACGTCTATTATGTCTTGTTTGTCTCAATGTAACAGGAATTCCTACAAAGTGATTAGTTAATTATTCCAGCAACAGCAAACGAATTTAGTGGGAGTCTCTACAAGTCCAAGGTAACCTATAATAAATACGAAGTTACTATGATATGAAATGTACGCAGAGTCAACTTTTAAAGGAAAATGTATTCAATGGTTTCATTATTAAAAATTATCGTATTTTTCAGTCGAAGTATTAGGGCAAATGAATGTAATTTCAACTATGTGGGCGGATTTGTGTGTGTGTTTTGTAGAACACTAAGCCAGAATGTTTTCTTTTTGTCTAATATTACGTCAGATGATGCATTTGGGCCCCCATTAAGAAGAATAAAGGTCCACTGGGAGACATAAGGAGTATCTGACAATGAGCTGTATTGGTAATGGATAATGAGAGTTCCTTTACACATCGTAAATATTTTTGTGGTTGAGATAACATGTTATACTATAAGGGACGTCATTTGTGAAAAAGGGTACGCTTTTGCCGAATTCGTTTAACGGAGAAATGTTTATTAAACTCCGCGGATGTCAGATGTCTTTTACACACGCACGTTAATTCAATCCAGCGATTAGTACATTGCAGTGGTCGTAAGGTTAAGTGTAAGACCTAGGAAAGACTGAACTTATTTAGGACTGAGTCATATATCGATATTTTGTAAAAGCGGTTATGAACCTTCTGGTTCTGTGAAGACCGACATTTATCGACCGTCAGAGTAACTCTCGACATCTGAAGGAAGGTTTTGCATCACGCAGTTCGTAACTCAGTTGTTACCAGTTGCGTAGATCCGTGCTATGTCATACACAGGATCTGCTGTGTTCTGTGGCGATTCTCCTATTACAGAATTTGCATAAAACAGAAACATCCACTGTAGCGCGTGTTTTGAAGAAATTGTTATTTGTTTATGCGCACGTCAAGGTGTTAGTTACGTAGAACAATACTTTATGCAGGTTTTAATGAATCTACGTGGTGTGGGCCCTTAAAACAGCCCACATTTCGTTACGATGCTGTTTAAAACAATTTTCCTCGTTTTTCCCCTTTTTTTTAGAGAACTGAAATTGGAGACGAACAGAAGTTAGTGGAAAGGGAAAATTGTGTTAGGTCTAATTACGAAGCTTAGAGTATATTTATGACAAAATTTTAATAAGTTTGTTTAAATTGCTTCATATCGTCTGATTGTGGAAAAAGATTGGGATTAATTAAAGATTATTAATGGTTTTAGTATGATCCTTTATATTTAAGTAATAAATGTAAAATATGTGGAAAGTGTACTTAGTGGCTTTCGTCGCTTTAAAATTATACTGCTCGCTTGAAGCCCGAATACGTGTCCTATATTTTGGGTGTTCCATTTTAAGGAAAGCTTTTAAATTTTCACGTGGTCCTCTTTTAAGTTTGATTATGTTCATTTACTATTATTATTTGCCATACGTAGTTTTATTCAGTAAATAATCGATACGTCGGGAAGTTAATAATATTTTGTTGGTTTCTGTAGCCTTCAGCTCTTCTGTTTTACTCGTAGTCTTTTGGAATGGTATCACAGTGCTTGAATTGTCCTGTACTTACGACTCCGAGGGACCGATACTATATGTAGGATTTCGAAGATTTCTGTCTTCTGGGTTGTAGCGTCATGTAGTCTGGTCGATGTTAACCAACGTTTCAGAGGTCATACTGCCTCCATCATCAGGGCGATGAAGATTTCTGTCTTCTGGGTTGTAGCGTCATGTAGTCTGGTCGATGTTAACCAACGTTTCAGAGGTCATACTGCCTCCATCATCAGGGCGATGAAGATTTCTGTCTTCTGGGTTGTAGCGTCATGTAGTCTGGTCGATGTTAACCAACGTTTCAGAGGTCATACTGCCTCCATCATCAGGGCGATGAAGATTTCTGTCTTCTGGGTTGTAGCGTCATGTAGTCTGGTCGATGTTAACCAACGTTTCAGAGGTCATACTGCCTCCATCATCAGGGCGATGAAGATTTCTGTCTTCTGGGTTGTTCCGCTGTGTAGTCTGGTCGATGTTAACCAACGTTTCAGAGGTCATACTGCCTCCGTCATCAGGGCGATGAAGATTTCTGTCTTCTGGGTTGTTGCGCTGTGTAGTCTGGTCGATTTTAACCAACGTTTTAGAGGTCATACTGCCTCCATCATCAGGGCGATGAAGATTTCTGTCTTCTGGGTTGTTGCGCTGTGTAGTCTGGTCGATGTTAACCAACGTTTCAGAGGTCATACTGCCTCCGTCATCAGGGCGATGAAGATTTCTGTCTTCTGGGTTGTTGCGCTGTGTAGTCTGGTCGATGTTAACCAACGTTTCAGAGGTCATACTGCCTCCATCATCAGGGCGATGAAGATTTCTGTCTTCTGGGTTGTTGCGCTGTGTAGTCTGGTCAATGTTAACCAACGTTTCAGAGGTCATACTGCCTCCGTCATCAGGGCGATGAAGATTTCTGTCTTCTGGGTTGTAGCGTCATGTAGTCTGGTAGACGTTTATCAACGTTTCAGAGGTCATACTGCCTCCATCATCAGGGCGATGAAGATTTCTGTCTTCTGGGTTGTAGCGTCATGTAGTCTGGTAGACGTTTATCAACGTTTCAGAGGTCATACTGCCTCCATCATCAGGGCGATGAAGATTTCTGTCTTCTGGGTTGTTGCGCTGTGCAGTCTGGTCGATGTTAACCAACGTTTCAGAGGTCATACTGCCTCCATCATCAGGGCGATGAAGATTTCTGTCTTCTGGGTTGTAGCGTCATGTAGTCTGGTAGACGTTTATCAACGTTTCAGAGGTCATACTGCCTCCATCATCAGGGCGATGAAGATTTCTGTCTTCTGGGTTGTAGCGTCATGTAGTCTGGTAGACGTTTATCAACGTTTCAGAGGTCATACTGCCTCCATCATCAGGGCGATGAAGATTTCTGTCTTCTGGGTTGTAGCGTAATGTAGTCTGGTAGACGTTTATCAACGTTTCAGAGGTCATACTGCCTCCATCATCAGGGCGATGAAGATTTCTGTCTTCTGGGTTGTTGCGCTGTGTAGTCTGGTCGATGTTAACCAACGTTTCAGAGGTCATACTGCCTCCATCATCAGGGCGATGAAGATTTCTGTCTTCTGGGTTGTAGCGTCATGTAATCTGGTAGACGTTTATCAACGTTTCAGAGGTCATACTGCCTCCATCATCAGGGCGATGAAGATTTCTGTCTTCTGGGTTGTAGCGTCATGTAGTCTGGTAGACGTTTATCAACGTTTCAGAGGTCATACTGCCTCCATCATCAGGGCGATGAAGATTTCTGTCTTCTGGGTTGTAGCGTCATGTAGTCTGGTAGACGTTTATCAACGTTTCAGAGGTCATACTGCCTCCATCATCAGGGCGATGAAGATTTCTGTCTTCTGGGTTGTAGCGTCATGTAGTCTGGTAGAAGTTTATCAACGTTTCAGAGGTCATACTGCCTCCATCATCAGGGCGATGAAGATTTCTGTCTTCTGGGTTGTTGCGCTGTGTAGTCTGGTCGATGTTAACCAACGTTTCAGAGGTCATACTGCCTCCATCATCAGGGCGATAAAGATTTCTGTCTTCTGGGTTGTAGCGTCATGTAGTCTGGTAGACGTTTATCAACGTTTCAGAGGTCATACTGCCTCCATCATCAGGGCGATGAAGATTTCTGTCTTCTGGGTTGTAGCGTCATGTAGTCTGGTAGACGTTTATCAACGTTTCAGAGGTCATACTGCCTCCATCATCAGGGCGATGAAGATTTCTGTCTTCTGGGTTGTTGCGCTGTGTAGTCTGGTCGATGTTAACCAACGTTTCAGAGGTCATACTGCCTCCATCATCAGGGCGATGAAGATTTCTGTCTTCTGGGTTGTAGCGTCATGTAGTCTGGTAGACGTTTATCAACGTTTCAGAGGTCCTTTCTGCCTCTATCATCTGGATGATGATACGATATGTGTTTTAGGAAACGTATTAGTGAGTTTCGTGTGTACGTATTTCGTCTGTCCCTAGTTTTGAACCAGAAACATCTATATTTATGATTGAAATGTAGTGGGATTTGTGAAGCTCGGTATGAACATCATGCCAGCAGATAACAACTCACTTTTATACCGAATAGTATCAGTATGGCCGCAGTGAGAACGTTTGAAGTGAGAGCGAAATTAACTTTGTTGAACGTAAAACAGGCACGTCATTCGCGCGGCCCACTTCAATAACTTATGTGAACCGACTCTGTTTTCGAATTATGCACGATGTACGGCCCTAAATGTTCCAGTTCTAAGTTTAAAATTTATGTCAAATACTTTTGTACCGCTGTTTTGTATATGAGTTAAATAAACTATGAAATTTGTCTCAATAAGATTTACAATTGTGTGTAAACAAATACTATCTTAACTCAGATCTAAAAGATTGTGACGATAGTGCGTTATTTGAATAAAAAGTTTTTTGGATGTTTTCCATCGTATAATAAAACTAAACGACGTTTCGGAGATGGGAGTCTATCTCCGTCTGCAGGTAACCTACTCTATTGGGCCCAATCGATGGAGCTAATCCCTAACTCGTTCAATTTTATTATTTTATTAGACGATGAAAAGCATCCAAAAAAAAATTATTTTAAAAGCTATCTTACGCTTAAGCTTAAAAGTAATAAAAGCAGGCGGTTATAATTTGCCTACCAGTTTGATGCCCACGAAACGTCTTTTTAAGTGACTTTTAGTAGACACTGAGTTTGATATATCTGACTCGTGGTATGAAGTTGTGTATTAAGTTATTTATTTGTGAATTATATATTTTAAAATCAAGTATATTAAAACACTTCTACCAAAAATATCCAATGTTTTTACGTAAATATTCTGTGTAACGAAAAGTAAAGTTTTTATTCCTTTTTATAACCGGTATTGTATGGTTATATCTGGGAGACGCTACGCGTTTGGTTTTGCTGAACTTTCATTTTTAAGTTGTAATTGCGTCGATGGAGATCCACGAACTACTGCTCTGCAGGGTAATGACGGTTACTGAGGCTTCTGTCTGCGGTTTGTGGTTTATGCGATACTGATCTATCTGCTATAGGAGAATCGTTGCAATTAGGCGACTCAATACTAGGGCGTTCTCATCGGAGGGAATACGTGAACATTCTCTTCTTCGTCTATCGTCACTGAGATCCGGGGAAGGAATTTTGGGCATGTTTGTTTATGTGGAAAATCAATAACCCCACCTCCCATCCCTGTTTTCTTGTTCAGAAAAGTCTGTTCTAGTTTACATACAACTCAGATTATCCCTCAAACATTGGATGGCTACACACGTTAGATACCACTGTCTCAAACAATGCTTTTGTTTTGCGTTGTATGATACTGGAACATTACAGCACGAATTTTATTTCCCAGTTTCAAAATTGGTGACTCAATTATACTCATTCCTTTTCATAACAATTTTACTTAGTAGTGCTACTTGTTTACACAGACAAGATTCGCAGTTTGAGCTATGGCGATAAATTTATTGAAAGTGCGTAATTGTCAGCCATGACAGTATACTCGTTAAATCCGGTACAGAGGAAATATAACTTCCTAATTCTACAAGAACCGAGTCGGTCTACATCAGATGGAAAAGTTGTCACTACTTTAATCTAAGAGAAAATAATTATGGCAGACATGGAAGATGATGGAGGCAGCAAGGATCTTTAAAAGTTTGGTTAACTAACAGACTCCGCGGCCTTACGACCCATAATAGATCCGTCTTCTTACTCACCGCCGTGAGAAACTCAAATCCTACATAGTTATGTCAGTTTATAGGCTTTTCATTTTTAGTAAAAGATACGCCACTACCTAATTAGAGAAAACTGCATTAAGATTTAAGACGTACTCTTAGTAATTTATTCTAGAATAAACGAGAAGTGTCTCAGCAAACATTACATTTGTAAAGTAGGGTCTTGGAGCCGATGTGTGTGTTCTTGGAAGATAAATAAGCTGCCTTTCCGGGAATGATTTTGGGTCGTTCAGTTTAGTTATTACACTGACTGAAATGCTGTACTGAAAAAGAACACTTCGTGATTCCATCATTTCTGAGTGGTCGTGATGGTGTAATAATTGCATATGATTTGGAAGAAATGCCAACTCTTAATAATCGAATCTACATTAAGCCAGTAACGATTACGTTTTGATTTTGATTTTTCGAGTTAAAGAATTCCTTTCATCAAATGTAACCCAACAATTTGTCTGTAAATTCATTCAGTTACTTAATTGTCCATCGAGAGAATTTAAATTTATATTTTGGAATTTATTTACAATAAATTGTTCTGTGCTGGGGATTTAAGTAACACATGTCTCCAGCAACTTTACTAGTCCTGAGGGAATTTATTTCGTACGCTACCTGTGCAGGGTGGATGGAGAAACCCTTGGGGAGGGGGGGGGGAAATCAGTAATGTGTTTGTAAGTGACTTACATGGTGATGGGGTCTAATTGCTAGGGGTCGCACAGAGAATTTCTTAATTATAAAAGTGCAACAGCTTTTAACATTATTGTAATCGCATCGCTATTTGACTTGTAACTTAATCTCGTTTAAATGGATGGAAATTTACCTACAGACCATCTGTACGGGTCCGAGTTGTGATGCTTATGCAGAGACAACTCTATCTTTCACTACATATTCCGATTTATTGGCAATTCTCCTTAAACCACTGAAAGGGGCCATTGGTTACTACGGACATCTCTAGGTTTTTGTTAGTTTTGAAACTACGTAAATATTGCTTATTCTTGATCGGATCCCAAACTTCCTCTGTAGTCCGTAGGTAATGTAGGTTTCCTTCTTTACTTTGATTCTATTTTTGTTATATGCCAAATAATGATTTATAATGTAATAATTTATGTGGTGGAACAGTAGTGATGTATATTACATCCGAGAAAGGAAATGGATTAACCTGTAATATTTTGATACTATTACAGTTTCTCATAAGCCGGAAAACCTCAGTCGGTAAGTAAAGTAAAGTTTGTCCCACTATACGCCATGTAGGCGCTTGGGGGGAGAGGACGTATAGCTCATACTCATTCTTGACCTCGGCACTAGATGGGGGTGAGTGGTCAGCATCACGCCCCGGCCGGCTTTACCCCCGGGAAAGGACCCCGGTACCCATTGTAGAGGAGGCTGGGTGGGCCCCAGAGGCTAGAGGGAAAATCCTCTGCCCCCGTCGGGGATCGAACCCCGGTCGTCCAGCCCGTAGCTAGTCACTATACTGACTGAGCTATCCCGGCTCATCCTCAGTCGGTATTGTGTGTAACTAACTACGGATTAGACGGCCGGGATTCGAGGCAGTGAATTTTTATCGTAATGTTTTGAACCCTTCGGTATCTGCTTTTTCTCTAAATCTGTCCTAAGCATCTGTGAAGGTACTCTGGTTGTACAGACAGGGGAACTTGTCACTTAACCCCTGTTTTTTTCGGGGGGGTGGCCTCGGTTCCATCTTGTACAAAGTCCGTATAGGTTACTCTACCCCTCTTTTATATCTTTCTTGGCGAAATATCTCAATATCGAAAGTAGCAACTGAATGGTTGTCATTCCTACGTCATGCTCGGGACTCGCTGTGTTCAGATTTAAATACAGAGATCGGATCATTGAAGTTTTTCAAAAATCCTTTTAGACAGTACCAGACTAAAATCTTAAATTATGGCTTTTTCTTCCATGTCCTTTCATATTTATTATTCATTAATCATGAAATCTTTCGACACTATATGATCTGAGCTACTGACAGCATCATTAAATAAAATATAAATAATAACATGATAAGTAACTTATATTTAATCCCAAAAATCCTAAGTACAAATTCAGTTTCCACCTTAAAGAACACACATAATTCCCTGTTAAAAATCAGTTCTCTAAAACTGTGGGAAAATTGTAGTTACTTGTTCTGAGTATCTTACGAAAGGCATAAATATATTCTGTCAAAATGGAGAGTCACTGAATGTTAAAGCAGGTGGTAAGGAGAGCTGATAATCGTTTAGTTAGGAAATTGTTCTCATATCGTGGAAGTTTCATTATCGTGTTCCTGAGTCAGCTGAGTCTAATTCACATAATCAGACCTGCTTCTGTAAGAACACCTTTAATGGCATCCTCCGTTTTACGTCATGTCTTCCAAGTTTTCCCCCTTCCATCCACCGCTTCGTTATCCCTCACTACATTTCTCTACACGACACAAGTGATTTGCATACCTTCGTACTTAATACGCTGAAGCCACTGGGCTCATGTGCTCCCATAAACTGGTACATGACCCAGCGAATTATGCCGACTCAAAGGGAACACTGTTTGCCACACCCACGACAAAAATGCAAATCAAACGGATTCTTCTGCTGTAAACGTGGCTTTAACAGATTTGGTAATTCGAATTTCTTAAAGAATGCAAATATAAAGAAGGAGGGAACCTGCGTAGTATATCTACAGTTCGTTCACAAAATGTTGACTCAATCCACGACGGCTGAATGCTGTTCTTACTCCTGGATTACTTAACAATATTTGGTGTTGGAATATTCTCAATGCCCATTTGAGACGAGCAAGGACTGATTTATTTTTGATGAATTCTTTTGGTCTGTTTTCGTGTCTGAATTATCGCTTAACCTTTTACAGGGTAGCAATAACCAGTGTATCACAATATTTTATTTAATTTGTTTGTTAGAGTGAAAAGCGAATTTATTTTCTAAATCACATACCAAACAACAAACATGAACAAGATCCTAAGGCTTTAAACTTTCTACTTTCAAAATTTATTTCACGATTCTCATATCATGTATGCATCTGAAAATCCAGTCTTCGTCTGTTCGTTACAAATTAGCACTATTAAATCCCTGATTATATGACTTGAATTAGTTTTAAACGGGTAATAGTCCATGAGTTCAGTGCCTCGGGGTTGGGTTGAGGAGGGGTGAGGCGGTACGCCACTCGTTTGCTCTTAATCCGGGATTAAATTAAACGAAATCTAGTTAATCAGTGCATGTTCCTCTTCAGACCCCCACCCCTCCAAATCTGAACTCGAATCTTGCAAGGGGATGGGTATGATAGTGGATAAAATGGTCCTTCTACAACCCAGTTTTTGTAAGTTTGGTTACAGTTTAAGAACGGCAATTTTTTTTTCTTCACAGAGAATGCCTAATCTTGACTTTCCTTCCAAAATGATCCACCAGGTACTGGAATCTTTGCTTTAGGGTCGAACGTTTTTCCTTTTCGTCTTACTTAAAGAAATCCTCTCCTAAATATAAGGCGATAATATTGAAGTAACGTTAGAATTAGAATTAGAATTAGAATAAAAGTATGGCCTCAAATTATTGTTTGTATGGGAGAAAAGTACGTAGTTTTTATTGTAGAACGCATGAAGTACCTGACTACATTGCACACATCACATACATAACCATTATTATCCCATCTCTCCACCACACTATGGGGTATGTACTTCCATGTACCCGAGACAGACCTTGTCCCTAAGGTACATAAGGCAGCAGCTATTTCCGGGATACATTTTGTTTTTAATATGTATTACATGTATTATATAATTTTATTTTACGATAGCGTCTTTCAAATGATATATGAAGTTCCCAAAATATCAGTTTTCTGAAGTTCCCTGACGTCGTGTTCGCCCGGGATGTTGGCCAAATATTTCCTGAGCGACCTGGAGACAGTTCCTGTCGCTCCTATAACAATTGGGATTATTTTTGCTTGAACCTTCCACATTCTCTGTATTTCTATGAGAAGGTCCTTGTATTTCAATATTATTATTATTATTATTATTATTATTACTGGTGGTTGCTGACAATTTGCTTTTAAATAATTTTTAGCCTGCTGAGTTAATATTTACAACTATTGGTTTAACTGCATTATATTTTCCATCATTCTTGACCGGTAATTTGCCAATAACGATAATAATAATGAACCAATGTGGGTTACACTAGTGTGTAAAATGGTGTTGTGAAAATCCAAAGTCTGCAGTTTTCTATATTTTCATTGAATTACATCTGACGTATTTAAAACACCAAATTTTCTTTTCCACATTTTATGTTTATTGAGAGTGAAGTACTTCTTTCCTTGCCTTTGTGTACCAACTTTCATTATATTCATGTAATTTCTTGTTAATTTGATTATTATTTAGTTGCATGTATTATATTTAAATAGTAATAGTGATGTTATGGAAAACAATTATGATGCTTACTTGAATAGAACAGTAATTACAGAACACAAATTTGTCAGACCAGGTATATAAATAAGTAAAAAACAAAACAATTTATATCTACACCTTACTGCCTTGGCTTTCGATTAGGCAGACACACCCAGAAGGCCTAGACGTAAAAGCATTAATGCATATGTGAACCTGGCACAAAGAATTAAAACTTGTGTACAATGAAATAGGTGAAAAGTAAGCTAATTGTAACGTAATCCCACACGTCTTAATGCGTAAATTTGGATAAAATGCCTCACATTTTATACTCGATACAAGCATCAACTTAATAAGATATTGTAAATGCGTCATATTGTGATTCATAATTATTAAAAATATATTAAAAATTTGCCGTCAATCACAAAATATAATATTGTTAAAAGATTAAAACATCATTTAACGTTTCCTATCGAGTACTCGATTACATAGGAACTTACACGACTAGTTTCGGCTATAATTTAACCATCAACGGGTGTTATGTAGTTTAAACTTATCACTAATTACTGAATTTTATTGTTTTTTATGATTTTTAGTCTTCATTTTCTGAATCAACTTAATACTAATACCATGACTAATGTCAATTTATAGTCTTACATTTTCACTAATCTTGTTTAAATGCAGAATTATTGTAGGCCTGGTTAAAGCCAATGTAAAACTGAAAAATTAAAGATGATACTAACGACGTAATGATAATTCCGAAAATGAAAATTACGGCCCCTTAAATCACTGATATTTAAAAGTAAATTATGGTCAGCCACAAACTTTATTTAATGTCATCTTTTATATTTGAGTCGTCAGTAAAGTTAACTGTTTATATTTGCTTCCAGAAAATAACTCCGATACTCGATGAGTCTATAAATCTATACGTTTTTGTTACATCAAGAGTTTGTGCGTTTGGTAGGATACTCCCTCCCGTACCTTGGACGATGTTTTGTCTGATACAGCTGTCGTAATCTCTCTCTCCAGTCAGGAAACTGGCCCGCTAATATAAACTTGAAAGCCACTGTGCAGGGAATCCCCCAGTCTGTCGACGTCAGACTCTCAAGGCTTTTAAGGGTTGTCACATGTAATGAGTTCCTTTCTGGCACTTACGTTTTGCAGAGAGCACTTTGATTTCAGACTTTACCCTTACGCCCACAATCCCTCTATAAAGTAATAAATACCCCTCCCTCCCCACCTGCCACTCAGTTCTACTAAAATGTTACAAGTCGGCGAATAAGTAATTAAAAAGATCCATTAGTCCAAATTTGGAACTCATATTAGTATCATTAAAAGTTTTTGGTTTCGAATTGATGGAGTGGGAACGCCTATAGTGAAACTTCTCTTCATTTTGTATTCTTGAGGCCAGTTGTGACGTGGTGGATACAGATGAATGTTTAATGAAGCACTTTCTCTTACGTATGTCGTGCTAGGTTTGTTTTAGATAATTTTTACGCAGAGAAGATGCTCTTACAAGTATTAAAAACAGCCACAAGATTTTATAACGCATCTTATGTGCTCGGAGCTGTGATAGTTTAGTACTACTGAGTGGGTTAGACGGTCGGAGCCGATTTCTAAGAGTGGCACGTGCCACGTCTGATGTCTCTCTGGCACCGTCCATAGGACATAAAGACGAAGCCTCGAGCTGAAAGGTGACCACATTCATCTAATTTCAAGAACAGGAACATGTGGAGTATTACCTCCGCTCCTCCCATACGCCTTTCTGTTGTATTTCATAAACTAACGGAGTAACTTAAACCTTAAATATTTTTTTTTTTATTCGAAAGACTTAAAGTTCAAATCTTGGTCCAGAGACCGGTTATTCGGACTAATGTTTGTCTTAGGTTTTCTCAGGCGCTCCAGAGAAATACCGGAACAGTACTTTAATTTAAATCCTGACGCTTTCTTTCATATGTTTTCTAACGCATTCCTCAGTCATCGTGTAAGTTAATGATGATGTCGTTAAATAAACAATAAGCCAAACGCAATTATTGAAAGTTGTTAATACGAAATGTTCATTGCAGAGAAATTGGGTCACTGTAATATGTACCTCTTTTAAGATTTCTTTTTAGTTTTGAGAATTATAAAAACTTTCTTCGTACGTTCAATGTGAGTTACATTCGTTTGATTTTAAGTTTAACCCGCAGTTCTGACTATTGCCTTTTGTTACAACTGACACATAATTATTTCATTTAGATAGCGCACTAAACATTGAGCGTGTAGAGAGCTGATTTTTCGTGAATAAAAATAAAAATTAGTTAATTTATTTTTCTGTAAAATCAAGAATGTATGAATTGCAGGGATGCACATAAAATGCGTACTCAGTTGGTAATTAAGGGAAGGGTAATTCACATTTGTCTTTTTCAATGTTCGTGTCAATTTAATCTAGATTATACACATATTACGGTTAATTACAAATGTTTTAAAGTTCTTGTAGAAGCCTAAATTTGAGATGTCTGGCTGGAACGTATTGGATTAGTCCACTGTACCTGAGTTTCGGTCTGATTCGTTTTCTGTGGCGTGATCATGGCCCACCGTTGTTTAAAGCGTCTTTGAACGAGAGAAAATAGAAACTTTACTGACTGTTTCAGAAAGAACCCACTTAATTTCCCTACACGCAATTCTATATCCGTATAGTCTGATTTTCGGAAATAAAGTTGTGTTTTAAATAGAAATAAATAAAAAAAAATATTTAATAGGTACGTCAGAGTCATTATTTCATTTTATTCTTTTGTAGAGCCAGATATTCTGTATCTAAACATCGCGAAGTTGTTACTGTTTTTATGCAAGATCAGAGTGTGCTTATTGTTGTCAGAATGGGTCGCGCGATATGAAAGCCGAGACAGGCGAGTTTATTAGTGGAGGGGAAAGGGGGGGAGGGTCGCACGGCCTCAGCTGCGGTGACTCACCGATCTGAACACAGCTAGAACTACAAAACCAACTGAAGCTGACACCCGTCTTGCGCGTGAATCGGACGAGTCCATCTCATACGACCAAAAACAAGTCCTTTGCGCAAGCGCCAGAACTTGTCGCTCAGCTTCTAAACAGGATAAATCGTAAAATGGTGTTTTAAATAGAAATAAATACAAAAAAATATTTAATAAGTACAACAGAGTCATTATTTTCTATTATTTCATTTTATTCCTTCGCAGAGCCAGATATTCTGTATCTAATCATCTGGAAGTTACTGTTTTTATTCACGATCTGAGTGTGCTTATTGTTGTCAGAACTACAAACCAACTGAAGCTGACACCCCTCTAGCGCGTGAATCGGACGAGTCCATCTCATACGACCAAAAACAAGTCCTTTGCGCAAGCTAATCTTCGAATTTCATCTAGATACTGCATGAAATAACGTGCTTGTTTTTATGAACGACAAACCTCAACTCTGCTACTGATGTCTTCCATAACACTTGGTGTCATATAAGTCTTTTTTGGCAAGAAAAGTGTCAAACTCAGATGACCGTAATGTACTTTGTTTCATCAAATTTAATGACGTCTGATGTCCATAATAATAAAAGTTTTCTGTTAGTCGTGACGAATAATTGGTTGTCAGCTTACTGGCTTGTACTAATATGCTATTGTAGAAACAGAAATTTTCGCTACGTGTTTTTGCACAAGAATCACATTTAGTTTAAAATGTGGTAAGTCAACTTTTTCTGACTTGCCTTGTTCTGCTACGCATGTATTTCAGATATGATTCAGCACACGCGGTTGGATAATTTATTTGGTCACAAGAAGCTAACCTTGACAGGATATGCGTTCTTTGTTGATTTAACAGCCTTTGCACCACTTTGGAGATTTAGGCGAAGGTGGAAGGATAATACTAAAATGTAATCTCAAATAAACTTGGTGTGATTGCGTTGATTGTTTGAAATACCCAGATACTGTCCAGTGGTGGGTTTTTTGAAGTCGGTTAGGTTAGGTTAGGTTCACACAAAAGGAAGAATCATCCTTTCAAATCGTGGTGTAATGACAATGTGGAAATTGTTGAGTATTATGGAGCCCTTCCCAAAAAAGGAAATTATTGCTGAGAAAAATCAAAAGGGTAAATTAGATTTTTACAAATTTTAGTTTTCACTAAATTAAATACGCTCTAAGAGAAGGGCACTGATACTTTTACGTTTACCGACAATCTAACCGATAATCTAACTACTGTAATTTCTGTTAACACTAACTCAGTTGCAAGCACAGTACAGTACAACCCCTCTATAACGCGGTTCCGGATATAACGCGGGTACCTCATGTCCCCCCATAGTACAGCAAAAAGGAAAAATTTGCATCAATTATCCTTCACACAGAACTCAAAATTATATTAAAATGCAAGCCAAATTAATTATTTATTACTTTTTTTCGTAAAAATCAATCGTAACTTAGTAAAATAAGTATGTATACTCTTAAATGGCGATAGTCTATCAATACAGTACGTCCAGTACTTGAACCGATTTTTCTGATGCACTCCCTTAATAACGCGGTTTCTCTATAGCGCGGGTTTACCCCTGTCCCCCGCGACCCGCGTTATAGTGCGATTGTACTGTACTAGCAATACGTACTGTAGTCCAGTGAAGGGATCAAAGTCTCACACCTTCAAACATAAGCCAATCCTCAGGTAGAAGGCATTCATCAGTCAGAAATTCAAAACAACAAAATACTAACTGTAAACATTTCCCATAAAAGCATTGAAGCTAAGTGCATGCATGAACCTTTCCAGCTTACAACAGATGGGGTGACCAAGTTCCAGGATATAGGGGTGTCCAGGATATAGGGTATTGTGGACATGTAAAATTATGTGGCCTTGTAATCCTGGGGTCTCGGGTTCGATTCCCGGCAATGCCCAAATTTATAACTTGTGTTGGGCAAGGCCATGGTCTAGGCAACACGGAGTTTTCCTCCGGGGGCTTCCCCGGTTTCTCCGTGGCATCCCAACAATTACTCCATTCACACACAGAAGAAGGCAATGGCAAACCACTTCTGGATCATCTGCCAAGAACGTATATGAACAGGTCCCAGTCCGAGAAGAGAAAAGGATGGAAGGATCCTGTTCATATGGACCTGTCGTCAGACGGAACACTAAATAATAATAAGATGAGGTGGTCTAGCGGTTAGAACGCTGGCTGGCCTTGTAATCCTGGGGTCTCGGGTTCGATTCCCGGCGGTGCCCGAATTTATAACTTGTGTTGGGCAAGGCCGTGGTCTAGGCAACACGGAGTTTTCCTCCGTGGCATCCCAACAATTACTCCATTCACACACAGAAGAAGGCAATGGCAAACCACTTCTGGATCATCTGCCAAGAACGTATATGAACAGGTCCCAGTCCGAGAAAAGGATGGAAGGATCCTGTTCATATGGACCTGTCCTCAGACAGAACACTAAATAATAATAAGATGAGGTGGTCTAGGGGTTAGAACGCTGGCCTTGTAATCCTGGGGTCTCGGGTTCGATTTCCGGCGGTGCCCGAATTTATAACTTGTGTTGGGCAAGGCCGTGGTCTAGGCAACGTGGAGTTTTCCTCCGTGGCATCCCAACAATTACTCCATTCACACACAGAAGAAGGCAATGGCAAACCACTTCTGGATCATCTGCCAAGAACGTATATGAACAGGTCCCAGTCCGAGAAAAGGATGGAAGGATCCTGTTCATATGGACCTGTCGTCAGACAGAACACTAAATAATAATAAGATGAGGTGGTCTAGGGGTTAGAACGCTGGCCTTGTAATCCTGGGGTCTCGGGTTCGATTTCCGGCGGTGCCCGAATTTATAACTTGTGTTGGACAAGGCCGTGGTCTAGGCAACACGGAGTTTTCCTCCGTGGCATCCCAACAATTACTCCATTCACACACAGAAGAAGGCAATGGCAAACCACTTCTGGATCATCTGCCAAGAACGTATCTGAACAGGTCCCAGTCCGAGAAAAGGATGGAAGGATCCTCTTCATATGGACCTGTCGTCAGACAGAACACTAAATAAAATAAATATAGAGGGGTGTCCAACTAGAGGGGTTTTACTGTATTAGTGTTGGAAAGTAATGGAAAATGAAGTACACGAGATATATAGAACACAAGAAGTTCATACAAATTGTTGGTCGAAACGTCTGAAGGGAAGTGACCACTTAGGAGTCTTGGCCAGATAATGTTAAAAAGGATCTTAGAGAAGTAAAATTTGAAGATGAGACCTGGATGTAACTTGATCGGGATAGAATCCAGTTGCGCGCTTTTGTTAACACGGGAGGAAATTTAAAACCATCGGCACTAGCTGAGTGATCGTCCACACACAACGATCACTTTCCACAACGGAGAAATAATCGCCACTGGATTTCCGATCAGAGAAATCCATCGTTCTCACTTTAATCGAACCCCTGTCATCCGGCCTCTATCCACAATATTATTAGTTGAGCCATCCGAGAATTGGTGTTGTGATTTTTAACTATTAATCGTGGTTTTCTGGGTTAACCACCAACGAGTCCACACGGCGTCACAACTTATAAGAACTTGAATGGATTATCACAAATATGGATGTGTCAGTCAACAACATCTTTTCTCGTGTGTGTGTTTATGAAACGGCAGTTTCAACACCTGCAAGGTCTCCTTTAACTTTCGAGAACCTGGAGCACTTCTTTTCCGTTCTGTGAATTATTGGTCCTCTGATAGCATTCTCTTAACTTTGCTTGATTCAGATTTCAGGTTCTCACGGCGGGCGAGTATGAAGGTGACTGTTCTTCGAGGTTGCGCCCAAACGGATTTTAAATCCAGAGAAGACAAACGAACTGTAATTGACCGCGGCGGCCGGTCATGTGCTCAGATACGATCACAGGAACATTTTGCCGGGTTCGGTCATACATCTTTAAAGTTATTTTTCAGCTATGTTTCTGATTAAATTAAACATTTTTAAAACTGAAACAAGGTATTCTGTCAAAATAAATGGACCTTAGAGGCTTTATATCTTTTGCAAAACCCCCCAAAAAGTAACTAGTTGAACTTAGGTTAGGTTGCTTATGGTCACCCTCGTATGGAATTTGATATTTCAAAAGGAAGTTGCTACTAACTGAAGAATCTCGGAACAGAAAGCTTCAAAGACTGAATATAAACGACAATGAACATTTACCTTCACTTACAATTTTGTTTGTGAAATAACGCCATATTCCTTTCAAAATATTATGGTTGAAAGATGTAGGTTCAAAGCGTCTCTCTGACCGGAGTGGAGGATTTCAGACACTACACAGTGACGTCTGATATAAAAGTGATAATATATTATTCTGCCTGAATATAATAGCACACTGATGAGTAGAGAATATAACAAGCTAGTTTGTTCTGTATTTGCCACGGTCTTTTGTCTGGTACTCGGTCCTGCTAACTGATGAAATACAATTGAACCCAAATGAATCAAGATCATCATCACCATTTCCTTCACATTAACATTTTAATCGGTTTTCTGCTTCCAATACCATCTTTATATTCATTTCATTTTCCTTCGTCTTTATAGCTTACATTTTCGTCCTGGTTAATAATAATAATAATAATAAAAATTAAATTATTTTATTAGAGTCACTGATGATACAAAAGAACACGTGACACTCAAATTATAATAAATATATGTAAATACATTTAAAAAATGAACTAAATGCACAGCAATCAATACAAAGACTTGTATCGAAAAAAAATAACCTCAAAGGAGACAGGTTTTGTTAAAAATATCAAAAAATAATTGCAGATATAATTTGCATCTATGATTAATCTACTTTAAGGACCGTGTATTAGCGCACTGGTTATTATGTTACACTCCTCTGAGAAGGTATTTTAAAACAAACTTCTTACGAAATAAACCAGAAAATGAAATGTTAAAGCAAATATCTCGTGATATTCGTTTCCTTTAAAACCGCTTCCATTTAATGAGTGATTCAGTATCGCCTTTCAAAGATTGTAGGATATATTTGTATGGAAATAAACAAATAAAAAAATTCAAATTAGTTGCGTATTGATCCGGAAACGACTCTATTTTGATCCATATATTTTTTTTAAAATTGATAAATGTTGCAAAATTCTTGGATCGTCCAGACCGTGCATGTACATAAACATTAACTCTAATGTAACTTTCCTCTGCACAATGGTAAGCATTTCTACCATCGTCGTCATTGTACATTATTATGAATAGAAACAGTAACGTAACTCCGTTTCTGAGCCGAGTACCAATGTAAAGTTTCTATTTTTTAGTAGGGGCCTTTGAAGTTTTAAAGATACGTATTGCACTTAATAAAAATGGAAGAATTTTACACTTTATTTATTATATGACAAGGAAAGCAGACGAATAAACACACATGTAATAGCAGCTGATGTTAAAATAACTTATAGGTAACAGGCGGTTGGGAAATCTATCAGCATGAATCCTTTCTACTTAAGATGAATTCTTGGCATCTTTAAGGCTTTGACCGGGATGTTCTTTTGTTAAATCTTATGTGGTACCGCCTGATTCGACTTATAATGGTTAAGTGAAGTGTTTTCTTCGCGGTACGGTCTGGATTCGTAAATATTATAAAGACGAGCTTCGGCTTCAAAGGGTTAACCAGCTGATTTTCGTAATGGTTAAGTGAAGTGTTTTCTTCGCGGTACGGTCTGGATTCATAAATAATATTCAGACGATCTTCGGCTTCAAAGGGTTAATAAGGATAATATGCGCATTCCTTGTTTTATGTAGTTCATTTTGCAAGCAGGTAACATAGAAACACTCTCCTTTACTTTAATGTATAAACGAAGGAACTTAACACCTAGAATCATACGCACGTCATCTGAAATAACAACAAATCACAGATTAATATTCTAGCACGGCAGATAAGTACCATGCTGACCAAGAAATTTCCAATCCGGAATCTTTCAGCACGTTCTACTTGTAAACATCAAGTTTGCCTAACTCATTATAGTTTTTTATGGATCAGTATGTATTTAAATTATTTACATGCTTATGATATAAAACGTAGCCTCACTCTGTACATAGACAATATAGCAAGAATTATAAAGTAACGATTTATTTATCTTAAGGATTTATTCGTTCACACAATGGCCAGTAGTGTGCGCTTTTTACACGCTAAAGTTTTCGTTCCATTATAATATTGAGTTTCTATGCCAAGAAATTTTTTCAAAAATGTGTGATTGTGTTCATAATTCATATTCATGACATTTCACATAAAATAAAAGCCAACTGAATAAAATTTTTATTGGATATTATCCATCGTCTAGTAAATATAAAACGTAAAACGACGTTTCGGAGATGGGACTCTATCTCGGTCTTCAGATTCCTACACAGTTGGGCCCAAATATTAGTAGCGGAAGGAGTAATTGGCACAAACATGACAGGAAACAATAACAGCCAATTACATCAGATTCAGTGACGTTGCTACACGTATGATTTTTGTGACACATTTGAGTCATGACTTCTGAGCAGAGATGCACTCGATAACAAGCGACATTCAGGAATAATAACCACGTAACTTCACACTTGACGTCTCTAGCACACAGCTAACAAAACGAAGCACACAACTTGAAAAGGAAGCTGCTGAGACTGGACTTGATCAAGTTTCTTCAGTAGCCCAAATTCGGCAACCTTAATAAAATAATTACACTTTAACATATGTGCTCTCGCTTGACGGTATCAGAGAAACAAGATTCGGAAATCAGATACTGGCGTCACTTTAGCTGTTGAAATTATATTCACGTAATCAGCTGTTTTGTATTAAGTCCCCCTTTAACAGCAACACTGAGAAAGGAAAATTTTGCATACCGGTAGCCCCTATACCAACTCAATATTTGCTCTCCAAGTTAATGGCTTCTGGAATCTGAAGCCACAATCTTGAAAAAAAAAAAAAAAGAATAAGAAAAAGTTTCAAGGAAATCATCTGATCAAATTCCGGAACCGATTCTCCTGGATAATTAAATTATGCTATTCGGTTGTAGTCGTCCGAACCCACGGTCGATGAGATTTATTTATTTAAATCATCTTATTCATCTTAGTATATTAATCCAATATATATTATTTATTATTTCAGTCTATACACAAACTTAATTTTAATTTTAAATGTTGTTGTTAAAATTTAAATTAAAATTTAAAATTTAGCGCTTTTCATCGTTATTTCGATGTTACATTTCAGCGCTTATTATTTTACGACATGTTTCGATGCTATTGCAAAAAAATAAAAATAAAAATAAAAATAATAATAATAATAATAATAAGCGATGAAATGTAACATCGAAATAACGATGAAAAGCGCTAAATTTTAAATTTTAATTTTAATTTTAACAACAACATTTAAAATTAAAATTAAGTTTGTGTATAGACTGAAATAATAAATAATATATACTGAATTTCAACACAAACATGACGCATCAAAACTACAAATATTAATCCAAGTTTAACGAAATATTGTCAAATAGATATAAAGTTATTTCATTGTATGTTATTCATAAGTTAATTGATTTATTGGCGACATGTTATTGGAAACATGCTCCTGTAGCACGTGTTTGTGAGGAGAAAAGAAGCTACCTTAATGAAGGCCTCTTTTGTTCAATTGTCTAGAAGTGCTACCTCCTTTGTGTAGCGTTTTGCTTAATAGCTAAGCCCTACTGTTAAATCTTAAGATGAAACACGTCGGATGGCACTGCGTACTACGTAAAAGTGCTCTTTTGTTAAATCTTAAGGTAGGGCAAAGTAATAATAATAATAACCTGTAATAACGGGGTTGACACAGATGGCCTATGAGACTCCTTGTTACAAAATTTAGGTGTGGGTATCAAAATTAGGGGATCCAATCAAAAGCAAGGATGTGCTGTAGGTACCCCTGGTTTTGGAGAGCCGATGGTCTTCTTCGTGTGTGCAGACTTTTCTAGGCTCTTCCCTTTTGGACATCAAGTAAGCCGGTAGCAAATTGCTCAGCCACAATCCCGCCTTTATATTGGAAATTATGCTAAATTCTACAACTATCGAAAATTATAACAAATTTGATAAAATATATTGGAACTGCATACATCGGCAGAGGCGAGGTGAAGAAGTGTTCTTGTGTGATTTAGTAAGTAATATATACAGTGTAAACATTTGTGTACGGTTTAATTTCAATTTATAACAATAAATCTGGGCTTGTTAATAACCTACAATTGTGTCATAAGTCCGGGCGTCCACTGCGTCATTGTGAGTCCGGCCGTTACACTAACCTGAGTGTACAGACAGCGTGTTCTTCTTCTTCTTACAATTTATAAATGGCTTAAATAATAGCCACATTTTATTTCGGAGTGAAGTTTTGGCTAGTAAAACCCTAATTAATACCACACAAAAGATTGTACTACAATGTAATGTGATCTTGGGACGGAGTTTTATAATTTGTACAATCTTCATTAAAATTATTAGCATGAACTCTTTTTAAAAAAAATATATGGGTGGTCAGATAAAGGGAGAATATTTAAGAAACTACGAGGACAAATATTGGAGGTTGTGTGTGAGAAAAGTATACGATTATTAGCTCTATGGTGAGATCTGAAGTTCTTACGACGACGAGTCGATGGTTGTGTTTCGAGATATTCCATTATGTAGTCTGGCAGATGGACCACCCAACCGCGCCAACGGTCATTATACGTCTGTTTGTGTTTTATCGGGTTTCTGTAGGAGCCTATTATCAAAGCATCGAAACGTGCATATTGAGAGCAAAGTTGCTCACGTATGAAATCGGCCGAACGAGCTAACGCCCAGCTTCGGCAACACACACGTATTCAAAATGTTCATATTTCAGTGCCAAAAGAAGTGCTGGCCTGCCTGCGAACAAATAAATGTTCTCACATGTGAAAAAATACAAATTCTGGCCCCTCGGTGTGAATGGGATTCCACATCCAGTGTCTTTCACCAAAGACACGATTGGTATCTCACAGTGAACATTTACGATTTTAGAACTAGGTGTAAGGATAAATAAGTATTTACAAGAAACATTTTACAGAACTGATAATCGACTTTTAAACACTACGTTTGACTTCTGAAACTCATTAACTTCTCTCCATAGTACATGATAGTCTTCTTCAAAACTGTGTTAGTAATGAATTGTCTGTAACCAAGGATCACAGCGTTCATTATAGTGCTCACAAAAGGTCTAAAATCAATTATAGTCGAATCAAATTTAATTCACCGAGTTTAATATTCATTTTGATATTATCCACACAATTATACACACATAAATGACGTTTTCTAAAAAAGAGTTACATGAGACAGTTTTGCATTAATTCCACATTTCCCCAAGCGTGCTATACCGTCTTGTTAGAATTATCCTTATCGAAACTCCTGTCATAAATGGACCGAAAGATAAACGGACGATTCAATAACGAAAATCCCACATCCCTGTTAAGTAAAAATTCATGCCACTCGACGCTACAAGCAACTGCAATGTAGTGGAAGGCTGGAAACCAACTTCTTGCTTTAAACTTCATTTAATGACTGCGAACAATGAACTGGAAAGGAAGTGACATATTCAGATTTCGCATGGAGATACTGAATAAAAACACGAACCCCATCGGACATGATAGCTGATTTTCCACCCTAAATCCAAACCAGTTACCTCCAAGAACACAGGCGTAAAGCACGACTGTCACACCAGTCCCCAGGGTCTTCGTGAGAAGTTTGTGAAGACTTAAGTTCAATGCGAAGAGAACCCACAACCCAGTGCCAGGGAATACGCCAACATTATAAGGAGAACAAACGCGGAACTAGCTTGACATTTTTTTCTCTGACAGAACCAGCAATGGGGCTTGTCTACACGTAATAAAATTTAGGATCCCGCAAACTGGTCGGGAATTTCTTCAGAGGATGGCTCCGCTGCACGAGTTAAACATGTGTCTTTCGACAATACGACGTGAGGCTGTAGATTTAGTTGGATGGAATCCAGTGGCAGACATGAGCTTTCAAATGCGCGTAAGGGAGGGTACTGACGCTGTCTGCTAGCGGCAGTAGGGCACGGAGGGGAACAGATTTCTCTGTACTACTAAACACAAAAACATCAGTGCAGGCTGATGCACATTTTACAAAGCTTCAATTCCACTTAATTCCCCATCATCTTCTACTTCCCTCGCCTCTTCCTCACTAATGCTACAACTGTTGGTATCACTGTCGTCTCATTTCTGTAACGACTTATATTTCTCAAATAAGACAGTCTTGCTGCACGAATATCATCCTTTTCGATGAGAACTTTCCTATTACTTTCCGATTTCCTCCACCTGAAGCCTAAATCTCTAATTATTTTCCAAAGAGCCCACTTCCCGCCACTGAAGTTAATCTTTTTCTTAATTACTGCCAACAACGATTTTAAAGTAGGACGCTCGCCTTGTGTAGTGTGAAATTCGTTAATCGTTCTTCGAATTACGCACTTGTCAAAATCATCTACATCTGTTTTAATTCTCCTTCTTGGCCGTTTCTTGTGAGGTGTGCTGAATTCTTTTCCCACTCGTTTATTATGTTCGTACTCTTTCAGAATGCGTTTCAGAGTACTTATGGACACACCAGTAGCTTCAGAAACACGATTTTGTATTTGATTAACGTTAATCACACTGCCGCTGTCCGCTTCTTTCTTCATAAAACTGTAAACACTTATCACCATTTCTCTACTTTGGCTGTGTATTACTTCACGTCCCCCTATTTTCTTTACACCTCTGCCCACGCTTTGCGTTCTGTTCGTGCTGAGTAGAAACAGCGATGAATATGACAGGCCTATTATAAATGGGTCAATGTTATTGAAATGGAATTTACCACGCGAAGTGAACTCGGTCGCGGCTGGCTTGTAACTGAGCTCTGACTCCACCCCATCCACTGTTCGAGGTGGAAATGCACTGCACATCTCAAGGCCATAGCTCATGTCCCAGCAAACGGGCATTCCATAAAATGACGACATTGCATAACCAGCTGCGCGACTACTAGCTTCTGATCACGGGGTGGTTGAATGGGATGTAACTTCGATGTGTAAGATGTTTGTCGGGCTGAACACTCCCATTCATGACGACCGGAGCGTGCTTGTAGCAGGCCCACAAACCGTTTACTAGACAATTTCTTCGCGCCTGTCCTCGAGAGTAAGGACCATGGTCGGAGGAGAGGCCAGCCCCATACCTACTTTGCTCCTCTTGTTTAACATATTGGAGGAATATTTCTGTGTTTGTTTGTCATCAGTCTTTCGACTGGTTTGATGTGGTCCTCCATTTTCGCCTATCTTGCGCCAATCTCTTCATTTCCACATATTTTTTACAGTCTACATCTTCAAAAATTCCAATCTTTGTCTCCCCTTTAACTGTTCCTTCCATTACCAAATTAACCAATCCTGGGTGCCTCAGAATGTGTCCCACAATCCTATTTCTTCTCCACGTAAGATTTGGAATATTTACAACACACAGAAAACATTATTTTAACGAAACACTCTAGGCTAACATGCCCCCACGACATTGTTCCCATGAATGGGTCTGCTGTACGTTTTACACCTGTCTTTTCCGTTTATGACGTTTGTATGAAACCCAATTCAAATTGTCTTAGGTTACTTAATGTCACTGTTTCAATTGCACTGGTCCACTCTCGAATAAATTGGAAGAATGGTCATGAAATTTGAAAGGAGGTGGTTATGATGTATCGAACGATATGCATTCGACTGGTGATACTGAGAAAAGTAAGAAAGAATCTTAGGACAGACGTGATCTACATTCGGACCTGTTCTCACGAAATATGAGTTTAGAGAGTTACAGCTCTACCAACCTTATCGGTAAATTTCAATATGAAAGAATGCTTGAACTTCTGAGCAACCAAACGAAAGTTAAATTGTAGTGAACGTTAACCTCTAGTTACGATCACCATAAAATGGACACCAGAGTACTTAAAAAATGTATTTCATACATTATTTTATTTCGAATTCTCAGAACAGCCGAATGGCCGACGTCTCGCTGATTATATTGTCACATATTGGTCAGCGGGATTTAACTAAATATTTCATTATGAAGCCAATAACTACTTCACACTACTTCAGCGCTACCTCCATTTATATTTTACCTTTTACATTCATATACACGATTCCGCTCTGTGGGAGAGAAAAAATGTACTCGTTAGAACATTTTTAAGGTCACTCATGGGTCAAATTATATAAAAAGTTCTGCTGAAAAGTTGTTATAAAAAGGACTAAGAGCCTTTCAGTATTTCATTTTGAGAGCACAAGTGGGAAACAGAGAGCGTCAACAGGAGAACATAGAACACGTGATAATGCAGAGTTTAATAATGCGCACTCTTGTCCAAATATTAAGTTTTACCACTCACAGACGATATGCATATAAAATTTTCAATGGAAAACCTCGAGGGAAGACACTTCTATTGATATGTAAGCATACACGAGTAGAATTCAATGGCGGGCGAGTGTGTACACTGATGACAGGCCTAAAAATAATTTGTAAAGAGATCTGCACGAAAAGATGTACAATTTTGTTACACTGTTGGTTGCAACAAATTTACTATATTAATATATATAACTATGGCGGCATATATAATACATTAATGGCAAATCATTAATTCAGATTTAAGGACCTTGATTTCATACGTACATTAATAAATTAAATAAGTATATTATTTGGGCGATAAAATGAAGTAGCATCAGATCGGAGGGACACGGAGGATACAGAAGGAAAGATGAGAAAAACGCCAACGGAATATTAGAACATTTATGAAATCCAGCAGTTAATGGGCTGATAATATTAAAAGTAATCTTAAAGACAAAGGAAACAAGGATGTGGAATCGCTCATGGCAGAACCTATGCCGGCTTTTGTGAACACGGTAATTAAATATCGAGTTCCATAAAATCCTGGGCATTTCTTCACGATCTAAAAATATGTTTACCAAAAAAAAATATATATATAAATATATATATATTTGCCATCGAAAAACACAATAGGAAACAATCAAAATCCTGAATCCGCTGATTATGGAAAGTTTGGGAAGTTATCACCTGTGAACAAATCTAAACTAATTGTGGCAGCCCGAAACAGAACACAAAATGTTTCGACAGCCACAAACAAGGAATGAATTTATCGAAAAATTATGCCTGTGTCTGTCGTCCATACGAAAGAAATTCGAAGAAAAATAAGGTTACATAATTCTACGCTCATAAACATTTACTAAATTTAGATCTTTAGTTGCCACAAATAAGGTAGGGGAGAAGAGAACAGGTATCATCTGCTGGCTCACTGAATAAATTATTACTGAGCTCTGTTTATGTATTAATGCTACACCGAAGCAGGAGTACCTATAGACCTACTGTCGCTGAACATTTAACAATAAAATAGTATTAATTTATAAAGTGAGACTTGCATAGCGCAACATGTTGTTACCAACTTTACGAACAAAGCATGCTTCACAAAAACATGAATGTTTAAATGTTCAGAAGTTCCAGATCCACAGTTCGACATTTCAGTTGAATGCTAATGGAATCGAATTTATGAACTTGCAGTCAGCTTTTTTGTAAAGTAAAATTTCAATTAAAATTGTGCACGAAAGCAATTCATGTTTTATGTAAAACAAGTATGTGTTATTAAAAGTATACTGAATATTATCAATGCTCACTAAATGACAATTTGCGTATCCCGCATTGTATCAGGACTCACATTCCTAACTACTCTCAGAAAAAATATTTACTACATATGAAATCATAAGTTCTATGAGTGTTATTATTATTATTGACTGCAAATGGGTTTTTACCCGGTGGCAGTGACCTACAATGAGACACAACAAAACAACTGACACACAATACAAAAACACACATCCACTAATTAATCTCAATACTTAGAGTAGAATATAAAGTCCGCCCTCAGTACATGAAAATTTTATCCCAAAGAAACTACAGCCTTTCATCACTTGGAGACTTCACTTATCACCATTTATTCCCAACTTAATAACCCTTAGCTTGTAACTACTTTTCTGACCCTCTTTCTAAAGGTGCCTAATTTACAGGGGAAAGACTCTAGCACGCCTGGAGGTAATTGGTTCCAGCTTCTTATGGTCCTATTTACAAAGGAATATTTGCCTACATCCGTTCTTTGTTTCCTAGTCCTAATTTTCCGAGTATGATCGTCCCTGCCCAGGTAGCATGGCTTTAATAATCTATCCTCTATCATTTTCCAAGCCCGGCCCCCCGTGTATGCTTTGAAAAGGGCGCACATTCGGGCTATCAATCTACGCTGTGCCAATGTTTCCCAACCAGATTCGTTCGTGAAATTAGCAAATTTAGCCGCTCTCTTCTGCACCCGATTTAGTGCTCTTACCTGTCCTTCCCTGTAAGGGTCCCAACACACAGCTCCATGTTCAAGTATCGGTCTCACTAGCGACGTATAAGCTAAACGTTTCGTATTGTTATTTCCCTTTTTTAGTATACGCATTACGAAATGGAGAGCCTTCCATGCTTTAATTAGTGTATAATTCACATGATCTGCCCAGCTCAGATCACTGCGAATAAGAATTCGTAAGTACTTAAAGCTATTTGCCTCTGGAATTAATTGATCCCCAAAAAAGTAACTCAGCCTATCCTTCACCCTAGCTCTATTGAAGCTGACTGCTTTACTTTTACCTGGATTTATCTTCATTTCATTTTCTACCGCCCATTCCCATAATCTATTCATATCTGTCTGTAACTTATCAATGTCACTACTATCCATTATTTTCCTGTATACTATACAATCATCAGCGAAAAACCGTATATTTGAATCAATGTTTTTCCAAATATCATTAACATAAGCTAGGAATAGTAAGGGACCTAAAACGCTCCCTTGCGGCACTCCTGACGTTACCCTGACTTCATTGGATAGTTGCCCGTCCACTCTTACTCTTTGCGAACGTCCTAAGAGAAATTCTTCAAGTCCACACCGGATGCAGCAATTTTTGTAATCAGCCTATCGTGTGGGACTAAATCGAATGCCTTTGAGAAATCTATTATAACCGCATCAGTCCTGATTCCCTCGTCCAATGAATCAGCAATCTCAAGACAAACCGTGACTACTTGACTTCCGCATGAGTACCCTGGTCTAAACCCACGTTGACCCTCGTATAACCACTCACTCCTTTCCCAGACTTGCCTTAGATAACCTGCTATAAAGTGCTCAAGTAAGTGTGAAAGCGACGTTAAGTATAAATTGACACGACCGAATTCTGGGCTGTAGCCTTTCTTACTGCCTCGTGAATGAACTCAGACAATGACCGATTCATTTTAAAATTCATTAACAGTTAATCATTGCCAAGGAGAAAGCTGCATAATGAGGTAACTCATAATTTATACTGTTCCCCAAATAATATTTGGGGCACGTAACAAGTAAAAAAGACATGAGAAAACATACATTTTGGGGCGGAAAGCTTCGATGGGAACGACCAACTGGTAGATCTAGGCGCAGATGGAATAATAATATTAAAAGGTACATTGAATAAATAACGTATGAGGGTATGAACTGGATTCATCCAAGTACAGGGACCACTGACTCTTCGGGTTCCATAAAAGATGAGGAATTTGTCGACAATCTGAGCAACTACTAGCTGTACGAGAGATGACTAGGCTCTCATGTTTATTCAAAATGCTGAAACTGATTAGTTATCCAGGGCTTCAGCATTTCTCATTCTGTTTGGGCGCCCTTAACCGCGTGCCAAGTACACTTGTACTCCTGTGCCTTAGCCTCACGTCATTTCAAGTGTTAAGTTGAACAGCGACATATGTGCACAGCCGGCGCTAGAACTGACTAACACGTTAGTCCCGATTAACGAACTCCGCTGTGTAGATATTGTTGCTAACACGCTTGAATATGTTCAACTTTTCAAGAAGGTATCTGTGTCATAGGTCCAGTTAAAATGCTGGATTAATTTCGTTACAGCTACAGAGTTCAAAATCCGGAGCGAGAAATTATTCTTGTATTATGCAGTTTGTGCTTGTGATACGACACAGCCTTTCTACTCTTGTAGTATGAAAATGTTGCACGGGTGTTTCGGTGTTCTTTGTAAAAAGCACTGCCTGCACAATGCCCTTTATATGGCTCTATCCATCCCACAACTCTGATGCAACATACAGAAAAGTCCTGAAACATTCTCGTTTAACATGAACGTAAAGTAAAGTAAAGTTTGTCCCACTATACGCCATGTAGGCGTTTGGGGTGAGTGGAGGTATAGCTCCTCTCTTCCTTGACCCCGGCACTAGATGGGGGTGAGTGGTCAGCATCACGCCCCGGCCGGCTTTACCCCCGGGAAAGGACCCCGGTACCCATTGTAGAGGAGGCTGGGTGGGCCCCAGAGCCGGTCTGGACGCAGAAGCTAGAGGAAAAATCCTCTGCCCCCGTCGGGGATCGAACCCCGGTCGTCCAGCCCGTAGCTAGTCACTATACTGACTGAGCTATCCCGGCTCTTAACATGAACGTAAAACACGGAATATTAGTCCACAGTTTTTCACGTATCACGTATCAAATGTGCAAATTTAATGGCATAATTATAAACTTAAATACGAGTAAGTGGATACATTAACAATGCCCACACACACAACCACCCCCCATCTCCGAGAAAGTTAAAAAACTGTAAGTGAAGACCTTACCGTGATCTGTCAGGGAAGAACTCAAATTTGGAATTCTTCTTGCCACCGTTTCCAGACCCACTGTGGATGGGAGAAACATTTGGCTCGCTGGATCCTGATGCAGGTGGGGAAGAGGACCCAGTGTGACCTCTGACCTCGCCGGCAGCAGAAATCAGCTGTTCTGTTGCACCTGGACGTTGTTCCTGTTCGGATGATATGTCGGTCTCGCATTCTGTCGGTTACGTCTTCTTATTAGCATCTGCACGGTCCCCACAGCCAATGTTTGAAGGGGGCGGTGGCATCCAATCTAAATCTTTCTTCAAATGACCACGACCGCATAGACAACCACAAGCTTTGAACGCCAAATCGTAGCCGCTTTTGGTCCACAAATTCTGATGGCGTTGTCTTTCGGACCAAGATCTTGCCCGGCCACATGATTTCAGATAGGTTAGGACCGTCTGCTCCCAAGCATGTACTGCCCAACGTCAGTGGTCGTAACCTTGACTGCGTCTCTCAGAACATCCAGGTTGATCATGTCTGCGTTTGTGTTGTTACGTTGGAATCGTAATTCTCGATTGTTTCGGGATCGATACCGTAACCTCGAACTTCATTCCCGTTTCCCCCGGCTCCAGTGGCGCCACCATGACCCCCGTGGCCCCCGCCATGACCGCCGTGATGGTTTCGTCGCGGTGCCATATCAACTGATTCTTCTTCAAAAGTAATACACCAACAATCATAACTACCACTTCAATTTGTTAACATCACTAAGAACATATTTTGCAATGAAAAACAGTGTATTGTCAGAAAGGGGTTTTTAGTTTTTCGGCGCTTGTAACGACTGAGAAACTGTTTTCACCAACAAAGTTCCTTCTGTATCTATCTTGAGTCCATTTCTTATCGCTTGAAACATTCAACAGAAAACCAGTGAAACGTTATGCACTCGTTTACCTCTGGAATGGTTCATTTATATAAATGAAATAGCATTAATACATAAGATTTACCGTAAAGAGACTTTGAAAGTGATCAACACTTGTCTTCACATATAGCATACTTCACAGGCGGCATGCAAAGTCAAATTCTCACCAACAAAATAACCTTGACTTTCATCCACAGATAGTTCACAATCATACAACGTTTATTACCACATAGTTACGTAACAAAATCGACGCAGATAACTGTGACACTTTCCAACTCACGGACAAAAAAGGTTTTTTGTCTTTCACAACGTAAAAAAATCTGTCATTGCGTTGTTCCTAGTTTCAGCCATTTTCCATTAGCTAAAATAAGAAAGGAACGTACATGCCTTTCTTTCAGTTCGTATTAACAATCTAACTGTTCTGTAATTCTAAAGTAATCATCCACCACAACGAAACTTGGAAGTAACAGTGACACCTTTCACGATATTTTGCTCTTAAATTCATCTGTCAGCTGGCTTCTGACATACAAGCAACTAGCTCCCCAGCATCCCGGAATAACACTTCCACAAGCTGCGCGCGCATCAGAGACACCTGCACAAACTGCTTCTTCTTCTTCTTTTGTAATCAATACTAGAATTGATTGGCAGCAGCTTCAGCTGCTGATACTTCGGAAATCCTGAGGGATCTTTAATGAGGTGGATTCCCCTTGCCTTCCGCATCGTAAGCCGTTGACTCATCCGCCTTTAGGGATGCTTTCTCACCCCAAGGGCATGAGGGTGCCCTGACCTCCACCTTCCGAAGAGGCTGTTGGCACTTGGTAGAGGGGGGACCACTTACACAGGTGGGGAGAAACATGACAATAACAAACGCATCACGTGCTTAACCTAGAAAACTCCCCTTTCAATTTCAATAGCACCAACAACTGCAGTAAAAGTCGTCGAAGGGTAATCTATATTTAAACGTGATTCAATGAAGTGAGTGAAAATATGTTTTCTCGGAATCCTACATTTCTTTAATTATATTGCCGATAATTAAAATCTAAATAATGAACTAGCGTTTTGTATTACCCTAAAAGGGTTCTACGTTCTTGTTCTCTCCCTGCAATCAAGTCCAGTCTTTGAAGCTGTGGAGGTACCGGTCTATTGCGGTGGCCTTCTATACAGATAGATTTCATCTACACTCCCCGTGTTCGTCTGCATTGCACTGAGCTTAGTTCGTTGTCAAGGATTTGACAATTTTTGTATAGGCCCTTTGGCCAGTATGTGAGATTTCGAATCAATTATTTTTATTTGCAAATATTCGGTATGGATGACTATAATACTACATAAGTACGTATATTCTATGACGAAGGTAAAGGTGTTTAGATGTGCCTGCAACTATTCCTATAACTTTATGAATTTAGTAACTCTCTTCAAGTTTCCAAGAAGCCTGATGATTCGGCAACTACTCCGGCAGGCTGTTCAGGCGGGTGAGCCTAAGTAATTCACGCAGGCGTTTTCTGCGATTTTGAATGGCATTTAATAACAGAAAGCAGGAAATGCAGAATACTTTAAACCATGTGTCTATGTTCAAGAGTAGGACTGATGCATTATTCTCATGATTGTAAACGTCAGGCACACACTCTAAAGATGGAAGCGATTCTTCTTTATTACGCCGTCTCCTTTACAGGAGGTTGCCGACTTATTATGAACAGGATCCTTCCATCCTTTTCTCGGACTGGGACCTGTTCATATACGTTCTTGGCAGATGATCCAGAAGTGGTTTGCCATTGCCTTCTTCTGTGTGTGAATGGAGTAATTGTTGGGATGCCACGGAGGAAAACTCCGTGTTGCCTAGACTACGGCCTTGCCCAACACAAGTTATAAATTCGGGCACGACCGGGGATCGAACCCGAGACCCCAGGATTACAAGGCCAGCGTTCTAACCGCTAGACCACCTCATCTTATTATTATTTTGTGTTCTGTGTGACGACAGGTCCATATGAACAGGATCCTTCCATCCTTTTCTCGGACTGGGACCTGTTCATATTCGTTCTTGGCAGATGATCCAGAAGTGGTTTGCCATTGCCTTCTTCTGTGTGTGAATGGAGTAATTGTTGGGATGCCACGGAGGAAAACTCCGTGTTGCCTAGACCACGGCCTTGCCCAACAGAAGTTATAAATTCGGGCACCGCCGGGAATCGAACCCGAGACCCCAGGATTACAAGGCCAGCGTTCTAACCGCTAGACATTCCTGTAAAAAGCTGATAGCCACCGACAAGGCTGCCTGGTGTCGCAACCCAGCGGTGAAGAGTGCAAAATATGGAGTTCCCCTTCTCGTCTCTCTTATCATCATTGTAGGTTTTAGCTACATGATAGGGACAAACCGATGACTTTCGTGTTTTGGAATTAAAGATTTCCAAGTGAAAAACATCATGCAACTTCTACCTTCCCACTTTTAACAATACACTCACTTCAGCTGCATTTCAAAAACACCTACGTTTTCGTCACTTTAGTCGGTCTGTTCGGAAGTAACAGCATCCACATTACATGAATGATTTTGACAAACCTCGGTATGATATTCAATTTTGTCATCGACTTTACTGGTTCTTGTTAAAGATTGCTTAATCTAACCTAACCTAACCTAACCTAACCGCGTTTCAAATCCACCGCCACAAGAACCTGAAATTTCAGTGAAGACGTGACAAAACACGAACCTGAAGACAGGGATGCCCATTCCGCAGGCGGCCGATTTATTTTTTGAGGCCCACGTAATTTTTCTCTAATAAGTCAATAACTGGTGGTTGTAAATAGTATAAACTCCGCAACTGGAAACGGAAGTGTGTGTATACTTACAAGAATAAATATTGCACACAGTAAGAGAGCTGTAGAGACAGCGGATCACAGAAACTTCTGTTCAGAGAATTCCACTTGACAAATGAATGAATGTTTGGCAGCGCATGTCCTTGTGAACAGCTGTTCATCTTAGTGAAGAACGGCAGGACTCGTCTCACTAATGGGCATATGGAGAGACGCGTGCGAATGACAGTAACAGAACAGAAAATAGAACTGATCACTCAAAAAGGGCACTGAGTAATGTGTGAATCTCTTTGCAGTAGTTGGTCTAAATTTGTAGGACTCTCAATATAAAAATATGGGGTCCTGACGAATTTGTTCCATTTATAAACATTTAGCCTATATTTCGATAAGAAGGGGTAAATGTTGTCCCAGTAATGGAAGAGGTTCAGAAACCCTGCCTTATTATGACATCGGCGATTAAAACATTCTTCCAAACAGTCTTTCATTAAGCCGTCATCTGGAATGACTGTGGCAGCATGATCGAGTTTCATTCGGTTGTAAAATCAAGGTCTTCAGTTTATGGCTGGATCACTGAATAAGAAATCGTAATTGAAATTTTAATCTGAGACAGCAAAAATGTTAAGATTTACGTCTTGGAAGTCACGTGCTGGGAATTGAAAAGTTTAAGAAAATGAACATTAAAATTGAGTGAACTCTACAAAGTGCACCAATTGTAGTTGCACGTGGCATCCTAGCAGTGGCCATCTGTGGCCAGTTTTCGTCTGTGCAGCAGCATGAGACATGATATGGCTAAGAAAAGTATTCCTGGTAGCTTAGCGCATTCTATTAATGCAAGGCGTTACAAAAAAATGTGTAAAAATATAATTTATTTACAAAATGAACCGGTTTTGGTAAATTAAAGATGTTGGACTAAAGCTACATACAAGAGTTTTAGTGTCAGTAATTTAAAATACGAAACACAGCGACGTGCGGGCATGATTCCATACTGAGCATTCATTTCATGAACTTCGAGTAACCATCCCACCCCAAAGCACTACACCTTTAACATTATTATTATTATTATTTAGTGTTCTGTCTGACGACAGGTCCATATGAACAGGATCCTTCCATCCTTTTCTCGGACTGGGACCTGTTCATATACGTTCTTGGCAGATGATCCAGAAGTGGTTTGCCATTGCCTTCTTCTGTGTGTGAATGGAGTAATTGTTGGGATGCCACGGAGGAAAACTCCGTGTTGCCTAGACCACGGCCTTGCCCAGCACAAGTTATAAATTCGGGCACCGCCGGGAATCGAACCCGAGACCCCAGGATTACAAGGCCAGCGTTCTAACCGCTAGACCACCATGGTTCTACCTTTAACATTACAAGTCGTATAAATGACAAATATCTCACAAGCTGATTCTATGCACTCAAGTATGGGCGCCCCCGAACACAACTTGTTTCGGAACCCAAATGAATGAAGAAATTCAATTAGAACGCAATAAACAGGAGACGACCAAGTGAGGGGTGAAATGTGCTTGAATAAATACCGTCTAGCCATTCCACCTGACTGCCAACAATTTGCTTTCGTGGCAGCAGGATCCCCACATGTAGGTGAAGGGTGATACGCTCTATTTACCTTGTTCCAGGATTCTTTGACCTTTGTTAATCAATTGAAAGCGACGCTGGATTCTGAATTAAGGCACCACATGGACTCACTCGTACAGTTCATTTGTGAGTAGCCAAGAACCAAGATAAATAAGGACTAGAATTTTGATAAACGACAAGACACGTGTCTTGCGAAAATATTTACTACCCTGAAACAAGTCAACGTGAGACTGTGAGCAAATTTAGTGGTTTCCAGTAACTGCAACATTTCACACACTACTACTAGCCAGGAAAAGGACATTTAGGGGCACGGCAGACAGTCTCATGAACAACGAGAGAATCCAGATTGAATAAAATATTAATATTATTTTTTGTGTTCTTTGAATATTATTCTACTACATTTTCCTATCCTCAAATTGATGTTACAGAACACGTATTTGTTATGAAATACAGAAAAATGCTTTGTAAATATGTAGATGGATTAACTTTTCTCTCAAAGGAAAACAATTGATCCAATAAACTTCACCATTTTTGACGTAAATATAAAGAAACTAGGCAGTAACACGGGGTTCCCAGAATTTCGAACTGTCTTGTAAGGCTGTTCGGGAGATCGTGGTGTTTAGAAGATAGATCGACCTTTAGATTCGACAAAAACATCGTAATAAGATCTCAGACGCCAGTTTCATGGTCAGGAGGGTTGCGCGTGCTGGTCCGTGTAGAACACTGTCCTTTCCAACCGCAGACTCACTTGAGTTCAGACGTTAGCTTCTGATTCGTCCGTCCGGTGTCCACGACCGAGAGTTGCGAGCAGAAAAGATTTCTCATGATGATGGCAGCACTGTAAGGACTCAGGGGCTTGTAACAGTGACTGATGCTCTACACAGCAATCACACCTGGAATTTTCCATTGTCTGAGGAACGCGATGTACGAGGCAGTCAGAACACTTTCACGATTACATGAGATTGCCACAGCCTTATAAACATCAAGGAACTCGCTTTGATGGCAGCTGGTATTAATGTGGGCTCCGAAAACAGGAGGAGGCTGTGTATAAGATTAACCACTCTGTCAAACAGCTCACAGCTTTGCTACATATCGGATTCGTTACAAGTCCTTACAGATCATTTTAGGTTGTTTCGAGATCATAAAAGATAAGCTGAAAAGTAAGTCTCTGGATTAAGAAAGACTTACGATTGAACATAAATTTGCACGTTTCTAAAGAAACAAAGAAAATAGAGAGAAATAATGATAAAAGAAAAAAAGATAACGTAAATGAGTAAAGTAAGAACGAAACAAAGCACAGAAAGACAATACAGCAACTATGGTTACTTGCTTCGGTTATCAGGAATACAATGCATTGCCAATAAACTGTGAACACTTCGCTTACAGCAGCGTACTCCTCTCCCCCGCAACCAACCCCCGCCCGTTACCACTATGTCCATTGTATCTCGAGTCTCTTTCAATGTAACTGTATTTCAGACTGATTTTCACCTTTCGCTGCATATTTTAGCACCGTTATTAAAACCGGGCCATTCATTGTTCAATTATTATATACTCGTGACGTTTACAGCTGGAATTAAACTACTACATCAGGATATTTGCCTTTCTGCGTCTATCACCTGATAGCTTTGTTTAAATGTTCTCTACTGGCGAAGGGCATCTTGAAGCTACAAGCACTATAGTTTCAGCTGCAGCTTATGAAATGATACGCCTCTCGATAGCAGATTTGCCCAAGTCCGACTCTGGATAACGTAAATGTACTTATATGCAATACAAAGTTTCTTCTTCAGAATCGAGTTCGGAATCAACATCTGTAAAAAGACGCAGTGTAACCCTCAAAAGATTCCACATTATTCGCAGAACAGAACGCCATTGTGACTCCAGATTGGACATAATTTCGTTTAAAACTTTTCAGACTCATATAGTATAATCACTTTCAGTCTTTCACTTCTGTACTTACTTTTCTCATTTAGAGTATAATTCCAAAATTCTGTTACGCGAAGGGCTGTCAGCTGTTAGTAATAGCGTGGGCTTCTAATACAAATGCAAATTCGGAAGCTGATTCTATTCTGATGTAAATCATTCAAATGTAGCTCCTAATATAATTATCACAATAAAATTTAAATAAAATGGAAAGAAGAAATTAACACGCTGTCTAACTACAGTTGAGTAATATAATTATTTAAAGTCTCCACAATTAACCGATGGTCATATTATCATTTAGAAATCAAAAGACCTTCAGAAATAACTTTCAAAGTAGGAAACTTTCGTCAATATTTTAACACAAGAAACTTAACAAGAAACTATTAAGCTTGAAGGAAAAGTGTCCTGTGAGACAGAAAATAATCAGCATACGAGTAGTAACAGAGGAAGTTTAATATTTAACTTTTGGAAATGCCATATTTTTTTAAACAGGGAACTGTGATATAAAAAGTTAAATAATTAGAAAACAAGGAAAATACTTAACAATAAGTGGAAGATTAAGGCAACAAGTAAGAAAAAAGATAAGATGTGTATTTTATAAATAAACACAATTTATTATGCCTTAATATGGGCATGAATATTTTGCTAAGAAGTAAAAATCTGTTAAAATACTTCGAACAAAGAAAATAAACATTCTAATAGGCCTAATATTTGTATTATAAAGAGTAAAAACCAAAGAAATACCCAAAACGAAGATTTTATTCGAAAAATATGAAAACAGGAAAATACAGGTAAGTAACATTTTTTAATGGGCAACAGACTCCCAAAACCAAAGAAGCAAGGCAGTTTTCCGTGACCCCTTACAGCTACAAAAGAACTGCTAGGCCTACATTTCTCTGCGAGGACCCAGCAACTAGCTGACAAACCAACTCCATGCAGTGGAGGCCATCCCAAGAAGTTTGTAGGCGCTCAGCTGTTCAAAAAATTCATACCCTTTCTTGGAACACGAAAGTTCATCGCCATGTTCACAACAGTTAGTGCCTGTCTCTATTCTGAGCCAAATGAATCCAATTGACACCATCCTACGTTCTTCCTAAGGTCTATTTTAATATCACCCCCCATCTATGCCTAGTTCATCCAAGGTCTCTTTTGAAGTTTCAGGGTAAGATGTATTCACACCCCACCTCCACCATGCAGTGTTTTTACTGGTCAAGTTTTATTTTAAAATAGCCTACAGCGCAGGCAACTTCTCCGACAAAGTAGTTGTGCGTGCTGACTATACTGTAAGTTGCAGGCGAACTGGTAATTTCCTGGCAGGAGAGAGCAGGCTACAACATTTACGTAATATAGGCCGGCCGATTGTTTTCACGGACTATATTAAATCGATTTTCTTTCCTTCCAGACAGATTCTCTTTTCTCCCTTCATGCACATTTGGTTTGTCTGCATTAAAAAGAACAGTGTTATTCATGTCTTCCTTTTCAATTTGATTTCCTTTGCATTCCATTCGTACGTCGTTTATACGTACAAGGGGATTTTAAGTAAAAACATTCCTTTTTTCACCGTTCCTCTCACAAGTATTGTTGAAGATCGTGTTCAGTTCTTTACAATACTGTGCCGCGTGATTGGTATTTTAACAATACGTTTCTACAGCGATATAATTCACTTCCCAAACACAAAGCCGAGCATTTAAATCGGAAGTCTATACTGTGCTGTGGGAGGATTTTCTGCTTGGGAGACAAAAAACGTCTGCTACTCGAAGCCATAATCGCGGCTGACTGACGGCAGATATGTGCTACAGAAGTCCGTTCATACCAGCTTGCTGACATCACATACCGTTGCAAAGCTTGCAATGTGTCCTACACAGCTGTCGTAGCCGTAACTATATTACTTCATTCGTCTTCGATAGAGGGAACTACAGAGCAGAGACTGAATGCAATTGAGTTCAATAATCGATCTATATTTCAAAGTCGAAAAACACTGGTAAAATCGATCTGTCAGAGTCATGTTATATATCAATCGACAGCCAGCTTTTTTTCTCTACACGGCTACTGGAGCCATAATACATAAACAACAAGGTCAGTCGCTACGTAGAAGGAGAAATCTTAGCGCGCATTATGCGAGCAGTGCTCGGCACTCCACGCTGAAGGGTTAAAACATGTCAGAAGAAAGAGATCAGTCTCTTTTCTTAATGCTTCATGAAAGCGACCTCTTCCAAAACAAAAGAATCGGACAGACGAGCTCCTGTTCGGAACACACGCGTTTCTTAAATAATTGCTTTCTCGCTCTTGCTCTTGATATTGACGTATTGCGGACTAGCAAAAGCGTCCATTCTTGGTCCTGGTTCATTTTTTTAATGTACTGACTGAAACAACTGTATTTATTACGATGACCTAATATACGCTTAATCCCATTGACCATGTTCTATTATTTACTGTCGTGGCGCCGCATAGTTACTGCTTGACGAACTAAATGGTTGCCAAGCAACGAAATAGCAGTGGACATGGACCGCTCATTTATATGTAGTGATGAGTTAAACTGGTCTTCTGTGAACACGGGTTTGACTGTGATTGCTCACTTTCAATCACAATGATCTTACGCAGTGAAATAGTGATCGAGATCCGAGCATGCATTCAGCATTCTGTGACGGCAGTTGGTAACATTGACTGTGGTGGTACACAGTGATGCTAATGCGAATATGATTGGCTGTCTGTTGCTGCTCTGTTTACGTGTGATTACAGTACAGCTGATGTTATGAATACTAAAATTACAGAAATTAACATGTCGAAAATTCAGAATGTGTAAGTTGTATTTGAAATAATGGTTATTTAAAAAGTAAAATAAAATTACTTTATTACAAGAATATTGTATTTAATACTTTGTATCTAAAATGAAAGTTTACAGTTAGGTTAGGTGTACGCCTAACTTTATTTAAACTAATATTCTTTTCAAAATATAACATTTCCTATACAATATTGTATGTTGCAAGCAATCAGCCATTTTGGAAACTGAACACAAGGTAAATACATTAATATAAATACATACACCAGAAACCAATATTTTAATTACCCCCCTATATATATATATATATATATATATATACACATACATACATATATGTGTGTATGTGTTAATGACTTTGCATGCAAGAAAATAACAGAATTAACTAACATTTCCCACGTTACAATTCAAAAACAAAAGCATTTTTGCTTTCTTACTGCTCAGTCTATTCCGACGCTCGGTAATCAGCATCCCTGCTTTTGAAAAAAACTCATTCACAAGGCACCGACTGCCTAATGCACAAAATATTTCACGGACAACCATGCTGAGGTATGGATAATTGAATTGATGCGCTTTCCACCATTGCAAAGGATCTTCGTTCCTTGCAAGAAATGCTTCTTCAAGGTAACAATTTACCTCTACAATGGCTCTTGATGTTGCTGTACCTATTCTTGGTATATTTCTTGCAACTGATACGTCAGTATAATTGTTAGATTGTAAATCACAGCGCAGTCACAGTCTAATGTTTTAATAGACCATCTAAATATACCCGCCCTGATGACGGAGGCAGTATGACCTCTGAAACGTTGGTTAACATCGACCAGACTACACAGCGCAACAACCCAGAAGACAGAAATCTTCATACTCTGATGACGGAGGCAGTATGACCTCTGAAACGTTGGTTAACATCGACCAGACTACACAGCGCAACAACCCAGAAGACAGAAATCTTCATACTCTGATGACGGAGGCAGTATGACCTCTGAAATGTTGGTTAACATCGACCAGACTACACAGCGCAATAACCCAGAAGACATAAATCTTCATACTCTGATGACGGAGGCAGTATGACCTCTGAAATGTTGGTTAACATCGACCAGACTACACAGCGCAACAACCCAGAAGACAGAAATCTTCATACTCTGATGACGGAGGCAGTATGACCTCTGAAACGTTGGTTAACATCGACCAGACTACACAGCGCAATAACCCAGAAGACATAAATCTTCATACTCTGATGACGGAGGCAGTATGACCTCTGAAACGTTGGTTAACATCGACCAGACTACACAGCGCAACAACCCAGAAGACGGAAATCTTCATACTCATCGCCCTGATGACGGAGGCAGTATGACCTCTGAAATGTTGGTAAACATCGACCAGACTACACAGCGCAACAACCCGGAAGACAGAAATCTTCATACTCATCGCCCTGATGACGGAGGCAGTGTGACCTCTGAAACGTTGGTTAACATCGACCAGACTACACAGCGCAACAACCCAGAAGACAGAAATCTTCATACTCATCGCCCTGATGACGGAGGCAGTGTGACCTCTGAAACGTTGGTTAACATCGACCAGACTACACAGCGCAACAACCCAGAAGACAGAAATCTTCATACTCTGATGACGGAGGCAGTATGACCTCTGAAATGTTGGTTAACATCGACCAGACTACACAGCGCAACAACCCAGAAGACAGAAATCTTCATACTCATCGCCCTGATGACGGAGGCAGTATGACCTCTGAAACGTTGGTTAACATCGACCAGTCTACACAGCGCAACAACCCAGAAGACAGAAATCTTCATACTCTGATGACGGAGGCAGTATGACCTCTGAAATGTTGGTTAACATCGACCAGACTACACAGCGCAACAACCCAGAAGACAGAAATCTTCATACTCTGATGACGGAGGCAGTATGACCTCTGAAACGTTGGTTAACATCGACCAGACTACACAGCGCAATAACCCAGAAGACATAAATCTTCATACTCTGATGACGGAGGCAGTATGACCTCTGAAATGTTGGTTAACATCGACCAGACTACACAGCGCAACAACCCAGAAGACAGAAATCTTCATACTCATCGCCCTGATGACGGAGGCAGTGTGACCTCTGAAACGTTGGTTAACATCGACCAGACTACACAGCGCAACAACCGAGAAGACAGAAATCTTCATACTCATCGCCCTGATGACGGAGGCAGTGTGACCTCTGAAACGTTGGTTAACATCGACCAGACTACACAGCGCAACAACCCAGAAGACAGAAATCTTCATACTCATCGCCCTGATGACGGAGGCAGTGTGACCTCTGAAACGTTGGTTAACATCGACCAGACTACACAGCACAACAACCCGGAAGACAGAAATCTTCATACTCTGATGACGGAGGCAGTATGACCTCTGAAATGTTGGTTAACATCGACCAGACTACACAGCGCAACAACCCAGAAGACAGAAATCTTCATACTCATCACCCTGATGACGGAGGCAGTGTGACCTCTGAAACGTTGGTTAACATCGACCAGACTACACAGCGCAACAACCCAGAAGACAGAAATCTTCATACTCATCGCCCTGATGACGGAGGCAGTGTGACCTCTGAAACGTTGGTTAACATCGACCAGACTACACAGCACAACAACCCGGAAGACAGAAATCTTCAAACTCGCCGTTGTGAAAACCTCAAATCTTACATACCCCCTGTGTTTTAAGTTCTTATATAGTGATCGCCATCATCACATCACACTGGCGTACGGTTCAATTTGATTCCCACATGTTGCATTGTTGCGTTGTTAATCTATTTTTATTTGCTTGCGTGAAGTCATGGTTTACAAAAATGAATTAGGCTATAATATATTATGTAACACAACTTTGTAGATAGGCAGCTATGAGTGTGCAATTGAAATAAATTATTTAAAATTGTAAAGCATCATTATGAAGTTATAACCATGCTTTGTGCCATATTAATGGAAGGGTGGGTGAGGGTTAATATTTGTGAGGCAAAGGTATAAACAAATATTATATAGGTATTGTATAATAATATTATTTAAAGATAGCAGTACCGGTAGGCCTACAGCAACTTGTATAGTCAAATGTATTATTATTATGCTCCATGTATGATGATACGGACAATATAATTTATTTAATATACATTATAAAACAGAATCAAGTTTTAAATGAAACAAAATGTATAGAAATCGTTTATGTAATATTTACAGACAGTAGCACTGAGCTGTCAAAGTACTGTAGTGTCCCGTTTTCTCACTAGGATGCGCTAGGATGCATAAGAAATTACTGAGAATCACTGTGATCTGACTCTAAACTGCTCTGAGCAGTCAAAATAGTCTACCGTGTTCTCGCTAGGATGCATAAGAAATTAACAATCAGTGTGATCACTGTTTAGTGAGCACTTTAACCACTCCAGTGATCGTGATTTTCTGATCACAGTGACAAAATCACAGGTCACTGTTTATCACTCATCACTACCAAACATATCCATAACCTAAAAATCTTCGAATAATTTATGAAAGCAACGCCGCGAAAGGACAGCCAGGATCGGAAACTACAGCACAATGAAATTAGCACGAAGCACTATGCAAGGGGCAGAATCTGTTTCTGAGGTGAAAACACCATACAGCAAATTCCAATACTCTGACTGATAGGGCGATCATGAGAATGATGGTCAGCACAAATACCTGCAGTCTGACATGAGATCCAAATCATGATTGGAGCCTAAGTTTTTATCTTTGGCAGAAGTGAAAGCTTCAATCTGTGAGCAGAAAAATTCATACACACATATGACTGGGATTGAACCAATAAGTTTTTAAATGAGAATGATGTCTAATCTACCAGCCCCCTCTGCAGAGATTTTCAAATACAAATTCACTCTAGTGAATATGACAATGGATTGTGACAAAGTTTATTTCTGGTGATATTAAATTGTTTTCAATACAGGTGATTCACTCAAATCTTGTAAGATTTGAGGTTTTCACAGCGGTGAGTATGAAGATTTCTGTCTTCCGGGTTGTTGCGCTGTGTAGTCTGGTCGATGTTATCCAACGTTTCGGAGGTCATACTGCCTCCGTCATCAGGGCGATGAGTATGAAGATTTCTGTCTTCCGGGTTGTTGCGCTGTGTAGTCTGGTCGATGTTATCCAACGTTTCGGAGGTCATACTGCCTCCGTCATCAGGGCGGTGAGTATGAAGATTTCTGTCTTCTGGGTTGTTGCGCTGTGTAGTCTGGTCGATGTTAACCAACGCTTCGGAGGTCATACTACCTCCGTCATCAGGGCGATGAGTATGAAGATTTCTGTCTTCTGGGTTGTTGTGCTGTGTAGTCTGGTCGGTGTTAACCAACGCTTCAGAGGTCATACTGCCTCCGTCATCCGGGCGATGAGTATGAAGATTTCCGTCTTCTGGGTTGTTGCGCTGTGTAGTCTGGTCGGTGTTAACCAACGCTTCAGAGGTCATACTGCCTCCGTCATCAGAGTATGAAGATTTATGTCTTCTGGGTTATTGCGCTGTGTAGTCTGGTCGATGTTAACCAACGTTTCAGAGGTCATACTGCCTCCATCATCAGGGCGATGAGTATGAAGATTTCTGTCTTCTGGGTTGTTGCGCTGTGTAGTCTGGTCGGTGTTAACCAACGCTTCAGAGGTCATACTGCCTCCATCATCAGGGCGATGAGTATGAAGTTTTCCGTCTTCTGGGTTGTTGCGCTGTGTAGACTGGTCGATGTTTACCAACGTTTCAGAGGTCCTACTGCCTCCGTCATCCGGGCGATGAGTATGAAGATTTCTGTCTTCCGGGTTGTTGCGCTGTGTAGTCTGGTCGATGTTAACCAACGTTTCAGAGGTCATACTGCCTCCATCATCAGGGCGATGAGTATGAAGTTTTCCGTCTTCTGGGTTGTTGCGCTGTGTAGTCTGGTCGATGTTATCCAACGTTTCGGAGGTCATACTGCCTCCGTCATCAGGGCGGTGAGTATGAAGATTTCTGTCTTCTGGGTTGTTGCGCTGTGTAGTCTGGTCGATGTTAACCAACGCTTCGGAGGTCATACTACCTCCGTCATCAGGGCGATGAGTATGAAGATTTCTGTCTTCTGGGTTGTTGTGCTGTGTAGTCTGGTCGGTGTTAACCAACGCTTCAGAGGTCATACTGCCTCCATCATCAGGGCGATGAGTATGAAGATTTCTGTCTTCTGGGTTGTTGCGCTGTGTAGTCTGGTCGGTGTTAACCAACGCTTCAGAGGTCATACTGCCTCCGTCATCAGGGCGATGAGTATGAAGATTTCTGTCTTCTGGGTTGTTGCGCTGTGTAGTCTGGTCGGTGTTAACCAACGCTTCAGAGGTCATACTGCCTCCATCATCAGGGCGATGAGTATGAAGATTTCTGTCTTCTGGGTTGTTGCGCTGTGTAGTCTGGTCGGTGTTAACCAACGCTTCAGAGGTCATACTGCCTCCATCATCAGGGCGATGAGTATGAAGTTTTCCGTCTTCTGGGTTGTTGCGCTGTGTAGTCTGGTCGGTGTTAACCAACGTTTCAGAGGTCCTACTGCCTCCGTCATCCGGGCGATGAGTATGAAGATTTCTGTCTTAAGGGTTGTTGCGCTGTGTAGTCTGGTCGATGTTTACCAACGTTTCAGAGGTCATACTGCCTCCATCATCAGGGCGATGAGTATGAAGATTTCTGTCTTCCGGGTTGTTGCGTTGTATAGTCTGGTCGATGTTAACCAACGTTTCAGAGGTCATACTGCCTCCATCATCAGGGCGATGAGTATGAAGATTTCTGTCTTCTGGGTTGTTGCGCTGTGTAGTCTGGTCGGTGTTAACCAACGCTTCAGAGGTCATACTGCCTCCATCATCAGGGCGATGAGTATGAAGTTTTCCGTCTTCTGGGTTGTTGCGCTGTGTAGACTGGTTGATGTTTACCAACGTTTCAGAGGTCCTACTGCCTCCGTCATCCGGGCGATGAGTATGAAGATTTCTGTCTTCCGGGTTGTTGCGCTGTGTAGTCTGGTCGATGTTAACCAACGTTTCAGAGGTCATACTGCCTCCATCATCAGAGCGATGAGTATGAAGTTTTCCGTCTTCTGGGTTGTTGCGCTGTGTAGACTGGTCGATGTTTACCAACGTTTCAGAGGTCCTACTGCCTCCGTCATCCGGGCGATGAGTATGAAGATTTCTGTCTTCCGGGTTGTTGCGCTGTGTAGTCTGGTCGATGTTAACCAACGTTTCAGAGGTCATACTGCACTTCTTCAACTCTCTTTTGTAAATCCTGTAATTTAGTCACCTCCTGAATGAGATAATTTGCTGGTGCCAATCTATCCAGCCATGCTGGAGAGCCTGGAACTCGCGAGCTAATGTCAACAACTTTAGGGTTCACCATCACGGGAAATATTTCCTGGAAATATAAAAGGCACAGTGTCAGTGGTTACCCATATTCATTGCTGTCTCCTATAAAAAATCTAATAATAATAAAAAACTATAATTTTGCCAGTTTTTTATATGGGCATGATAATTGGTTTCCAGCAAAGTAGTCTTACAAATTAAAGTCTCAGGTGGTCTAGCATGCAGTTCTAGGTTGACAGAAATTGACACAAATCCTGATATAAAGCTGTTCTGGTCATTACTTAATGTTATATTTACACTTTTAAATGCAGAATTTAAATATAGAAACATCTCACAAAATGCACATACATAATGCTTTTGCCTCCAACAGAGAGATCATAAATTAAAGGACTTATAAGTTGTGACTTTTATTTTATATAATTTTTCAAAGTTTAAAAAGAGACATTCCGAGAGTATGCAAGGGCAATGCCCCAGCAATAAAGAAAGTACCAGGGTCTCACCCTAGACCACTTCATATTAACTACAGAACTATTGGTCTATCATGCTAAAGAAGACCAGAAACAGAAAGTTTTTGATCAAATGAGTTTTGAGAACATTTGGACCAAGAAAACATGAAGTAACAGAAAGAGGGAAAAGTGACAATATGAGAAATCTAATATTTCTCACTCTTTGTCAAATATTATTAGAGTGATGAAATAAAATAGGATAAGATAGGCAGGGCATGCAGCATGGGAAGATAAGAAATTCAAACAAAATGTTAGAAGACCCTAAGGAAAGAGACCACTTGGGAGACCTTATGCAAATGACAGATTAGTGATTTTATAAAGTTTTGAGATTTTTTGACTTTTTAAAAACATATGATGGATGAAGTCCAAAACAAAAGAAAGTGGTAATATTCCAATGTACTGGCTCTGCTGATTATAATCACTAACTTACTTTATATAAAGCTGAGGCTTTCTTTTTTAAATTGCCCAAGTTACTTTCCTCTTGGTTTTCTTTGTCATCTTGCCCTTCGGAACTTCCAATTCTCTGCAAAATATTTTCTTCTTCGGAATCTGAAGCAGTATATAAACAAATATACTGTTCGTGACTGTAATCTTAAGATTTGTGGGGTGAGGAAGTGGGGTGTAGGAGGAAAGACAGCGTCTGCCTTTACCGCTTCGGACTTCCTGCATTCCTTGAAAGTCTCAAGATTACAGTAACGCACAGTACCTAATAGAATCACAGAAAGACTATAAAACAATTAGCAAATGTACCTCAGGGATTGAAATTCAGATAATGCACAAAGGGCCTCTACCTGAAAGTCCATCCCACATGTAGTACCTGGCCATTTCTTAAGAAAGAAGACACTTTACAAAAATCATAATCCCTAATCTAATCCACACACTTGACATTTAAAGACCACAATTTAGAGGAATATACAGCAACATTTAGAAGCATTTACATTCACACCATCAGCAGTACCACTAAAACAAATCATCATGTTTTGGCAGCAGTTCCAATAAGCAGGTGTTTAACAGTGCCTTAGCTATTAAAACATTCTCAGTATTTTTGAAGTTGCTACTAACAACAGATTCGCTATCACTGCCACCACACATATTTGCAGCTAGAAAGTGCAAATAATTTATTAATGACTCTCATAACTTAACTTTGGTTTAATGTTGTTAACACAATTTTTCATGCATCTATCACATAAATGTAGAAATGACTGCACATGTGTATAGAGTTAGTGCAAAATCATCCTACTTACGTCAGACAATTGACAATGACCAACATAACTAGTACAATAAATCAGTAACTGTCACATATCTTTATAGAATCATTACATTTTGCAGTACCACTAATGCATATTGCATAGTATTTCTTCTTTTGTGTATGGTCGTTAACACAAGTTCAAAAATAACAGTTTCTCACCTTCAGCGGCTGTAAACTGTCCAGCTGATTCTTTGCAAGTTTTGTCTGGAGCTGAAGTTTTTCATTCTGAACATTTCTCAGTGCAATTCTCAAGCATTTAATCTCCTGCATCACAAGTGGTGTCATGAACCACTGCAGGCAAGCTTCGTGTTGATGGCTACTGCACTGGACTAGGAGAACTCACTGATAAAATAGGAACATTACTGCAGTGAATTATTCAGAAGATATAAATACACAATAACTAGTATTAGATATGTCATCAGCTATTGTCAATCTACAGACACCTGCACTTTGGACTCACAAACAAATAGCGACAAATCATTAAAATAAATATCAGCACCAATAAGAATTAAGAAAAAAATAACCAACAACCACATCATAACATTCTAATGAAGTCAGGATATTTATTTATTGATTTGTAGTTTATTTAATGATGCTTTTTCCAGTAGCTGAGACTACAGTGTCAAATGACAGGAAGATAGTGAATTGGAAAGGATGTGGAAGGAAGCAGTTGTAGCCTTCTTTAAGGAGCTATTCTGGCATTTGCCTAGAAGGACTGAGGAAAACCACGGAAAAAACCAGTCATGATAGAAAGTCTCTCGGGCAGAGATTTGAACCCAGAACCTCCTTAGTACAAAGCAGGAGTGGTAAACACTCGATCACGACGTTTGGTGTGAGGATATATATACGCACACGCAATCATACAGTAGGGAGTCAACTGACCTGCTGTTTTTGAAATACCCTCTATTAAAGCTTTCTTTGAGTAGTTCTTTAGTTTCTCCTTTAATTCTCCTCTTTCTGTTTCTAGTGAGTCAACATCAACCTGCAAGTGATCCACAGTTCCTTCAATTCCTTCTCCGTCTGCTTCGAAAGCTCCTGTGCGTCATCCAGTTTGCGCTGATACAACAAATGAATAAAACCTGTCATATATCTGAGTCAGCAAAGCAAACTCTCAATGAAAGATTCAAAAGTTCAATGACAGTGAAACTATTCTTTTGTAAAAGGCTGTAACTGTGCTTGTGGCTTCTTTTGTTTAGAGTTCACTTTTATCAGTTCTTGATACATGTTCACTGTAAAAATGGGTGACACATTAAGAACATTGGTTCAGGAGATTCAAAGAGAAGGTATGAATAATATACAAAATAGATAACAATAATTAAACCTCTTGTCTTCTTGCCTCCTAACAATTTTTTTATTTCTCAAACTCATGAACTGTTTAAAAGGACACCATAAACACTAAATTCAAGACATTAAACAGCAGCACTAAAAATGATCTTCAAAAACTGTTTACTGTTAGGTTAGCACCAATGATAGAACTGTATGGATTTAATAGGAGATTATTCTGAGAGGATAAACCAGTAGAATATTCTTATTCTACTTTTTATTATGTTAGTTTTATGGTTCACAGTAGAAACAAAGGAAGCAAGATGTTTAAAAAATTATCACAGTCTACTTAGGTTTTGGCACAATTACATGTAAATGTTATGTAAAAGTGAATATGGCCCAGACAAAACTTTTGTTTGAGAACCACTTTTCTAAACATATAATATACAGAAATAAAACACTTTGGGTAAAATGTGATACCAGTTTTCACTTTCCACAGAAATAATTAATGATACTTCTTCAGAGTCTAAATGAGTTAGGACATACCATGACCTGATTAATAAGTGAGGCAAGCAATAACTTCGATCTTTATGGCGTGTGTATCTGTTTGTGAAAGGCTTGAATAAGAATGTTGTTATTCGCTAATTATAACTTGAAGCCGCAACCGAATAAATTGGAAAATATTAAAAGGAAATTTACCAGTTTGCGCAATTACCGGTTTTCTTCAGTTTAAAATCACACGTACATATGAATTGATTTTAACTACTTTAAATTTCAGAGCACTTTATTCCTTATTATTTGTTATTAATTGTTGTTTTTCTTAATTTCCGTCACTTGAATGTTTTAGGATTCAATTGTAACCCCTTTGTATACGTATAGTGAATTCTGTGCGCGAATCCTTATGTATGAGGCTACAACGCGCTTAGATAACCATAGTCACTATCTGTTTCTTCGCCATAAAAATCTTTCTGCAGTCATTTTGTGCATTTGTTAGACTTATGACGTATCTGCGCACGAATAGGCACCAGTTAGATATTATAAACAAACGTCTTTGTGCATAATTGCTTGTTGATAAAGTCGGATGTTTGTGATCGTGGCCGATTTCGCGTATCTTCCACCTCGCGACTTTGATGCCTTCGTGTGAATTAATTACAAATGTTGCTACACGAAAGAGTATGAATTTTTATTACTTACCTGTGGCACGACGTCCATACAAAATTTCAGCAATTTCCGACCATCCATGGTCTACTTCGAAAATGCGTGCGCAGGTGGCGATGTTCAAGCTGACGCAGAATACCCCTGTAGGATTGAGTTGGGTTAGGTTAATGGGGCATCTGCGCAGAAGCTGATGCGCAGTGACGTGATGCAAATTGTCTATGTTAAGGCATCGTATGAGTTCCAGTACCGATTGCACGATATTAAACAATCAAATATTTCATGTCCTTACATTTTAGAGCAAACTTATTGTTTCAGTCACTACCATAGCTTTACACTTCAAAGATTTGTTGACCTCGATAGACTATAGGCTCACGTCACTTGTGCATGATTTTACGCAATTGTAGTTGTTGAATTCCATGTCTGGTCTGCTTACGCTTGAGAATTATTAATACACATGTCACAATTTTATTTTAGAATGTATCGAGATATTACAAAGATCCGGCTTGTCAGAAATATATATGTATATATATATGCACACACAGGTCACATTTAGTCATGTCCAACTTCAGTAAATCAGGTACATCTGGAATTTAGTATTTGGCTGTCACCATAAGAGACACTCGCCTCTTTGTGCACACGTTTAATGTCGAAAGTCAATACACGGAGCTTGATGATACGAAACACACAGTAGTTTAATATGTACCGCAGGAAATGAATGTTGCTAATTATCCCGCTGAACGTATTTGTTTGAGTACCGACGTCCGAAAGTTTGAACTTAAGAGGGCGAATAACTCTTAGCTAAATTCCAAGGCAAACGTTGAATCACGGAGACTGCACTGCCTCTCGACAGAAATCAATAATGACTGACTTTCACTTCCGGGTCTGACATCAATCTGACGTATTTAAAAGCTGATGGACAGGTCTTTCCAATCAAATCGGACCACGTAATTTTTGGTTTAGCATTCTCTCCGCTAGAGTTCGTGAGTTCTGCTGTCGGCCAATCGCTACGTACAAGGGTTAATGTATTTAAGGGCAAAATAAATTGCAATTCCATCATGGACGCTGTTGGTATTCGTGTGTCGTTAGGATAAACAAGAGAATTTTCTACTTTTAGTGTGTGCAGTGCTCTTAGACATAGTTCTTCAGCCAGGTGTGTCATTGCTGCAAATGACGTATGTAAATTTGTGGACGTGTTTGGCATAAACTTTGTTTCTATTGAGGACACTTTCTCATTAAGAGAAATGGTCTAGAGAGTGGTCTAGCTTGGTTATTTGTTTTAATTCGGTTATCGCTTCTATGTTCTTTCCTTGTATTGTTTTAGTATTTCTTAGTGTTTTACATTTATATTAGTGTTTACATTGGTAGTTTATGTGTTTTTGTATTTAATTTGTATTTTTGGTCAGATTTATCAACACATTTTAATAATTTAGGTCTCTTCATTAAATACTTGTGTAATGAAAACGGATAGAACAGGAAGCGAAAGGAAGTTTTGAGTAGGCCCTGGCTTCCGCAATAAGAGATGTAATAGCTAATGGAGGAGGTAAGCCATGTCTTTTCTTGCCATAAATAAGGCAGTCGTTAATTTTAGTGCCTGCCCATGTATTATTTACTTTGTTCCAGCTCCTTCAGTCCTTGAGAATCTAACAGTGCGCCCAACGAGGGAAAAAATTTCCATGCATTTTATTGGAACACGACGTTTCGTTACCGTGTTCGCGACATCCCGCCATAGACCCTGTCCTGAGCCACGTGAATTTAGTCAACGTCCTCACACACTTTATGATGCTGTTTAATGTTATCCTCGCATCTACTCCTTCGTCTTCCGAGTGTGCTCTTTCAACTTTGCTTGTCTTAAACAGACGATGAAGCTCATAATAAGTGAATGATCGAATGGGCCCTCTTGCGTCTGTCCGTGCCTCGGAGGGTGTGCCGACATAGAATGGACAGGGTATAATCTCATTCTCTTATTTATTCGGCGCATTTCGGCTGACGAGGTGGAAGTTTGTCGGTCGTTTCTGCGAGAAGGTGAGGGGAATTGTAAACCAGAACGTCGCGTCGATCAGCAGTCGAAAGGCCGGATGAGCTTCTCCAGGGAACGAACCTCGGCCTTGTGCCACGCCCCCAATTAACACGCGTCACAATTTATTAAGTTGGCTCGACTCACGTATCAGGCGATTGGCTGGCGGTGTTATACTCGCAATGAGAACCAGTTCCCTGGTACGGCTAGACGCAGATTGCGGTATAATATTAAAATGGAGCGTAAATAAATAAGGTCTTACGTGAAATCATCTGGCGCAGAACAAGGACGGGTGGCAGCCATTAGGAACAAAATAGCGAGCCTTCTGTTCGGTGATAAGCGGGAAATACTTTTGGCAAGAATGGCGACACATGGACGTTTCAGTGACTTTATCGTCTGTCTGTTACGAGATCATTAAAATATGCGGAATAGTTGAAAGTGCAATGCGCTCACTTCCCGGCTTCTAGCATGAAATGCGAAGACACAGGAAAGCTGATTCTACTGTTTTGTGGAGCCACACGTCGTCTGGTGGTGAGTCTGAAAGTGACAGTTGCCTTGAACTTACCAATGAATTCACTGTACGTTGCTAATAAGACACAGCGAAAGTCAGAAATTAAGAAGTTCATTGTAGAATCATCTAAATATAGCAAGAAGTGGTTAGTAATATTTTTAATAATGATCGCCGACAGGGGCAGAGGATTTTTCGTCTAGCCTCTGGGGCCCACCCGGCCTCCTATCCAGTGGGTCCTCCACGACCGTGTCGTATCCCTGGCAGGGAATCGATGGGCCCCGGACTCCCCGCGTCAGGATACGAACTGTAGTTTAGCCGAGCAGTTGCTAATTTGATCAGATGGCCTCGACGCTTCTGAGCAAGGCAGCGTTTAAGGGCGAAAGCACAAGAACAATCTTCAATCGATTCCTTTATTACGAATGAGATTAAAATGAAGAAGGTTACACAGATTTACTTGTGCTGAGACTCCTGGATATGCCTTGAGTTCCCCATTTGATTTCAGCTGTCACATTTTTCTATTACGCTGTCTGTGCCTTAACTAAATTCAAGTTCCTAGTTTTGTGTATTTTGTGGTAATATTTTGTACTTATTCATTAAAATACATAAATGTACCTTACAAAGTACCATGAATAAATAAATACATCTGTTAACTGAAACCATCGTCTGTTTCTTCACGACATTTGAAAAGGTTGGTACTTCCCTAAGGAACATCGCACAATTACCCGGTATATTGGGGCAACTCAGCCAAATGTATTTTCGAATTCTTTTTTAAAATATCTCACGCAGATCAGAAATCGATACAAAATTCTCAGTGTGATGGCTTCCAAATGACGATTTTCTAAATGACGTTCATGAAGCAAAACATTTAATCTTCCCCTGAAGACGGTTTCGTAACTCGAAACATGTCGCCACAAGTGGATTCATTTAATACAAGACGCAAGGTGAAACTGCTGTGTGTTGATGAATGTTAATATTTTAGATAAAATTAAACGCCTGTAAAATAATTAATTTCAATAAGACTTCTTGAGCAGAAAATAACGAGGAGAAATAATCTTTCCTTCTTTGCTGCAAACAATAATTCTCTTTTTATTTATTTTTTTAGCTCTTACATAAATTATCAGTTTTCTACATTATTTTCGAAGGTACTTAATTAAAATTAGTGTGTTCGTCGTGTTTGTAATCGACTGCAAACTACTTATTTTCCTGTGCCAGTCCAAGTTCGTAGTTCGATTCCCGAACGGGCTGAAACTTGAGATGAGGGGTAAACCAGGCTTTGGTTTATACAAACGAAGGAGGCGCGAAGAGATTATATTTGGAACGCCTTACTTCCTCCAAATGTGATTGATTTTATGAATTTTGGCTTTGTTAATTTGTTGGATTGGAAGAGAGTGGCAACAATCGTCTTTCCTCGAGAGCTTCCGTGACACTCACAAAGCTTTCGCCTCGTAAAAGTTGTTTACGAGGCGAAAGCTTAAGCCTTTCCAGATATGGAATGACGTTTGCCCTAGAACAGACGCCTCAATGCGATTGGACCAGTGAATTTCGAATGTGGCTTTTCGGAGCGTTTCCGACGTTATGGGGTGATTTTGGGGGACGAATCGGATCGCCGCATTCAATTCAAAATTTAAGACCAGTTACTGTGATAGCGCGCTTGTGTAGTGTTGGACTTCAAGTCGTACATAAACAGCCGATTCATTGCAATGCCTGAATATCAACATAATTGTGTCTTTGCATCAGCGTGTCTCAATTCGTGAAGAAATTGAGTGATTTCAACAACAACTGTGTCGTCAAGAATTGCAACAGCTCAGCGACGTCGCTGCCCTCTCGCGAGCGCTACTCCAATTAAGACCTCTCCGTGTAATCCCTGAGAGTCGGAGGTCCTCGCCCACCGACTGACCCTATGTCAAGGTATTCTGAGAAAACCTTTAACCCTCTCCACGCACCAAAGTAAGAAACGTTGTAACCACACCAGCGCCGGCCTAGCTACTGGGGTTGAACCCGTGGCTACATCAGCAGAAGGACGAGTGTGTGTGGAAGGACGGTTATTTTCCAAACCAACATTTTCTTGCATTTCTCCTCCTTCATTGTTGCGTTTCTCCTCATCCTTTTTTGCTTTTATCATCCTCCTTTTCTTGCATTTCTCCTCCTCCTCTTTTGCTTTTATCATCCTCCTCTTTTTGCGTTTCTCCTCCATCGATTTGTCTCTGTGTCTGTAGGCGTAATCGCTTGCATTCGGTAGGTTCTCGATGACACAAGTCGACATCCCGGATCTACAAACATTCATGCCTGCCACCTCGTGCCTGCAATTTGAAATGTTAAAAGTGAAAACAAACAATCTTCCATCTTCCATCAGTATTATCTACACTCAAGTCAATTTTTATGACATTTCTCTGACAAAATTACAGAAAATATGTATGGAGTTCTAAAATATCAGAGATTTCAATGTAGAATGAGTATAAAAGAATTTTCTTTGGGAGTCGTAAAATGTGTTGACCTAAAAATATCCATGTCTGATGGATTGGCTCTGCCTTTGGGTTTAATGGGAAACTGCTTGAAGCTAAGGGCACAGCTTCCACCGAAATGTCGTTGCTTGTATTTTGTTTCCAGAAAACCTTAACAAAAGTTCCCCCAATCGGAATTCAATGCACGATTGCCTCACCATATTTCAGAACAGTTCCCACGTGATCTTTCTTTCACTCATGCACATAGAACATGGGCCAACGTCCTATTATAACGTAAAACATTTTATTACATCAAAATGGAGGGAGAGGTTATGACTATTTTAAAACGCTGTCAAATGACTTGTGTTCTGCCTAGCGACGTTTGGTACACTTCATTAAGCCATTGACTTCGGTCAGAATAATAAATTTAATCACACACTATCTTTGGAGAGATAAGCGTGTCTTCTTTCAGACATGAGCCCTTGACAATATTTCCCTCTTTTAGCAATATATTTTCAAAAAAATTTTGTCCCACCAAAAATAGTTCTGGAGAGGTTCTGTTACACGTAAAACAGACACAAATCAAAATTAAATTAATTTCTGTGGGATTTCTGGCTCTTCTTCAAACACTTATGAAGAAATTTGTCTTCTGGGATGTTTTTGGATCTTCTTACTAACTCCGTCAACAGATTTCAGGAGACTGCATGGTCAAACACGCCAAGAGACGGACATTTTAAAATAAACGTCCATCAGAAATGGGAACATGATATGGATAGGCGTCGTTAAACCTGAAACTGTCCTAACACTTCGGTGAAAGCGAAAGATTATGGTGATGCTGATGCGCTGAACGCCAGACACTTCCTGCCCAAGAGAGTGCCACTGATCAAAGAAACTTAGTCCAAGAGCTTCTTATTAATGCAGTCACAGCTTACGTCTGATTAGCATTCCTAGTCATTCGCCCTCTGATTTAACCAATCAGCTTGACCGCAACGTCGCCCCGCCTCCTTTCATTCTACACCCTTAACCATCCATTTTTCGCGCGCTTATTCGAGGCTCTGAGTAAGCAGTAAGAACCTCTGAAACGTCGGTCACTATAAGGTGCTGCATCCTCAAGATCGCGGATACATTGACCGGAAATAATTCACTTCCTAGTGCTTTTCGAAAGTTAGTTTGTGATTATACAGCCCTGAACAACCAAACAAAGACTCAAACAAACAAACAATCAAACAAACCATTGATTTTCCTTGCCATCGAAATATGCGACCCACTCGTTATAACATCCATCGATTACGAAGATCGTGTCGTCCATCACTTCTGCGTTTAATTGATATTCATAGAAGTTCATGGCAGGGATCGCGGTCCACGTGTCTTCTGCAGGGTCATATTTTTCGGTACTGAGATCGGATGATGTTCTGATGTGTCCTCCTGCACACACACACACACACACACATATTCCGTAAAAGGTCACAGGATATAAAAAAGCTGCCAAAGGGAACTTATTCTAACCCCACTCAGCGGGGACCTTCTTGATATTTATTACTCTATCACCTGGCCAGGAAATGTGTGCCTTTTATGGAGCCACAAGATTCATTACCTTATTCACAAAAGTCGGTAGTTGACCTCATCTCATATAATCTAGTTCCTTAAAAACATTTTAATATTATCCTTCCTTTTACGCCAATGTATCACAAGTGGTATCTTTTCTTCAAGATTACCAATTACAAATTTCTAGATGTTAGTATTTCCCGTAACTTCGATGCTTCACACTCCGTCTGTGTTTACGCTCTTAAAATTTGTAATTCCGTAAAAGGAACGAATGAATTAAATACAACAAAGAAAATCCATTCCCTCTTGCATTGTCAGTTTTAGTACCAGGAACAGCTACAATTTTATTTTCGTCCTTGTAGCATCAGGAAATTGCGCCTGACATCTGTTGTCTACTTCATGAAACTGCGTGAGAAAGTAGCCTTAATTATCAACACAAGATGGCGTTACACAAACAAGTGACGAATATCAAAGACTGCGAAGGGACTGCTTTAAACCACCGATTTTTTGGGGATAACAGAACGGCAAACTGAAATTTCCTTGCTACAAGAACAAAATATTTACCTTTAAACCTGGGACTTTGTGACAAATGGGGCATACATTAGTTGAGATACCATAAGAGATTACGTGATGTTAGTTAGTTAGTTAGTTAAGTGTTCTTTGTGGAGAATGTAATCGAAACCACGAATCGGGGTTAAAATTACGGACAAACTAACTCTGTAATGACAGGAGAAAAATGCTGTTCATAAAATCTCAGTCACTCTAAAAAACCAGGAAAACATTTCACAATAGCAAGTTCTGTCAGAAGGATAGAGCAGCATCACTCAGAATGTCCAGAGTTCTCACCTAGGGCGTACAGACAGCCGTGGAACGAGACGCAAGAATGCAGGGCACGTCGAGAAAGCATTGGTGCAACGAACGTCCATCGGTTGGTGTCCGGGTCATAAACTTCCACCATGTTTAGAAAATTGTAATAATAAATTCCACCAACGACGTATATTTTGTCTGTAAAAACAAATTAGCTATAATTAAACTGGTCCATGCAGAGCACAGACATGGGACAATCCCTACTTAAATCTGTAAATCTATTAAGTCCCCCTTCGAGTCACAGAAACTCCACTGTTCATCTGTTTCTTTGTTTCGAGAGCAGACAATCAGCGTGTCAAAAGACTTGAGAGCAACTGATAAAATTTAATATAAACAGCATAAGGTGATTAAATTAATGCATAATGGAAATGATGGTAAGTTACATCGTCTGTGAAACGAATTTTATTAAATTTGGTACCAGAGATGTACGGTACGAGCTGCTAAAAGGTGCTCTACATTTATAATACAATGTGCTATTTACATGAGATTATTAACTGTCACAAAAACAATATTGCATCTGCACTATTTGAGAGCCAATTTGATAGTTTGATGGTTGTTTGCATTCACTCCGAGTGTACACTAAAAAGGCAGAATACGACGCACAGGTACAGCTTACGAGAGCAGAAGAAACCATCACGCACTCAGAACTTCAAGCCGTTGCAGTCTGTGAAATAGCGTAGTTCGTAGGACGGATAAAAGAAAGAAATAATAAAAGAATATGGGACGATGGAATGACGGAATGACGGAAACTAAGATCAAGAGCGAAGAGGAATGCCTTGATGATGAAGGCATAAGGTTCGCCTGAAACGTCGGCACAAGCCAAACGAAAGCCATCTTCGTACTCCCCGCCGTTAGAAACCTCAGATCCCGCGATTCCTTCAACCGTTCTCGTGTTCTTACACGCGGACAGACAGACGCCTCGCCTTTTGCACTAATTCACAAATTTCTGTTTCACAGGATTTACGTACCATTCAGTGCAGCCGCACTCGCATAGCATCGCTCTTTGTTCATGGGAGCGATCCTCGACCACTTGTTCGCCTTGCAGTCGTATCTTTCAGCCGTTCTGAGATAATGCTCTCTAACTTTACCGCCCATGGCGTACACTGCACCTCGCAGAACTGCCACCATTAAAGCGGTTCTGAAACGAACAAAAGTACGCTATCTGCTATGCTCATTTATTGTTGATTCAGATGCATTTCCTCTCGCAGAACCCAATTGTTCGCTCGTCATTGTTATGTCACAATTCAAATGAACTAACAATCAAATCGCATTCTTAAAACCAAAATTGTCGCAAAAGTCCTCCGACCTATTCACACTTTGCTCGAAGCTCCTGTGTGTGAGTGGTTCAATTTTACAGCCCCTGCCCAGATTTATATCTTGACTAAGAGAGCGACTATCAGCATTTTGAAGAAGGACTCTGCTCCAAGGAGTTCCTTAGTTACCAAGCTGCGTCTTACCTGCATTCGTGCATAGGCGCCACCTCGCGGCATGTCTTCTTAACAGCGTTGAAGCAGAAACATGAGCTTAATTGTGTCCTGTCATCACGACCACCGATGACGTAAATGTCGAAACCGACTACTGCCGTGCCATGGTTGACTCGCGGACCGATCGAGTCGACCCCTTCCACCTGCAGGAACGACAGGTTATGGCTTTACATTTCTTTGGGTCATTCGGTCTATTGAAGTGAAGTCCTTACATTAGAGTTCAGGCGACCAACCACCGGAGCAGAGGTGCAACCCCCAACGGTGGACCGAAATTGCTACACCGTGGAGGGAGGCACTCGACAAAGACCGTGAGAAATTAACTTGGAGCGAAGGTGGAAACAGAAAGACCCGAAGAGAAGCTCTCGTCAAGTTCGACAGACAAACGTAGAATCAATTTCTGATCAACAGCTGACATTTCAGGTTCGTGCGATGACAAAGACAGATGTTGGTGTTTGGGGTTTTATCGACGCAAAGATGGAGGCAGTACGTCCCCGACCCCACCCCAAAGCCTTCTAATTCATGAGGCGTTACCACGCAGATGGCCAACATCCACACCGACCAGTGCTTCATTCATTACGTTGAAATCCACTGACGATCAACGAAGTCTAAAATCAGCAGACAGGTTGCCATGACAGGTGAAGTAGGACGCTTTTTGTAAGCGGTATTTAAGGAAAACTTCACATCCTTCGTCGATTCCTATTAGAACTTATATTGTATACGAGACTTAGCATTTGTGTAATTTATTTATTTATTATTTTGACGTAAATACGTCTATGAGGAAGGGTCATTCGGCAAAAAATTGGAACGAAAAAGGGAAACGAAAAAGTGTAACTTCTTTGTTATGTTACCTAGGAATCCTCATCTGTTTACTCGGCATTGTTGTTACCTATAAAACTTTACATTACATTCAGCTACCACAGACCCATATGAAGCGTAACTAATTCAAGTTAAATAAGCAAAGTCTTAATCAAACTTTACTCAATTGTAAGAATGTATAAAGGAAATATTTAGAATAAAGCCAATATATAAACTTCCTTTCGGTATAGACGTATTTACGTCAAAATCCCCGGAACCGTGGTTCCACTGTCACGTTTTAATTCATGTCTTTGAAGCTTATCTTAAAAAAGTGCAATGGAAATAAAAGATCACGAAATAAAGAGGCTAAAAGCTGCTTGTGATTAAGCTTAAATAAACGATTACTTAGTAAAAATAAACAAAAAGGAGGAAAAGTAGTTTTTCTCGGAGGCGTCATATAACAAGCCGCGGTAAGAGTAGAAATGCGTGCAACTCACCACAGTCCACCGGTCAGCAAGTGCGTCGTACGCTTCGATCACATCTGACGGCTCTCCGTCGCGACACCCACCAATAGCAAACAGAATGTCCTGTGGGATTCGCGGGTAGGCAATCCTTGGTGTCACGAAGTCCTTGTCTCCTTCCATCATCATTTCTGAGTCGTGCAGAAACGCGAGCGTCTCTGCCATCACGGGTTTGCACGCCTCATTTTCCGTCACGTACGGGTGCTTTGACACCTGTTGAACAGTTCAATGTGGACCTTATGAACTTTTAGGAAGGGATGCCATGTTCAATTGCAGAGCACACATGAAATTCACACATAATTTGGTTGGGGAATCGCCGAAATAGAGTGTGGTATATACAGGAAAATATGCATTTTGGTTTATGTAACGACGCTCTTAACAAATGCACAGATTGTGGAGAGAAGCGAAATCAAGGTTAAATCGAACTTAGAGAAAAGTATTGAAATGTGTTTCAACTGAAAGTTGAATCCTTCAGTAATGGCTGCATTTTGAGTTAAATTCAAAATTGTAATTTATTTCTCGTCTCTCCCGTACGAGATGCACATTCTTTTTGATTCGATAACTTTAATTAATTGTCAAAATTACGTAGCATCAAAGAAAATTATGACAATTAGTTGCTTCGAATTTCAAGTGAGGCAACCTTCTGCATGTTGATGGTTGTTGTGGAAGGTCCGTCAACACAACAGCGTGGGGTTATTGGCTCATTGTCTATTACGAGCCATTGCATGTTTCGACCTTAATTAGTCATCATCAGGCGGTTCTCTTTAAGTGTTGGAAACTAGTAGACACGAATGCTAAACTGTAAAGACACTTGAAGCAGTTAACATTTTCATGAATCCGTGCGATTGTTTCACAAGTATTCTTAAGAGGCGAGTGTCTGAAATCACAGGGCATTTGACCTTGAATAGAACATTTTTTCCTCTCGGGTTAAAGCGCATGATGAAATGGAAGAAGGAATATCTTAAGTTGTAAGGCTGCTTCGTGAGATTACGTTTAAAATATTTGAATGTTAAAGCTGTCTATGAATTTGAAGCCCCTCGGGAAATTTTCTCTTGGATGTAAAACGAATCTATCTTGTTGAACGTTTCGGATATCTGTTGTCTCTATATGATCAATCAGCTGAAGATTATCATGCTAAGTGTTCATCGTTGGAGATACTTGAAATTATTAGAGCAGCTAAGATAAGCTTCTTATGGCAGTAGGATCTTTGGTTATGTAGAACGCTGCGCCGGAAGACGTGATTTATCTATTAGAGGATTTTCCTATTCAAGCTGTGTGGGCGTTTGAATGCAGTTAACGGTGAAATGCTGTAGTTGAACTGAAACACGTAATGGATCTTAATGAAAGCTGAGACTTCAATCAAAGATTGTAGCTCAGTCGGACACTCAAAATTAGAGACGATGAATAAAGGACGATTATTAACTCGAACAACATTTTTGCATAAAAGGACGAATCGAATATTTGTTTTGCACATACACACGCGTATGCGAGCGTGTTAACAGCAGCATTAAACAGGAAGTTACTGTAACCATGGCAACTAAGAGAATCTGGGGATTTCTTACGCAGCAAATTTTGCACAGTAGAAGGCGTTAAAATCATTGTGTAGTTTTACACGTTGTTATTGTAAGATTTTAACCAGAATTGGAATGTGTCAACAGATTCTGTTAAAGCTAATCAATATTAAATCTAATAAACATCCGTTTAGATGTTCTCGAGCTGGAACTGCGGACAGACAGACAGACGGGCTTACACGTGACGAAGAAAAAGGCTTACAATTTGCATTAATTAGTTACGAACACATGTGAATATGGAATTGAAAACGCGGGCTTCACTTCCTATAAACATCCACGATTTCAGGGGCATACTGACCGTCTCCTTGAAATACTTTGCATCAAGTCGTCCAAGTCTGACGCCCTTCAAAAGGCCCGCGATGTGACCTTTCCTGTTGTCCGGGTCGTGGTTGATCCACCGGAGAATGCACTCCCACACAACTTTCTCGTCCCTCACGTTCAGTTCCTCGTCCTCGATTATCGCTTGCAGCTTCTCTGGAGGCAGTTGCAGGAGTTCTTCGCTCTGCTGAGACACTTCCACGAAGTTGCGTTGAACGAAGCGACTAGCGCGAGTCCCAAGGTCGGCGATGAAGTGTAACCTGCGACAGCGAGGTAAGAGCCGACTCAGATTCGAAGTCTGGCACAATTAAACACTGCAGCAAGAACTGGATTCTCAAGCATTTGCACACCACAGTATTTCGCCTGCAGTTTTTACCTTAGCCCTTTGAAGCCCGAATGAGCAATTCTGAGAACAGACACGTGGAGAGGCAACGCTGAGAGACGATCCGTTTAACCGATCCAAAATAGAAAGTTCTCGGCTCTGAAGGTACCCAGGCAATGCCCGTTGGTCCTCGCGATAAGGTTGTAGGTTGAAACAAGGGCATGGAGTACGCAAGTGAAGAAGGCAGTGAGATGAGGAGTGTAGAATTTTGAATTCTGGCCTTAACCTTGGCGAAACAACGTTTTGGTAACTGTGTGTGTTAATCCCGTGAAAACTCGTGTAACCGGACTAAATGGGGGAACCACGGGTCGGATGAGCGGGGGAAAGGGGAACGTTGTCATGGAATTGAACAAATAAGTTGATACTCAATACAGATTTTAGTCGCTAGCGAATGATGCGGGCGTGCCGCACGCACAAGCCGACGACAAACTCACTCGTGAGCGTTGTTCGAGGGAGTTCTTGTACTAAAAACGTGAATTTATCAGTCATTCTGTCCATCGCATGAACTGGAGGTTCTGGTGTGATTCTGCCGATGTCAGTCGATTTCCTTGCTATGTTGTCCTGAACAAGAAGGAGTTAGAGTTCAGCTTCTACGGGGACCAGCGGGTTGGTCTTTGTCTTTGCCCGATAATAAACAATTCTACAAATGTCCTGAAGTGTTCATAATAATCAGCAAAATCTGGGGCGAGGTTAGATCAATGAACTGTATTGCGTGGACATAGTTTGAACCACTCTCGCCGGTGGAAACCGATCGCAACCGATCTGGTTGAAATTCGGTCGCTTAATGCGGGAATCGGATAATCGAGGCTCGGTCAACAGAGGTTTTGCTGTATGCAGAAGGATGTGGGGCTGAATGTTCATTTTGATATCGGGAGGATTATGTAAGAGCAAGGAGTTCAGCAGAGAAAGAAAGAAAGAAGAAAGAAAGAAGGATAGGAAGTCGAGTGGATTTGATTATGACTCCGCAATAGATCGCGATTAACGTTCTATATGGTGAAATTATTCATCTGCTAGTCATAATGACGCTCTAAACATACGCAGTTAAATCAGTTCATTTAAATTTCAGAGACGTTAATAATAACCCGCCAACAACCCTGACCTACAACGCTTTATAAATTTCCCAGTCCTCAGTCAGAGGCTTTAATCTCCGACCCGGCACTCGACTGCTCTTGAGGAAAGCTGATTCGCTCCAGCGACGAAAGCTGGCGAAACAGCAAATGATAAATGAACATAAATTACCTTGCGAACTGCATGATGCCGATACACTTGTCGACGTTTATCTCGTCCTTGAGGAAGTCGTAGCAGACCTTAGTAACGTTCGGAATACAAAAGTAATCAGCCGCCACGAACAGCTGACGCGCGTTGTTGGAGCGGATGTCCACCTCGCGAAAATAAGCATAATCCAGTATCTGGGTCATCATGTCTGAGCTGACTCCGTGGAGGACAATATCAGTCTCCTCACCGGTGTGCAGTATTGTCGTGAAGAGGGTCCTGAAACGTCCATTTGGAGAAACGTCGAGCAGAAAATTACAAGTCATGCGCATAAACTCTAAGTTTTTATGACTCACGCAACCAAGTAAAAGAATCTTTTTGTCAATGTGGTGGATTAAGTCTTGTTATCTGAATACTTCAAAAACTCCCAGAATGAGTCCGAATGGGACCAGATTAACTGCGTGTGGGTGAAGTGTTTCCGTAGTCTTAAAAAAAACAACTTAAAAATCGGAAAGCAAGCAGCGAACATTTGAACTATAGAATGTCACCTCGTTTCTTACATAACATTGACTCCATCAAGAGATATCTGAGGTTATAACAACTACTACAGAAATTTTAAAGCCAACGCAAATATTTCAACATACATCGCGTGTTGTATATTCCACTGATTGATCAGTTCGTAATATGAAATCTATTTGCTCTTTAAAAACATTTTCCCGACAATAAACCACTTGAAAGAAAAGCCGATGTTTCTACGCGGACTATAAAAAGTCATCACCAACCAAGTAACATTTTCCTATTACTAATTAAGGGATTTGCAGAGCAAGACAAACGGAAAGATTTGATTGTCTGAAAATTGAAAGAGGGCACAGCTCGTAACAAGACGACAGATACGTCTCTTGGAAAACAGAAACAATGGCTCACGCTTATAATTCATTTATCATTTCCAGAACCCAGGGTATCTTTATTTAAAACACAAGCAGATTAAAGTGCGCACAAATTCTCGAAAGATTCTCTCCTGACAATGAAACATGTATTCATCGTCCTGATGACGGAGGCAGTATGACCTCCGAAACGTTGGTTAACATCGACCAGACTACACGGCGCAACAAGCCAGAAGACGGAAATTTTCATATTTTAATCGCCCTGATGATGGAGGCAGTATGACCTCTGAAACGTTTGTTAACATTGACCAGACTACACAGCGCAAGAACCCACAAAACAGAAATCTTCATATTTTAATCGCCCTAATCATGGAGGCAGTATGACCTCCGAAACATTGGTTAACATCGACCAGACCACACGGCGCAACAACCCAGAAGACAGAAATCTTCATACTCATCGCCCTGATGACGGAGGCAGTAAAACCTTTGAAACGTTGGTTAACATCTACCAGACTACACAGCGTAACAACCCAGAAGACAAAAATCTTCATACTCATCGCCCTGATGATGGAGTCAGTATGACCTCTGAAACGTTGGTTAACATCTACCAGACTACACAGCGCAACAACCCAGAAGACAGACATCTTCATACTCATCGCCCTGATGATGGAGGCAGTATGACCTCTGAAACGTTGGTTAACATCTACCAGACTACACAGCGCAACAACCCAGAAGACAGAAATCTTCATACTCATCGCACTGATGACAGAGGCAGTATGACCTCTGAAACGTCGGATAGCATCAACCAGACTACACAGCGCAACAACCCAGAAGACAGAAATCTTCATACTCATCGCCCTGATGATGGAAACATTATGACCTCTGAAACGTCGGTTAACATCTACCAGACTACACAGCGCAACAACCCAGAAGACAGAAATCTTCATACTCATCGCCCTGATGATGGAGGCAGTATGACCTCTGAAACGTTGGTTAACATCTACCAGACTACACAGCGCAACAACCCAGAAGACAAAAATCTTCATACTCATCGCCCTGATGATGGAGTCAGTATGACCTCTGAAACGTTGGTTAACATCGACCAGACTACACAGCGGAACAACCCAGAAGACAGACATCTTCATACTCATCGCCCTGATGATGGAGGCAGTATGACCTCTGAAACGTTGGTTAACATCTACCAGACTACACAGCGCAACAACCCAGAAGACAGACATCTTCATACTCATCGCCCTGATGATGGAGGCAGTATGACCTCTGAAACGTTGGTTAACATCTACCAGACTACACAGCGCAACAACCCAGAAGACAGAAATCTTTATACACATCGCCCTGATGACAGAGGCAGTATGACCTCTGAAACGTCGGTTAACATCAACCAGACTACACAGCGCAACAACCCAGAAGACAGAAATCTTCATACTCATCGCCCTGATGACAGAGGCAGTATGACCTCTGAAACGTCGGTTAACATCAACCAGACTACACAGCGCAACAACCCAGAAGACAGAAATCTTCATACTCATCGCCCTGATGATGGAGGCATTATGACCTCTGAAACGTCGGTTAACATCTACCAGACTACACAGCGCAACAATCCAGAAGACAGAAATCTTTATACACATCGCCCGGATGATGGAGGCAGTATGACCTCTGAAACGTTGGTTAACATCGGCCAGACTACACAGCGCAACAACCCAGAAGACAGAAATCTTCATACTCATCGCCCTGATGACGGAGGCAGTATGACCTCTGAAACGTCGGTTAACATCAACCAGACTACACAGCGCAACAACCCAGAAGACAGAAATCTTCATACTCATCGCCCTGATGATGGAGGCATTATGACCTCTGAAACGTCGGTTAACATCTACCAGACTACACAGCGCAACAACCCAGAAGACAGAAATCTTTATACACATCGCCCGGATGATGGAGGCAGTATGACCTCTGAAACGTTGGTTAACATCGGCCAGACTACACAGCGCAACAACCCAGAAGACAGAAATTTTCAGACTCACCGCCGTGAAAACCTCAAGTCTTACATGTATTACGAAATTCCTTCTCACAGTTTATTCTATTTAAGACAGCAGCTCTCAATGTTCCGGGCATTACCAACTTCCTTCTGGACTTTGTCGGTCGTCTTTAAGTATTAAAACCAAGACGTTTTGGAAATGGATTGTTTCTATTTCTCCCTCCAGATCGATTGACTGTCACCTTAGTACAACTGCACTTAAAAATTAGTACAAAGAACCACCCATGTCTTCTGGGATGTTGTCTCGTAGAAATTATCTTATGTTTCTGACGTGCTTACTGCCTCCATCGTCAAGGAAAGAAGGCAATAAGTACGTCTGAAATGACACTCAGTTTCTACGGCGCAACGTCCAGAAGACATTCATCTTCTTCTTCCTCTCCGCCGTGAGATTTCATGACAACGAACAAATAACAAAAGACAATCAGCCGTATAAAAATACAGGTTTCTGCATCAAAGGGGATGAAACATTTCTCATACGAACTGACTTTTATCATGTCCTTATTTCACGTGTTAATCAACCACGTCAGTAAATAAACAAACCTGAAATATTCGCTGCGCATCGACAGAATCACTCTGTGGACTCGGAAGACGCCGCCGTCCTCCAACCTCAGCACCGCGTCACACAAGAGGTTCTCCTCTCTCAGCTTATTCAGGTTGATCGATGCTTCGGTCAGAATTTGGTTTGAGTCCATCTCCTGAAAAACAGTCGATCGCTGTTACAGATTTTTCTTCATACCGACGCGTGTGCACATCGACTGAGAGTGACTGAGAGGAAACACGGTACTGAGAAGAATATTTGGTCCTGCGAGAGAGTTACTGACAAGGGAATGGGGAAAACTGCGTAATATGGAGCTTTATAGATCTCTTCAATAATTAATAAATTGTAGGCTGTCAGATCAAGAGTGATGAGATGGGCGGGGCATGTAGAACACATGGCAGAGACAAGAAGTGGAACTTTTTAATCGAAAGACCTGAAAATAAAAGGTCATTTGAGAGTCCCATGCGTTGCTGGGATATTATTAAAATGGTTCTTAGGGAGGTGGGGAATGAAGTTGTGGATTTTCTACATTTGTTTGTGGATGTGGCTTAGAGGCGGAATCTTGTAAACACGGGCATGAAACTTTATGTTTCTTAAAAGGCGAGGCATTTGATTACCAGGGCTACTGTTAGATTTTCAAGAAGGTCTTCAGCTCCATAGATTCAGTTTGTTTCTTTGTTATAGAAATGGCTGTTGAGATCCGACACAAAATGACAAAGCTCTAAATGTGATATATAACTAACTAACTATCTAACTAGACGGCTTACGGAATACGAAGTTTCATCACCGAATTAACCAAAGCCCTATACCGGACCCTGTCCTGGGCCAACAAAATCCAGTCTCCTTCAACATCCTTTCTCCCGTAGATCCCGCCTGAGTTTATTCTCCCATCTACATCTAGGTCCCCCAGCGGCCTCTTCTCTTCAGGCTTTCCAAAAATATCCGGTGCACACCTCTCACCCCATCCATGCACTCCACATGCCCCGCCCATCTCACTCTTCTTGGCTTAATCAAACTGATAATGCGACTCAAATAGGCAATATTAAGTCATGCCGCGTGTTTGTCATTACTCGCATAAATTTAAACTTCTTATATGTAAACTACGTAGACATTACGTATAAAAACATAAGTGTAATCCATAAAGTCTTAGATGCCTCTACTCTGGTTAACCGATTTTAAAAATTTACGAATAGAATATGCCATAGAAATTGCGTGACCTTTGATGCAGAACCAGACAGTTAAGAATTAATTTTGGAAAAAGAATGCTACGCTTTTTCATAAGCATAGAATTTTCGAGTTCTTCTCTCTGTGTAGAACTAAAAGTGCTTAAGAGCTTACTTGATTAAGGACATTCCTGCCTAAGTTACAAATTTATATACATTACAAGCACAAAATGTAATTTAAATTTATCAAATGAACGCGAGAATTACAGTTGGGAACAGTCACAAAAACTCTAAGTTGTTCTAACGCATGCGTAGATCAGGCCTAAATCACGCTACTCACACACTGCAATGTGCAAGATATTCAATGGAATCTCGATTGGTACTCGACTCGTCAAAGAATAGCCCACTTCCTTTACTGAACCAGAAGATTCATCATCGTGTGCACAAAAGCCCGCCACCGGGGTCTATCCTGAACCAGTTGCATTCAATTCGCTCCATCGAGTCCCATCTCCCTAAGATCCATCTTAATGTTATCCTGCCACCTACGCCGAGGTCTTCCCAGAAGTCTGCTCCCTTCAGGTCTTGTAAACAGCCCTCCCAGCCCACCCCCCCCTAACAACATCGGGTGATGAGCTCGTAATGCATTTTTTCTATTATCTATCCCACTCCCGATTTGGGTCCAAACATCTTCCTCAATTCTCTGTTCTCAGAGGCCCTCAGTCTAAGTTCCTCCCTCAAAGTGAAAGACCAAGTTTTGCACCCATAAATACTTTGCACTCAATAACAGCAAACATTCCCCGGATTTAATCTGCTCTTGCATGGAGATTCGTCGATAATTATTCTTCTAAATCCGAAATAAAATTTCTTCTCAGTTCCCTAAAACGCTTTAATAATGTCGATGTATCAAGAGATGTAAAGTGTTAGAATTATTATTCAGAACATATAACCCACTTCTTAGCATCCACATATTTTTATTAAGATGCCACTAAACACGTTTTATTCGTTTAAAATGATAATTGCCTACTAGAATATTCTTTTATTATCAATGTTGCCGTGAACAAACAGAAGTCAATCTGATATTACTTGAAAATGTGTTAAAAAAAGACAAGCCTAATTCTCTTACACGAGTTCACAAATGCAGATGAAAACATTAAATGTAATGAACAATAATAATAAATAGGAATCCCTTACCTCAAACTTTGTTCAATTGTAAGAGACCTCGACGTCCACCGGCAATTATCAATTTAATCAAAACTAAAACGGAGTATCACAGATTTCTTAATAATTCTTGTATAAGATAAGTACTTGTGATGTTCTAAAAGGATTTTAACAGCACAAAATTGTCTACTCCACGACGCACTTCTACAAGCGTTTCACAGCAAAGCTCTTTACGCAATGACGAAAGCGGATTGTTGACGGCGATAATGAAACACAACAATGCCAAGTAAACAGTTGACGTAACAATTAGTTTCTTATTTAAAAGAATAGAGTGCAATACGTTTCATTCAGGCTATTATACTGCATGCATAAGTTACGAGAAAAGAGCCTTACGGCATTCTCAGCCAAGATTGTTGAGGTGTGGGTTAGAAATTCCAATACTTTTCTTGCATTGTTATGCACGCAGGTGTTCACGTAAAAGTTTAACATTGTCGGTCCATATTTACACATTTTTGTTATTTGAAATAAAAAGATAATTACTTCAATTTGGTCAGATTCCATCGTAAATGTAAGAAATAAATACTTAATATTAAATGTTTTCTCTATAAGAATGAAATAAATTTATAAATAATGAGGAGTAAAGATAAAATTGCAATTTAATTTGTCCTTCTTTAAAATTAACGTCGGGTTTTATTTTGCTTGGTTGATTTTTAACTTAATATTTTCGAAGTAATGGGCGCTGTTAAGAGCCGGGATAGCTCAGTCAGTATAGTGACTAGCTACGGGCTGGACGACCGGGGTTCATCCCCGATGGGGGCAGGATTTTTCCTCTAGCCTCTGCGTCCAGACTGGCTCTGGGGCCCACCCAGCCTCCTCTCCAATGGGTACCGGGGTCCTTTCCCGGGGGTAAAGCCGGCCGGGGCGTGATGCTGACCACTCACCCCCATCTAGTGCCGAGGTCAAGGAAGAGAGGAGCTATACCTCCTCTCACCCCAAACGCCTACATGGCGTATAGTGGGACAAACTTTACTTTACTTTTAATGGGCGCTGTTGAGCCCATCGCCCCTGGGCCAGAGAACATGTTTCGGGGGGCCGCGTGATTTCCTGGTCCTTTTGTAGACAATTGTAAGGTATTTGCATCTGATGTTGTCTGGTCTCTCTTTTCAAGGAAGGAATGTGCGACTGAAATCCTAATTATCTCATGTTGTTTCTAATCCCTGTCACGAACGAGACTTAAATGGCTCCTTATTTTTAAATTGTAGTCATGGCGGTATACCCATCCATCGAGGTTGGGGAAATACCATCTCATATCGCGTGTCAAGAGGCCGGAAGGCAGCAACACTGATGTTGGACTTGCCCTTTTTTACTCGCTGGGAACCAATCCAGGGGAGTACTAATTAATTAATAACTCGAAGAAATGTCAAGAAATAATGAAGGACAATATCTTACGACTCAGTCTCGTGGTATGAGGCCAGCGAAGAACTCCACGAGACACGGATTTACAAAGATACTAACGGCAATGGATTTGCATCTGAGGCTGGCTCATAAATCTCTTTAAAGGAGACTGAGATAGAAATCATAATTTTATCTGTTTCTGAATCCAAATACTGTCACAATGAAGACTTACATACAGCGCTCCTGCTTTTAAAACCCAACAACTGAACATGTAATTTCGTCCTAACTCATTAGGTTCCCATTTCATTCAAGTACATTTCCACAAGACACACAGACACACTTTTGATATATATATAATATATATATATATATATATATATATGTGTGTGTGTGTGTGTCAGAAAAGAATTTTCTCACGCCAATTCGGTCTTCTCTTAAATCAATTCAAGCATAAAACATTTTACGAGCAGAACAATTACGATACACGTGAGCAGATGACCACTGAATAATGTTAATGAAGTTACACAAACTCATTATAACCAAATTCAGCAGCAGAGAGAATATCACCATATACAATACAGGCAAGTTTACATATTTCTGCAGAATTTACACAATTAAACAGCTAATACTGCTACAATCTAAATCATTGTATCTCTATCAGACCTGATGTTTATTAACTTTCCTTTCCTGCCCTGAAGGGAAATTTTACCTCTGACCCTCATAATGGGTAATATGATTGTTGATGATAGCTGTCACTCGAAGCCTTTTCTGTCGACTTGATCTTGCAAAACGATGTTAATGGGGTGGGCGGTTTTCGGTCAAAAGTCTTTAAGGAGATTGAGGTAGGCTGAGGCCACTGGAATTCTGGAGACAGCACAAGACACAAGGGGGCCGCATGCTGCTGGAGGCCGAACTGGAGTTAGAAACTTCAACAAGTACCTGAAGCCTTATCTGGATTCAGTGTTAAATCAATCAGAAATAAGAGATGGCTAAAAATTTAATGTACAACGCACAATAAAACAGGTGCTCAAGAATGTCTTGTGGGCGACATATTTAAATTGAAGAAGGGGGTAAAGTTCCTTCCTTACGAGCTATGCAAGGCATGAACGATGTAAGAAACAAATTTACCAAATAGTTACGTACCTTTCTGTGCGATGAACTGTTTCTCTGGAAGTCTTACTGTGGGTGCCTGGACAACAACGGGCTCACTGCGGCCCCCTGTGGTTGAAGGAATACACGCAGGCTTGGTAGTGAGATTCAGGGTCGAGTTCTGTTACACTGAATCTGGGAACCGCTGAGGAGAAGTTCGAACGCAGCGTTTGGCTCTGGGATTCCCTGACTTCCTTAAGGAACGACTGCTCCATTCCACCGTTGAAACCTGGCGTACAGTGTACTGAGAATGACGTCGTGGATGTTTTGGCAACAGTGCAGTTTTATACCTGATATGGTCGACCTGGATAGCGATATACTTGTTCGATTACTCAATCGAGTGGATAATTAATTGATTAGTTGCACACGCAAGTCGTTACGGAAGCAAGTAACTAACTAATACCGTATTTCAGGATCTTACTTGCGATGTTTACAATCATTCGGCTGATCAGAAAATTACTCATTGCTGCATTCATAAAATCCTGCCATTGGACCCAATATGCGCCAATTCAATCCATTCTATTCCTCAAAATTTGATTCATCCGAAGCACATTTTAATTTGTTTGGGATTTAGGGTTCTCAAGGCGACAAATATGAAGACAGCTTTCTGAGATGTTGCACTGATAGATACCAATAGATGATAATCTGATAGTTACTAAATAATATTTCAGCGGTCCTTCCTGCCTACAACACATTATCTCAGAAGACATCCATCTTCATTTTAATCTTACCTTCCAATCTATGCATGATTATTCCAAGTGGTCTTTCTCCTTTAGATTTTATGACTATCTCATATTTCCTATGCGTGCTACATATTCTGTGCATCGCAAACATTTCAATTTCCTTATATTATTAGGTAAAGAAATACGATTTATAAAGCCCAGGTTAAGATATTTTATAATTCTTTCAGTTGTCTCTTATACTCCAAATATTGTCACTTTTTCGATTGCGTCCTCTAACAGCTTAGAAATGTGCTGATCCCTCAGAGTGGGAAATGAAGTTCAGTGTAACGAGTTAGACAGAGATGCGATATGGCGTCTGGTTAGTTTTGTTAGCTGCAGGATGTCGCGAATAATAAGAGAAATTAAGAGAGTTTTATAACCATCTTGCATGAATCGCAGGTTTCAGCATAATTATTTGTAAATTCAAGGCTAAAATGTAAGCTAGATAAATGAACACACGGAAAGCAATACATAAACGAAAAAATAAGGTCGGAAAGGGCACGAATAAGATACGAGAAATAAATAAAAATCAAGAGATAAAGAAACATAAATGATGACAAGAATTTACAGAAAGTAAATAGAATAATTCAGGCTGAAAAGAAAACAAAGGTTTACTTATTTTGGAAGTTTAACTCCTGTTTCTTAATGTAACGCCTGCCAGCAGTTGTTCAGACTGCTCTGCAGTACGAAGGTGTCGGAGAAGTTGCCGCAAGATCACGGATGGACAAGCATGAACAGAATTCCGGAAACGCTTTCTTCTAAGAATCACAAACTAAAGAGAAGGGTTTTTCGTGGAACAGCGCCGTAATGTTCAAAATGAGTTATTCTAAAGTATAAGAAAAACTCTGCATGGAACAATTAAATAACAGGCTCAGACCTCTCTTTCTGCTTTCTTTTGTACTTCCTTTCTTCACCTAAACTTTTCGTTAGGGTCGGCGTTCGGACGTGGCAAAAATTTTGAACTTCCCAGAGCAGCATAAAGCCTCTCTGTCCCTAGAAACTTCTACTGCTTCGCCGCCTTCAGAATGGCTCTCAAGAAAATCGTTCTCCAAAGGACGATAATTACGAAAGATTTTCGTTGCGGACGCAGCCATAAAGAAGGAATTGTGAGAGAGTAGAGGAAATTCGTTACACGTTGCGATAAAATGTAGTGCCTTACCGGAGAAATAAATTGTGAATTATATTGTATAAACACATAAGAACAACCAAAGTTTGACTCCGTCCCGTTATTATTTAACACAGCTCAGTCTACATTTAGCCTCGACGACGTGGGTTCGAATACCAGAAGTCATTGTTTTCTTCTCACCACGTTTAGACTCGCTCTGGAATCCAAACAGCTCATTGGGTACGTCAGAGGCAAAGCGGCCGGAACTTGAATCTTACCACTCACCCGCAGGTTAAGAATGCGTGGCTCCCAACCCCCGAACATCGTAGAAATTGGGCAAGGATACGTGAAATGTTTCTAAATAAAACAACAGCTGACTTCTTCCTTCCGTAAGAAATTTGGAATCTGTGCACGGATGGCACAAAAAACACACTTTTCAAAAAATGATAAAAATTGGTACTTTTACAAAGAAAGGAAGCAGTGCGTGAGGTTACGACATAAATAGTCGAATGAATACGAAAACTTCCGATTCCTGTGACGTAGAGTAATCCGACAAAAGAAAAGAAAAGAGAATCAAAAGCCTCTAATTATTTGTAACTATTAGAATATAAAATAGTTTTCTAAAAATTATCGCTTGAATACACGCATAACTATGTTCTTCACAACTGATGTAAGTTTAATTTAATTCCGATTAGTATTTTATTTTTACCACATTTATCAAAAAAAAATTCCTTGCGCCGAGGTCCAGGTACAAGAGACCGTTGGTTGTTGGTCGGAAACTTTTATGGGATTTTTTATTTCTTTCACAGATTAAAGCGGCAACATTTCCTACAGCATTATTTCTGTGAATTTGCCCCGACGTGTGTCAGATTCCCAACCGAAAACATAGCAGAGCGAAAAAAAATGGAATTTTATCCCAATTCCTGTCACCCTATTCGTTCCAAATAATTAATTAAGCACCCTGCTCTCAAATACACTCAGTTTGTGTTTTTCTCTTAACGTGGAGATTAAGTTTCAGACCGATACTCAAAAAGGAAAAATTATATACATACGTATAATATTCTGTAATCTTTACGTTTATAGACAAAGACTGGAAGAGAAATCATTGTATTCTTCCCATAAACGCGAGAAACCAAGGTTCACGCCCTTATAAAAGAGTTGAAATTATAATTTCTTCGTATTGAATCCTTACGCACTTGGATGACATACGGAGAGACCGAAGATCCTGAACCGCATGCCCCGAATTTAATCTTCCCTCACTTTCCGTGCGAATGTAATTTCGATATGTCACCGTCATTCTCAGATATCTGAATACACGTTCAAACGATTTATTAACAACCTTCATGAAATTTTACAGATATAAACATCCAAGTACAACCTCCAAAACAAAAAGAAGAGACAAACTTAAAATTAAATAGATTAAAATAATCAATAAACGCAACGCAAAATGTACTACAGTTTTTAAAATATATTAAAATTGATAGACCTGATGATGATGTAATACACATTGAAACATGTCGTCGATACAAAAAATGTAACAAGATACAGTGTCTACTCAGAATGTTATAATTTTAGATAATTTTAAACAACATTATTTTAAGTTTGTGTATAGACGGAAAATAAAAATATTGTATTCATGAAATGAGTTTATGCCGTAGTCTGGGGACGGCGAGACATGAAAATACAAGTTCCTTATTAACTCCGCGTTTGATCCAGACGAACTTGCTTACCAACACAGCCTCTGTTTATCATGATGATATTGACGTACTTTAAAATTAATGCATTTGCCATAGACCACAAGGCGATGTGTGCAATTCAGAAATGTATAACCACCAGTCGCGTCGTAGAATCCGACTCCAAATCCTAAATGTGGTGGATACTTAGTGCCATCACGTCTGTAACAGAATCGAAGGTGCCTGACAGATTTCGACCAAACTTAGTAAAGTTGAATTGTGGAGTTTCATATTTGCCAAAGTGTATTGTGTTGGGGTTGGACAAAGGGTCAGTTAGCGACCCAGTTATACAGGTACATAGTCTCACCTCATCGAAACACCAGAAATATGGTGGGCGTATATTAAATGTTGTGAAGCCACTTTTTAGATAAAATTCGAAACGTTTTAAGTCCAAAATTCATTTTTACATTCCTTTCAATTATTTTGTCACATATCCATTTTATTAACATTGCCCCTTTCAAGTTCCCAGGCAGAATTAATTCCCACAGTTAAAAATACTATTATTGGCGTGCTTACGTACTCCATCGTGTGTCCATGACAAAAGGAGCCCACGTACTTTAAAATTCATCCTTTCATTTACGTACACGACAGCAGTTCATGTGTAAGGGTGACGGGGAGAATGCTAACCACTGTTGCATTGAGAGCCACCATTTAACTACGTACACCGATTAGTTTATATGACTTGGACGGTGCTGCTCTCTGTATTTTGTACTTTTCGTACCTGCATATTCTGTTTTGTCATTTTTACATCAAAATTACAAACATGATGGCGATGCAAATCTTTGAGGTTATGTCCCACAAATTTTAGATATGGGCGACAGGTTCAGTGAGCTACGGAAAAGTCGTGCCAACTGCACACAGGCGTGGTTTAGAGAGAGTCAACGCTTACCTGGAAGCCTCAGGCAAACGGCAGGCAGCCTCCGACGACGCTTGGCGCTGCATCGCGGCCCTGTTGTCTCCAAGACACAAAGCAAACATTTCAGACAAAAGAGTAGATTTATCGGTCAGCTTCCTAGTTAAACGCGACTGTCCACAACTCTGACGGACAGCTAGTCGGCACTTCGGTAATGCCTAACAAGACGAGGCAGAATTCAGTTGCTACCACGCATGCGTCAGCGTTAAAGTTACTATCTAATAATAAAACGTTCTGTCTCCCACGCGGTACAAGAAGATAAGACAACCAGAACTCAGGATATGAGGACTTATGAGTGACCGCAATCGTGTACGTGGTTAACATTGTCTCATTGGAAGATGTTCCTTCCATTTCAGGAAGGCGATGCGTTCGTTCCAAATGTCAAATACAACCTTCGAGGCTGATCGGTGACAGCCCAGAACATCCGCATTTTCGCTTCCGTAAAAGCCTCGAAAAGTCTTAAGTGTTGGCTTTTTCTACTTCTGGGCGTCACATGCGTTCTCCAGCTGACAGTCAGTCACTAAATGTCGTCTCCCTCATCTCACGCATACGTCGCCAAACGTTATTCCTTTGATTAGTTACGTCATAAAGCCACGGTATCACAGAGTTTTCCTCCGGGGGCTTCCCCGGTTTCTCCGTGGCATCCCAGCAATTACTCCATTCACACACAGAAGAAGGCAACGGCAAACCACTTCTGGATCATCTGCCGAGTAAAATATGAACAGGTCCCTATCAGAAGGAACTTGTTCATAATGTCACCAGGGGTCGGCTCCGACCCGAAGGTACCAAAAAAAGTCCTGAACTACAAAAAGCACTGTTAATGGCTTTGAGTATCCGGCATTTAGCCTCTGACAGGCTTGATTCACGTAAATCATCATCCAGCAAAATTCCACCCATTAAATATTCACAAAATCTGTCAACCTAGCACTAGAATCCCTTGCAATGTCGAGTGCAGATCATAAAATGACTCAGAAATAGCAGCACGAGGGTCGTGTGTTTCAGAAAGTTTAAATGTGAAATAAAATTCTGTTTCTCTTTCGTAACTCTGGTCCCGAAAATTAATAAAAGTTTGCGGTTGAGGAATAAACAAAGAAATTTGCACAAGGGAGCAAAGAGAACTTTTCTGCCTCAATGAGGACAGTTTCAACAAGAAAAAAAAATGTAGCAGCACAGACGAAGAACACGTTACAGAAAAAGGGAAGGAAGCACGCCCCCATCTCAAAAAAAGAATTAATGGATAATTTTTACTTGTAGTTGTATTAATGTACAGAAATGACATTATTACTTTTTGTATCTTTTCAGACGTACATTATATGAGAAAAAATCTAAAATAAGCTGGGAGTAATGTAAGAATGAGTAGATCTATAATCAGAATTCTTTTGCTTCCTTCAGACTGAGAACGCCATTCTTCTCAGGCACAAAGGCGCCGGCTGACACCGTCGATCTAACCGCAGTGACAATTATCTCTCTCTTTAGGACACACACAGCGACAAACTTCAACTGCATCGGCCTCTTATTACCTGAAACATTTGGATCTAGTCCAACGTGAAGAACGGCAAATTATCATCACTGCCCCAGTGTCTGCACTGAAATGTCTGGGCCTGCCGCATTGTAAATCACCCGGACACGTAATGCACGATCTATATTTATCTTGTAGACAGATTTCGTATGACAGTGCATTTTCAATGAAATCGATAAAGTTCTATTTCAATTCTGTACACGGTAGGGGCTAAGCAGTGGGGATTTCTTCCTTCACCTGATCAATGAGCCAAAAACAATAAGATCATTGCTAGTCTGCATGTCAGATAAGAAAAGAGGAGACGTTGGACGAAATCGGTGGTAGACTTCAAACTTCAGAAGGAAAATATCTTAAGCGACTAGAGCCGAGGATATCTGCGCGAGGGACCGTAAAACTGAAAACCTGCGACAGTACAAGACAACGTTTGTTCATGACTCGGAGGAAAATGATCGGGTGGCGAGAAAACATTTTTGTAGCTGATTTGAGAGAAAAGTTGATCCACAATTACTTTCTCTCGATAAGGCATGGTCTTCCATAGTTGGAGAGGTAAATTGTCGGAACAGTCGACATCAGATTACAGAAGACTCGAGACTCATTCGCTATCTGGCTCTTCATTACGAAATAAAGTGATATTTGGTGTGTCATAATTACGCACAAAATAACTGAACCATCTCTTACGACATTAGAGTTAATAGTTCCAGACATTAATGGGCGACATCTTAAGCTTATCTTTCGCCTATATAAGAAAAATAAATGTGCACGGCTTCTTTTGATCAAGATTATGGAATGTGGTCATGGTCTGTGACCACCAAATTCTCCTGATCCTGTATGAAACACACATTTTGGAAGGACTAAAAAAGTTGTCAGTGGAACCACGGTTCCGGAGAATTTGACGTAAATACGTCTATACGGAAAGGAAGTTTATATATTGGCTTTATTCTAAATATTTTCTTTATACCTGCTTTACAACTGATTAAGTTTTGAGTAAGACATTACTTATTTAACTTTAATTAGTAAGGCTTCAGATGGGTCTGTGATAGATGAATGTAATGTAAGGTAATGTAAAGTAAGGTAAGGTAAGGTAACTATGTAGGTAACCATTGTTGTTTATTTGTTGATAAACAGATGACGTTTCCAAGGTAACATAACAATGAAGTTACATTTTTTCGTTCCACTTTTTCTTTACATTTTTGCCGAATGACACTGACCCTAAAATATAGACGTATTTACGTCAAAACAGAGTCAACTGTGAGGCTTCAGCAATTTCCTCGAAAGAAATGCAGAGCGCTGATATCAACGCGGTCCACATGTCCACTGCCAGCGCTGGCTTCGAAGGGCAGCATTTGTTGATCTGACACTGGTGACTTTTAATAAACCCTCTACGACAGCTCACAGTCGACTTATGTCACCTAGGTGAAAGTAGCTTCTGCCGCCTTCACCTACAGCTTCTGCTACAGTTCAAGGCATGGCTAGCCGTTTACATAGGCGCCGGATCTCGGTCAAACAGGAAGGAACTCACGCACAGTCAGTGATTTATATGAAATTGTAATACAAGTTTGCGGATTTTGCTTAACTTCGTCTTTCGGGTGAAGCAAATACTGAACTTGCTACTTTCAGGGTGGGTATGAGGTGGGGAAGTTCTGAAGGCCTTGTCTCGCCCCCCCCCCCCCAATTCACTGCCTGTCCCATCACTGTTCAGGACATTGAACAATGATCACGGAAAGAAGTGTACAGCTACAAGGAGCGAAAGTAAGAAGTAAAATCTTTAAAACCGTTCACAAGTTGGTGCTGAATTCAAAGCAAATTCAGAAGTAACTGCCTGCATAGTACGAGAAATATTTGAGGTAAATTTAGTAAGCAACAGGAATTGATTTACTTTGCTGATGGCATGAAACAGGGATGAAATGTGTAGATTCAAAATGCACAAAAAATATTTCCGGAAACTTGAATTGTGAGACTAAAATCCGACGTAGTTGGGAAAATAATGCTAAATAATAACCTAGAAAAACTGATTCAAGTAGTATGGACTTAGATTAAATTACATAGGACAGGTTCCAGGGAGAATACATAACATGATAATTAACTTTGGTATGTTTCATCAGCGAATCATAAATTTTTAAGGAACCACACCCACACTTCAAGATAATACGACTCACACTAAATTATGAAACAGCAATAACTCGTGGATGGGCGTGGAATTCAGACGGAAGGGCGACTGAGACAGACGTAAACTGCAAATTAAACTTTGGTCTCCTTTATTTTCATCGGAAGGTTGCCACTTCCAGTTGGGTTATGGGAAGAAACGACTCTATATTAAAATTGCGTTTACCTAATTTCGTTTTAGAATTGTTTGTGGTCGTTGGAGCTAACTTTGCAGCGTATTACACACTTCGTTCGCCATTCAGAAAATTATAACGCAGGAAGTATTTCTCCGTGCGAAGGCTAACAGAAATTTGTGACAGCAAATGCTCAAGTCATGACCAAGATCAAACCTCTTCGTTACCTTCATCGGCAAACCGCCAACATGCTGAAATCTTGCCTCGAGCAGCGAGAATATTCGCTAAGTTTACTAGCAGTCAGAGGTTTAGATGATTAATTTCAGTACAAATATCTGCACGGTATGGCTATTTCAGAGTTCTCTTAGTTGCAACGTTTGGTTCAAATTTGCAAAGTGACAACCAGCGATCTGCTGGGCCAAAGCGAAGTCCTCTTCGCTCAAGTCTTAAGACATTCTGGAATTTATCGCAAAACCTGGAATACAATTAACAACTTTAATAACACATAGAACTGTTTAGATTTGGCGCGTGATCACAGCCAAAGGATATCCACAAAGCTCACAGCGCGTGAATGTATTTCGCTACCAAGGCTGAATCTAAGCTGATCTTCCATCGCAGGCAGCTTTGTAGGACATGATGGGTTACAGGATCTTACAGGCCTCTGTAAGGCAAGTCAAGTTTTGCTCCGATCACCACGCAGGGGGACACCAACAGAAATTTTCCTAAATACGTATTTATGTCCCTTTGGAAGTTAACCACGTTTATTATAAACGTGCGAAAGAAAACCTATCTCCCTCTGAAATACTCCACATTAACCCCCGAGGGGTCGCTACCACCGCGTTAAGTGTGAAGACGAAAAATCACTCAATGTCGCACTACATGGCCTTAGTAAGCACTTAGTTTCACGCTGCGTCCACCTAACCCTGTGGTTTTTTACTCTACTCACTACACAGGAGTCTCAGTGGGTCCAAGAACTGGTCCGAACATGGCGGCGAGGCGAACAGGAAAAAATCACTGATTCTGCTGGAATACGAACACCGGTCGTCCAATCCGTGGGCCGTCACTTCTCTGCCTGCGATCCCATCGCGGTTCATACTAATATTTGATAGAAGTCACGAAAACTTTTAATTTATTTTGATTTTACGGATTAATCATGTAGTTTAGATTGCATAGCTTTTACTGCGTTCCATCTGAAAACTCCCCCCAAATACACGACGTAGGGAGTACGGATTAAATTCAGCCTTCAGCGGCTTCTGTAAAGAACGGACGTGGAGTAGCAAAAACAGAATCCGGAGTTCGATTCGCTCTACGCGTCCTTTCAACTTTTGGTCGCGTTGTGTCTGGAGGAACTGCTCCCTTGGATGTGTCCTGAGCCCCTGCTCTGAGAGTTGGGTTAGGAGCGCGATTTGACGTAACCCACTGATGCACGCATCCGTGACTCGACACGTGGAGCAGCGCTGAAATCTCGATGAGATCAATTGACATTCTACTGATGCAGGCAGTTAATTTTGGCATCACACGAAGAGCTGTGTGCATTTGTCTTCGTTGTTTTCTGAAGTCGACTTCAGTGCAATGCATAATGGAGACAGTAGTTATTAAAGTGTGGAGCGCGAGTCAAATTGGGCTGGAAAACTAGTCCTTCTTCAGTGGCTGGAGAGTCCGTGCCTCAAAGGCATCGCCGGTATTGCCGCTTCGTTGTAGAGTTTCTCAACCTGTGTGCCGCGACGCGATCGTAAATATGCTACGACATTTTAAAAGCAAGTTTGATCTTGGTTCACAAGTGTATTAATATTAGTGAGGTATTTTTTTATCACAGATTCGTGGTCTCATTAGCTTGTGTCTTCATATCCGTGTAAAATTTCAACTCCTTTTATATTTTAATGGTTATCCATGTTTATTGAATTATTATCTCCAGATAAAGGTATTTCATATAAACTAAATATTTGTCATACTGTTTAATCTCCACGGTTTTCGCAATTATTTATACAGAAGGCTACAAAAATTTAAAAACTTAATGACGTATGAAAGAAACGGACATTGTTCTGCATACAGGCACACGCAACTTTAAAATAACATTTCGTTTGAGATTTTGAACCGGGCACAAAACATAGTGACCACCTATGGCTTTTGCACTTCGTATTGGACCAGAAACATTGCTAGAACTACTTACTGATACTTTTTAAAATATGTTTGAGGATTTTGCTAAAGTTACTCTTAAGGGCATGAGAAGTAGAGTCTTCTTCGATTTTTCGTACTTTCAGATTATAATTCTCTTACATTTCTACAGGCAGAAGTGAAGGTTTGCGTGACTTTTGTTAGAGGCACAAAAAGCACTTCTAAACAATTGACTAAATCAGGGTGGTCCAAACTTTTTCCTCGCTCGGGCCAGAATTGTTTCCCTTTTCGACCCAAGTTCCGTGAAACTCCTCTTGTCACTATTTTTGCAAGGTCATAATCTTTAACCCTTTGCGGCCGGATGCCGGACTGAGTCCGCCACGTAATTTACGAATTTTTTGCGTGATCTGGAGTCAAACTGAGGCTAGCAAACAGTGTCAGCATATCATTAAAGCCTTCTTCCTTGCATTATTCCTATCCTAGTCTTCCTGGCAAGACTTTGTGTACCTGATAACAGGAGAATTAGGCAGGAGAGAAAAGTCGTCTTATTCTGACACGTGTCCATGGAAGCCAGGACAGGCGAAGGAAGAAGTCTATGGAAAAATCTTACGAGAAGAAGAGATGGGATGGTGGGACACATTCTGAGGCAACCAGGATTGGTTAATTTGGTAATGGAAGGGGAAAATTATAAGGGGAGACAAATATTGGAATTTTTGAGGATGTGGGCTGTAAAGAATATGTGGAAATGAAGAGACTGGCGCAAGATGGACGAAAATGGGGGTCCGCATCAAACCAGTCGGAAGACTGACGATAAAGAGAGAGAATTTGCAACACTTAATTTCCTCCTAAAAAAACAAAAAGTGTCCTCATGTTTCACGGCTTGCAGGAAGCTCTCGACCAACTAAGCGACTAGCAGTTTCTCACATGTGACTTTATCCCAGAGCATTATTTACTGAAGTTTAAAGGAAATTTTTAAACTCTTTCTTTAATAAGTTATTGTTACTTATAAAAGGGAAGTACCCTCTCACTTACCATGAGAAGGCTAATTTTCAAAATATTTTTAAAGCTATTATATATACACAAAATAGCACTTAAAATCCTTGTATCACAATATAATTGAACGGACAATGTGTTCAATACAAGCCACGACCACTTCCCTCCGCATCGTTTACAACCGATTAATTCAATCTTCCTGTCATTCGACAACATTTTTCTTCAATTCCAGCGCTAGGGTCGTTGAGGACCTTGACTTTCAGTGCATTTTCCTTAACTTCCTGGTGGTCCTTAGCCACTTTATACAAATTTCTTTTCAAACGATTCTCGAATCCTCTTCAGCCTCATCTCTACGTCTCTTACGTGGTCTACCGCGAATTAATTCTTCCATATGTCCACGCCATCTGTCAGAGGTTTTATAAATTTCACAATATATTACATCCTCCATCTCCTTATGAGTTTTTTTTCCAGTTCGCTTTATGAGATTATATTTGGAACGCCTTACTTCATCCAAATGTGATTGATTTTATGTATTTTGGCATTGATTAATGTATTAAATTTGAAGAGGGTATCGACAATCAGTCTCTTGAACGTCTTTCCTCGAGACCTTCCGTGACACTCACAAAGCTTTCGCCTCGTAAAAGTTGTTTACGAGGCAAAAACTTAAGCCTTTCCAGATATAAAATGACATTTTTCCTAGAACAGTCTCCTCACTGCGATTGGGACCAATGAAATTCGAATGTGGCTTTTCGGAGCATTTCCGACGCTTTGGGGTGATTTTGGGGGACGAATCGGATCGTCGCATTCAATTCAAAATTTAAGACCAGTTACTGTGATAGCGCGTTTGTGTTGTGTTGGACTTCAAGTCGTACATAAACAGCCGATTCATTGCAATGCCTGAATATCAGCATAATTGTGTCTTTGCATCAGCGTGTCTCAATTCGTGAATAAATTGAGTGAATTCAACAACAACAACAACAACAACAACTGTGTCGTGAAGAATTGCAACAGCTCAGCGACTTCGCTGCCCTCCCGCGAGCGCCGCTCCAATTAAGGTCTCTCCGTGTATTCCCTGAGAGTCGGAGGTCCTCGCCCACCGACTGATCCTATGTCAAGGTATTCTGAGAAAACCTTTAACCTCTCCGCGCACCGAAGTAAGAAACGTTGTAACCACACCAGCGCCAGCCTAGCTACTGGGTTTGAACCCGGGGCTACATCAGCAGAAGGACGAGTGTGTGTGGATGGACGGTTATTTTCCCAATCTAACATTCTTTTACGTTTCGCCTCCTTCTTTTTAGAGTTTCTCCGTCTTCTTCTTCTACGTTTCTCCTCCTTTTCTTGCACTTCTCCTCCATTAATTTGTCTCTGTGTTTGTAGGCGTAATCGCTTGCATTCGGTAGGTTCTCGATGACACAAGTCGACATCTCGTTTCTACAAATATTCATGTCTGCCGCCTGGTACCTGCAATTTGAATATTAAAAGTGAAAACAAACAATCTTCCACCTTTCACCAGTATTATCTACACTCAAGACAATTTTTACCACATTTCGCGGACACAGTTACAGAAAACATGTATATATATATATATATATACTTTTACATGTGTTGTGCGCTAACTACGTTTGGTACACTTCATTAAGCCATTAGCTCAGGTCAGAATAATAAATTTAATCACACACTTTCTTTGGAGAGATAAGCACGTCTTGTTTGAGACATGAGCCCTTGACAGCATTTCCCTCTTTTAGCAAAATATTTTTGTCCCACCAAAAATTGTTCTGGAGAGGTTCTGCTGGACGTAAAACAGACACAAACCAAAATCGAATGAATTCCTGGCTCTTGCACAAACAAGTATGAAGAAAACTGGCTTCTGGGATGTTTTTGGAGCTACTTACTCACTCCGTTAACAGATGGCAGGAGACTGCATGGTCAAACACGCCAAGAGACGGACATTTTAAAATAAACGTCCATCAGAAATGGGAACATGATATGGATAGGCGTCGTTAAACCTGAAACTGTCCTAACACTTCGGTGAAAGCGAAACATTATGGCTTGCTGATGTGCTGAACGCCAGACATTTCCTGCCCAAGAGAGTGCCACTGATCAAAGAAACTTAGGCAAAGAGCTTCTTATTAATGCAGTCACAGCTTACGTCTGATTAGCATTCCTAGTCATTCGCCCTCTGCTTTAACCAACAAGCTTGACCGCAACATCGCCCTGCCTGCTTTCATTCTACCCCCTCCACTCGCCCAATTTTCGTGCTTTTATTCGACGCCCTGAGAGAGCAGGAATAACATCCGAAACGTCGGTCACTTTCTTCGATACTACATGGCGCAGCATCCACAAGATCGCGGAAATGTTTCACTTCCTAGAGCTTTTCGAAAGTAACAGTTTGTGATTATACAGCCCTGAGCAACCAAACAAAGAATCACACAAACAAAGAGACAAACCATTGATTTTCCTTGTCATTGAAACATGCGACGTGGGAGACGAAGTGGTGCTCGATATACTTTCCACCGATTACGAAGATCGTGTCGTCGATCACTTCTGCGTCGAGTCTATATGAATAGAAGTTCATGTCAGGGATCTCGGTCCACGTGTCTTCTGCAGGATCATATTTTTCGGTACTGAGCTCGGATGATGTTTTGTTGAATCCTCCTGCACACACACACATTTCGTAAAAGGTCACAGCATATAAAAAAAGCTGCCAAAGGGAACTTATTCTAACCCCATTCAGCGGGGCCCTGGCCACGAAATATGTGGCTTTTATGGAGCCACAAGATTCATTACCTTATTCACAAAAGTCGGTAGTTGACCTCATCTCATATAATCTAGTTCCTTAAAAACATTTTAATATTATCCTTCCTTTTACGCCAATTTATCACAAGTGGTATCTTCTCTTCAAGATTACCAATTACAAATTTCTAGACGTTTGTATTTCCCGTAACTTCGATACTTCACACTCCGTCTGTCTTTACGCTCTTAAAATTTGTAATTCCGTAAAAGGAACGAATGAATTAAATACAACAAAGAAAATCCATTCCCTCTTGCATTGTCAGTTTTAGTACCAGGAACAGCTACAATTTTATTTTCGTCCTTGTAGCATCAGGAAATTGCGCCTGACATCTGTTGTCTACTTCATGAAACTGCGTGAGAAAGTAGCCTTAAATATCAACACAAGATGGCGTTACACAAACAACTGACGAAAAGCAAAAACTGCGAAGGGACTGCTTTAAACCATCGGCTTTTCGGGGATAACAGAACGGTAAACTGCAATTTCCTTGCTACAAGAACGAAATATTTACCTTTAAAATTGGGACTCTGTGAAAAATGGGGCTTACGTTACTTGAGATACCACGAGAGATTATGCGTTGTCAGTTAGTTAGTTAGTTAGTTAGTTAAGTGTTCTTTTTGGAGAATGTAATCGAAACCACGAATCGGGGATAAAATTACTGAAAAACTAAACCAGGAAAACATTTCACAATAGCAAGTTCTGTAAGAAGGATATAGAAGACCATCACTCAGAATGTCCGGAGTTCTCACCTAGGGCGTACAGACAGCCGTGGAACGCGACGCAAGAATGCAGGGCACGTCGAGAAAGCATTGGTGCAACGAACGTCCACTGGTCGGTGTCCGGGTCATAAACTTCCACCATGTTTAGAAAATTGTAATAATAAATTCCACCAGCGACGTATATTTTGTCTGCAAAAACAAATTAGCTATAATTAAACTGGTCCATGCAGAGCACAGACATGGGACAATCCGTACTTAAATCTGTAAATCTATTAAGTCTCCCTTCGAGTCACAGAAACTGCTCTGTACATCTGTTTCTTTGTTTCGAATGCAGATAATCAGCGTGTCAAAGAAGACGAGTTTAACTGATAAAATTTCACATAAACAGCATAAAGTGATTAAATTAATGCATAACGGAAATGATGGTAAGTTACATCTTCTGTGAAACGAATTTTATTAAATTTGGTACCAGAGATTTACGGTACGAGTTGCTAAAAGGTGCTCTACATTTATAATATAATGTGCTATTATTAACTGTCTCAAAAACATATTGCATCTGCATTATTTGAGAGCCAATTTGATAGTTTGATGGTTGTTTGCATTCACTCCGAGTGTACACTAAAAAGGTAGAAGACGACGCACAGGGACAGCTTACGAGAGCAGTAGAAACCATCACGCACTCAGAACTTCAAGCCGTTGCAGTCTGTGAAATAACGAAGTCCGTAGCACGGATAAAAGAAGAGATAATAGAAGAATATGGGACGATGGAGTGAGGGAGACAGAGATCAAGAGCGAGGAGGAAACTTTGAAGATGAAGGCATAAGGTTCGTCTGAAACGTCGGCACAAGCTAAACGACAGCCATCTTCGTACTCCCCGCCGTTAGAAACCTCTAATCCCGCGATTCCTTCAACCGTTCTCGCGTTCTTACACGCGGACAGACAGACGCCTCGCCTTCTGCACTAATTCACAAATTACTGTTTCACTGGATTTACGTACCATTCAGTACAGCCGCACTTGCATAGCATCGCTCTTTGTTCATGGGAGCGATCCTCGACCACTTGTTCGCCTTGCAGTCGTATCTTTCAGCCGTTCTGTGATAATGCTCTCTAACTTTACCGCCCATGGCGTACACTGCAGCTCGCAGAACTGCCACCATTAAAGCGGTTCTGAAACGAAAAAAGTATACTCTTTGCTCTGCTCATTTATTGCTGATTCAGATGCATTTCATTTCGCTGAACGCAATTGTTCGCTCGTCATTGTTAAATCTTAACTCAAATGAATTAACAAGCAAATCGCATTCTTAAAGCCAACTTTGTCGCAAAAGTTCTCCGACCTATTCACACTTTGCACGATGCTCCTGAATGTGAGTGGTAAAATTTTACAGCTCCTGCCCGCATTTATATCTTGACTAAGAGAGCGACTATCAGCTTTTGAAGAAGAACTCTGTTCCAAGGAGTTCCTTAGTTACCGATCTGCATCTTACCTGCGTTCATGCATAGGCGCCACCTCGCGGCATGTCTTCGTAACAGCGTTGAAGCAGCTACATGAGTTAAAGGTTTCAACGCCGTTCTCGCCTCCGATGACGTAAATGTCGACACCGACCACTGCCGTGCCATGGTAGGATCGCGGACCGATCGAGTCGATCCCCTCCACCTGCAGGAACGACAGATTATGGCTTTATGTTTCTTTGGGTCATTCGGTCTACTGAAGAGAAGTCCTTACATTAGAGGCCAAGCGACAAACCACCGGAGCAGAGGTTCAACCCCCAACAGTGGACCGAAATTGCTACCCCGTGGAGGGAGGCACTCGACAAAGACCGCGAGAAATTAACTTGGAGCGAAGGTGGAAACAGGGAGACCCGAGGAGAAGCTCTCGTCAAGTTCGACAGACAAACGTAGAATCAATTTCTGATCAACAGCTGACATTTCAGGTTCGTACTTTGGCAAAGACAGATGTTGGTGTTTTGGGTTTTATCGACGCAAAGATGGAGGCGGTACGTCCCCCACCCCACCCCAGAACCTTCTAATTCACGAGGCGTTACCACGCAGATGGCCAATATCCACACTGATCAGTGCTTCATTCATTACGTTGAAAGCCACTGACGATCAACGATGACTTCGTTTCATATCTAAAATCAGAGGACAGGTTGCCATGACAGTTGATGTAGGACGCTTTTTGTAAACGGTATTTAAGGAAAACTTCACATCCTTCGTCGATTGCTATTAAAACTTGCATTGTACAGGAGACTTAAAACCTGTGTAATTAATTTATTTATTCTTTTGACGTAAATACGTCTATGAGGAAGGGTCATTCGGCAAAAATGTGTTACGAAAAAGGGAAACGAAAAATTGTAACTTCTTTGTTATGTTACCTAGGAAACGTCATCTGTCTCCTCAGCATTATTGTTACCTATAAAACATTACATTGCCTTACCTTACCTTCATTACATTACATTATATTACTTTACATTACATTGAGCTACCACAGACCCATCTTAAGCGTAACTAATTCAAGTTAAATAAGCAAAGTCTTAATCAAACTTTGCTCAATTGTAAAGAATGTATAAAGGAAATATTTAGAATAAATCCAAAATATAAACTTCCTTTCCGTAAAGACGTATTTACGTCAAATTCTCCGGAACCGTGGTTCCACTGTCACTTTTTAATTCATGTCTTTGAAGCTTTTCTTAAAAAAGTGTTCACTGCAATGGAAATAAACGAACACGAAATAAAGAGGCTAAGAGGTGCTTGTGATTAAGCTTAAATAAACGATTACTTGGTACAAATAAACAAATTGGAGGAAAAGTAGTTTATTCTGAGAGGCGTCATTTAATAAGGCGCGGTAACAGTAGAAATGCTTGTGCAACTCACCACAGTCCACCCGTCTGCTCGTGCGTCGTACGCTTCGATCACATCTGACGGCTCTCCGTCGCGACGCCCACCAAGAGCAAACAGAATGTCCTGTGGGATTCGCGGGTAGGCAATCCTTGGTGTCACGAGGTCCTTGTCTCCTTCCATCATCATTTCCACGTCGTCCAGGAATGTGAGCGTCTCCGAGATCACGGGTCTGCAGGCCTCATTTTCCGTCACGTACGGGTGCTTTGACACCTGTTCAACAGTTCAATGTGGACCTTATAAACTTTTAGGAAGCGATGCCATGTTCCATTGCAGAGGAGACAAGAAATTCACACATAATTTTGTTGGGAACTCACCGAAATAGACTGTGGTATATACAGGAAAATATGTTTTTTGGTTTGTGTAACGACGCTCTTAACAAATGCACGGGTTGTGGAGAGAAGCGAAATCAAGGTTAAATCGATCTTAGAGAAAAGTATTGAAATGTGTTTCAGCCGAAATCTAAATACTTAAGTAATGGCTGCATTTTGAGTTACATTCAAAATTGTAATTTATTTCTCGTCTCTCCCGTGCAAGATGCACATTCTTTTTGATTCGATAACTTTAATTATTCGTCAAAATTACGTAACATCGAAAGGAAATTATGACAATTAGTTGCTTCGAGTTTCAAGGGAGGCAACCTTCTGCATGTTGATGGTTAGGTGGAAGGCCCGTCAACAGAGCAGCGTGTGATTATGGGCTCGATGTCTATTATGAGGCATTGCATGTTTCGACATTAATTGGTCATCGTCAGGTGGTTCTCTTTAAGTGTTCGAAACTATTAGATACGAATGATAAATTGTAAAGACACTTGAAGCAGTTAACATTTTCATGAAAACGTTTGATTTTTTCACACGTATTCGTAAGAGGTGAGTGGCTGAATTCACAGGGCATTGCAGCTGTTGAAGATGGAGGTTCTTATTCCAGCTCCCGCCGACTGTGAAGTGCGGTCAGTGATAAAGTTTTTGAATGCACAGAGCATAGCGCCGATCGAAATTCATCGTCAGCTGTGCCGGGTCTATGGTCCTAACGTTATGAGCAAGCAGATGGTGCGTCGCTGGTGCAGACAATTTTCAGCGACGGGCCATTCAGAACAAGCGGCGCGGGATGCTTAGTGCCGGTATTGTCTTCCTGCACGATAACGCTAGGCCGCACACGGCTCGACGGACAGCAAGTCTCCTGCAGGAGTTCAGCTGGGAGGTGTTTAATCATTCACCCTACAGCCCGGACCTCGCTCCCAGTGATTCCCATCTTTTCCTACACCTCAAGAAATTCCTGTCCGGTCAGAGTCAGCGTTTTGAGAATGACAGAGAGGCGGAGATGGTTGTCACACAGTGGTTGCAATCCCAGGCGGCAGACTTCTACGACACAGGTATTAAAAGTTGGTCCCACGGTATGACAAATGTCTCAATTCCGGTGGCGAGTATGTTGAAAAATAGCTGGAAACTTGCTGTATCTGTTGCAATAAATATTTCCATGAAATTTTGTTTTGTTTCTGTAAACGGCCCCAGGGAAACTTACTTTTGGGACGCGCCTCGTAGAATGTTAAAGCAGTCTATGAGTTTGAAGCCCCTGGAGTAATTTATTCTCGGAGATAGAACGAATCTATCTTGTTGAAATTTTCGGATATCTGTTGTCCCTATATGGTCAATCAGCTGAAGATTATCATGCTAAGTGTTCATCGTCGGAGATACTTGAAATTATTAGAGCAGCTAAGATAAGCTTCTTATGGCAATAGGATCTTTGGTTAAGTAGAACGCTGCGCCGGAAGACGTGATTTATCTGTTGGAGGATTTTGCTATTCAAGTTGAGTCGACGTTTGAATTCAGTTAACGGTGGAATGCTGTAGTTGAACTGATCTTAATTAACGCTGAGACTGTAATAAAAGATTGTAGCGCAAAGGGACTCTCAAAATTAGAGACGATAAATAAAAGACGATTATTAACTCGAACAACATTTCTGCATAAAAGGACGAATCGAATATTTGTTTTGCACATACACACGCGTATGCGAGCGTGTTACCAGCGGCATTAAACAGGTAGTTATTGTAACCATGGTAACTAAGGTAATCTGGGGATTTCTTACGCATCAAATTTTGCACAGTAGAAGGCATTGAAATCTTTGTGTAATTTTCACGTTGTTATTGTAAGATTTTAAACAGAATTGGAATGTGTCAACAGATTTCGTTAAAGGTAATCAATATTAAATCTAATAAACATCCGTTTAGACGTTCTCGAGCTGACACTGCGGACAGACAGACAGGCTTACATCAGACGAAGTAAAAGGCTCACAATTTGCATTAATTGGTTATGAATACGTGTGATTATGGAATTGAAAATGCGGGTTTTACTTCCAATAAACATCCACGATTTCGGGGGCACACTGACCTCCTCCTTGAAATATTTTGCATCAAGTCGTCCAAGTCTGACGCCCTTCAAAAGGCCCGCGATGTGGCCCTTCCTGTTGTCCCGGTCGTGGTTGATCCACCGGAGAATGCACTCCCACACAACTCTCTCGTCCCTCACGTTCAGTTCCTCGTCCTCGATTACCGCTTGCAGCTCCTCTACAGGAAGTTCCAGCAGTTCTTTGCTCTGCTGAGACAATTCCACGAAGTGGCGCAGAACGAAGCGACGAGCTTGAGAGTCAAGGTCGGCGAGGGAGTGAAACCTGCGACAGCGAGGGTAATAGCCGACTCAGATTCGAAGTCTGACACAATTAAACACTGCAGGAAGAACTGAATTCTCAAGCATTTGCACACCACAGTATTTCGCCTCCAGTTTTTACCTTAGCCGTTTGAAGCCCGAATGAGCGAGACTGAGAGCAGACACGTGGAGAGGCAACGGTGAGAGACGCTCCGTTTAACCGGGGCAAAATAGAATGTTTTCGGCTCTGAAGGTTCCCAGGCAATGCCCGCTTGTCTTCGTGATAAGATTATAGTTTGAAACAAGGGCATGGCGTACGCAAGTGAAGAAGTCAGTGAGATGAGGAGTGTAGAATTTTGAATTCTGGCCTTAACCTTGGCGAAACGACGTTTTGGTAACTGCGTGTGTTAATCCCGTGAAACCTCGTGTAACCCGACTAAATGGGCGGATCCGTGGGTCGAATGAGCGGGGGAAAGGGGAACGTGGTCATGGAATTGAACAAATAAGTAGAGACTCAATACAGACTTTCCTCGTCAGCCGATAATGCGGGCGTGTCGCACGCACAAGCCGACGACAAACTCACTCGTGGGCGCTTTTCGAGGGAGTCCCTGTACTAAAATAGTTAATTCATCAGTAATTCTGTCCATCGCATGAACTGGAGGTTCTAGTGTGAATCTGCCGATGTCAGAGTCGATTTGCTTCCTACGTTGTCCTGAACAAGAAGGTTCAGCGTCTATGGGAACCAGCGGGTTGTTTCTTGTATTTTCCCGATATTAACTAATTTTCTAAATCAGCAAAATCTGGGGTGAGGTTAGATCAATGAACTGTACTTCTTGGACATCGCTTTAAACAATTTCGCCGGTGGAATCCAATCGCAAACAATCTGGTTGAAATGCGGGAATCGGATAATCGAGGCTCGGTCAACAGAGGTTTTGCTGTATGCAGAAGGATGTGGGGCTGAATGTTGATTTTGATATTGGGAGGATTATGTAAGAAGCAAGGAATTCCGCAGAGAAAGAAAGAAAGAAGGATAGGAATTCGAGTGGATTTGATTATGACTCAGCAATAGATCGCGATTAACGTTTCTTATGGTGAAATTATTCATCTGCTTGTCATAATGACGCTCAAAACATACGCAGTTAAATCAGACCTGCCCTGACCTACAACGCTTTATAATTTGCCCAGTCCTCAGTCAGAGGCTTTAATCTCCGACCCGGCACTCGACTGCTCTTGAGGAAAGCTGATTCGCTCCAGCGACGAAAGCTGGCGAAACAGCAAATGACAAATGAACATCAATTACCTTGCGAACTGCAGGATGTCGATACAGTTGTCGGCGTTTATCTCGTCCATGAGGAAGTCGCAGCACAGTTTAGAAACGTCCGTAATACACAAGGATTCAGCCGTCTCGAGCAGCTGACGCGCGTTGTCGGAGCGGATGTCCACCTCGCGAAAATAAACATAATCCAGTATCTGGGTCATTATGTCTGAGCTGACTCCGTGGAGGACAATATCAGTCTCCTCACTGGTGTAGTGTGTTGTCGTGAACAGATCCCTGAAACGTTACGAAGCATTAATCGATTTGGAGAAACGGCGAGCAGAAAATTACAAGTCATGCGCATAAACTCTAAGGTTTTATGACTCACGCAGCCAAATAAAAGTATCTTTTTGTCAATGTGGTGGATGAATTCTTGTTACCGTATATTTCAAAAACTCCCAGAATGAGTCCGAATGGGACCAGATTAACTGCGAGAGGCTCAAAAGCGGGCGAAAGCTTAAAAGAATTTAACCTAAAAATCGGAAAGCAAGCAGCGAGCATTTGAACTATAGAATGTCACCTCGTTTCTTACATAACCTTGACTCCTTCAAGAGATAATTGAGGTTATAACTACTACAGAAATTAAAAAGCCAACGCAAATATTGCAAAATACATTGCAGGCTATACATTCCACTGATTGATCAGTTCGTAATATGAAATCTATTTGCTCTGTAAAAACATTTTCCCGACAATAAACCACTTGAAAGAAAAGCCGATGTTTCTACGCGGACTATAAAAAGTCATCACCAACCAAGTAACATTTTCCTATTACTAATTAAGGGATTTGCAGAGCAAGACAAACGGAAATATTTGATTGTCGGAAAACTGAAAGAGGGGCACAGCTTGTAACAAGACGTGAGATACGTCTCTTGGAAAACAGAAACAATAGCTCACGCTTATAATTCATTTCTCATTTCGAGAACCCAGGGCATCTTAATTTAAAACACAAGCAGATTAAAGTATGCACAAATCATCGATCGAGTTTCTCCTATCAATGAACCATTTCTCGCGAGGTTCTTTGTTACAGTTTTTTATATTTCAGACGGAGCAGCACACAGCAGCTTTCAATGTTCCGGGCAGTACCAACTTTCTTCTGGACTTGTCGGTCGTCTTTATGTATTAAGACGAAGACGTTTTGGAAATGGATTGTTTCCATTTCTCCCTCCAGATCGATTGACTGTCGCCTTGGTACAACCGCACTTAATAATTAGTACAAAAACCACCTACGTCTTCTGGGATGTTGTCTCGTAGAAATTATCGGACGTTTCATAGGTGCTTTCTGCCTCCATCATCAAGGAAAGAAGGCAGTAAGTACGTCTGAAATGCCACTCAGTTTCTACGCCGCAACGCCCAGAAGGCATTCATCTTCGTCTTCCTCTCCGCCGTGAGATTTCATGACAACGAACAAATAACAAAAGACAATCAGCCGTATAAAAATACACGTTTCTGCATCAAAGGGGATGAAACATTTCTCATACGAATTGACGTCTATTATGTCCTAATTTCACATGTTAATTAACCACGTCAGTAAATGAACAAACCTGAAATATTCGCTGCGCATCGACAGAATCACTCTGTGGACTCGGAAGACGCCGCCGTCCTCCAACCTCAACACCGCGTCACACAAGAGGTTCTTCTCTCTCAGCTTATTCAGGTTGATCGATGCCTCTGTCAGAATTTGGTTTGAGTCCATCTCCTGAAAAACAGTCGATCGCTGTTACAGATTTTTCTTCATACCGACGCGTGTGCACATCAACTGAGAGTGACTGAGAGGGAACACGATACTGAGAAGAATATCTGGTCCTGCGAGAGAGTTACTGACAAGGGAATAGCGAAAACTGCGTAATATGGAGCTTTATAGATCTCTTCACTAATTAATAAATTGTAGGCTGTCAGATCGAGGATGATGAGATGGGCGGGGCATGTAGAACACATGCCGGGACAAGAAGTGGAACTTTTTAATCGGAAGACCTGAAAAGAAAATGTCAGTTGACAGTCCTATGAGTTGCTGGGATAATATTAAAATGGATCTTAGAGAGGTAGGGAATGATGGTGTTGATTGACTTCATCTGCTTGTGGATGTGGCTTAGAGGCGGGGTCTTGTATACACGGACATGAAACTTAAAGTTTCATAAAAGTCGAGATATTTGATTACCTGGGCTACTGTTAGATTCTCAAGCAGGCCTTCTGCTCTATGAACTCAGTTTGTTTCTTCGTTCAAGGAACGCCTGTTGAGATTCAATACAAAATGACAAAGCTTTAAATGTGATATATAACTAACTAACTAACTAACTAACTAGACGGCTTATGGAGTACGAAGTTTCATCACCGACTTAACCAAAGCCCTCCACCGGACCCTGTCCTCGGCCAACAAAATCCAGTCCCCTTCAACTCCTAGTTCCCATAGATCCCACCTGAGATTATCCTCCCATCTACGTCTAGGTCTCCCCAATGGCCTCTTCCCCTCAGGCTTCCCAAAAATACACGGTGCACACCTCTCGCCCCATCCATGCACTCCACATGCCCCGCCCATCTCACTGTTCTTGGCTTAATCACCCTGATAATGTGACTCAAATAGGCAATATTAAGTCATGCCGCGTGTTTGTCATTACTCGCATAAATTTAAATCTTCTTATATGTAAACTACGTAGACATTACGTATAAAATATCAATGTAATCCATAAAGTCTTAGATGCCTCTACTCTGGTTAACCGATTTTAAAAATTTACGAATAGATTATGCCATAGAAATTGCGTGACCTTTGATGCAGAACCAGGCAGTTAAATAAATTTTGGAAAAAGAATGCTACGCTTTTTCATAAGCATAAAATTTTCGAGTTCTTCTCTCTCTGTAGAACTAAAAGTGCGTAAGAGCTTAAATGACTAAGAACTTTCCTGCCTAAGTTACACATTTATATAAACCACAAGCACAAAATGTATTTTAAATTTATCAAACGAACGATAGATTTACAGTTGGGAACAGTCACAAAAACTCTAATTTGTTCTAACGCATTCGTAGATCAGGCCTAGATCACGCTACTCACAAACTGCAATGTGAAAGATATTCTATGGAAAGTCGATTGGTACTCGGCTCGTCAAAGAATAGTCCACTTCCTTACTGAACCAGAAGCTTCATCATCGATTTCACAAAAGCCCGCCACCGGGGTCTATCCTGAGCCAGTTGCATCCAGTTCGCTCCATCGAGTCCCATCTCCCTACGACCCATCTTAATGTTATCCTCCCACCTACGCCTAGGTCTTCCCAGAGGACTCCTCCCTTCAGGTCTTGTAAACAGCCCACCCCCTCTAACAACATCGGGTGAGGAGCTCGTCATGCATTTTCTCTGTTATCTGTCCCACTCTCGTTTTGGGTCCAGACATCTTCCTCAAAACTCTGTTCTCAGAGACCCTCAGTCTATGTTCCTCCCTCAACGTGAAAGACCAGGTTTTGCACCCATAAATACTTTGCACTCAATAATAGCAAACATTCCCCGGATTTAATCTGCTGTTGTAGGGAGATAATAAGAGGGCGATTCGTCGATAATTAGGCTTGTAAATCCGAACTAAAAATTCTTCTCAGTTCCCTAAAACGCTTTAATAATGTCGATGTATCAAGAGACGTAAAGTGTTAGAATTATTGTTCAGAATGTAAACCCCACTTCTTAGCATTCATATATTTTTATTAAGATTCTGGGCTACGAAACTCATTTTTATTCTTTTAAAACTGTAAAATGTTAATTGCCTACTGGAATATTGTTTAACTATTAATGGTGCCGTGAACAAATAGAAGTCAATCTAATGTTACTTGAAATTGTGTTAAAAAGAAGTCAAGTCTAATTCTCTTACACGAGTTCACAAATGCATATGAAAATATTAAATGTGATGAACAATATTAATAAATAGGAATCCCTTACCTCAAACTTTGCTCAATTGTAAGAGACCACGATGTCCGCCGGCAATTATCAATTTAATCAAAATGAAATGGGAGAGAGTTGAGGGCAGTTTCACAGATTTCTTAATAATTCTTATATAAGATAAGAACTTGAGATATCCTAAAAGGATTTTAACAGCACAAAATTATGTACTCTACGACGCACTTCTTCTACAACCGATTCACAGCAAAGCTCTTTCCGTAATAACGAAAGCCAACCAACCAAAGAAGCTAACTGAGGGCGGAGGCCTGCGCAAGCGCAAGCATCGTCCCTACCTAGGTGAAACCATTCCTGCGCACAAGACGCATTGCTGGAAATGGTAAACGGTCGTAATATAAGAACGGAAATTTTGCTAACGCTAACGGGGTTTCGTCGTGGCTGGAGCCTCGACCATTCAAACTGGGATCCGTTGCTGCTGATGGGAGGTCATCCCGTCAGGCAAGTTGTCCAAAGGAATTTGGTTGGTTGGATCTCCGGGGTTTGAACCCAGAGAGGGAGGGGCCGTTTCGGCTGAAGGCCTCTGCGGCATGGGGGGAAGATCACTTCAGCTGATGGCCTCCGTGATCGGGGTGGGGGTGGCGGGCCGTGCCCCTATTAAGTTATACCCTGGCATTCGCCTTACAACTGAGGAAAGCACGGAAAACCTCAGTCAGGGTAGCCGAGTAGTCTAACCACTCGTTGTGCCGACTTGGCCGTCTTTTGGGGACGGCCTCGGCTGGCCTGCTGAACATCGGTCGCCCTCGGTTGCCCTTGGGCGACCTCTGGCAGCCCTCGTTCGGCAAGAGTCCCACTGGACACAACCAAAAAGCTAACTCTCGGATTGTTGACGGCAATATATACTAATGCAACAATGCCGAGTAAACAGATGACGCAACAATTAGATTCTTAGGTAAAGGAGTTTAGTGCAATAAGATTCATTCAGGCTATTATACCGCATGCATAAAAAACGAGAAAAGAGCCTTATGGCATGCTCAGCAAATATTGTTGCAGGCGTGGGTTAGAAATTCCAATGGTTTTTCTTGCAATGTTATGCACGCAGGTGTTCATGTAAAAGCTGACCATTGTCGGCCATATTTACACATTGTTGGTAGTTGAAAAGAAACACAAAGATACAATTCTAAAGGGTTTTGACGACGGTAGTTTACACTTAAAATTGTTCGTTATCAGGACTTTTTCCATCGTCTGTTCAGTGACAGAGACTAGTTTTATCTAAGGACCCAGCAGAGTGAGTACCTCTCACTTGAAGACGGAGACAGAACCACCCTCCGAAACGTCGTGGTTTTAAAAGAACAGACGATGTAAAAAGTCCCGATAACGAACAATTTTAAGTGAAAACAAAGATAATTACTCTTAACTTATAATTTGGTTACATTCAATCATAAATGGAATAAGTCAATAATTAATATTGAATGTGTTCCTTATCAGAACGAAATACATTTAAAAATAATGGGAATATGTATAAGGCGGAATTGTAGTTTCATTGCCCTTATTATAATTTAAAATAACATCGGGTTTTATTTTACTTGATTAATTTTGAAAATAATTTTTTAAGACCCCGGGCCTGTTGACCCCGTCACCCCTGCGCCAGGGAAAATGTTTCCGGGGGCCTGAGGGACCCATGTTTCGCGGTTCTGGCGTAGACAATGGAAGTGTAATCGCCTCTGAAGTTGGTTCAAATCTATGTTATAACGGAGACTTGTATCGCTCTTGCTTTTAAAGCCCAACAACTGAACATGTGATTTCGTTCTGACTTTTAGGTTCCTATTTGATTCACCGACATTTCCACGAGACTCACACATTTTTAATATACAAAAAAGTATTTCAAATTTTTTAAATTAAAGGGAATATTTGTAACCTAACCCAACTTTTTATGCTGCTGATAAATAATGCAGTAACTTAAAATGGATCTGGATCTCTGGAGTCCAGCGCACAGACTTGGAGACACGGCGGGCCGATGGATCTCCGCGATGGCACTGGAGATGCTCTGCATGTGTAGCAGCCTCGCGTCGGAGGAGCAGACCTCAAGAAAACCAATTCTTAGAGTCCAACAAGGTTTGTTGAAGGGAAAAGTTTTAGCATCTATCCAAAACAAGAAAAATTACGCGGCGTTTCTTGGAATTCCGAACACCAAACCTCCTGTCGGCGACCTCAAGTTCAAGGCACTGAGAAGATGATAATATGAACGTGAGTTTTACATTGCGGTCTGCCTTTTTTGAAAAGTACATAAGTTATTCGGAGTGTCGTATTCATAAAATATCGCGGTGTTTAGAGCTAAAGTGCCACCCAAATTACCTAAAGACCTTAGAACCTAAAGTGTCACATCGTACATAAAGTAACTAACATTGCCTTGAGAGACGAATTGAATGATAAATATCGACGTCTTACTCTTTACAAAACTTTCAATAAATTTGTTAAAGCCGGTCAAAACGGGAAATGTAAATTACGTAAATTGAATCCAATGTCTCTTGCTCAAAGAGTGGGAGGATGGGGATTCCATTTGTACGGGTTCAGATGACCAATGGCGAGTTACTTCAAGCAGGATTGAATTCAAACACAGACTTTTATTAATCGAAAGTACGGTCTTATTTCTGATACCCTTTTAATGGCCATCACATGAATTCGAACGAGGTTATTAATTGGTGTCGCATGAACTGTAAAAGACGAATAAACTCGCGGTAATCTTAAAAGTCGTATCTTCAGCCTCTACGGTACCAAACCCCAGCAGATCATGAAAATAGACAATGTTACGCCGCTGCGACTCTGTCACTTCCGGTCTTTAACATCGAATGTTTCCGGTACTATCACAGAATGTGCCTGAAAGAAAGAAATAAAACCACGAAAACTTCAGTCAGGACAACCGGTCTTGGACCTACATCAAATAGATTGTAGGACTGAGATTATTTAATTCCCGAGGCACTTAAAAGCTTAAACGCGTATTTTGCACGAGATTTCCTTATGCGAAAAAATTTTCTATTCCGAGTCTAACAACTTGAAATAGCTTACCAGCCACAATTCTTCACACATCTCTATATTCCTGTCTGATTTACCATTCCTGGTAATGAGGATGTCGAACAGCATGAGAAATTTAACGACGCACTCGCTGAAAGTTCTGCCACTCGAAGCAATGTCCGTGATGGCAAATAATTTCTATTCAGTTTTAATTTGAAATTTGCTCGCTGCAGGCGCCTCAAGCATCAGGAACTCGTGATGCGACTTCGGAAGGGTGCACGTGCACTCAGAGGAGTGACAGAAAACGGAAAATGCTTTTAATATAATAATTTCTGTAAATATTTAGAACAGTAAACAATAAAAAATAGGGAGTATTGAAGTGGTGACTCGTACCACAGATATAGGAAATGCAGCGCCGATACGGAAACCTCCGTATAAGATACCATACGCTTTAAGAGATGTTACGAAAGAGTAAACTCAAGATTTGTTGGAAAAAGTTATTATACGTGAAAGTGATTGATAGTCCGTGGACAAGCCCTGCCATATTGACCCCAAAAAGGAGTATGGATGGCGCACACAAATGGAGAGTGTGCACAGATTTTAGAGGTGTAAATGCACTAACCAAGTTTCAGGCATTTCCCACGGTGGCGTCTTAGTATGGAGGCCGTTACTTCTCGGTGCTGGATTCTTTCAGTGGATTTTTGCGAGTGGAGATCGCGGATAAATACAAAGAAAAGACTGCATTTGGCGCACCCTTTGGGCATTACGAATATAATCGCTTATGTTTTGGTTTATGCGATGTTTCAGTCCCTGATGGACAAAGTATTGGGAGGTCTACTGCTACACAGATGACTTGATGATTTTCAGTTCTACTCCTGAAAAGTATGCGAAAAGGCTAGAAAGAAAGACCCATGGCCTGTGCTTCTGGACAGTTACACGAACACGAACAGATATTGAGCTCTAGTGAATTAGAACTTTTAGCTCTAGTGCGGGCCACACGTCACTTCCGAAGCCATCTGCGTGGTCGTCAGTTCGTAGCCCGATCTGACCATCGACCTTTATCTAAAGAAATTCTCAGACACCAACTCCCGGTTAATGAGATGGTCTCTCAGATTTCACAACAGAATTCCGCCCAAGAAAGTTTATCCAGCATGTAGACGCCCTAAGTCGACACATCGCGACCCTGGAAAACGACCCCTTGAGTCGGACAAACATGGCTAAATCAGCAGAGCGACAGTTTTTGTCAGCGTCTGTAGAAATAGCTTTGACAAAGGTCAGTTTTACCTTGACAAAGATGGCTTAATACATCGGCGAGCGGGAGGTCATTGCCCCGATCAGGTGGTAATACCACGTGGGTTAGTAAATGACATCATAGCCTCGCGTCACACCCAGGACAGAACATTACTCTGAAACCACGGATGAAGCGAGCGATACGATCCCATGTCAGACCGACCGACGGTAACACGGCAATGAGAATAAAGCCCCAGTGGGAGACCCGGAAGAGGCGAGGGAGCCATCTCAAGCATGTGCCGTGGATCATAAAGCATCAAGGATTGGACTGCGAGACGCGGGATCAACATTTGTAGATCAACGATCACGCAGGTTATGAACTGGCCGTGACACCGAATGAGACTCGAGTCCATGCCTACCGATTCGCTTAGCTAATGAAGAATCCCTGAGACAACCCATCAAAACGCCGAAATATCCCACCAGCTTCGTCACTCTCCGGGATGGGACGCAGTGTGCAACCAGCCACGTCGTAGCGGACGCCGCGATGTACGCGACAGACATTAAGGTGGCTCATAAATCCTTTGAAAGTGTGACAAAGTTCAAATACTTGGGAAAAACAATAAAAAATTAAAATGATGCTCACGAGGAAGTTAGGAGGAGATTAAAATATGGAAATGCTTGCTAGTTCTCAGTTCAAAATAATTTGTCTTCCCGTCTAATTTCTAAGAACCTGAAACAAAACAATAATTTTGCCTGTTGTTTTGTATGGGTGCGAAACATGGTCAATTTCATTGACATTACTGTGTTGAATATTTCGGGCACAAACCTGGGTCCACATTTTCGCGTTTCGCTGTTATATTATGGCAGTGCGCGTCAGTGTGGACCCGGCTTTAAGAGGTCGATAAGTAAAAATGAAACTTAAAGATAAAAAGAAGAAGAAGAAGACAGAGATAAGACTCGAGAATAAGTGTCCATATCCAGAAAATCATTCCGTAACGAGCATATTTTATTAGCCACGTGGTCTGATTAGAGGTTTGTGGAGACTATTACCGATTGGGTACAAGGATGCTTTGTGGGGTGGAGTTATTTTATCAGGTGTCGTGGCTGATTTTCAAAAGACATTCGAAATTTAGAATTTAAAAAGAGCCGGTTATTTCGACAGGCTTCTGCACGCTGTCAGAATTTTCGTTCCCTGTTCAACTTTCAAATGCGGCAAGCAAATTTTTTAAAATTTTGGGACTTTACTGAGTTACGACGTAACTGACCATGAGTGCCAAATGCAACGTGCGTGTTATTTCAACAATTTTAGCGTTCCTGAATTTCTTGTCACAGTGAACTTACTAAAACTGCAGCTGTGGTATCCTGCTTGGTGACACACCCTATGCGACTCCACCCCCTCCACCCCCCTCATTTAAAAGAACCTTGAGCTGAAACAGGGTGTTTCATGTTAATTGTCGTTGAAATAAAATATGCTGTGCGTTAGATGTATAACACACCTCTTTCGATCTTTACTTTTTATGTATGAGGGGATGATTATTCATGTAATAAATGTTTCGAACCCCCTCTGAGGCTTAAGATTATGGTAGAGCAGATCTCTATCTATCCACCTGTCCGAAAGTCCATCCACCTGTCTTTATTATCCAGAGTTTCCGCATAAAACACAGTAACTAAGTACAACAGCAGAGCATACAGGCTTCGATTCAAACCAGTAACCTGCCGAGTACGAACCCCATTCCACAGCCCCCAGCGCCCAAGCCGCGCGTCGCTGCCTGACCTTACCCGTAGCAGCAAGACAGAGCCTTCACTGTCCAAGTGTGTTCGTTGCTTGTGTTCTCAGCTTCAATAACAAATATAATGCTCCCTGCGCTGTGATCTAATAGGGTAAACCACGGAAGTCTAGAATACTTTTCCAGAAGTCAGATTTCTTGAACAGCTCAGCGACTATTACATTGTCAAGACGCATTCTGTTCTGTAGTTTGTTTCGCAGACAAATCTAGAGCCCATAACGTGACGAAAGGAGTCCTAATGTATTTGAATACATTTATACAAAGACTGAATAATGGCTACAGAATTTCATGAAGCTAAACCTACGATGGCTCAATTTTGTGGGCCCTCAGATTTTAACTGGGAAACTTGGATGTTTTCAAGTTAATGTATGTTCAATAATTCTCTTGTGTTTGGATTATTTACGACGCGAAACTTGGTCAATGGCATTTATGCAGTGTCACAAACGCCTACATTTTGCGTTTTGGACGAATGCTTTTGTGCTGAAAAGCTTGAAACATTGGGTAATCGGTTAGTAACAGCGGAGGGATACATAGTGACATAGCGTGGGAACCGTGGCGCGCCATTTGCTTGTCTGGTCTCTGACGTCACTTACCCCAGGTTAAAATTTATATAATTTTATGTGTGTCGAACTTTAAAACCCAAATAATAGGCGTACTAAATATATTTAGTGACGTCTGCACTTATTATTTTGATCATTAAATGCCGTCCGTTTGTTAGATTTAGCAGGAACCGTCACAGGATGTCAGGTGGGGTGACATCTCACGGGCGAAACTGATCTTCATTTTTTTAATCGCGTAGCATCAGAGACATTAGCCTTCGTAAGGGTGAGACGTGAGCCTGCCTGCAATCTATCTTGGCCTACAGCGTACGAATCTGGTATTGTAGAACAAGCAACTAGTGTTTATAAGTTGTATTAAATAGTTTACGTGAAATTAATTGTGATTTCGTATTAATAGAGACAAATTAAATGTTCTCGGACACGTCTAAAAGCTACTTCACTTTAGTTTGTATAGTTGGATAAAAAGTAGTTCGTGGTGTATGCAAATCAGGTCGTGTGAAACAATGAAGAAGTGTTCGCTAAAAACGTCGTAACAGTTTCGTGATTTGAAATAACTTCGACTTTGATTTGACGTTGCTCGGTCAAGAATGGCAAAATCATTATTCACGATATTCATTCCAACATGAAAAATTACGTGCGAAGTTTGTAGCCATTATGACGGTCTTTTTGCGATGCAGAAATATTAAATATTCAAGTCATTCAGAAATGAAGAACTTTTCCAAAACATTAAATTTGTTTGCCGACTTTTGAACACGTACACAAAATTACTGCTGACCAGTGGCTTTGTAATCCGCATGGCCTATAGGAACTGTACCGAGTGCACATTAATATGAATAATTAATTAGTTGCAGAAGTGGTAGACATTCTGATGTTTTCGAGTGTTGTATTTTTTCATCGACATGAATATTCAGGCTGATCTGAATCATATTACATATTAATAATGAATGAGCTTTGCAAAGTTTCTAGAAGTTTGTCTTCAAAATTATGGCGAACGTTTGGGAATCAAATTAACTGTTGATTGTCATTCTTATGATTTAGTCTAAAAATTCAGTGGTCCCATTGTAAAGTTATTGTCATATTTTTATGCAAATAATTTTAAATGCACTTACTTAAATAATTATTGTGATAATATTATGTCAGTTCGGTTTCATATAATTTGATGAATATATTTCAGTCAAATAGGGTTACGATGCACTCAGATGTCATTACTAATATTAAATAGTTTTGTTGTTCATATTTATAATCAGCTATTTACATGTGACATTACCGTAAAATGACCTCGCTCGGCTCACTGCTTGTTGCATCCGGAAGGCTCTCGAATAGATTCCCGAGCTGGAACAGAAGGTTTCGTGTTTTATCCAGTTTCTCAGCGCATAACTAGTCACTGTGTCTTATATTATACTTTATTTTCGAAGCTGCATAAGGATGTGAGCACTAATGTACCAAAGTTAAGTCGTGGGCAATTCTTTTGCTGATCCTGGGATTTGGGATTCGTGCAATAGAATGACGGACAATTGTCTTCCTGTGATTAAATGAAAAAGCTAATTGCACTTGAGAAATGTGAAATTCATTTCTTAGGACGTCTGCACCATTCCACCCTTTCAAACTACGTTACATTTTATCTTTACGTCGACACGTTAAATGATTTGTTACATCTTTGCAGCTTTTCCTGTACTCTCACGTAAAATATTCCCATTATCCCTAGAGTCAGGAATTCTTTCACTATTTCATCTTCCAGGATAGGAAACCATGAACACTTTTCATCTCCTCGTAATCTCCCGTCTTTTGTTCTACTTAGGCTACGAAGTCTAAACTGCAGTGCGTTTAAAAAGTTCGGTTCATTGCGTTCAGGATTTGTACAAAACTTGAAACATGTTAGCCTGCACCAACAAATTATTCCCCATTATAGCCAAGGTTGTTGGGTAGTGACTGAGTAAGAGCAGTAACTGTCAAATCCGCTGCTGCTGACGTCACGTAAATTAAACTTTGAGGTGACGTCAGATTTTGATATAAATTTATTTGATGGCAGACTCCACACACGAATCGTACAAATTATCGTTCTTTCTGCATGACTAACTCACTAATAAACCTAATAATTCTTTCCTTCTGTGTGCATGGCCGGCGAACACTAACTTTTCATGATTTGTACGTTCACGTGTTCGCCCTGTCATCTGTTGCTTCTTTGAATGTAGACAAATTTTAAATTTCGTTTCGTGAAAGAGCTTAGGAATGAACTTCAATCGAAATCATGACAGTAAATAAATGGGACCAAAGGCGTCCCCACTCACAAATTCAAGGAATATTATAAAGAGTAGATTGATAATATTAAAAATGTCGCTAAATATGTTACGTGTGATGGGTAGTTGGACAGAACCTTCTATTTAAGGTGTTTTGTTACCACAGTGAAGTTTGCAAATGTTGAACACAGGTTCCATATCCGGTGACATTTCTCGTGCGTTTCTTCAATAAGAGCTCTTAATTAATTTACATCTCGACGCTGAGGCTCTCTGTTCCGTGAGACAACTTTTCGATTCTCTTCCACGTCTTCATACATTACAACGTTTTCGGGAAATTCACTGCCACAAAAGAACACGGAAGTTCATTCTCGTCACCACAAAAACCGAAATTCTACTCCTAGTCCGAACCATTTAACTTAAATTCGGATCTTAACTCCGTTTTAATAATATTCTCCTCCACTCCGAGGCCCCTTAGCTCGTGTCACGTGTTTCCGTGTCAAAGTTTTGTGCTAGGTTTCAAATTCCTTGGGCGTGGCCTTCTTGATGTAATCACAGGAAGGAATGAAATAAATGAAACTCCTTCAACTGATACATCGTTGTTATATCATCATGCTTCGAGTCGGGAATAATTTAAGTTATTGTAGAGTATGTTCCTTTAGTTTCTAATTTGTTCTGCGCTAGAAAAGATGATTCCATGGACCCGGAATCAAAACTTTGAAACGGCAGCTTCAAATAATTCATTTTGACCAAACATCGGACAGCCGTCTTCGCTATGTGAAACTGAATAAAATCACGAAACCAAGCAAAGAGGAGGTTTTTGATCACAGGAGCTTATGAATGCAACCAGTGGTGGACGGAGCACGGAAAACCAAAACTGTTTTGTTATTCTTAATTTGAGATTTGCAGACATCAGCAACAAATCTTTTTTAAAATTGGTTGTCTGTCCATTGAAGAGCCTCCCCCTCCCCCCACAGCTTATATTTTATACGCAACGTATTATGTATGCTGTCTAAATGTCCAGCCAATCGTAACCATTTTGATTTGTTTATGGCTGTGATGTTCTCACACTAAAAGGCCATGTTACACGATCATATAACTTGCCGAATTCGATGGCGTACGCATTCATCGCGAACTAACAGACACGTCGAAATTTCGTAATTATCTCGCGCGGTGTATTACTGGCAGGCAGGCTCTGGTCATTGTGGTACGATTTTCGATAAACCAGGAAATATAAGTGAATATTTACTAGTCAGGGATTTCGAAGTGTTTAGTGTTTAGTGTTCAGTGAAGATTGGCTCAGAGTTTCGAAAGAGTGTAAAGTCTGTGTGTGAGTGAAGCGGCCCTCTGAGTATTTGTGGTTGTGTTGTGTTGTGCCAGCGAGAGACTTCGAACCAGGGACCATGGCAAGAGGAGCAACGCGCAAACAGTAAAGTTAAAACCCAAACCAGTGTCGGCCGAACCCCTAGTGGACGAGGACCCATCCGCTGGAGGATGGGCTGGGCGCTCGCGGCAGATCTTGTACGCCATAGCATCGGCACGGTCTTATCAGAGCAGCCAGGCCCCAGGTTGCCAACGATAACCACGTCGGTCCATGCCAGGCAACTTGTATTTGACGCGGTGCCCGCCACGACTGAGGGCATGTTAGGTTAAGGTCAAGTTGGCAACCCTGTGCACTTTATACTTTTTTTTATAGTTTGTAAGAGTCCTCCCTGCCCTCCCCGATAGGTGCCCATGTTAGGTCGCGTGAACTTAGCTTTTGTGTCCATGGCAATGGACGTTCAGTTAGGAGGGTTTGATATTTCTGTGTTTTTGTTATCACAGGGTGCACAACTTGACAGGTTCGGTCGGCACGACCAATGAAATCAATGCGAGAAGGAGAGACAGACAAAAAGAACTTTTGCATTCTCTTCCTGTGAATAACTCGCATTGCAAGGAAAAAGATTCAGTAAAGTACAAAATACGTATTTTGGTTCTTCAATCTTTCGCTTCAGTACTGAAAGATTTGTCTGAATCTGTAAGGTTATTTATTGTCAGGAATTCTGAAGAGAAATATTATGTTTTGTTGTGTGTTTTATTCTGTGAACTGAATTACAGGTTATTCGACGTTAGAGAAAGACATCGATTGTAATTTTCCTTAAGAAAGCGTAATTCTGCGTTATCGAACGCAGATCAGTTACACGAAAATTTTGCGTTTCGTTTGTCAGCGAGAATCGCGGAATTCGCGCCGGAGTTAGGATTTTACACGACGAAAACTTCGCCGACGTAATAACGCGCTTTGGTTTAAACAAATTAAAAGCTTCGGTTGTTGTTCCGGGCCGCGAATCCGTGTCGCTGTGTTCTTTTTCACAGGACGGCGAACTCCTTGCACGGGCGTAAAGGTAAGTGACAGAATAAAGGTGAGTGAGAGAGGTTCGACGTTGTTTGGTCCTCATTTCCAACGTTTCATTCTTCGATTCAGTGAACCGTCATTCCAGCGCGACAAATCTGAATTTCGTGTTCTCGTTTCATTTCCGATCTTATTGCGACGTCGTAAAAGCTCGATAAATTTCAGTCGATGAATCCGCGTTTTCGTTCGCCGAAGTGGATGCCTTGCAGTCGTGTCTCTTCGAAGTTGCGCTTGTCAAAACGGACAACTGCAGTGAGCAATCATAAATGGCTACTGAACTCTGCGCATGCGCACAGCAGAAGAGATGAATCATGGCGTTAACGAACAGAACAGGTAAGTTTTCTGCGTTCGTGTTCTTACTTCCAATGTATGATTGTTGTGCCGTTCTTACAGAAGTCGTTTTGTTTGTTTGTTTGTTACAGGTCCCGCTCATTTCCTGTGCCTCAACGTGGGGTGAAACAAAGAACGATGCACGCCCGAAATTGGTTTTAGGTTTTACTTTGACGGAAATCCGTCCATTCTGGTCACACTGTTTCGTCTGTGTGCGGTTATGATTCGTGATTTCCCCAAGTTAATTGTCCTTTAAACGTTTCAATGTTATTTCGCGTCGCCTATTGACACGTGTTCGTCTGTCTTATTTTCTCCAGGTTGTGAGGATTTGAATAGGAGAGTCGACTTATGTACATAAGTGACGTGGAAATTATAATGGAAATGTCCGGGCAGTATTTTACGAAGTTGTGATTCATCGATTTTGATTAATATCGTTCGAGTAATTTGGACAATTACTCACGGACGGATACGATGAGACGAGGGGGATTGTTTTGGTTTCTTAATTGTGGCACTTATAAAAGTGTCAATTATTTGCTTTCATGAATGTACAGAATTGAAAAATTTGACAGGGTGACCAAAAATGCTCGGAATGATGAAAGAACGTTTTTATATTTTGGCCAAGCAACGGAAGTGTGATGATATAAACTTCTGTTAAACCTCTGTTGTGTGACCACAGAGTTGTATTCGTGAATCTGGTAATTTAGAAATTATGGGGATGCATCGTTCCTTGGCAAAACAGGATGAACCTGATAATTTTAAATAATTTCCTGGTCACCAAGCCCTCGTTCACAGCTTTAAATGCATTCAGTATTTAGCTTTTCATGAAGCTCCCTCTTACAAATCCTGCCATTTCAATCTGAACCAGTAACCTAGCAACCTTAAATTTATTTTCATGTTAGCGATGTCATGTATTGAATGTTAACCGAAGAGATTTTCTGTATCTTTCCTAAACTATTTACGTGTCTGTAGTAATAGCAGTGCCTGGATCCAGTTTCTGAAATTTAATGTCTGAAATAGTCATTCTTATAATAATTTCTCCAACTATACATGAGTCAATTAACTCGACTTTTATCACAAGAATAATTTTAACATTTGCCTTAACGTCACGTATAAGAATTGTGGAATGGAGGGCTTAAGGTCCATCAAAAGGTTTCAGGTAACTCGTGTCATCACTAGCTCAAGTTGAATTTTGATACTCGGTGAAAATGATGTAAATCTGTGATTTATCGGAAGGTACTACGCCTGCATTTACCTGGAGCAACTATCAAAAACCAGGACAGCTCATCCGCAGTCCAATACTTGAGCACAGGACATCCAGAACACAAAGCAGAGGGGCTACGCCTTCAACAATTCATCATCACAAAGATTTGTTGTTAATTTGATGCATGTTTTTGGATATTTTCTGGGGATTGAGACGAGCTGCATCCAGTGGGATTTTCTAGTGTTACAGGATAATGGAAGCAGAGCCAGCATCTGAAATATTGTTTTTTTTTTTTACAAAAATAAACAAAAATATATTTGTTTCGAAAGTGCAATTAGCCTCTTTACCGTCCAGTAAAATGTTAATTTTAACTTTGTCCAGTGTTCCGTTGAACCACTGACACACTCGTGATACTACAAACCTTGAGATTTTTTAATCCTGGGAGTTCCAGAATGCAGGCCTCAGACATTCCTTCTAAGATCAACATTCCAGGAAGTGCACGTCGGCTTATTTGCGTAATCTTAAACATCTGCATTTTTGGGACTCGACATTGCTTTAAAATGTGTCTGCCTTATCAGGAGATTCACATGCGATGGAGTCAGAGCGTTTATAGCAACCGTTATCAGTTGGCTAGATTCCGGATCATCTTCAGGTCCGTCTTTCTGTCACACATTTATATCAATTCCTAGCATAGTGTGACCCGCCTATCTTCATTTTGTTCGACAGTAACACAATTTATTCCAGCAGTATCAATACAAATCACGTTAAAATTACGCAGTTTATAATATTTCTCTTTAGAGTAAATTAAAAGTAGAAATTCCTTCACGGCGACTACCAAAAACACGTAAATAAAACCGAGCGTCTTACTCCAGACTCCTGCCACTTCCACAAGAGGCGCCACCATCACCTCGTTTTCATCTCGTGCTACCAAGGTCTCCTACGTCGCACTCGCATAGCAAATTATGATGAGCATTGACTATTATATTAGGAGCAAACCTTCGTGTGCTTTTAAACATAATTCTCGTGTGTTCTAATGGTGGTGCAATGTATTCAGTACAGCTGTTTCTCTGTCGTTCAATATCCTAGAAACAGAGTCAGCTCCTGAAACGTATGGCTTCATTTTTGGAATACTGAGCGGTGGATGACGTCCAGATAAACACAAAAACTTAGGACTTAGCAGCTCGTATTTGATTCTGTGTAAAAATGTTGTTTTGAAATTGATGTTGCTAAAACTTCTGTCATTATTTACGAGATAAATTATTTGTATTAACTGCAATTATGAATTGTAAAATAGTATCAAAGATACTGGACTGAGAGCTGTGTTTTAAGTCCACCTGACGTCATATTTTCAGGGGCTTAAAATGTCGCGTTTGATACATTTCATTGCCTCTTCTTTCTCAATTCCTCGTGGCGTCTGTTTCGATTCTGTCTCTGTATTTGTTTTTGATTTGTGCGGTCGAAATTGGAACTCCATTACTACAACGGAATCATCCAAATTCGAAAGAGTTCAGAGAAAGTTTCCTGCTTTGTGCCACGGTAATTACAAATGTATTTTAGTTACAGTAAATATCTTTTGCGGCGTCTTGATGACTTCCCTTATCAATTCGTTAAGAACAAAATTAGCTTTTTTTCATGTTTGATTTTGCTTTTGTCCTGACCTCTGTACATTTACGGTTGGTCTCAATTTCAAGGTCAGAGGCGTACTGCGTGTTTTTGTGCAGTAATTGCCACTTACAAGGAAGATAATGTTTCGCTTGTTCGAATCTTAGACCTAAGCCGCACCCAGAATTTACTTTTAACTTTATTTTGTCCGTACTCTGTGCACTCGGATCTTGTTTATATTCGACACCTTAATGTCTTTTCCTTATCTTTACGTTATTTATAAATTTTATTTTATTTTTAACTCGTCCTATTGTTTTAGCGCTTGGTTGTAACCGCCCTTCTTGATTGCTCTCAAGCAAATGGATTAATTACTTAAGTCTTTATCATCATCATCATTGACAGTCGGTTCAATTTCCACTTCGGGTTTAGATTTTGTAAAGTTTCATAATCGTCGTTATTGTGGGGTTTGGATAAAACCAGTTAAGAGTCATCCGCGAAAGACTTGCTCGTGTTGTGTTGGTGGACGTGTATTCGCGTTATTAGACTTCTATGTCACTTTTATTAGATTCGATGTAAAACAGGGCAATTTATAGTACGAATTAAAATAAATGTATGCTTATAAAATATCCGCACAATTTGTGACCGAATGTCAAAGTATCATAACAATTATACACTGTCGTCTTCGTTACTTCAATGCTACACGAATATTCAAAATAATAACGTGTAAAATTTACTGCGATATAACTTAATGAAGCTTCTACAAAGTACAGTCAAATAATTAAATAAATTTAGAGCGTGATGGAGCATGTACACACAGACGTTAGTGTTCCGTGCTCCGTGACCGGAAAAACCTAAATGGAGAACAGCCCGTTAAATCGGAAAATGTTGTAGGAGATTTGTCGTCAGTTACTTACGAGAAAACGAGAAAAGCTTCGACCTTGGTAGTGCGCTCAGACGTTGCGGACCTTGTCAAGAACATAAGAACCGGACTGCTTGGAAAATGTTTTCTCAGCTAGAATACGTTCTCACGGCGGGGAGTACGAAGACGCCCGTCTTCTGCGTTGTAGCGCCGCGAAGTCTGGTAGGAGGTCCCTCCTGCCTCCATCATCACGTCGTCTTATCGCCCTGACGATGGAGGCATCAAGCAGCGACCAGATTGCACGGCCATCTTTAGACTACGCCGGTTTGAAGCCACAGATTTACAACCCTCAGACTTCTACAGAGGTCAGAACTGCCGAGGTCAAATCTTTCGCCCTCAGTCAAGAATAATATGCATAGCAGCTCGTTACAGATTGCACCATCCTTTAATTACGAGTCGTAGTTCGTAAGTTTTTTTCTACGCACTTGTTAAGTAGCAGAGCGTCTGTTGCCACGTACAGCGCGTCGGCCCTTCCTTACGTCCAAATCCCCTGTTTTCAGCTGCACGTGCATCGTGTCTCAAGGTCCCCTCCCCGTCCCCCCCTTCGCCTCATCGTGGGAAATTGCAGGTGTCCGGAGTCTTTTTCTGTAACTCGTTTGTCATGTTAAGTACCTTTTATGAAACGCACAATGCCCAGTCTGTCTGTAACATTGCGACACCCCTGAGGACTCAGCGGATTTTAATTAAATTTGGAACTGGTAGACTTTAATAAAGTTACTCGGACCTGATTCTGGTCCGCGTTGGACCACCGCAATCTACACGGCCACGTTTCACACGCTAGAGCTTGTGGGGAGGGGTACAATTCATCGTCACTTTACCTGAAAAGACCGAGCGATGTGCAGACGTTTCGATACATAATTCCGGAACTCTGAACGCCAGGCAGCTCTACAGCTGTCTAGTGCTTCAAAGCGTCGCGATGCGTATTTCGCCAGACCAGGTAAATCCTGGAATGGGGAACGGCTATAACGGTACACTGCCCTTCTATTACTCAGGAGAATCTGTAGCAAATTCGAATTTTCAAAGATCGTTTAGCGGTGGAGTTGTAAATGCTCACGCAGTAATTTAATATTATTAAAGAAACAAGAAAAAGAGCTCATACGTTTGAAAGAATTTGTAGAGCGTAAAAAATAGTGGGTTGATCATGTAGAATGACTCTCCGTTCTTATGATATTCGTAATGCGCAGTTAAATATCAGCACTCGGCTCTCGAATTAGACGATGCACTGGATTAATTCGTGCGGACTCCAGGACCAGAAGTCGTTTTGCCGAAATTGAAGTTGAAGGGAGTGGACACAGCTGATCGGTCAAAATTAGATGGATTCTATTCTGACGACCTCAAAGTCTACGGTGTGATTTTAATAGGAAAGAATTACAAAACAAATAGCACCACTTTGGTATGTTAACTTCTTTATTATCTTCCTCAGTGAAACGAAATTTGCGCATTACCTTAGCATATTACACGAGATACGTCCTGTGACTTTTAATTTTCAAATGGCGCAAGCTGTCAGACGATCAAACCATGGGCGCCTCGTGTTCGAAGCGGCCTCCGTTCTGTTTTAAGGTGGACGCCTTAACATGTTCGCGTCGACCGTTGTCACAGCTGCCCGGAGCCTTGAGGGATCTCCGGTAGTCCTGGGAGAAACTGCCTCAGTGCGCGTTCTCCTTCACGTTTCCCCGAAGGAAAAATCCATCCCGGCGACCGACGAGGCCACGCAATCGGTCCTCCACGTCCAGTCCACCTTCCCTTACGTGTCGCGTTGAACCACTGCCGGACATCTCCCCCACAGTGTGCCGGAGGCACGTCTACAAGCAGCCCGGGTAGGAGACCTTTCAGCCTCTGAAGCATCTCCACGGCTGCACGTACAGTCCGTGGGCGACCTGTTACATCACTACATAAAAGATTTTTCAGAATGAGCCCCCCGCCCATAAACGCACGTTTCGAAAACTCGGATCTTGTGGCGCTTTCAACATTCTAATTAACGTGATTTTAAGTACCAACGCATCGTTTACTGACGAGATGGGCGTTCTTGGAACGAGGGTTTAAAATTGAAATTATGGTTGTACTGTGTTCGCATTTTATGAAAAATCTAAAATTCTGTCGACTGTAAACCTAACGCGCAACTCAGAACGAAACCCATCCCTTAAAAATCGTATATTAATTAAATTCGAAGCTAAACCTAACGCGGTTCTGTCTGTCTAATTAATACGTCCCTCTGATCGTCGCTTGACAATTCTAATTACGATTCATTGTCTGTAAACTCAATTTTGGACCTGATTGTGACAGGGTTAAGCCGTCTGTGGCCTAATTGACATTGCCCCTTAGAAATCACAGTGTAATTAGGCTTTAGTTCAAGGACGTTAATGTAATCTCATTAGATGTTTTCCTAAGTATTCCGCGTCTAAGTTCTCCACACTCTTTAGACTCGAACGATAAGAATTCGTCGTTTTATTTTACTTAACCTAGATATCATTATGGGTTGCTGCCGTTCTTGCCCTGATGATGGAAACAGAGTTAGTCTCCGAAACATTTGTCTTTGACGCTGCTAGTCGCCTACTCTACATGGCGCAAAAACCAGGAACACGGCCGTGGACCTTTTAGTGGTCAATTTCAACAGATACAGAGTCTGAACCCAATGCAAGGAATAAAAGGTCATTCCTACTGACCTGTTCTATGTGAACCATGGACCACATGACAACGGTTTATGAAGATGGCCGACAGTCATTGAAGTCCTCTTGCAAAAACCACGAGATGGTGTACAGGATTTGAAAGTAGTGTGGAAATATTTTCGCGTGTGAGAAAGTCGTCCTTTGTGCCCAGTAGAATGCGGGAATAGCAAATGCTTTGGGTGTTTACATGTGTAATGAAAAGTTGAAACCGACAAAGATTTTCCGTGCCTGGATACCACTTTCTCGTGATCTCCACGCCCCCCTACTCTCTCTTTTGTACGGAATGTTCTTACGCAAAATTCAGCTTTTCCGCAGTTTATGGGCACTCGCCTGGCCATAAACGTTGTTGCAAAGGACGTATGTGTTCTGCACGCTGCATAACGAATGGGACACGCAGATCCGTGGAAAAGCCAAACATCGAACGAGAGGTAACATCACAATTATTATTGTGTTCCCTCTTGTTTCAGCTCCATGTTTCTTCTCCGTACATTTTATTCGTTCGCCGTTGTCTGTCTCTGTTTTCCAATGACACGATTCGAATTCAAAAAAAAAGTTACTTTATTAGAAAAGGCATCACGTGCGCCCCACATTTCTGACTACGGTTTACGCCGAGCTCATAAGGAAGTCGGCGTCCGCTGAATTTCCAAGATGATATACAAAGTATATAAGTAACGCCACCGTCAATCCGGATTGGGGCCTCTGAAATGGCACGACGTTTCTTTCAGGCTACTAGCTACGAACTGGGCGTTCGGGCTTCAATTCTTGGCAGGACGGGGGGGGGGGGGGTTCCTTCCCTTTGCCACAATGTCTGGGGACAACCTAGAATCTAGGTGAAGTTATTATAGGTCCATTAACCTAATTAACCAATCAGAGATTGTAAGAAAAAGTAAATTCTACAGCATCTTCTATGTCACTTTAAATTTACCATGAAACATAAGAGTAAGTTGAAGGATAATATTAAAATGGATTGTAATGAAGTTAAATGTTAGAGAGTGGGTTGAATTTGAATAAGGATAATCTTGTGAAGACGGTGATGAACCTTTGGATTCAATGAAAGGCGGTGGATTTCTTGAGTGAGTAAGTTGCTATCGGATTCCGATGAAGGACTCTGATCCATGCAAAACAGAAATTAAAAAGTAGGAACAAGAAATAGACACAGCTTATAGCCCTTTTAGTGCGAAAGAATTTCGTTTGTAATCGCAATAAACCTTCGTTAGACTCCGTCTTTTGTTTAGATAGTTCTAGATGATTTCCAGTTATGTGAAAAATGTGCAGTAGAAGCCTATACTGACGATGGTTTTGAAGTGGCAGGCTCTAAGCCTCTTTTACAGTCAAAATTTCTCTCCAAATGACCAATATTCATGGGCCATTGGCTGGTAATCATTATATCATATATTAATTATAAACCGAAAAGTTGAGTCATTATAAAACGGCATAGTTAAAGAATTTTAACTTAAAATTCAAAGGAAGGCGACTGTCTTTTGGATATTTTGTCATGCAGTCTGACATTAATTAATTTCTTTATTTACTGAGACGAGACAACAGATTTCCCGCGAATAAACTTTGTGTTGTTGGACCAAAAATGACCATTTGCTAATTACACGCCATAGTGAATTATGCTTATAGTTAAACACGTGAAAATTAATATACGTCATCATTACATGCGCTGTACGAACAGGCAGTGGAAGTATTGACACGCGCGCTATCTGTGTCTGCGAGCTGAAACTAGCTGCGTGCGTGGTCTACGTCAACACTCTCCTGCCATCTGGCGGACGAGGAACTTCGGGACGTTATTGATTTTTCTGTGCTTGAGGAAGGAAAGATGGAGGATGACGACTGTGTCCTTGGTTGCAGCGCCGATCAGTGGTCAATCCAGAACGAAAGAAATTTCGTTCTTACCGCCGTGAGAACTTTAGATTCTGCTGGTGTCCTCGAAGAAATGAAACTGATCTGTCTTGTGACACAATGGACTCGGGCCGGAATAAATGATATGTTACGTTAACCACGTCCTGGTTAGTGGCGCATTCTGGTGAGGTATTGTGCAGGTACCAGGCAGTTAGAAGGCGTAGTCTTCTTTCAGGCCCGGCTTATCACCTGTTAAGCTGATTCTGTATTCGATTTTATCTCCTAAAGATACTTCGAATTCCCCGTTTGATTAGAGGTGTCTCTTTTTTCCATTACTCCGTATGTGCCTTAACTTAAATTAAGTTCCTAGTTTTGTGTATTTTGTGGTAATATTTTGTGCACATTCATTAAAATACTTAAAAGTACCTTACAAAATACCGTGAATAAATAAATACGTCTGTTAGCTGAAACCATCGCCTGTTTCTTCATGGCATTTGAAGAGGTTGTGAAAACGTTCCCTTCTTCTTTGTAGATTGTTGCCAAGGTGGGATTGGGTTCGATGAAGGGATTTATGGACTCTTTTGCTGGCTTCACGGGATTTAATTAAAGATCCCTCAGCTGAGGCTTTAGTTATTTATTTTCAGGTGATTGCTTATTTAAATTCTCCGCGCGATATTGGTCAAAGTTAATGTAATACACCAATGAGTCCGTGATACCGTTTCAACTTGCAAATACTGACAACTGCCGACTCCTCTCAAAAGAAGTCTGCGTCTCAAATACATTACTTTCTCCCACTTATTCCGAAATCTGAAATTTTGTAACATCATTGGTTCGACTTCCCGCTTAGTTTTGTGATTGGTGGAATATTTTAAATTCAAGTCTGATTGGTCGGTTCGATACCCGAGGTCAACTCTGACGCTAGGTCACTTATGCCTACTTTTGCATAAACCCAATTAATAGGGGTCGGACCTCCCAGGGGTGAAATCCTACAATGGCCAGTTGAAAGAAGTTTCGAACTTCTTGGATGTGGATTTTCCGCTGACCCTTCGCGACATGTGCGGGAGTGAATGCATTGAAAACGGAAACATTGCTTCATCCTTGATGGGTGGTCGTAGTCCGAGCTCGACCTCATGGCTAGACGATTACAATTGGTTCTTCCTCAGGCACATGGCACAACTCAGCCAAATTTAATTTTGCATTTTTTTAAATAAGACACGTAGATCAGAAATCGATACAAAATTCACAGTCTGTTGCCTTCATAATGACGTTTTTGTAAACGATGTTCATGAAGAAAGAACATTTAATCATGACGGTTTCGTAACGCGAAACATGTCGCCACAAGTGGATTCATTTAATACAAGACGCAAAGAGAAACTGTTGTGTGTTGATGAATGGTAATATTGTAGACAAAATTAAACGTTTTTAAAATAATTAATTTCAATAAGACTTCTTGAGCAGAAAATAACGAGGAGAAATAATTTTTCCTTCTTTGCTGCAAACAATATTTCTCTTTATTTTATGTTTTTGTAGCTACTACACCGATTCCTAGTTTTCTACATTATTTTCAACAACAACAACAACAACAACTGTGTCGTTAAGAATTGCATCAGCTCAGCGACTTCGCTGCCCTCCCGCGAGCGCCGCTCCAATTAAGGCCTCTCCGTGTATTCAATGAGAGTCGGAGATCCTCGCCCACCGACTAACCCTATGTCAAGGTATCCAGAGAAAACCTTTAACTCTTTCCACGCACCAAAGTAAGAAACGATGTAACCACACCAGGTTCAAACCCGTGGCTACATCAACAGAAGGAGTGTTACGTTTCTCCTCCATTAATTTCTCTCTGTGCTTGTAGGCGTAATCGCTTGCATTCGGTAGGTTCTCGATGACACAGGTCGACATCCCGGATCTACAAACATTCATGTCTGCCGTCTCCTGCCTGCAATTTGAATATAAAAAGTGAAAACAAACAATCCTCCATCTTTCACCAGTATTATCTACACTCAAGACAATTTTTACCACATTTCGCGGACACAGTTACAGAAAATATGTATATATATACTTTTACTTCTGGGGTTCTAAAATATCAGAGATTTCGGTGTAGAATAAGAATAAAAGAATTATCTTTGTGAGTCGTAAAATGTTTTGCCCTAAAAATATCCATGTCTGATGGGCTGGCTCTGCCTTTGGGTTTAATGGGAAACTACTTGAAGCTAAGGGCACAGCTTCCACCGAAATGTCGTTGCTTGTATTTTGTTTCCAGAAAACCTTAACAAAAGATCCCCCAATCGGAATTCAATGCACGATTGCCACACAATATTTCAGAACAGTTCCCACGTGATCTTTCTTTCACTCATGCACATAGAACAACGGCCAACGTGCTATTATAACGTAATATATTTTATTACATCGAAGTGGAGGGAGAGGTTATCACACGCTCTCTTTGGAGAGATAAGCGTGTCTTGTTTGAGACTTGCGCCCATGACAATATTTCCCTCTTTTAGGAAAATATTTTCAAAAAAAATTTGTTCAACCAAAAATAGTTCTGGAGAGGTTCTGCTACACGTAAGACAGACAAAAACCAAAATTAAATGAATTTCTCTGGGATTTCTGACTCTTGCACAAACAAGTATGGAGATATTTGTTTTCTGGGATGTTTTTGGAGCTCCTTACCAACTCCATCAACAGATGTCACGAGAGTGTATGGTCAAACACGCCAAGAGACAGCCATTTTGAAATAAACTTCCATCAGGAATGGAAACATGGGATTCATAGGCGTCGTTAAACCTGAAATTGCCTAACACTTTGACGAAAGCCGAAGATTATGGCGATGCTGATGTGCTGAACGCCAGACACTTCCTGCCCAAGAGAGTGCCGCTGATCAAGGAAACTTGGTCAAAGAGCTTCTTATTAATACAGTCACAGCTTACGTCTGATTAGCATTCCTAGTCATTCGCCCTCTGATTTAACCATTCACCTTGGCCGCAACGTCGCCCTGCCTCCTTTCATTCTACCCCCTTCCTCTCAAATGCTTTTCGCGCGTTTATTCGAGGCTCTGAGTAAGCAGTAAGAACCTCTGAAACGTCGGTCACTATAAGGCGCTGCATCCGCAAGATCGCGGATACCTTGACCGGAAATGATTCACTTCCTAGCGCTTTTCGAAAGTAACAGTTTGTGATTATACAGCCCTGAACAATCATACAAAGTAACAAACAAACCATCGATTTTCCTTGTCATTGAAACATTCGACGTGGGGGAAGAAGTTTTCACCGATAAACTTTCTACTGATGACGAAGATCTTGTCGTCCATCACTTTTGCGTCTTGTATATGTGAAGAGAAGTACATGGCAGGGATTTCGTTCCACGTGTCTTCTGCAGCGTCATACTTTTCGGCTTCGAGCCTGCATGATGTCTCGTTGCGTCCTCCTGCACACACACACATTCAGTAACAGGTCACAGGATACAAAAAAAGCCGCCAAAAGGAACTTATTCTAACCCCATTCAGCGGTTCCCTTCTTCTTATGTATTATTCTGAGTCCTGGCCACGAAATGTGTGGCTTTTATGGAGCCACAAGATTCATTACCTTATTCACAAAAGTCGGTAGTTGACCTCATCTCACATATTCTAAATCCTTAAAAACATTTTAATATTATCCTTCCTTTTACGCCAATGTGTCACAAGTGGTATCTTCTCTTCAAGATTACCAATTACAAATTTCTAGACGTTTGTATTTCCCGTAACTTCGATACTTCACACTCCGTCTGTCTTTACGCTCTTAAAATTGGTAATTCCGTGAACGGAACGAATGAATTAAATACAACAAAGAAAATTAATTTCCTCTTGCATTGTCGGAATTAGTACCAGGAACAGCTACAATTTTATTTTCGTACTTGTAGCATCAGGAAATTGCGCCTGACATCTGTTGCCTGCTTCATGAAACTGCGTGCGAAATTAACTTTAAATATTAACACTAGATGGACTGTTACAAACGGCGTTACACAAGCAAGTGACGAAAAGAAAGACTGCGAAGGGACTGCTTTAAACCATCGGCTTTTTGGGGATAACAGCGCGGCAAACTGAAATTTCCCTGCTACAAGAACAAAATATTTACCTTTGAAACTGGAACTGTGAAAAATGGGGCATACGTTAGTTGAGATACCACAAGGGGTTATGCGTTGTTAGTTAGTTAGTTAAGTGTTCTTTGTGGAGAATGTAATCGAAACCACGAATCGGGGTAAAATTACTGACAAACTAACTCTGTGATGACGGGAGTGAAATGCTGTTGATAAAGTCTCAGTTACTCAAAGAAAACCTGGAAAACATTTCGCAATAAAAAGTTCTGTAAGAAGGATAGAGGGGCATCACTCGGAATGTCCAGAGTTCTCACCTAGGGCGTACAGACAGCCATGGAACTCGACGCAAGAAAGACTACGACGTTCAGAATGCATTGGTGCAACGAACGTCCATCGGTCGGTGTCCGGGTCATAAACTTCCACCGAGTTTAGATAATTCTGACCATATCTTCCACCAGCGACGTATATTTTGTCTGTAAAAACAAATTAGCCAAAATTAAACTCGTCTATGCAGAGCACAGACATTGACAATCCGTACTTAAATTTGTAAATCTATTAAGTCCCCCTTCGTGTCACAGAAACTGCACAGACACGGCCGTCTCTGTTCATTTGCTTCTTTCTTTCGAATGCAGGCCATCGGCGTGTCGGAGGAATCGAGTTTAACTGATAAAATTTAACATAAACAGCATAAAGTACTTAAATTAACGCATAATGGAAATGACGGTAAGTTACGCCTTCTGTGAAACGAATTTTATTAAATTTGGTACCAGAGATGTACGGTACGAGCTGCTAAAAGGTGCTCTACATTTATAATATAATGTGCTATTATTAACTGTCTCAAAAACATATTGCATCTGCATTATTTGAGAGCCAATTTGATAGTTTGATGGTTGTTTGCATTCACTCCGAGTGTACACTAAAAAGGTAGAAGACGACGCACAGGGACAGCTTACGAGAGCAGAAGAAACCATCACGCACTCAGAACTTCAAGCCGTTGCATTCTGTGAAATAACGAAGTCCGTAGCACGGATAAAAGAAGAGATAATGAAAGAATATGGGACGATGGAATGAGGGAAACTAAGATCAAGAGCGAAGAGGAAACCTTGAAGATGAAGGCATAAGGTTCGTCTGAAACGTCGGCGGAAGCCAAACGACAGCCATCTTCGTACTCCCCGCCGTGAGAACCTCAAATCCTGAGATTTCTTGAACCGTTCTGGCGTTTTTACACGCGGACAGACAGACAGACGCCTCACCTTCTGAATTAATTCATACACTACTGATTAACAGGATTTACGTACCATTCAGTACAGCCGCACCTGCACTGCGTCGCTTTGTGTTCATGGGAGCGATCCACGACCACTGATTCGCCATGCAGTCGTATCTTTCCGCCGTTCTGTGATTAACATGACCATCTTCACCGCCCATGGCGTACACTGCACCTCGCAGAACTGCCACCATTAAACCCCATCTGAAACGATAAAAGTACACGCTCTGCTATGCTCATTTATTACTCATTCAGATGCATTTCCTCTCGCTGAACGCAATTGTTCGCTCGTCATTGTTAAATCACAATTCAATTGAATTAACAAGCAAATCGCATTCTTAAAACCAAAATTGTCGCAAATATCCTCCTTTATGTGAGTGGTACAATTTTACATCCCCTGCCCAGATTTATATCTTGACTAAGACAGCAACTGTCAGCTTTTTTAAGAAGGACTCTGTTCCCAGGAATTTCTTATATACGAAGCTGCATCTTACCTGCGTTCATGCATAGGCGCCACCTGACGGCATGTCTTCGTAACAGCGTTGAAGCAGCAACATGATCTTAAGATTTCCTTGCCGTCAAAACCACCGATGACGTAAATGTCGAAACCGACAACTGCCGTGCGATGTTCGGCTCGCGGACCGATCGAGTCGACCCCCTCCACCTGCAGGAACGAAAGGTTATGGCTTTATGTTTCTTTGGGTCATTCGGTCTATTGAAGTGAAGTCCTTACATTACAGTTCAGGCGACCAACCACCGGAGCAGAGGTGCAACCCCCAAAAGTGGACCGAAATTGCTACACCGTGGAGGGAGGCACTCGACAAAGACCGTGAGAAATTAACTTGGAGCGAAGGTGGAAACAGAAAGACCCGAAGTGAAGCTCTCGTCAAGTTCGACGGACAAACGTAGAATTAATTTCTGATCAACAGCTGACATTTCAGTTTCGTGCGATGGCAAGGACAGATGTTAGTGTTTGGGTTTTATCGACGCAAAGATGGAGGCAGTACGTCCATGATTAAGCTTAAATAAACAATTACTTGGTAAAATAAGGAAAACTAGTTTTCACAGAGGCGTCATTTAACAAGGCACAGTAAGAGTAGAAATGCTTGTGACTCACCACACTCCACCGGTCAGCACGTGCGTCGTAGGCTTCGATCACATCTGACAGCCATTCGTTACAACGCCCACCAATAGCAAACAGAATGTCCTGTGGGATTCGCGGGTGGGCAATCCTTGGTGTCACGATTTCCTTGTCTTCCTTCGTCAACCTTTCCACGTCGTCCAGGAATTTAAGCGTCTCCGAAATCAAGGGTCTGCACGCCTCGTTTTCCGTCACATACGGGTGCTTTGACACCTGTTGAACAGTTCAAAGTGGACCTTAAAATCTTTTAGGAAGGGATGCCATGTTCCATTGCAGAGGAAACAAGAAATTCACACATAATTTGGTTCTGAAATCACCGAAATAGACTGTGGTATATGCAGGAAAATATGATTTTTGGTTTATGTAACGACACTTTTAACAAATGCACAGGTTGAGGAGAGAAGCGAAATCAAGGTTAAATCGATCTTAGAGAAAAATATTGAAATGTGTTTCAACCGAAATCTAAATCCTTCAGTAATGGCTTCATTTTGAGTTACATTCAAAATCTTAATTTATTTCTCCTCTCTCCCGTGAGAGATGCACGATGCGATCACCACATTATTTTTATTCTATAAATTTAATTAATCGTCAAAATTACGTGGCATCTAAAGAAAATTATGACAATTAGTTGCTTCGAGTGCCAAGGGAGGCAACCTGCTACATGCTGATGGTTGGGCGTAAGGCCCATCAACACAACAGCGTGTTGTTATGGGCTCGATGTCTATTAAGAGCCATTGCATGTTTCGACCGAATGTCACGATGTCATTGTAACATTTTAACCAGAATTGGAAAATGTCAACAGATTCCGTTAAAACGTATCAGTATTAAATCTAATGAACGAGCTGGAACTGCGGACAGACAGACGGGCTTACACGTGACAAAGAAAAAGGCTCCCGATTTGCATTAATTGGTTACGAACACGTGTGAATATGGAATTGAAAATGCGGGCTTCACTTCCCATAAACATTCACGATTTCAGGGGCGTACTGACCTCTTCCTTGAAAAACGTTTCGTCAAGGAGTCCCAGTCTGACGCATTTCAAAAGGCCCGCGATGTGACCTTTCCTGTTGTCCGGGTCGTGGTTGATCCACCGGAGAATGCACCGCCACACAACTCTCTCGTCCTTCACGTTCAGTTCCTCGTCCTCGATTACCGCTTGCAGCTCCTCTACAGGAAGTTCCAGCAGTTCTTCGCTCTGCTGAGACACTTCCACGAATTGGCTCAGAACGAAGCGACGAGCGTGAGTCTCGAGGTTGGCGATTAAGTGAAACCTGCGACAGCGTGGATAAGAGCCGTCTCAGAATCGATCTCCTTCGAACTCTGACACATTGAACCACTGCAGCAAGAACTGAATTCTGAAGTGCTAAAACACCACAGTATTTCGCCTGCAGTTTTTACCTTAGCCCTTTGAAGCCCGAATGAGCGAGACTGAGAGCAGACACGTGGAGAGGCAACGCTGAGAGTCGCTCCGTTTAACCGTGACAAAACAGAAAGTTTTCGGCTCTGAAGGTACCCAGGCAATGCCCGCTCGTCCTCGTAATAAGGTTATAGGTTGAAACAAGGGCACGGCGTACGCAAGTGAAGAAGGCAGTGAGTTAAGGAGTGTAGAATTTTTAATTCTGGCCGTAACCTTGGCAAAACGACGTTTCGGTAACTGCGTGTGTTAATCCCGTGAAACCTTGTGTAACCCGACAATATGGGGGGAACCACGGGTCTGACGAGCGAGGGAAAGGAGAACGTGGTCACGGAATTGAACAAATAAGTTGAGACTCAATAAAGATTTTAGTGGCTAGCGAATGATGCGGGCGTGTCGCACGCACAAGCCGACGGCGAAAGTCACTCGTGAGCGCTGTTCGAGGGAGTCCCTGTTTTAAAATAGTGAATTTATCAGTCATTCTGTCCATCGCATGAGCTGGAGTGTCCGGTGTGATTCGGCCGATGTCAGTTGATTTGCTTGCTACGTTGTCCTCAACAAGAAGGAGTAGGAGGTCAGCGTCCACGGGACCCAGCGTCTTTGTCTTTGCTCGATAATAACCAATTCTCTAAATATCTTCAAGTGTTCATAATAATCAGCAAAATCTGGGTGTGAAGTTAGATCAATGAAATGTACCGCGTGGACTTCGATTTAAACACTCTCCCTGGTGGAATCCAATCCCAGCCGATCTGGTTGAAATTCGGTCGCTTAATGCGGGAATCGGATAATCGAGGCTCGGTTAACAGAGGTTTTGCTGTATGCAGAAGGATGTGGGGCTGAATGTTGATTTTGATATTGGGAGGATTATGTAAGAAGCAAGGAATGCCGCAGGGAATGAAACAGAAAAGAATTTCGAGAGGAAGACAGATTTAAGTATGACCCTGCAATAGGTCATCTGCTGGTCATAATGACGATCAAAACATACGCAGTTAAATCAGAACATTTAAATTACAGGGACGTTAATAATAACCTGCTAAATATTATAATTTGCCCAGTGCTCAGTCAGAGACTTTAATCTCTGACCTGGCACTCGACTGATCTCTTGATTAAAGCTGACTTCTCAGCAAATGACAAATGAACATCGATTACCTTGCGAACTGCATGATGCCGAAACAGTTGTCGGCGTCCATCGCGTCCATGAGGAAGTCGCAGCAGAGTTTACGAAGGTCCGGAATAAAAAAGGAGTCAGCCGTCTCGAGCAGCTGACGCGCGTTGTCGGAGTTGATTTCCACCTCGTCGAAATAAACATAGTCCAGTATCTGAATCATCATGTTTGAGCCAATTCTGCGGAGGGGAACACTAATCTTCGCACTGGTGTGCAGTGTCGTGAAGAAGATCCTGAAACGTCGATTTGGAGAAACGGCGAGCAGAAAATTACAAGTCATGCGCATAAAGTTTAAGTTTTTATGACTCACGTAGCCAAATTAAAGTATCTTTTGTCAATGTGGTAAATGAATTTTTGTTACCTGAATAATTAAAAAACTCCCAGATTGTGTACGAATGGGACCGGATTAACTGCGAGAGGTTCAAAAGCGGGCGGTGGCTTAAAAGAATTTAACCTAAAAATCGGAAAGCAAGCAGCGAGCATTTGAACTACGGAATGGCCACCTCGTTTCTTAGATAACCTTGACGCCTTCAAGAGATATCTGAGGTTATGACAACTCCTGCAGAAATTTTAAAGCCAACGCAAATATTTCAACATACATCGCGGGCTGCACATTCCACTGATTGAGCAGTTCGTAATAAGAAATCTATTTGTTCTGTCAAAACATTTTCCCGACGATAAACAAGTTAAAAGAAAAGCCGATGATTCTACGCGGCCTTTAAGACCAACCAGGAAACAATTTCCTATTACAAATTAAGGGCTCTGCAGTGCAAGACAAACGGAAAGATTTGATTGTCGGAAAACTGAAAAAGGGGCACAGCTCGTAGTAAGACGTGAGAAACGTCCTTTGGAAAACAGAATCAATGGCTCGTGGTTAAAATTCATTTCTCATTTCAAGAACGCACCGCAACTTTATTTAAAATACAAGCAAATTAACGTAAGCACAAATTCTAGATCGAGTTTATCCTATCAATGAAACACATCTCACGAAGATCTTTGTTATAGTTTATTATACTTCAGATAGAGCAACACAGAGCAGCTTTCAATGTTCCGGCCATTACCAACTTTCTTCTGGACTCTGTCGGTCGTCTTTAAAACGAAGAAGTTTTTGAAATGGATTCTAATTCTCCATCCAGATCGATTGACTGTCACCTCGGTACAACCGCACTTAAAAATTAGTACAAAAACCACGTACGTCTTCTGGGATGTTGTCTCGTAGAAATTATCGGACGATTCAGAGGTGCCTACTGCCTTCATCATCAAGGAAAGAAGGCAGTAATTACGTCTGAAATGCCACTCAGTTTCTACGCCGCAACGCCCAGAAGACATTCATCTTCGTCTTCCTCTCCGCCGTGAGATTTCATGACAATGAACAATTAACAAAAGACAATCAGCCGTATAAAAATACACGTTTCTGCATCAAAGGGGATGAAACATTTCTCATACGAATTGACGTCTATTATGTCCTAATTTCACGTGTTAATTAACCACGTCAGTAAATAAACAAACCTGAAATATTCGCTGCGCATCGACAGAATCTCTCTGCTGACTCGAAAGACGCCGCCGTCCTCCAACCTCAACGCCGCGTCACACAAGAAGTTCCTTTCTCTCAGCTCGTTCAGACGGACCAATGCTTTGGTGCACGTGCACCTGACGCCGACTTGAAAACAGCTGCAACTTTGGTTTGACTCCATATCCTGAAAAACAGTCGATCGCTGTTACAGGTTTTTCTTCATACCGACGCGTGTGCACATCAACTGAGAGTGACTGAGAGGGAACACGATACTGAGAAGAATATCTGGTCCTGCGAGAGAGTTACTGACAACGGAATGGCGAAAATTGTATAAAATGGAGCTTAATAGATCTCTTCACTAATTAATAAATTGTAGGCTTTCAGATCGAGGGTGAAGAGATGGGCTGGGCTTGTAGAACACATGGCAGAGACAAGAAGTGCAACTTTTTAATCGGTAGACCTGAAAAGAAAAGGTCACTTGAGCGTCCTATGCGTTACTGGGATAATATTAAAATGGATCTTAGAGGTGAAGAATGAATGTGTGAAATGACTTCATCTGCTTGAGTATGTGGTTTAGAGGCGGGGTCTTGTATACACGGACATGAAACTTCATGTTTCATAAAGGCGAGATATTAGATTACCTAGGCTACTGTTAGATTCTCAAGCTGAGTTTGTTTCTTTTTTTATACAAATGCCTGTTGAGATTCGATACAAAATGGTAAACTGTAAATGTGACATATAACTAACTACTAGACGGCTTACCGAACACGAAGTTTCATCACCGAACTAACCAAAGCCCTCCACCGGACCCCGTCCTATGGCAACAAAATCCGGTCTCCTTCAACTCCTATCTCCCATGGATCCCGCCTGTGATTATCCTCCCATCTACGTCTAGATCTCCCCAGCTGCCACTTCCCCCCAATACCCGGTGCACACCTCTCGCCCCCATCCATGCATTTCACATGCCCAGCCCATCTCACTCTTCTTGGCTTCATCACCCTGAAGACGTGACTGATTTAGGTAATATTAAGTCATGCCGCGTGTTTGTCATTACTCGCATAATTTAAATCTCCTTATATGTAAACTACGTAGACATTAAGTCTAAAATATCAATGTAATCTATAAAGTCTTAGATGCCTCTACACTGGTGAATCGATTTTAAAAAATTACGAAAAGAATATGCCATAGAAATTATGTGACTTTTGATGCAGAACCAGAAAGTTAACAAATTTTGGAAAAAGAAGGCTACACCTTTTCATAAGCATAAAATTTTCGAGTACTTCTCTCTCTGTAGAACTAAAAGTGCGTAAGAGCTTACATGATTAAGGACTTTCCTGCCTAAGTTACACTTTAATATAAACCACGAGCACAAAATGGAATTTAAATTTTTCAAATGAACGCGAAAATTACAGTTGGGAACAGTCACAAAAGCTCTAATTTGTTCTAACGCATGCGTAGATCAGGCCTAGATCACGCCACTCACACACTTCAATGTGCAAGATATTCTACGAAAAGTCGATTGGCACTCGGCTCGTCAAAGAACAGCCCACTTTCTTCACTGAACCAGAAGGCTGATCACCATGTTTACAAAAGCCCGCCACCGGGGTCTATCCTGAGCCAGTTGGCTCCATCGAGTCCCATCTCCCTAAGATCCATCTTAATGTTATCCTGCCACCTACGCCGAAGTCTCCTCCCTTCAGGCCTTGTAAACACTCAACTCGCCCTAACAACATCGGGTGTGGAGCTCGTCAAGCATTTTTCTCTCTTATATGTCCCACTCCCGTTTTGGGTCCAAACATCTTCCTCGACACTCTGTTGTCAGAGGCCCTCAGTCTAAGTTCCTCCCTCAAAGTGAAAGACCACGTTTTGCACCCATAAATACTTTGCACTAAACAATAGCAAACATTCCCCGGATTCATCGATAATTAGACTTTTAAAACCGAAATAAAATTTCTTCAGAGTTCCCTAAAATGCTTTAATAATGTCGATATACGAGGCGCGTCCATAAAGTAAGTTTCCCACTCGTCCCACAGCTAGCAAACCTTATATTGCGCGAAGCGACTGTGCGTACGTGATAGAGCAATGACGTAGCATGGCGCATGCACTAACGGTACTTCCCGCGTTCTCACAGTAGCATCGTTGCAGCTGTTGAAGATGGAGGTTCTTATTCCAGCTCCCGCCGACTGTGAAGTGCGGTCAGTGATAACGCTAGGCCGCAGACGGCTCGACGGACAGCAAGTCTCCTGCAGGAGTTCAGCTGGGAGGTGTTTAATCATCCACCCTACAGCCCGGACCTCGCTCCCAGTGATTTCCATCTTTTCCTACACCTCAAGAAATTCCTGTCCGGTCAGCGTCAGCGTTTTGAGAATGACAGAGAGGCGGAGATGGTTGTCACACAGTGGTTCCAATCCCAGGCGGCAGACTTCTACGACACAGGTATTCAAAAGTTGGTCCCACGGTATGACAAATGTCTCAATTCCGGTGGCGAATATGTTGAAAAATAGCTGGACACTTGCTGTATCTGTTGCAATAAATATTTCCATGAAATTGTGTTTTGTTTCTGTAAACGGCCCCAGGGAAACTTACTTTTGGGACGCGCCTCGTATCAAGAGACGAAAAGTTTTAGAATTATTGTTCAGAATGCAAACCCCACTTCTTAGCATCCACATATTTTTATTAAGATTCTGGGCTAAGAAACTCATTATTATTCTTTTAAAATTGTAAAATGTTAATTGCCTACTGAAATATTCTTTTATTATAAATGATGCCGTGAACAAACAGAAGTCAATCTAATGTTACTTGAAATTGTGTTAAAAAAGTTTAATTCTCTTACACGAGTTCACAAATGCAGACGAAAACATTAAATGTGATGAACAATAATAATAAATAGGAATCCCTTACCTCAAACTTTGTTCAATTGTAAGAGACCACGATGTCCACGGGCAAAGATCAGTTTAATCAAAATTAAAATGGAGAGAGTGGAGGGCGGTTTCACAGATTTCTTAATAATTCTTATATAAGATAAGAACTTGTGATATTCTAAAACGTTTTAACAGCACAAAATTATCTACTCTACGACGCACTTCTACAACCGAGTCACAACAAAGCTCTTAACAGAATGACGAAAGCCAACCAACCAACCAAAAAGCTAACTGAGGGCGGAGGCCTGCGCAAGCGCAAGCATCGTCCCTACCTAGGTGAAACCATTCCTGCGCACAAGGCGCATTGCTGGAAATGGTAAACGGTCTTAATTTAAAAAAAAAACGGAAATTTTGCTAACGCTAGTGCAACAATGCCGAGTAAACAGATGACGCAACTATTAGTTTCTTAGGTAACATAACCATTGTTGTCGGTCCATATTTACACATTGTTGGTAGTTAAAATGTACAAAGAGTATTAATATAACTTATAATTAGGTTACATTCAATCATAAATGCAAGAAGTCGAATGAATTTAAAAATATTCGGAAGAGACACGAAGAAAAAACTGCATTTCCAATTGCCCTTATTTAAAAATAACGCCCGGTTTCAGTATACTTGATTAATTTTAAAGATTATTTTTGAGGGGCCCGAGCGCTGATGAGCCCATCGCCCCTGGATCGGAGAAAATGTTTCCCCCGTTCGAATCCCGGGGAAGATGTTTTCAGTTGTTCGGATAGCGACCACTAGGGAAGAATGGCGCTAAGGCAAATTCTGTTCTTGTTCCTCGGAAATGATTCGACTGACTAAGGTCACAAGCCCGAAAACTGTCAGACCCAGAAGATGAATTTGTAAGAAGCTGTCGTATTTCATCCTTAGTAAATTCTGTGGACGAGCAGACGTTCGAATGCTGATGATTTATTTGATAATTGAGATGAGTACAGTTCATGTGAAACACAATGTTGAATATATATAAGTGAGTAGACCAGCAGAGTTTCCCCCTGACGAGTAACGTGAAACGTCCGATGCGTCTTCGAAATTCACTGGTTATAAGCAAATCCCCGATATCAGTGACGGCTTTTTACGTGTCGTCGCAAGGCGTGGTTCGGGATCCATTTAGAGGACACGATAAACCCCTAGGAACGCGACCCCTTGCCCCGTCAAAGTTCGGGCGTCCTGACCTCGGCAGGCCTTCTCTATTTAGAATATATTTAGAATATAATTTCAATAAACTTATCTGGAGCAGATCCTGTCGCCCCCGTCTACAACAGCTGGAAATGGAAAGCCTTGCTTTCTGTCCAAGGTCCACAATGTGACTACTATACTTTATATAGTAACTTAATAATAAATAGGAATCCCTTACCTCAAACTTTGTTCAATTGTACGAGACCACGACGTCCACGTCACAGATTTCTTAATAATTCTTATATAAGATAAGCACTTTCGATTTTCTAAAACGTTTTACCAGCACAAAATTATCTACTTCACGACGCACTTCTTCTACAACGGACTCACAGCTCAGCTCTTAACAGAATGACGAAAGCGGTTTGTTGACGGCGATAATTAAACACAACAATGCCGAATAAACAGATTACGCAACAATTAGTTTCTTAGGTAAAGGAACGGAGTGCAATACGGTTCATTCAGGCTATTATACTACGTGCATAAGAAACGAGAAAAGAGCCTTACGGCATGCTCAGCCAAGATTGTTGCAGGTGTGGGTTAGAAATTCCAATCCTTTTTCTTGCATTGTTATACACGCAGGTGTTCACGTAAAGGCTGACCATTGTCGACCCATATTTACACATTGTTGGTAGTTGAAAAACAACAAAATAAGAAGCTTATAATTTAGTTACATTCAATCATACTCGTAAATGGAAGAAGTCGATAATTAATAATAAATGTGTTCTTTATCTGAGGGAAATAAATTTAAATGAGAAGAGGTATAAGAAGGAATTGCAAATTCATTTTCGCTTATTGAAAAACAACGTCGGGTTTTATTTTACTTGATTAATTTTAAAAATAATTTTTCAAGCGCCCGGGGCTGTTGACCCCAACACCTCCGCGCCAGGTTTCGCAGTTCTGGCGTAGACAACGGAAGTGTAATCGCCTCTGAAGATGGCAGATCTCTCTCTTCAAGGAGGCTGAGATGGAAATCATCATTGTTATCTCTTTCTGGGTCTAATCCATGTCACAATGGAGACTTATATCGCTCATCAACTGAACATGTAATTTCGTTCTGACTTTTAGGTTCCTATTTGATTCACCGACATTTCCACAAGACCCACACACTTTTAATACACAAGAGCAATGCGCTCCTTTCGGAGCGGTCTCTAAAATAAAAATCGATCATAAAGTCAGTTTTCGTAATCGTAATATATCGAATGAGTATCAGTTTACCTTGTTGGAGTTGTTGGAGTTGGTACTTCAAGTAGTTGATAACGTCTTCTTTCACTTTTCTTCATTTCTTAAATAGTTCTGATGTTTTAGTTCTTTACGTCGCTGTTCAGAGGCCAAATGTTCTTGGTCAGACGAATGTCCGTAGCAAGAGATACACGCTCCGTCCGCCTTACCACCGGGAAAGCGTCTCGGCTACCCAGTGGATTGACATCAGAGCCAATCTGCGAGCTGTGGAGAGGAGAGTCATCCAGTTTCTACACAGTCAATGTACTCAGTGTGTACCAGAGGACGAGTGAAAAGAAGCTAGTTCCTGGAACCATCACATGAGGGCGGAGTGGGGGGGGGGGAGGTAGGTCCTTGCCGTACAAATCTACTAATTCCAAGCTTAAAGTTTATATATACAGTGCATTCCGGTTAACTGGGACACATCGGGACTAGAACACTTTGGCCCAATTAAGCGGCGGCCCCAATTATGCGAAGTCCCACGTAAAGAGTTACAAAGGTTTGTTCTTTTAGATTTAAGATTAGTCCCAAATAAACGTCCACCCCGATTAATCGATGACCCAATTAACCGGAATCTACTGTGTATATAATTTGTTGTTCTTTTTCCCCACAATCACGATAATTCTGAAACTGTGCTGCAGTTCTCTAAACACAATGAATGCAGATTACGTGGCTAAAATTTTCTGAAGGCTATTTGGTAATTTCACAATGAAAAGCAAATTTACACTTTTCCCATTTTCAGACAGAAATGAGCACAGCTTTGTTACTAATAAACTCCAGAAAGGAGAAACCTTCTTGACAAGTTTACAGTCGCTCACCTGGTCAAGAACCCGGAGATTCACAAAATGCTGTCAGTGGTTCGTATACTGAGCCAGATGAATCCAATGCGCACCCACGCGCCATTTCTTCAAAAAATATTTGTGCCTGTGTCTTTGGAAGAAGTTGTTCCGTCCAAAATGTTGTATGTATTTGTGGTTTCTCCTGTGCTCCGCTCATCTCGACCTCCTTCGCTGGATGACCCTCGTAATATCTGGGGCGCATTATGAAGGACCTCATAATAAAATCTTTTGAGCATTCTACTTTCTTTTTTTTAGTACTTTCCAGAATCTTCTCGAAATTGTAATTTAAAACGACGTCTCAGTGACGAATTTATTCCCGTCCTCAGCCATGAGGAACAGTTTACATGTTTTTCGCCCTTCATAGTACGTTGTACCTGAGGACGGAAGCATTCCAGCCCTGGAAACGTTATTTTAATTAATTGACGTCCAAGACGCCTGTCATTTAATAAAGCACGAGTCAGAAACCTCCGGACTTCGTCTTCTCCTCAGGAAGTTTCTTCTTCATTTGATAAAGATACTTCAGTGAAATTTGTACCGGTTTCTTCTGGTCAATGCTTGTGTTTAATCCCTCGCATGTTGAACTCTGACCAAACAGTGCCTACAACAAGGTTAGGATTTAGATATATAAGGGTTTCAGTACTCCTTAGTACCAACTGGAACCCCTTACTGAAGGCGATGAACTGTGTCTTGTGACATCACCTTTCACACTGGAAGAAATTTAATTTTTCCTACATTCTATAATAATAGTAATGATAATACTGGGTTTAACTTCCAAATATTTCTATTATTTTAATGGTTGTGACATTTATTCCTTATTATTCTTCTCCTTTGCCACTTTTATAGGATAACTTGTCCAGTTGAGCCTGAACTAAATTGTGTATATTTGTTAGTTAAGAATATGATTGATGTTAAAATGCTTGACTAATTATAGGTTACCACTGCCATAGAATCAACAAATAGAATGGTGAGTGCGGACCATTTCTGATTTTTTAAACTTATAAATACTGTGTAGATAGTCACTGATAACCATGGTAGCTTGTTGAATAATTGAACTGGTTGAATTGGACGGCTGGGACCAAATCCCAGTGGACAAATTTCAGTTTTGTGTTTTCAGCGTGTCCAAACATCTCTAGAGCCAAAGCAGGTCTTTTGTCCAGAGCAAGCAAGGAGATGGCTGTAGTCTGGTAGAAGTTCACTGACATTTTAGTTACTTGCTGTCTCCCATCATGAGGGTGTTCAGTAACCCTGATGATGGAGACAGCAAGTACATCTAAAAATACTGATAAACGTCTACCAGACTACACAGTTTCACAACCCAGAAAACTGCCGTCCTCACGCCCGCTGTCATGAGTACCTCAAGTCCTACCACTTGCCTTATTTATGTGGAGCTCATCGTTTACTTTCACGTTAAATATTATGGTTGATCCTCGTGGAGAGACTTGCACTTTGTTGCTTAGGCAGGCAGAATTCAGAGCAATCAGAATATGTAACCCTCTTGAGAAGTGTGTCTTCAGGCTGTGAGGTTACCATGATAGGATCAATCTGTTTCACACGGAATGTCAGAGGTGTTATGAGTGAGCTGGTCCAACTGAAGATGCCTGATTCATTTTCTTTGCATTAAGGAGAAAAATGCAACTTCAGTGACTGTAATATATACCCACTGAAAATTAGTGTGACTGTTGGTTTCCACCTGCTCAACTGTTATTAAGTTATAACCTGTCGCTGAATGTAACATTTCTTTACCTAATGTCGCTGTTAAGTGGTTACCACTGTGTTTGGGAAGTTCTGAGTTCAAATCTTGAAGTTTTTCATGGTTGTGTTCAGTCCCTCTGGGCGAATGTGGGGATAGTATTTGAAGTAAACTGTGACCACTTCCTTCCATGTCCCTCCCACTTTAGAAACCATTGTAGCATTTGATGCTGCATAGTTAGAGCTATCGAAAGTGTCTTCAAGTAAACTGGAAATAAATAATGAATATTTCTGTGTGTGTGAAGATTTCCCCCTTCATATCTTTATCATTGCAGGTGACCGCTTGAAGATGGCACTTTTAGACAATATTAATTTCGTGCATTTCTGTTACTTTCTGCCATGATGACGTTCAGTCCCACATGATGTTGGTCGGTGCAGAAACCCTGTATTTGTTAAATTTGTTTTAACGAATGCTGTCTGCGTAAAATCTGCATTCGCTGTAAATATGATAACTAGCAAACCACTGCAAACTGGAAAAATACATGTAAAGTTTGCCCGGCTATATGCTTAGGACAAAAATATTCCTATAAATTCTACATGCAGTAATATTTCTTGGTAAACATTTATAATATTGCAATGATGCAGAACTGTGTATGACAGATTTGAAGACATACCAGTAGGTGAAAATACGTACTTGTATCATATATCGTTGCAACGCTTATGTGGTCAATAGTTTAGCAGTATATGAAGGTGATACTGAAACTGTTTGACGTGGTATGTACTGCAGTTTTGCAGCCTTATCTCGAATTCTGATCCGAATAAGGATTATATATTATTCTATCATTTGTATTTTATGTTGTGTTGGAACAGGCATTCACATTAACCACGAAAGAAACTAAATATGTTGTTGGAGCCGAAGGCTGTTCGCTGTATATTACTTACCCAACTCCGCAAAAATTCTGTGCGCCAGTTGGATTTAATGGTCCACATGATGGTATGAGCACTGTTCTTTTTGTGATACACTTAGTTTTTCTGTCGAGTTCTTTCTTCCACAGTTTTCTTCGAAAAATTTTGCAAACCGTTTTGCTCACATTTCAACACTTGCAGCTGTTACTAACATTTGGCTGTTGCGCAATCCCTGGCACCAATCGATACATGTATCGATTGTGAGTCGAGTTTTAGTAACGACGTATTCGCTATATCCGACAGATGTCGCAAGTGTGTAGCACTCGATTGTATTGATTGGTATAAAACATTGTGTTTGGACTTTGAACTGTGTGTGCGCCTTGGATCTAATTAAACATTTTATGTATGCTGTACACAATTAATAACAATAATTGACATCATCTGCAAAACTGAGTGGAGACAGTCCAAAAAAAGAAAAATGTGTTACATAACCTCAAAAAAGTCTGTATAATTCAAAGAAAGACACCCAAGTATTTCAGTAAGCTTTGCAGTATATTCTTGTGTGTGTGTGTATTGTTCATCAGGACATGAGTTCATGAAATGACAAGTATGTGTACAATACTTAGAATGAGAATTGTATGTATGGTGCATAGACATTGAAAGTACTAATTCTAATTGAACTTGTTGATGATATGACAATAGAGTACAAACAGTACATAATAACAGACCAACTCGATGACAATGGGTCCCAGGCTCATTGAAAATTTTACTTTTTTTAAGTTGTTATACTTTTTTGTATCAAGCCATGAGAACTGTAAATGCAGATCTACAAGTCATCAACTTCAAATACCTCATACTCTGTTAAATTACTACATCAGAAACATACACATCATTCGATTACATGCATACATTTTTATTTAATTGCATGGATCTCTAAGTTAGTTGGATGGTAGTAGGATGTGTAATAAGTCTGAATAATACAAGTACAATTCATACAGTTATAAAGATATGACATAGTATCAGGGTTTACATAAAATACAAATACATCCACCCATTACATTCTTTTGATAAATTATACTACCCATTATAATATATTATGACCAGAAAACTTTAAGGAATTATTTGTAATGTATTAATAACTGTACATAGTTATGCAGTTGCAATACCAGGAACTCAAACTTATCATGTTTTAACCCATTAAACTCCAGAGAGGTCACTACAGCTGTTTCTTTTCTGTCCACATTGATTACAACACCAAATAACAGGTGTCAGAAGTTAAACAGCACAGATATATATTGCCTGTGATTATGATGGTTTTTGATGGTTGGTTGTTCAAGAAAAACAAAAATGTTCTGTGAAAAATTTATGCAGCCTCCTTGACCACTTTCTGTTTTTTCTTATGATCAAAATTCTGTATCAAGATGATGTCCCTGAATAGGACCAATAAAGGTACAGGGATACAGAAGATGTCCAGAGATAGAAGGTAAGGATCTTCATAGTACAGAAAGACGAAGACAATAACACCGGTCTCTTGCCAACAGCCGCCAATTCTTTTTGAGACTAATACACCGTGTTACCTGTGGATAAGAACGTACGAGAATGTTCGAATGTTAGAATAAGAAGCTGAAATAATTATTCACTATTTAAAATTGTATTTAAGCTTCTAATATAATAGAAAAATGTATGCATTCAAATCCAGATATAAGATAATAATGCAAAATTATTACCACAAAACTTGGCGAGACAGGTGAGGGGAGGGGGAGGGAAATAGGTGAGAACAGACAACAGTGGAGCCAATGTGGGATCTTTAGACAGAATACAAATTGAGGAATGAGGACAGGAAAAAGAAATAAGAAAATGAAACATAAGTTAAAATGTATAATAACAATAATCGACACTTGCAATAACAGCTCTTGTAAGTGCCATCAGGACATCAACATTAAAAATCACATAAGACATGTGGCAGAGGTTTTCTATGGTCTTCGGGGAGTGGATTTCAAGACCACAACAGGCACAGGCCGTCCTCCTGTTCGTAAGACGTAGCTTCAACTCAGCATCCCCTCTGATCATTTGGCCCAAGTTTCTACTGAGCTACCAAGTATTTATTTAGATTTACCCAAAACCGCTCATCAGAACGTCCTTTTAACTCAATGTGGGTAAAACACAAACTGCACAGAAAACATATTTTAAACATCTCTAAATATTTTAGCAGCCAAAAAAATTTGGTAATTATCCACCTTGAATATTTCATCTCCCAGGTCCCAACTAATGAGTACAAAGCCACTGCTCCATCTTATTTACTTGTTCTGCAAAATTGGGAGGAATTGGAGATAGAGCAGACCTCACATCGTATTCGGGGTTCAGCAAACAGTTTCGTTTTGTGCCCTTTATGAAGGCAAAAGCGGAAATTCCCACTTCACACATGCAGGTGCTCGGAAACTGCAATGATTGCATCGCGGCCTCCCCAGATACCACAGGATATTCATCGCGAATTGTTAACCAGAAAGACTCCAAATGATCCTTTTTTCATCAAATAACATTTTTCACTGACTGCTTGACTCAAGCTCCATCATTTGCTCTGCAAAACCATTAACACTATCGGCAATTTCAGTCAAGTCACACAGAAATGGGTTTACAATCTACTGATAAACAGAGCTTTCTAGTTCAGGAAAGTATTCCTTGAAAAGCAAAGATAGTTTTGTTAAGTGGATGATCGCGGCAAAAATGATTGAATCTAATAAGAAGCATATGGCGTATTTATTAAATAACAAATAAATAATACTTGTAAGATTTGAGGAGAATTGGAATTGATTGGAGATTTAGAAGACTAATCGAAAACCTGTACATTCAGCAAAAAGTCAAAGTGAGACTGGACTCAGGAGACACCAACAGCATTGAGATAGGTAGAGGTGTAAGACAGGGATGCTGCTTATCACCAATTCTTTTTAACCTGTACGGGGAATGGCTTGCCAAGGAAGCTCTGGAGACTTCAAAATTGGAGGAAGAGTGATAAAGACTGTAAAGTATGCAGACGACTTAATAGTATTGGCGAAGGAAGAGGAGGAATTACAGAACATGATGGACAAGTTAGTGGAAACAGGTAGAGAGTATGGAATGGAAATCAACATTGAAAAATCAAAGGTAATGAGGATAGCACCGAGAGCAGAACCATTGAACGTTGTAATTGGAAACCAACAGATGGAGAATGTGGAGCATTTCAAGTACTTGGGAAGCATAGTCACGACGGACACTCTATGCACCAAGGAAGTAAAAGCAAGGATACCCATGGCCAAGGCAGCTTTCGTCAAGAAGAGGATACTTCTCACTAGCAAGTTGAGCTTGGAGATGAAGAAGAAACTAGTGAAGTGTTACGTATGGAGCAGAGACTTGGACACTCAGGAAGAAGGAACAGAAATACCTGGAGAGTTTTGAAATGTGGTGTTGGTGAAGGATAGAGAAGATCAGGTGGACGGATCGAGTGACCAACGAAGAAGTATTGAGGAGAGTCAACGAGCAAAGAAACATTCTGCAGGCGATTACACGAAGGAACGTTAACTGGATGGGACATATTATGAGAAGGAATGGATTACTGAGTGATATCATCGAAGACCAGGTTGAAGGAAAGCGAGGACTGGAAAGAAGACTGATACAGCTAACCGACGATCTGAAGCAAGGAAAGAAGATGACGTTCCAGGAGTTAAAACGAGAAGCTGAAATAGGGAAAACTGGAGAGCTCTGTTTGGGCAGAGCAATGGACCTGTCGTAAGACAGAACACTGAATAAATAAAATACTAAATAAGATTTGAGGTTTTTAAAGCGGTGAGTGTGAAGATTTCTGTCTTTTGGGTTGTTGCTCTGTGTAGTTTGGTCGATGTTTACCAACGTTTCGGAGGTCATACTGACTCCGTCATCAGGGCGATGAATATGCCAATAGGGCCAACCAACCAACCAACCAACCAAAAAGCTAACTAAGGGCGGAGTCCTGCGCAAGCGCAAGACATCGTCTCTTCATAGGTAACACAATTCCTGCGTACGAAACGTATTGCTGGAAATGGTAAACAGAGCCTTAAATGGAAACGGAAATTTTGCTAACGCTAACGGGGTTCTGTCGTGGCTGGAGCCTCGACCATTCAAAGTAGGGTCTGTTGCTGCTGATGGGAGGTTATCCCATCAGAAAACTTGTCCAAAGAATTTGGTTGGTTGGTTGGTTGTTTCTCTGGGGTTTGAACCCAGAGAGGGACGGGCCGTTTCGGCTGAAGGTCTCTGCGGCTTGGGGAGAGATTACTTCAGCTGAGGGCCTCCGTGATAGAGGGTGGTGGGCCGTGCCCCTATTAAATTATACCCTGGCATTCACCTTACAACTGAGGAAAAGCACTGAAAACAACAGTCAAGTTAGCCGAGTGGTATGACCACTCGTTGCGCCAACTTGGCCGTCTCTTGGGGACAGCCTCGGCTGGCCTGTTGAACATCAGTCCCCCTCGGTTGCCCTTGGGTGACCTCTGACAGCCCTTGATCGGCACGACTGCCTCCCGAGTTGCCGGACTAAGGGGTTCCCCACACCAGCTAACTTCGATTCAAATTTCTCAGTCAGTGCTCTGATGTGGTCGGCAAAGAGCGGGATCCCCAAATCCTCGCGTATTTGCCTGTTACTAACGTAACGTTGGTTGGTTGGCCCTAATGGCATATTCATCGCCCTGATGATGGAGGCAGCAAGGACCTCTGAAACGTTGGTAAACATCGACCAGACTACACAGCGCAACAACCCAGAAGACAGAAATATTCACACTCATCGCCCTGATGATGGAGGCAGTATTACCTCCGAAACGTTGGTAAACATCGACCAGACTATACAGCGCAACAACCCAGAAGACAGAAAGCTTCATACTCATCACCCTGATGATGGAGGCAGTATGACTTCTGAAACGTTGGTAAACATCGACCAGACTACACAGTGCAACAACCCAGAAGACAGAAATTTTCATACTCATCGCCCTGATGATGGAGGCAGTATGACCTCTGAAACGTTGGTAAACATCGACCAGACTACACAGCGCAACAACCCAGAAGACAGATATCTTCATACTCATCGCCCTGATGATGGAGGCAGTATGACCTCCGAAATGTTGGTAAACATCGACCAGACTACACAGCGCAACAACCCAGAAGACAGAAATGTTCATACTCACCGCTGTGAAAACGTCAAATCTTACAAGTATTATTTATTTGTTATTTAATAAATACGCCATATGCTTCTTATTAGATTCAATCATTTTTGCCGCGATCACCCACTTAACAAAACTATCTTTGCTTTTCAAGGAATACTTTCCTGAACTAGAAAGCTCTGTGTATCGTTAGATTGTAAACCCATTTCTGTGTGACTTGACTGAAATTGCCGATAGTGTTAATGGTTTTGCAGAGCAAATGATGGAGCTTGAGTCAAGCAGTCAGTGAAAAATGTTATTTGATGAAAAAAGGATCATTTGGAGTCTTTCTGGTTAACAATTCGCGATGAATGTCCTGTGGTATCTGGGGAGGCCGCGATGCAATCATTACAGTTTCCGAGCACCTGCATGTGTGAAGTGGGAATTTCCGCTTTTGCCTTCATAAAGGGCACAAAACGAAACTGTTTGCTGAACCCTGAATACGATGTGAGGTCTGCTCTGTCTCCAATTCCTCCCAATTTTGCAGAACAAGTAAATAAGATGGAGCAGTGGCTTTGTACTCATTAGTTGGGACCTGGGAGATGAAATATTCAAGGTGGATAATTACCAAATTTTTTGTGGCTGCTAAAATATTTAGAGGTGTTTAAAATATGTTTTCTGTGCAGTTTGTGTTTTACACACATTGAGTTAAAAGGACGTTCTGATGAGCGGTTTTGGGTAATGAAGGAAAAAGTTTGGGAATCAGTGCCCTAACAATACTAGCCAGAAAGACGGCCTCTACCTGAACCAATTATGGAAGTCTCTTGTAGACTGCCCGAAAGAACGACGGAAGCCTCTGACACAGTGGCAGTGATGTCGTAATTTGATTCTAGGACAATCATATCATTCGTTTCTTCCGGTTTTCTTTCTAGACGTTCTACGGAATGTAGGGTCGCTTCTACGAAGACGAATTCCAAAATTGTAAAGAGAAACAAAGGAATAAGATAATGGAGAATAAGAGAACGCAAGTGGATGTTACCAAGCAAGTAATATCCACAAATGTACATTTCTCAGTAACCACTTTGACTATTATAGAAATTACCTGCTTGCATTGAAACCAAAGGTCCATTGTCATATTCACAAAATACTGCCATTGTGTCCTGTCATGAGTAACTTAAATCTATTCCACAGCCTCAAGTCATATTTCTTTAAAATATAATATTATCTTCCAAATTAAACTTCTGTTTCTGAAGTAAGAAGTTCTTCACCAGAGATTACATGGACAGAATTTGGTACGATTTTATCAAATTTTCTATGTCTACATGCCCTATCAATCTCATATTTGATCTAATCACCCTAATACTACTTGGTAAAAAGTACAACTTATTTCGGCAATTTATTCTCAAACACTCGAAAGTGAATAATAAAACCAAATCATATCACACATTCAGGAGTAGAATAGTGCAACAAATGCTTTTGTATAAGCAGTACTTACATATAAGAAGGATGGAATCTTTATAATAGTCGAAGGCTGTCCAAAGGCTGACATGACCTGCTTCATGAAGCATGTCCGAGATACAAGAGCATCTCGCAGCAGAAAAATCAAGTAAACCATCACACCTTCTCGCACCCATTTCATGTCGCCCTAGTAAACAAACGTATCATATAAGTGAGAATTCATCTCTTCCTGACAGCAAGTATTAAGATGGATGTCTCTCGGGTTGTTGTGAGGTATAGACTGGTATAACTTTACTAAGGTTTGAGATATGCTGATGATGGAGGCAACAAGGGCCTCTGAAACGCCATTGGGCACATTACTCACCGTGAATATTCCATGCAGCAAAATAAATCCTGCCAGGGTTCTCAAAGTGATATACAGCAAAGCGATATACAGCAAACACACATCCTGCTCCAAATTCAGGACTGAAACAAAGTTAGTTAGTTAGTTAGTTATTTCCTGTTACTCCTAGTGGAGCATAGGGCAGCAGTAAAGACCTTCCATCTAGTTCTGTTGACAGCCAAGCGTTTCATTTCACTCCAAGTTTTACCAGCTTCCATAGCCTCTTCTTCCACCGTTCTCTTCCATGTCTACCTCGGACGGCCCGGTCTCCGTGTTCCCTGCGGATTCCAGTCCAGTGCTGTCTTTTCAACTGCTCCAGGTTGCTTGCGCAATGTGTGGCCAATCCACCTCCACTTTCTTTCCTTAATTTGCTCGTCAATCGGTGGTTGATTTGTTATCTCCCACAGGACATCATTTGATATTATATCCGGCCACCTCACATTTATAATTTGTCGCAAACACCGGTTGGTGAAGACTTGTAACCGGTTAACAATAGCTTTTGTAACCTTCCATGTTTCACAGCTATAGAGGAGAACTGACTTCACATTGCTATTGAACAGTCTAAGCTTGGTTCGTCTCGAGATGTTCTTGTTTCGCCAAACGGGATACAGTTGAACGAAGGCTCCATTTGCCTTCCGGATCCGATTCTTTACATCCTCTTCTGCCCCTCCATCTTTCCTGACCATACTGCCTAGATATACAAAGGAGTCCACTTGTTCCACTTCCTCTCCAAGCACTGTTAGTTTTGTCTCATTTTCAGATCGAATTCTCATCTCCTTTGTCTTTTGGATGTTGATCTTTAACCCTGCAATCTCTGCTTCCTTTTGCAATCTTGCTAGCTTTGTGTCCATATCCTGAAAACTTTGCGAGAGCAGACAGATATCATCTGCATAATCGAGGTCTTCGAGCCTATCATGTATTCCCCATTGAATACCTCTTCTGCCACCTTCAACAACTTTCTTCATTACTCTATCCAAAACCAGCAAGAATAAGGTAGGTGACAAGATACATCCCTGCCTCACCCCAGCATTTGTTTGGATAGGTTCAGTGAGTTTTCCATTGTGCAAGACTCTGCATTCATATGCTTCATACATCTCTTTCATGATATTGGTAATCTTTTATGGTATTCCATATTATTCCACAGTATTCCACATCACTCTCCTATTGACCGAATCAAACGCTTTCTCAAAATCGATAAACGTAAGGTAGAGAGTACTCCTCCATTCTGCACTCTGCTCTAGTATTATACGGAGTGTGTTGATAAGATCGACACAACTTCGAAGTTTTCTGAACCCTGCCTGCTCTTTCCTTAGTTTTTCTTCCACGGATTCTTTAATTCGATTTAGGATTATTCTTGAGAGCACTTTACTCGGTACTGACATGAGAGTTATGCCCCGCCAATTATTACAATTGGTAATATCCCCTCTCTTTGGTAACTTGACAATCAGGCCCTGTTTCCAGTCCTTTGGTAGTTTCTCTTCTGTCCATATCTTCTCAAGCAGTGGGTGAAGTAGATTCACAGTGGTGTCAATGTCTACTTTAAGCACCTCAGGTGTAATATTATCCATTCCTGGAGCCTTTCCATTATTTATCTGTTTGAGGGCTACTTTGATTTCAGACTTTGTTGGAACATTTATACCGATTTTACAATTTACGCTAAAATAATGTTAATGACCAAAATTTGTTTGTTTACTTCTACCACTTTAGCCTGTGTCCTACTTGACTAGTGTCGTAAAGTTGCATGTCTGTATCAAAGGAACGCACATCTAATGCGAGTTTAAATCTCATCACAAAACCGATTACGAGAAGAGCAGAATCACAAATAGTACTGAGGAGTTTTTTAAAAATTCTGTAAGGAGAAATTTGGATGGTTTTTTTACTCAAGAAGTTAACTGAACAAAATATCGAAGTCTGACCGCAGACAATTTTATGTAATATATTATAATTAATAATTCTCGAATGAAGTGACCTTTTTGGTTATACTTATTTTTGAAACAGCGCAGACCTACTACTTTTTATTAACATCGCTGTAACTGGATCAATGAATTATGGTCTCTCGATACGTCGCACCCACAAGCATTATGAAAACATACAAATTTCAACCAAAACGAACGGCTGGGTGGCGAGATTTCAATTGAGACAGAGACTTCATCGCTCTCACAAGCCAGATAACAACTGGCCTTTGGCATAATGCAGTACGTACCTGGGTGCGGGCCGAAAAACTTCTCCCATAAAGATAATTGCCTGCCTGGGCTTACAATGCTGCCATCCGAAAGAAAAATCAATTCCCTGTGCCCAGCTGATAACTGATAGATAGTTTTCCCCTGCACACCAAGAACATAGAGATGCTTAATTAGAAAAAAATAATATTCGAAACAGTTATGATAATGGTATTTTAATTATGTAATTTTGAATTTGTAATAACTGAAAACAAACACTATCTCCGTTATTTGAGTTCCCTCCAATCAAAGAATGTATAATTAAGCAAAAATAGAACAAACACGTACCAGAGTCAAAACAGCAAAGAAAATTGCCTGAAATCTGCAGAAATTGACTTCATTTGTATTTGAATCCGTCTTTTTGGGTTTTCTTTCTAGACGTTCTACAAACAGACTGGTCATGTATCCGTAGGCGAATTCCAAAACTGCAAAGAGAAACAAAGGAATAAGATAATGGAAAATAATATCCACAAATGTACATATCTCAGTAACCACTTTGACTACGAGGCGCGTCCACAAAGTAAGTTTCCCACTCGTCCCACAGCTAGCAAACCTTATATTGCGCGAAGCGACTGTGCGTACGTGATAGATCAATGACGTAGCATGGCGCATGCACTAACGGTACTTCCCGCGTTCTCAGAGTAGCATCGTTGCAGCTGTTTAAGTTGGAGGTTCTTATTCCAGCTCCCGCCGACTGTGAAGTGCGGTCAGTGATAAAGTTTTTGAATGCACAGAGCATAGCGCCGATCGAAATTCATCGTCAGCTGTGCCGGGTCTATGGGCCTAACGTCATGAGCATGGAGATGGTGCGTCGCTGGTGCAGACAATTTTCAGCAGGTCGACAAAGTGTGCATGATGAGAAGCGCAGTGGGAGGCCATCCATCCCTACAGACGACCTTGTGGAGCTTGTGCGGGAAAGCATTATGGATAATCGTCGCTTCGCAATTACGGAACTCAGCAGTCATTTCCCGCAGATTTCCCGCTCCTTGTTGCACGAAATTGTCACGGAGCACCTGTTTTTCAGGAAATTGTGCGCCAGGTGGGTGCCGAAGCAACTGACACCAGAACACAAAACAAAACGCATGGAGTCAGCATTGACATTTCTGCAGCGGTACCATGATGACGGAGACGAGTTTCTGCACCCTCATCACGGGTGATGAAACGTGGATTGCACACATTACCATAGAAACTAAGCAGCAGTCAATGCATTGGCGTCACAGTGGATCTCCCTGTAAGACGAAATTCAAGCAGACGTTGTCGGCGCGGAAAGTGATGTGCACGGTGTTCTGGGACAGACGGGGCGTTCTCCACGTCGACTTCCTGACCAGAGGTGAGACGGTGAATGCTGAGCGTTACTGCGAAACACTGCAGAAATTGCGACGGGCCATTCAGAACAAGCGACGCGGGATGCTTAGTGCCGGTATTGTCTTCCTGCACGATAGCGCTAGGCCGCACACGGCTCGACAGACAGAAAGTCTCCTGCAGGAGTTCAGCAGGGAGGTGTTTAATCATTCACCCTACAGCCCGGACCTCGCTCCCAGTGATTTCCATCTTTTCCTACACCTCAAGAAATTCCTGTCCGGTCAGCGTCAGCGTTTTGAGAATGACAGAGAGGCGGAGATGGTTGTCTCACAGTGGTTCCAATCCCAGGCGGCAGACTTCTACGACACAGGTATTCAAAAGCTGGTCCCACGGTATGACAAATGTCTCAATTCCGGTGGCGAATATGTTGAAAAATAGCTGGAAACTTGCTGTATCTGTTGCAATAAATATTTCCATGAAATTATGTTTTGTTTCTGTAAACGGCCCCAGGGAAACTTACTTTGTGGACGACCCTCGTATTATAGAAATTACCTGCTTGCATCGAAACCAAAGGTCCATTGTCATATTCACAAAATACTGCCATTGTGTCCTGTCATGAGTAACTTAAATCTATTCCACAGCCTCAAGCCATATTTCTTTAAAATATAATATTATTTTCCAAATTAAACTTTTGTTTCTAAAGTAAGAAGTCCTTCACCAGAGATTACATGGACAGAATTTGGTACGACTTTATCAAATTTTCTATGTCTACATGCCCTACCAATCTCATATTTGATCTAATCACCCTAATACTGCTTGGTAAAAAGTACAACTTATTTCGGCAATTTATTCTCAAACACTCGAAAGTGAATAATAAAACCAAATCATATCACACATTCAGGAGTAGAATAGTGCAACAAATGTTTTTGTATGAGCAGTACTTACATATAAGAAGGATGGAATCTTTATAATAGTTGAAGGCTGTCCAAAGGCTGACATGACCTGCTTCATGAAGCATGTCCGAGATACAAGAGCATCTCGCAGCAGAAAAATCAAGTAAACCATCACACCTTGTCGCACCCATTTCATGTCGCCCTAGTAAACAAACATATCATATAAGTGAGAATTCATCTTTTCCTGACAGCAAGTATTAAGATGGATGTCTCTTGGGTTGTTGTGAGGTATAGAATGGTAGAACTTTACTAAGGTTTGAGATATGCTGATGATGGAGGCAACAAGGGCCCCTGAAACGCCATTGGGCACATTACTCACCGTGAATATTCCATACAGCATCATAAATCCTGTCAGGATTCCCAAAGCGACATACAGCAAACACACATCCTGCACCATCTCCATTACTGAAACAAAAAAAGCTCGATTATAGAGTTTACACAGACAGCAATTTACGCTAAAATAATGTTAATGACCAAAATTTGTTTGTTTACTTCTACCACTTTAGCCTGTGTCCTACTTGACTAGTGTCGTAAAGTTGCATGTCTGTATCAAAGGAACGCACATCTAATGCGAGTTTAAATCTCATCACAAAACCGATTACGAGAAGAGCAGAATCACAAATAGTACTGATGAGTTTTTTAAAACTCTATAAGGAGAAATTTGGATGGTTTTTTTACTCAAGAAGTTAACTGAACAAAATATCGAAGTCTGACCGCAGACAATTTTATGTAATATATTATAATTAATAATTCTCGAATGAAGTGACCTTTTTGGTTATACTCATTTTTGAAACAGCGCAGACCTACTACTTTTTATTAACATCGCTGTAACTGGATGAATGAATTATGGTCTCTCGATACGTCACACCCACAAGCATTATGAAAACATACAAATTTCAACCAAAACGAACGGCTGGGTGGCGAGATTTCAATTGAGACAGAGACTTCATCGCTCTCACAAGCCAAGTAACAACTGGCCTTTGGAACGATGAAGTACGTACCTGGGTGCGGGCCGAAAAACTTCTCCCATAAAGATAATTGCCTGCCTGGTCTTACAGTGCTGCCATCGGAGAGAAAAATCAATTCCCTGTGCCCAGCTGATAACTGATAGATGGTTTTCCACTGCACACCAAGAACATAGAGATGCTTAATTAGAAAAAAATAATATTCGAAATAGTTATGATAATGGTATTTTAATTATGTAATTTTAAATTTGTAATTACTAAAAACAAACACTATCTCCGTTATTTGAGTTCCCTCCAATCAAAGAAAGCAAAAATAGAACAAACACGTACCACGGTCAAAACAGCAAAGCAAATTGCCAGAAGTCTGCAGAAGTTCACTTGTGTGAAATGCGGCCTCATCTGAAAAAGAAGAGTGTTTCATTTAGATACAATGTCTTATTTGCGGTAAATGAGTTTACAGCGCATACATTTACAAATATTTTTGTATGGAGGCGATTACTTAATTATAATATAGTTATATCCACAACTAGACGCACCAATATAATCTAATATTTTGAAATGTTTATTTAAATTACGTCACGCCTTTACAATATGCACGGTATGCTGTATTGAACGAATTAATTATTACATTAAACATGAAAAAGTATAGAAATCAAAGTGAAAGTTGCTGGGTTGACTCCTACGAACATACGCATAATCTCCGCAGAACACCGAGAGCGAAATTCCTTAGACTAAACACACACGTAATTTCAAACCTACTAACCAACTAACTAAGTAACTAGAAGGTTCATCACCGAATCAACCAAAGCCCTGTCCTGGGCCAACAAAATTCAGTCTCCTTCAACTCCTATCTCCCATAGATCCCGCCTGAGATTATCCTTCCATCTACGTCTAGGTCTCCCCAGAGGTCTCTTCCCCTCAGGCTTCCCAAATACTGGACCCAACCAACCAGATGGCTTGCGGTACCCGAAGGTTCATCACCGAATTAACCAAAGCCCTCCACCGGACCCTGTCCTGGGCCAACAGAATCCAGTCTCCTTCAACTCCTATCTCCCATAGATCCCGCCTGACATTATCCTCCCGTCTACGTCTAGGTCTCTCCAGCGGTCTCTTCCCCTCAGGTGTCCCAAATAGTGGACCCAACCAACCAGATGGCTTACCGAACCCGAAGGTTCATCACCGAATTAACCAAAGCCCTCCACCGGACCCTGTCCTAAGCCAACAAAATCCAGTCTCCTTCAACTCCTTTCTCCCATAGATCCCGCCTGAGATTATCCTCCCATCTACGTCTAGGTCTCCCCAGCGGTCTCTTCCCCTCAGGCTCCTCACCCGACAAGGTGGTGATACCTTCGGGAGGATTTTTAACCTACACGTATATAATTTATTCATAAGCCCACTCAGTATGTTACTTCTTTGATCTCAGGATCCACCAACTTTTCGCTGATGAACTGTCATTAGTTTCACAGAAACGAAGATTGCTTTTGCCTATCATTGATGCACGAATAAAACGTAAATTGTACGGGCTACATTATTTACATTCCTTATAAAGTATTCAGACATGTAACTAGATACTAGTTTGTTCATCTACGGTTTAAACTTACCTTATTTCTGAAGCTTGAATAAATTTCTTGCACGATCTTGTTGCAAAACTGTAAATGAAGACAGTCAAATATGAAATTAACAACACTCGATGGAGAGATTTGAGGGCAGTTTCACAGATTTCTTAATAATTCTTATGTAAGATAAGCACTTGTGATTTTCTAAAACGTTTTTAACAGCACAAAATTGTCTACTCCACGACGCACTTTTTCCACAACCGATTCACAGCAAAGCTCTTTCCGTAATAACGAAAGCGGATTGTTGACGGCAATAATTAAACACAACAATGCAGAGTACACAATGGCGTAACAATTAGATTCTTAGGTAACATAACCATTGTTGTCGGTCCATATTTACACATTGTTGGTAGTTAAAAAATACAAAGATAATTAATATAACTTATAATTAGGTGACATTCAATCATAAATGCAAGAAGTCGATAATTAATAATAAGTACTTTTCCTATAAGAAGAGAATGAATTTAAAAAGTGATAGTGGAACCACGGTTCCGGAGAATTTGACGTAAATACGTCTGTACGGAAAGGAAGTTTATTTATTGGTTTTATTCTAAATATTTCCTTTATACATGCTTTACAATTGAGATAAGTTTGATTAAGACATTGCTTATTTAACCTGAATTAGTTACGCTTAAGATGGGTCTGTGGTAGATGAATGTAATGTAAAGAAATGTAATGTAACTATGTAGGTAACCATTGTTGTTTATTTGTTGATAAACAGATGACGTTTCCAAGGTAACATAACAATGAAGTTACACTTTTTCGTTTCCCTTTTTCGTAACACTTTTTGCCGGATGACACTGACCCTAAAATATAGACGTATTTACGTCAAAATATTCGGAAGAGACACGAAGAAAAAACTGCATTTTCAATTGCTCTTATTTAAAAATTTAAAATTGAGAAGAATATTTTTGAGGGGCCCTGGGCGCTGGGCCAAAGAAAATGTTTCCCCCGTTCGAATCCCGGGGAAGATGTTTTCTCTTGTTCGGACATCAAGCACTAGGGAAGAATGGCGCTAAGGCAAATTCTGTTCTTGTTCCTCGGAAATGATTCGACTGACTAAGGTCACAAGCCCGAAAACTGTCTGAGACCCAGAAGATGAATTTGTAAGAAGCTGTCGTATTTCATCCTTAGTAAATTCTGTGGACGAGCAGACGTTCGAATGCTGATGATTTATTTGATAATTGAGATGAGTACAGTTCGTGTGAAACACAATGTTGAATATATATAAGTGAGTAGACCAGCAGAGTTTCCCCCTGACGAGTAACGTGAAACGTCCGATGCGTCTTCGAAATTCACTGGTTATAAGCAAATCCCCGATATCAGTGACGGCTTTTTACGTGTCGTCCCAAGGCGTGGTTCGGGATCCATTTAGAGGACACGATAAACCCCTAGGAACGCGACCCCTTGCCCCGTCAAAGTTCGGGCGTCCTGACCTCGGCAGGCCTTCTCTATTTAGAATATATTTAGAATATAATTTCAATAAACTTATCTGGAGCAGATCCTGTCGCCCCCGTCTACAACAGCTGGAAATGGAAAGCCTTGCTTTCTGTCCAAGGTCCACAATGTGACTACTATACTTTATATAGTAACTTAATAATAAATAGGAATCCCTTACCTCAAACTTTGTTCAATTGTAAGAGACCACGACGTCCACTGGCAAAGATCACAGATTTCTTAATAATTCTTATATAAGATAAGCACTTTCGATTTTCTAAAACGTTTTACCAGCACAAAATTATCTACTTCACGACGCACTTTTTCTACAACCGACTCACAGCTCAGCTCTTAACAGAATGACGAAAGCGGATTGTTGACGGCGATAATTAAACACAACAATGCCGAATAAACAGATGACGCAACAATTAGTTTCTTAGGTAAAGGAACGGAGTGCAATACGGTTCATTCAGGCTATTATACTGCGTGCATAAGAAACGAGAAAAGAGCCTTACGGCATGCTCAGCCAAGATTGTTGCAGGTGTGGGTTAGAAATTCTAATCCTTTTTCTTGCATTGTTATACACGCAGGTGTTCACGTAAAGGCTGACCATTGTCGACCCATATTTACACATTGTTGGTAGTTGAAAAACAACAAAATAAGAAGCTTATAATTTAGTTACATTCAATCATACTCGTAAATGCAAGAAGTCGATAATTAATAATAAATGTGTTCTTTATCAGAGGGAAATAAATTTAAATGAGAAGAGGTATAAGAAGGAATTGCAATTTCATTTTCGCTTATTGAAAAACAACGTCGGGTTTTATTTTACTTGATTAATTTTAAAAATAATTTTTCAAGCGCCCGGGGCTGTTGACCCCAACACCTCCGCGCCAGGTTTCGCAGTTCTGGCGTAGACAACGGAAGTGTAATCGCCTCTGAAGATGGCAGATCTCTCTTTTCAAGGGGGCTGAGATGGAAACCATAATTGTTATCTCTTTCTGGGTCTAATCCATGTCACAATGGAGACTTATATCGCTCATCAACTGAACATGTAATTTCGTTCTGACTTCTAGGTTCCTATTTGATTCACCGACATTTCCACAAGACTCACACAATTTTAATACACAAGAAAGTGTTTCAAAATTTTTAATTTAAAGTAATGCTAGTTTAGCAATGGTGCCTGAGTGGTGTGCCTCCCAGAACAAAAGTACATGTTCAATCAGCTGCGTCATCAGAATGCTGTTTGTTTATGCATTTGTGTCGGCGGTGGGTGGGGAACTTGGTATCGCAACAGGAATTTGACTGTGATCACGAAGGGCACTCCTGTCTGCTACAGATTTATCTGTCTCAACTCGACGTGCATTGTGTTAAGTACATGAGCAATATGATGTATTAGATGTGCTTGTCATGTGATAGAGTTAAGTCTGCCAAGAATATGTGTCACTGTTTATCATTACAGTGCCGTTTGTAACTTGGTTGTTGTATTTCCTGGTGATCAGATTTCAAATATCACCATATTTGTGGAAAGAAAAAAGGCTTTAAAGCACAGTGAAACTAAAATCAGTGGCAACTGAAGTTGCATAGGACTGATGTGTGTGTGTGTGTGTGTGGGAAGGAGTGGCAGAGCTTTTCTTATCTTTACTATAAAAATTTGTGATTCGTCGTTGTCTTCAACCAATTTGTCGTCAAAAAATGACGTCATCAACAATGCCAACAGATATTTGTTTACTCGGCATTGTGGTTGTGGGGTTGGTCAATTGTTTTAAGCCTCCATTCGGGGGGGGGGGGTGTTGTTTAGTTTCTTACACAAGGTTGGTTGCGTTTTAAAAAATTGACCCCCCCTCCCCGAGGAGCTCCGAAAGGAGCGTTCTGCTCTAGTCTTATCTTCTTACTATAAAAATTTGTGATTCCTCGTTGTCGTCAACCAATTTGTCGTCAAAAAATGACGTCATCAACAATGTCAACAGATATTTGTTTACACGGCATTGTTGTGTTCCACAACAATGCCGAGTAAACAAATAACGCTTCACAACAAATAAATCAAAAAATATCAAGCCAGTCGCATTATCACTGCTCCAGAAGGAGCACTTAGCATTCTTAAGAATTGAATAACTGTTGTCCTAAAACATCAGAAAAGTGAAAGAAGACGTTATCAAGTATTTGAAGTACCAACTACAACAACTTCAACAAGGTAAACTGATACTCATTTGATATATTACGATTACGAAAACTATTATGAAAACTGACTTTATGATCGATTTTAAGACGAAGATTTGCAGGGGTGGGGCTGGACGTAAAAAGTTGACTGACCAAGAACAGTTGGCCTCTGAAAAGCTACGTAAAGAACTACAACATCAGACATATTTAAGAAATAAAGAAAAGCGAAAGAAGACTTACATTGTTAAACGAGATCATATTAACAACACACGTAGAGAAACAGACGAACATTTGCAAGGGTGGGGTTGCAAGTAGATTATTGACTAACCAAGAGCAGTTTGCCTCTGAACATCGATGTAAAGAACTACAACATCAGATCTATTTAACAAATAAGGATAAGCGAAAGAAGACTTACATTGTTAAACGAGATCATATTAACAACACACGTAGAGAAACAGACGAACATTTGCAAGGGTGGGGTTGCAAGTAGATTATTGACTAACCAAGAACAGTTGGCCTCTGAACAGCGACGTAAAGAACTACAACATCAGATTACAGGAAGCGCTCCGAAAGGATTAGCCATCGTTGTCGACAAAAAATGACGTCATCAACAATATCACCTTATATTTGTTTATACACGGATGTTAGTTTAGCGTCTTACTCAAGATTTTAAAACGCAACCAACCCCCTTCGGGGGGTTGGTCAAGTGTTTAAACACCCCATTCGTTGTGGTTAATTTAGTTTCTTACTCCGTGGTTAAAACACTTGAATGAGACACACCTCTTCGGGACTAACCAAGGTTGGTTGCGTTTTACAAACTTGACCAACACCCCCTAGGAGCTCCGAAACGTAACAGCTTAGTATAATTTATTTTGGAACGCGCTGTACCTGTGAGCAATACATAGATTTTCTGTTGTTTGATAGCTACTCAGCGGAAAGTAGATTCTTCTTACGTCAGCTATTATTTCACAGTCGATTTGACGAGGTGATAATGATGATGGTAATGATATGAAGAGAGCAAAATGTAGGATAAAAAAGTTACAGAGGAAGGAAAGAAGATGAAGTAAGTGCTTCATGAAGCTGAGAAAGAGAGGCAAATAAAAGGAAGAGATGAGGTTAAGAACGGGAGAACACTCGAGGAATGAGAGAATGTTTCGAGGAAAGGAATTTCGTTTCTGTTGAGTCGTGAACAAATTTCTATCACAAGAAACCTTTTCTTTTTTAAAGTGGTGTATCACGGCCACTGTACATTCCTGCGGAGTACAGATGTGGCTCGAAAGAAACTGTTTTTATACTGAACGTATAGCAGAACTATTTAAATTTCTGAAAATCGAGGCGTGTCTTACATGTAATGACGTCTACTAATCGATATGGCGTCTTTTCTTTTTTGAAAACGTTTTACTAAATTACAATCGATGACATCTTAAAATCGAGGGAAACCAATATTTTTCGCAAAGAAGAAAGATTGGCTGAAGAGAGCCATCTCCGTTTGCTTATATTCCCTGTTTAGATTGTCTTTTATAACTCTAAGAGTTTTCAACTTTTCTTTACGCTTTAGCGTGAGCGAATCACGCCTTATTGGCCCGTCCATGTTTGTCTGTCTGCATGTGGCGTTTATCGCAGATTTGAGATTTTCGGTCCCATCGTCGGAACACATTGCAGAGCAACAGTTATCTTGGTTAGCTCCAGTGCAACAATGATCTAAGTAGTAACAATGCACTGAGAGCACGTTTAGTGCAATAACGACTTAAGCGATGTATTGTGGAGAACACCTTTGGAATGCCAGTGTACTGCAGAGAGTACACGTCTCCCAAATATGCTTTACCCCTCTCGCCCCTCTGTCGTTCATACACAACGGAGAACTGGCCGACTGTGTTAATGTCACATTAAGAACGAAAAAATAGGAGATTCCAAAGTAAAAATTCCTATTCTGTTCTTCAGTCCGTCATCAACTTGTCGTTTCGTCTTCTCATGCGGTAAAATGCCCTCTAAAACATTTCCTTTACGACGTCCTATTCTCAGTCCGTTTCAACACAGGAGGTGACAGATTGTCAATTGTTCGCTGTTCGATATTGGGCGGATAAAAATGGAATCGATTTATTATAGTTTATGAAGATGGAATATGATTCTTTGCAGAAATAAACTTGTTTTATCTGGTGTAAGATACGGAACCAATTCGGTTGAGTGGTATATATGTCTGCCATTAGATGTAGTAGCAGATTCCTGTAGTTTGTTACTTGTTGGTTATTCTTGTCAGCATTTTCGAGCACCGAAATTGTTATTACCAACTTCACGCATTAAGTCCATTTGTCTGTTTCGTCTCCGTTAAAAATTCAAATGTCCAATCCTACTTATTCTTCAAAAATTCTTTCTCTTTATGGACAGAAATTCATAACTTGTAAGGATTTCATGCTTTTTTTCTCGGATCTTCCAGGTTAAAATTTAGGGTTAGTACCTTCAAATGGGTTAAGTTAGTATCGGATTTCATCACCTTGAATTAATTTTTCACAGTCACCAACCTGTTATTGCTATACACATTTATAGTGACAAATTTAATACGCTGTTTACAATCATTGCTTGTGAAATTGCTTAATTTATTCTCTGAAGTGCAAACATACTTACATACTTTACAATGGGATGTTGTAATTTCAGAATTAACGCCGTCATTTCCGCAAGAATTCTGGATGTGGCATAGTACAGGTTTATTCATAGAATGTTGGCTTGGACCACTTCCTACTTTACATTTACAGATAAGGCTTCCATAATTATCATACCGCATTTTATCCAACGCTACATGACTCTAATAATTGGCACGGCGTCTTGAAATAAGTGAACAAACAAATATTATATCCTAGATCTAAGTATTTTCAATATTTTAACCTCAGTTTGCTCTATTATCACAGGTGACAGTCACAGTTAAATTTCCGTTATATAGTTCTTGTACAGTGTTATACTTTATTTACCCAAAATCGCATTGTAATTTTAAGAATACTGAATGAGACGATTAGGTTTCTAATATCCGCTTTATATGCGCTGGTAGGCAGTGGTCAAACATACCACGTAACCAACTAACTAACTTGAAATAGTACGCTCGGCTAGTAAAGAAATTCCCCGGATTTTATGAAAGAACAAGGTTTAATGTCGTTTTAGAAGCGGCCAACGCAAGTTCCTGTCTTGAGACAGATGAATCCAGTCCTCACTTATTTATTTATTTTCGTAATACCCATTTTAATACAAATCTTTATTGTCTCATCTATGCCTGGATCTTCCGAGTTGTCTGTTACCTTCAGACTTTCCAACCACAATTTAAAACATATTTCTTATCTTTCCCACACGGGCTTCTTGATTTTATTAGCCTAATATTAATTATTAAAGAGTAAAAATTATGTAGCCCTGCGTTATGCAGTTTTCTCATGTATGACGAGTCTGACGCCGTGATTGAGCGGCAACTTCTCCGACAACTCCGTACTGCGTGTAGGCTAGTGGATGTCTTGCAGGGGCATCCAGTCTCTGAAGACGTAAGAAAAGTAGGATTTGAGGTTCTCACCGCGGCGAGATTGAAGATGGCTGTGTTCTGGGTTGTAACTAGGTGTAGTATGGTAAAATGTTACCAACATTTCAGAGGTACTTACTGCTTCCAGTATCTTCCAGCTTCACAAGCTACTCATTGCCTTTACTATAAAGAGAAGTACTGTTGAAACGTCGGTAAACTTTTACCAAAACACACGGCGTTACAACCCAAAAGTCAGCCATTTTGACACAAGAGAAGACTTGTGAAGTATGCCAAATTTTAACTTTTCTTCTTTAAAACGCTTGCTAAGGGTAAAAATATCGCTGGCCCAGAATATGTTGTGCATCAACCGACTAAGAGCCAGTTGCTGGATTGTAAGTCATTGAAGTGGAGTACAGTCATGTTCAGAACTGGAGGCACAGATTTAGGCATCGGATTAAAGGAAAGAAGGTACGCTGGAACGCAGAAGGTCACCTATTCGAACACTTGCTGTAGATTGAATTAAAGACTGACGTTTTAAACTAAGAGTGTATAATGGCTGTTATGCGGGACTGCGTCTGACAGTAAGTACCATACTGCGAAGACTAGTTTAAGGGGCCGTATTGAACCCAAGGGTCCAACTCCTGGAACTATTTTTGGGAAATAATATCCAGTTTTCGTTATCTTACTTATCTAGAAATGAGAAATTACCACAGTATATGCTAAAATATGAATGTTATTGAAGTCTGCACATATTATTATAGCGTTAATTTATGGAGAATCTTGTATTTGACGCAACTTCTACCAGGAAAAACTTACAATTTACATTAGGGCTTTTAATAGACAATAGAATTTGTGCCACTTGTACGTAAAACAGCAAACGAGATATGAATCGAATTTTCATTTCAGACCCTTCGTGGTAAAGAAAATATATGAACGTAGTAACTAGTAACGAATTAACAATTAATTTCACGGTTCTATTTACAAGTCGTATTGGGCCTGATGTGTCCCACGGACCGATATTTGGACAACTCTTATCTCTACCTATTGTTGATGTCAGTGTTCGTAGTTTTTTAAATTCTGTTTCTGAATTAAAAAATTAATATGTCAGCGAAAGACGTTCTTAGACCTCATATGACCTTACCCGGTCCGTCATTTCAGTACTCGTATTTATTTGGCAGAATACAACAGAATGGGCTTAAGATGTTTTAAGGTGGCCTGTTCTCGACGACAGGCACACACTACGGAACTACGGCTCGTATTACCCGTGGTGTGCAGGATGTGTTGGAAGCCAGGGGATCCCAAGGGAGAAATGTAGTAGGGTGTGTTCAGAAATCCGTCTGCATGAAACTGTCTGCAATGTTTATAATTTCACTAAATGTGTTCTGTCAGTGCATAGTAGTGTTGGCATGGAGTACACCATACTTGTCAGGATATTATAAAATTTCGGATCATACATCCCCGCAATATATTTGCTCCTGAACGGTCTCCTTATTCGTTTCGTTACAGACGGGAATTTGAGACAAAACTTCTTGGTTTAGTCTTCCGGTGGCATGAATTTGTTACCGAGATTTACGCTGATCTGTTACCTAGAGAAACATTTCTTCGGTGCTTTCACTGATAAAGTTGAATGCTGCCAGGCTCCCGGAAATGATAAAATATTGTTCTATTATTGGTTGTGAGTCATGCAGTTCTAGCCGGAAGCCGGCAAGTGACAGTCAGTGAACGCACTGTATAAGAACACAAACGGAAACAGTGACGGAAGGCGAGCCAGTTGTTTGTTAGCTATTCGTCGTTTTTCATCACCAGTAACTCTACCGTCATTGAAGGACCTTTTGCCGCCTCATACACGGGAGATTTCTTAATCTTTTTAAACATTGCTAGGACCCCTTGGATGAATGATCAGCCCATCGCAAGGCCAGGACAGGACAGCACAACAGAGAAAGACGCAGACTAGCAACCATCCATACCTTGAGCGGGATTCGAACCCACGATCCCAGTATCCGAGTGATCAAGGTCCATGCCTAGAAACCATTCTGGCATTTTTTCTTGTTTTAATATTTTAAAATGGTTACATTTCGCGTAAGTTTTTAAACTGTAATCGTAGGCTGCGCGGTGTCGCCGTCACCCGTGGCCTGGGACTGAGGTCAATCTCCCATACGTCACAAGAAGCAGGTTTGCTTCAGGCGAGCCTTAATGAACCTCCCTTACCCGGTACGGACAAGGTAGTATTAATTTACTTGTAGAAGCTTTCAACGTCAAACAATTTCATTTGTGAATATGAATTTAACTTTGTCTTTAAAAGTCTTTTTACTCTTCCTCCAGTCACGAGTGGGTGCGTTTCAAACTCCGCTGTTCCAATTACCGGGAACTGCGAGTAGAATAGACCGACCCCCTTTGCCCGTGAAGGAATTGCAGTCGACAAGAGATACTACGTGTTCTGGTGGGTTATATAAAGAGTGGCCGTGAAACATTGCACTGTTTCTACCCCCACTGAAGTTTCCATGCTTTTCCTCAGTTGTAATACAAATGTCAGTGTATAATTCGAAAGAAGCAGGTCCCACCTGTCCCAGTGGTTGAGGCTAAAATCCAGAATGATTCTTCCTGAAGCCGTAGGGGTTTTCAGTCAACCATTCTGGGTTTAACTCATAGACACCCATCGACCTAAAGTTCTTTTAGTAGGAGAGCGAGTTACCTAATGGGGTCATCCTCGCACAAGTAACAGCAGCCCGTGGTCTGAGCATGTCGAGGCCTTCAGCCAAGACAAAAATACCCAGTTATAATTTACAAGGCACTGTTTACCAATTCCACCTATGCGAATGGTCTAAGCTAGGGAATGTTAGCTTCTTGGCTGGCTGATTCGTGGCACTTGTAGAATAATACTGGATTTCTATAACAATCCAAATTTTCTCAAATCAGTATTTAATTTTTACTCTGCAATGTATCTGTTTTGTTTTCAAAGTAATCGGAACGTTATTTAATAATTGAACAGATCTATCTGACATTTAATCTAATATCCATATGCAATTTTAACAGCACTTGGACGTCAATATTATAGTCGCTCATTGACGTATTTTCATAATATTTCATGCAACGGGAGAGATGAATTTAAAACCCCTTTTATGAATATATTTTTACTTGTATTGTGGGGACTGAACTAGCGTTGTTCAGCGCAGGGAGAAGTTTTAAAAGTATATTAAGCTTATATAGAGTGAACGGATCACGTTGTGAGCCGAACGATAAAATTTGTTCCTGACAGTTAAAACTAATATGAGTTAATTTACAACCCTTAAATCCTGGGAAGTATAAAAAGCATCAGATTAGTGGCAAGTACTTCTAGTAATTATTTCGTGATTATTTCATGAACTTATATCAACTGAAATAGTGCTGAAACAGCGCCGATTTGGAAATTAGGTTGATTTTGGAGTTTCTATGAAAAACGACTTTATTCCAATTTTTTTTTGTAGTTAGTATTGTCATCTTTTACGTTAAACCTTCACGCATATGTAGATATTACTATTTCAGCAAAAAACGCATTAGTGAAGGGTAGGGGTTCATAAATGTTGGGTCGCGAGAACGTTTTGGTGGTTCGCGTTGCGAAATTCAAAGCATAATTTATTTTACATTATTAATAATTAGGTCAAGTAAATTTTACCGACGAATTTTTAAGTTTATTTTTGTATTTGTAAATGCACTTTTATTCACACAACAATAAATAAAATATAACACTGACGTATTTCCAAAAAAATATATTTAATTTGTCCCTAATTGAAAAACTATGGGTCGCCAGGCAGAATAATTTTTAAATGCTCGCTCGCAAACAAATACGTTTAGATATCGCTGGTCTAGAGGAATATGAGTGGTGAAATGTTCGTATTTTTCTGCCTACGCTGCTGTACTTCTTAAATAAAAAACATTTATATATTTTTGTCTTATAAGTGAACCACATAGCCACGGTGGTCTAGCGGTTAGAACGCTGGCCTTGAAATCCTGGGGTCTAGGGTTCGATTCCCGGCGGTGCCCGAATTTATAACTTGTGTTGGGCAAGGCCGTGGTCTAGGCAACACGGAGTTAAACTCCTCCGTGGCATCCCAACAATTACTCCATTCACACACAGAAGAAGGCAATGGCAAACCACTTCTGGATCATCTGCCAAGAACGTATATGAACAGGTCCCAGTCCGAGAAAAGGATGGAAGGATCCTGTTCATATGGACCTGTCGTCAGACAGAACACTAAATAATAATAAGATGAGGTGGTCTAGCGGTTAGAACGCTGGCCTTGTAATCCTGGGGTCTAGGGTTCGATTCCCGGCGGTGCCCGAATTTATAACTTGTGTTGGGCAAGGCCGTGGTCTAGGCAACACGGAGTTTTCCTCCGTGGCATCCCAACAATTACTCCATTCACACACAGAAGAAGGCAATGGCAAACCACTTCTGGATCATCTGCCAAGAACGTATATGAACAGGTCCCAGTCCGAGAAAAGGATGGAAGGATCCTGTTCATACGGACCTGTCGTTAGACAGAACACTAAATAAAAATAAATAAAGTAAACCATACACAACTGTAGCTTTATTTCTGCGTTGCAATACATGTAAATGCATTCATTTGAAATTGAATAGTAAAAAATGAATTTCAGATGGGATGGTTTTTAAGGATTTTCCAAAAAGTTTAATATTGGATTCACTATGTCGGTTTCCTCAGAAACCGCTCAGTTTTGAATAGTGGATTGGAGTTTGAGAGACTGTGTAGGTACAAAAGTGTCTTGTCACACATGTGGAAAGACTTGAATATATCAGAAATACACTCAGCGAAACACGAATTACTGGTTGAACTAACATGAATAAGATGACTCGGGATAAATGTAACGCGCATGCTCCAACGAATGAACAGTATTTGGTTGGAGTCACTGACGGTCTCTGCTTCTTTAGAGAATCTGACGTATTGTGTTGAGGTAGCTCACGCGGTCGGATGTGGGGGAATTGAATCCGGCCAACAGACCGCCCGTCGAAAGATCAGTGTGACTCATCGATACTTTAACGACTGTCGTTTCTTTTATAGTGTGTCTCGAAAGCGCTTAGCTGCTAATTTGCGTGTGATATGAACCTCAACCAGTTCAACCCATCCAACATTTCTAAAAGATGTTGTGTATCAATATCCGTGTCGGTGTTACAAATGGTTTGTTTGGAAGATATTTTCCTCTCATAGCAAAGTATTTCTGCCATGTTCTATTACTGTAGTTCTAATTAGTAAATTACGCACGTGAAATTTTCCGGGCACGAAATTTGCTCTTTTACCAAGAGTCGTACTGATTTAGTCGTGAATACAAATTATTGTTCAGCCTTGAATATGGAGACACTGTGTTCCTCCTAAATATTGGTATTGATATGGGCTCGTGAGTGACCGTTGCTGAAGGGTTGCCAACGGACACACTGACTCACGCTATTAAATCTAGAAGAAATCACGGGGATGGAGGCCAGTTGTCAGGGATTCGCACATCGGCCGAGGCTGTCGTAAAGCAAGTGTTCTCAGAGGTCCGCGATGAGACTCGAGGAACGCTGAATGTGATGCCACCTGCATCCCAGTCTTGGAAATACAATTACCAAGAAGCATTAAGGTGTCAAAACGGATACTAGCTTCGTTCGGAGTATTAATGCTTGGCTGCCAGAATGTTCTCGTTAAAGCGAATCGGCTTCCAGATCATCCATTGTGTCTGTGATCGTGCTATATGCATGTCCGGTGTTTAGGATGTGTTTTGCGTATGCTGAATTATCTTTATTATGTTTTATTGCTGCAATGTGTTCTTTGTATCTATTTGTGAATGTGCGTCCAGTTTGACCAATATATGTTAATGGGCATTCTTTACATTTTAGTCTGTATATTCCTGGTAAATTGTATTTATTATTTATGTTTACTGTTGGTTTTTGTTTAAGAAAGTTTTTTATTGTGTTTTTTGTTTAAAAGATATTTTTATTTTGTTTTCTTTGAATAGTTTTGTTACGAATTTTGTTTCTTTACCTATATATGTGAACGTGGCCCATTTATTTTGTATATCTTCATTTTCGTTAGGTTTCTTTGTTTTGTTTTTTATTTAGAAAGTTGTTATTACACCAATTTTATTTTAGGATTTGTTGTATTATATTTAATTCTATTTGTTTGTTTGTTGTGGTTAATGGGTATAGATTTTTTCTGTTTATTAAGTAATTGATGGACATTCTTTTTTGTTCAATGGTGTGGCATGATGATGCATGAATTATGGTACTTGTGGTAGTGGGTTTTCTGTACATTTTGAATTCAAAGATTTTAGTTTTTCTTATTTTAGTTATGTCTAAATAATTTAGAGTATTGTTTTGCTCCAGTTCTATAATTAGATGTTTTGATTTATGTTGTTGAATTCATCAAGGACAAGTTGAATATTTGTTTTTCTTTTATTGTAAATTATTAATATGTCATGGACGTATCTACTGTAATATTGTATGTGGTTTTTGTTTAATATGTTTACTATGTTGTTGTGTTCTAAATATTGAAGGAATATTTCTGATAATATACTTGAAGTGGGAGCACCCATGGGTAGTCCTGTATTTTGTTGCCAATATTGATTATTGAATTGAAAATAATTTTGATTAATAATTATATTCGTTATTATTTTAATTTCATTTACTATTTGTATATTGATGTTTTGTTTGTTTAGTGTATTATATATGATGTCTTGTAAAGTATTTGTGGGGATATTAGTGTACATATTAGTAATATCGAATGAACATATTCGTAAGTATTTATTAAGGTTGAGTTCTTTTAGTTCATTGATTAAATTTATAGAGTTTGTTATATTGAAAGTGTTTGGTAAATTGCAGTAATCTTTTAAGAGATTGGCTATTTTTGATGAGATTTTGTAAGCTGGTGCTGATGTCCAGTTTATCAATGGTCTGATGGTGTAGGGATTTTTATGTAATTTGAGGAGTCCAGTGATTGTGGGTGAAGTTGCGCTATGATTGTAGTATTGGGTTTTTGGTGGATTAAAGATGTTTTTACATTTTTGAGTTACTTTTTGGATTTCTTTTTGATAATTTGGTGTAGGATTATTAGTTAATGTTGTAAATGAATTTTGATTGATAAATTGTAAAATGTATTGATATTGTTCTATAGAAAGGATGACGATAGTTTTTCCTTTATCTGCTTGTGTGATAGTCAGTTCGTATTGTTGAAATTTTTGTTTTATACTTTTAATTTTTTTCCATTCGTTTGCGTGCATTTTATTATATTGTGTATTGATTTTATTTTGTTTTATTAGGTGTTCAATGTTGTTTGCAACTAAGTGACGTATGTGGTCTTGTTTGTGTATAGGTAATAGATTCACAGCAGTTTCGGCTTCTAATGCCAGGTTTTCAATCCATGTTTTTTGTTTGTGGTGTAGGTTGTATTTTAGTCCTTTGCTCAGTAATGTGTATTCATGTTGTGTGAATTGGGTGTTTGTAAGATTTTTAATGCAGTAAGAAAAAGGGTACGGTAATACTTCCGGTTGAGAGTTATTATTATTATTAGTTTGTATTTTAGCTTCTAGTTTTTGTCTCTGGTATAAATTGGTAAATTCGGTTTGTAATTTACATATTATTTTGTTTTCAATGATCGACCAATAATCTTTCCACATGTTGGCGACTTCTAAGTGTTTTTGATATGCTAGTATATTTAACTGTTGTTTCTTTTTATGTAGTTGTTTGATTTCTAATTTTATGTATAATGTTTCTGCTTTGTATTTTATTAATGATATATTTGGATTATTTCCTTTTATTTTGATTTTAGCGTAGTTTGGTATCTCATTAGCCGGGAGTTGGTGTCTGAGAATTTCTTTAGATAATGCTCGATGGTCAGATCGGGCTACGAACTGACGACCACGCAGATGGCTTCGGAAGTGACGTGTGGCCCACACTAGAGCTAAAAGTTCTAATTCACTAGAGCTCAATATCTGTTCGTGTTCGTGTAACTGTCCAGAAACACAGGCCATGGGTCTTTCTTTCTAGCCTTTTCGCGTACTTTTCAGGAGTAGAACTGAAAATCATCAAGTCATCTGTGTAGCAGATGACCTCCCTGCCTATTAAATCTCCCAATACTTTGTCCATCAGGGACTCAAACATCGCATAAACCAAAACATAAGCGATTATATTCGTAATGCCCAAAGGGTGCGCCAAATGCAGTCTTTTCTTTGTATTTCTCCGCGATCTCCACTCGCAAAAATCCACTGAAAGAATCCAGCACCGAGAAGTAACGGCCTCCATACTAAGACGCCACCGTGGGAAATGCCTGAAACTTGGTTAGTGCATTTACACCTCTAAAATCTGTGCACACTCTCCATTTGTGTGCGCCACCCATATACCTTTTTGAGGTCAATATGGCGGGGCTTGTCCATGGACTATCAATCACTTTCACGTATAATACCTTTTTCCAACAAATCTTGAGTTTACTCTTTCGTAACATCTCTTAAAACGTATGGTATCTTATACGGAGGTTTCCGTATCGGCGCTGCATTTCCTGTATCTGTGGTACGAGTCACCACTTCAATACTCCCTATTTTTTATTGTTTACTGTTCTAAATATTTACAGAAATTATTACATTGAAAGCATTTTCCGTTTTCTGTAAGCTGCGCAGACGCAGTAATCTCGTCAAGTCGCTCCTCTGAGTGCACGTGCACCCTTCCGAAGTCGCATCACGAGTCCCTGATGCTTGAGGCGCCTGCAGCGAGCAAATTTCAAATTAAAACTGAATAGAAATTATTTGCCATCACGGACATTGCTTCGAGTGGCAGAACTTTTAGCGAGTGCGTCGTTAAATTTCTCATGCTGTTGGACATCTTCATTACCAGGAATGGTAAATCAGACAGGAATACAGAGATGTGTGAAGAATTGTGGCTGGTAAACTATTTCAAGTTGTTAGACTCGGAATAGAAAATTTTTTCGCATAAGAAAATCTCGTGCAAAATACGCGTTTAAGCTTTTAAGTGCCTCGGGAATTAAATAATCTGGGTCCTACAATCTATTCGATGTAGGTCCGAGACCGGTTGTCCTGACTGAAGTTTTTCGTGGTTTTATTTCTTTCTTTCAGGCACATTCTGTGATAGTACCGGAAACATTCGAGGTTAAAGACCGGAAGTGACAGAGTCGCAGCGGCGTAACATTGTCTATTTTCATGAGCTGCTGGGGTTTGGTACCGTAGAGGCTGAAGATACGACTTTTAAGATTACCGCGAGTTTATTCGTCTTTTACAGTTCATGCGACACCAATTAATAACCTCGTTCGAATTCATGTGATGGCCATTAAAAGGGTATCAGAAATAAGACCGTACTTTCGCTTAATAAAAGTCTGCGTTTGAATTCAATCCTGCTTGAAGTAACTCGCCATTGGTCATCTGAACCCGTACAAATGGAATCCCCATCCTCCCACTCTTTGAGCAAGAGACTTTGGATTCAATTCACGTAATTTACATTTCCCGTTCTGACAAATTTATTGAAAGTTTTGTAAAGAGTAAGACGTCGATATTTATCATTCAATTCGTCTCTCAAGGCAATGTTAGTTACTTCATGTACGATGTGACATTTTAGGTTCTAAGGTCTTTAGGTAATTTGGGTGGCACTTTAGCTCTAGACACCGCGATATTTTATGAATACGACGCTCCGAATGATTTATGCACTTTTCACAGAATGCAGACCGCAATGTAAAACTCACGTTCATATTATCATCTTCTCATTGCCTTGAACTTGAGGTCGCCGACAGGAGGTTTGGTGTTCGGAATTCCAAGAAACGCCGCGTACTTTTTCTTGTTTCGGATAGATGCTAAAACTTTTCCCTTCAACAAACCTTGTTGGACTCTAAGAATTGGTTTTCTTGAGGTCTGTTCCTCCGACGCGAGGCTGCTACACATGCAGAGCATCTCCAGTGCCAACGCGGAGATCCAGATCCATTTTAAGTTATTGCATTATTTATCAGCAGCATAAAAAGTTGGGTTAGGTTACAATTATTCCCTTTAATTTAAAAAAATTGAAATACTTTTTTGTATATTAAAAATGTGTGAGTCTCGTGGAAACGTCGGTGAATCAAATAGGAACCTAAAAGTCAGAACGAAATCACATGTTCAGTTGTTGGGCTTTAAAAGCAAGAGCGATACAAGTCTCCGTTATAACATAGATTTGAACCAACTTCAGAGGCGATTACACTTCCATTGTCAACGCGAGAACCGCGAAACATGGGTCCCTCAGGCCCCCGGAAACATTTTCCCTGGCGCAGGGGTGACGGGGTCAACAGGCCCGGGGTCTTACAAAATTATTTATAAAATTAATCAAGTAAAATAAAACCCGATGTTATTTTAAATTATAATAAGGGCAATGAAATTGAAATTCCGCCTTATGCATATTCCCATTATTTTTAAATGTATTTCGTTCTGATAAGGAACACATTCAATATTAATTATTGACTTATTCCATTTATGATTGAATGTAACCAAATTATAAGTTAAGAGTAATTATCTTTGTTTTCACTTAAAATTGTTCGTTATCGGGACTTTTTACATCGTCTGTTCTTTTAAAACCACGACGTTTCGGAGGGTGGTTCTGTCTCCGTCTTCAAGTGAGAGGTACTCACTCTGCTGGGTCCTTAGATAAAACTAGTCTCTGTCACTGAACAGACGATGGAAAAAGTCCTGATAACGAACAATTTTAAGTGTAAACTACCGTCGTCAAAACCCTTTAGAATTGTATCTTTGTGTTTCTTTTCAACTACCAACAATGTGTAAATATGGCCGACAATGGTCAGCTTTTACATGAACACCTGCGTGCATAACAATACAAGAAAAAGCATTGGAATTTCTAACCCACGCCTGCAACAATATTTTCTGAGCATGCCATAAGGCTCTTTTCTCGTTTTTTATGCATGCGGTATAATAGCCTGAATGAATCTTATTGCACTCCACTCCTTTACCTAAGAATCTAATTGTTGCGTCATCTGTTTACTTGGCATTGTTGTGATTCATTATTGCCGTCAACAATCCGCTTTCGTTATTACGGAAAGAGCTTTGCTGTGAATCGGTTGTAGAAGAAGTGCGTCGTAGAGTACATAATTTTGTGCTGTTAAAATCCTTTTAGGATATCTGAAGTTCTTATCTTATATAAGAAATATTAAGAAATCTGTGAAACTGCCCTCAACTCTCTCCCATTTCATTTTGATTAAATTGATAATTGCCGGCGGACATCGTGGTCTCTTACAATTGAGCAAAGTTTGAGGTAAGGGATTCCTAATTATTATTATTGTTCATCACAATTAATGTTTTCATCTCCATTTGTGAACTCGTGTAAGAGAATTAAACTTTTTTAACACATTTTCAAGTGACATTAGATTGACTTCTGTTTGTTCACGGCAACATTTATAATAAAAGAATATTCCAGTAGGCAATTAACATTTTACAATTTTAAAAGAATAATAATGAGTTTCTTAGCCCAGAATCTTAATAAAAATAAATGGATCTTAAGAAGTGGGGTTTGTATTCTGAATAATAATTCTAACTCTTTACATCTCTTGATACATCGACATTATTAAAGCGTTTTAGGAAACTGTGAATAATTTTTATTTCGGTTTTACAAGCCTAATTATCAACGAATCTCCCTCTTATTATCAGCAGATTAAATCCGGGGAATGTTTGCTGTTATTGAGTGCAAAGTATTTATGGGTGCAAAACCTGGTCTTTCACGTTGAGGGAGGAACATAGACTGAGGGTCTCTGAGAACAGAGTTTTGAGGAAGATGTTTGGACCCAAAACGAGAGTGGGACAGATAACAGAGAAAATGCATGACGACCTCCTCACCCGATGTTGTTAGAGGGGGTGGGCTGTTTACAAGACCTGAAGGGAGGAGTCCTCTGGGAAGACCTCGGCGTAGGTGGGAGGATAACATTAAGATGGGTCTTAGGGAGATGGGACTCGATGGAGCGAACTGGATGCAACTGGCTCAGGATAGACCCCGGTGGCGGGCTTTTGTGAAATCGATGATGAAGCTTCTGGTTCAGTAAGGAAGTGGACTATTCTTTGACGAGCCGAGTACCAATGGACTTTGTATAGAATATCTTTCACATTGCAGTTTGTGAGTAGCGTGATCTAGGCCTGATCTACGAATGCGTTAGAACAAATTAGAGCTTTTGTGACTGTTCCCAACTGTAAATCTAGCGTTCGTTTGATAAATTTAAAATATATTTTGTGCTCGTGGTTTATATAAATGTGTAACTTAGGCAGGAAAGTTCTTAGTCATTTAAGCTCTTACGCACTTTAAGTTCTACAGAGAGAGAAGAACTCGAAAATTTTATGCTTATGAAAAAGCGTAGCATTCTTTTTCCAAAATTTATTTAACTGCCTGGTTCTGCATCAAAGGTCACGCAATTTCTATGGCATAATCTATTCGTAAATTTTTAAAATCGGTTAACCAGAGTAGAGGCATCTAAGACTTTATGGATTACATTGATATTTTATACGTAATGTCTACGTAGTTTACATATAAGAAGATTTAAATTTATGCGAGTAATGACAAACACGCGGCATGACTTAATATTGCCTATTTGAGTCACATTATCAGGGTGATTAAGCCAAGAACAGTGAGATGGGCGGGGCATGTGGAGTGCATGGATGGGGCGAGAGGTGTGCACCGTGTATTTTTGGGAATCCTGAGGGGAAGAGGCCATTGGGGAGACCTAGACGTAGATGGGAGGATAACCTCAGGTGGGATCTATGGGAACTAGGAGTTGAAGGGGACTGGATTTTTTGGCAGAGGACAGGGTCCGGTGGAGGGCTTTGGTTAAGTCGGTGATGAAACTTCGTATTCCATAAGCCGTCTAGTTAGTTAGTTAGTTAGTTAGTTATATATCACATTTAAAGCTTCGTCATTTTGTATTGAATCTCAACAGGCGTTCCTTGAACGAAGAAACAAACTGAGTTCATAGAGCAGAAGGCCTGCTTGAGAATCTAACAGTAGCTCAGGTAATCAAATATCTCGACTTTTATGAAACTTTAAGTTTCATGTCCGTGTATACAAGACCCCGCCTCTAAGCCACATCCACAGGCAGATGAAGTCAATCAACACCATCATTCCCTACCTCTCTAAGATCCATTTTAATATTATCCCAGCAACTCATAGGACTGTCAACTGACATTTTCTTTTCAGGTCTTCCGATTAAAAAGTTCCACTTCTTGTCCCGGCATGTGTTCTACATGCCCCGCCCATCTCATCACTCTTGATCTGACAGCCTACAATTTATTAATTAGTGAAGAGATCTATAAAGCTCCATATTACGCAGTTTTCGCCATTCCCTTGTCAGTAACTCTCTCGCAGGACCAGATATTCTTCTCAGTATCGTGTTTCCTCTCAGTCACTCTCAGTTCATGTGCACACGCGTCGGCATGAAGAAAAACCCGTAACATTCGACTGTTTTTCAGGAGATGGACTCAAACCAAATTCTGACAGAGGCATCGATCAACCTGAATAAGCTGAGAGAGAAGAACCTCTTGTGTGACGCGGTGTTGAGGTCGGACGACGGCGGCGTCTTCCGAGTCCACAGAGTGATTCTGTCGATGCGCAGCGAATATTTCAGGTTTGTTCATTTACTGACGTGGTTTATTAACACGTGAAATTAGGACACAACAGACGTCAATTCGTATGAGAAATGTTTCATCCCCTTTGATGCAGAAACGTGTATTTTTATACGGCTGATTGTCTTTTGTTATTTGTTCATTGTCATGAAATCTCACGGCGGTGACCAAGAAGACTATTGTCTTCTGGACGTTGCGCCGTAGAAACTGAGTGGCATTTCAGACGTACTTACTGCCTTCTTTCCTTGATGATGGAGGCAGTAAGCACCTCTGAAACGTCCGATAATTTCTACGAGACAACATCCTAGAAGACATACGTGATTTTTGTACTAATTATTAAGTGCGGTTGTACCAAGGCGACAGTCAATCGATCTGGAGGGAGAAATAGAAACAATCCATTTCCAAAACGTCTTCGTCTTAATACATAAAGACGACCGACAAGTCCAGAAGAAAGTTGGTACTGCCCGGAACATTGAAAGCTGCTGTGTGCTGCTCCGTCTGAAATATAAAAAACTGTAACAAAGAACCTCGCGAGAAATGGTTCATTGATAGGACAAACTCGATCGATGATTTGTGCATACTTTAATCTGCTTGGGTTTTAAATTAAGATGCCCTGGGTTCTCGAAATGAGAAATGAATTATAAGCGTGAGCTATTGTTTCTGTTTTCCAAGAGACGTATATCACGTCTTGTTACAAGCTGTGCCCCTCTTTCAGTTTTCCGACAATCAAATATTTCCGTTTGTCTTGCTCTGCAAATCCCTTAATTAGTAATAGGAAAATGTTACTTGGTTGGTGATGACTTTTTATAGTCCGCGTAGAAACATCGGCTTTTCTTTCAAGTGGTTTATTGTCGGGAAAATGTTTTTACAGAGCAAATAGATTTCATATTACGAACTGATCAATCAGTGGAATGTATAGCCTGCAATGTATTTTGTAATATTTGCGTTGGCTTTTTAATTTCTGTAGTAGTTGTTATAACCTCAGATATCTCTTGAAGGAGTCAAGGTTATGTAAGAAACGAGGTGACATTCTATAGTTCAAATGCTCGCTGCTTGCTTTCCGATTTTTAGGTTAAATTCTTTTAAGCTTTCGCCCGCTTTTGAGCCTCTCGCAGTTAATCTGGTCCCATTCGGACTCATTCTGGGAGTTTTTGAAATATACGGTAACAAGAATTCATCCACCACATTGACAAAAAGATACTTTTATTTGGCTGCGTGAGTCATAAAAACTTAGAGTTTATGCGCATGACTTGTAATTTTCTGCTCGCCGTTTCTCCAAATCGATTACTGCTTCGTAACGTTTCAGGGATCTGTTCACGACAACACACTACACCAGTGAGGAGACTGATATTGTCCTCCACGGAGTCAGCTCAGACATAATGACCCAGATACTGGATTATGTTTATTTTCGCGAGGTGGACATCCGCTCCGACAACGCGCGTCAGCTGCTCGAGACGGCTGAATCCTTGTGTATTACGGACGTTTCTAAACTGTGCTGCGACTTCCTCATGGACGAGATAAACGCCGACAACTGTATCGACATCCTGCAGTTCGCAAGGTAATTGATGTTCATTTGTCATTTGCTGTTTCGCCAGCTTTCGTCGCTGGAGCGAATCAGCTTTCCTCAAGAGCAGTCGACTGCCGGGTCGGAGATTAAAGCCTCTGACTGAGGACTGGACAAATTATAAAGCGTTGTAGGTCAGGGCAGGTCTGATTTAACTGCGTATGTTTTGAGCGTCATTATGACAAGCAGATGAATAATTTCACCATAAGAAACGTTAATCGCGATCTATTGCTGAGTCATAATCAAATCCACTCGAATTCCTATCCTTCTTTCTTTCTTTCTTTCTCTACGGAATTCCTTGCTTCTTACATAATCCTCCCAATATCAAAATCAACATTCAGCCCCACATCCTTCTGCATACAGCAAAACCTCTGTTGACCGAGCCTCGATTATCCGATTCCCGCATTTCAACCAGATTGTTTGCGATTGGATTCCACCGGCGAAATTGTTTAAAGCGATGTCCACGAAGTACAGTTCATTGATCTAACCTCACCCCAGATTTTGCTGATTTAGAAAATTAGTTAATATCGGGAAAATACAAGAAACAGCCCGCTGGTTCCCATAGACGCTGAACCTTCTTATTCAGGACAACGTAGGAAGCAAATCGACTCTGACATCGGCAGATTCACACTAGAACCTCCAGTTCATGCGATGGACAGAATTACTGATAAATTAACTTTTTAGAACAGGGACTCCCTCGAAAAGCGCCCACAAGTGAGTTTGTCGTCGGCTTGTGCGTGCGACACGCCCGCATTATCGGCCGACGAGGAAAGTCTGTATTGAGTCTCTACTTATTTGTTCAATTCCATGACCACGTTCCCCTTTCCCCCGCTCATTCGACCCACGGATCCGCCCATTTAGTCCGGTTACACGAGGTATCACGGGATTAACACACGCAGTTACCAAAACGTCGTTTCGCCAAGGTTAAGGCCAGAATTCAAAATTCTACACTCCTCATCTCACTGCCTTCTTCACTTGCGTACGCCATGCCCTTGTTTCAAACTATAATCTTATCACGAAGACAAGCGGGCATTGCCTGGGAACCTTCAGAGCCGAAAACATTCTATTTTGCCCCGGTTAAACGGAGCGTCTGTCATCGTTGCCTCTCCACGTGTCTGCTCTCAGTCTCGCTCATTCGGGCTTCAAACGGCTAAGGTAAAAACTGGAGGCGAAATACTGTGGTGTGCAAATGCTTGAGAATCCAGTTCTTCCTGCAGTGTTTAATTGTGTCAGACTTCGAAACTGAGTCGGCTATTACCCTCGCTGTCGCAGGTTTCACTCCCTCGCCGACCTTGACTCTCAAGCTCGTCGCTTCGTTCTGCGCCACTTCGTGGAATTGTCTCAGCAGAGCAAAGAACTGCTGGAACTTCCTGTAGAGGAGCTGCAAGCGATAATCGAGGACGAGGAACTGAACGTGAGGGACGAGAGAGTTGTGTGGGAGTGCATTCTCCGGTGGATCAACCACGACCGGGACAACAGGAAAGGCCACATCGCGGGCCTTTTGAAGGGCGTCAGACTTGGACGACTTGATGCAAAATATTTCAAGGAGGAGGTCAGTGTGCCCCCGAAATCGTGGATGTTTATTGGAAGTAAAACCCGCATTTTCAATTCCATAATCACACGTATACATAACCAATTAATGCAAATTGTGAGCCTTTTACTTCGTCTGATGTAAGCCCGTCTGTCTGTCCGCAGTGTCAGCTCGAGAACGTCTAAACGGATGTTTATTAGATTTAATATTGATTACCTTTAACGAAATCTGTTGACACATTCCAATTCTGTTTAAAATCTTACAATAACAACGTGAAAATTACACAAAGATTTCAATGCCTTCTACTGTGCAAAATTTGATGCGTAAGAAATCCCCAGATTAACTTAGTTGCCATGGTTACAGTAACTACCTGTTTAATGCTGCTGTTAACACGCTCGCATACGCGTGTGTATGTGCAAAACAAATATTCGATTCGTCCTTTTATGCAGAAATGTTGTTCGAGTTAATAATCGTCTTTTATTTATCGTCTCTAATTTTGAGATTCCCTCTGCGCTACAATCTTTTATTACAGTCTCAGCGTTAATTAAGATCAGTTCAACTACAGCATTCCACCGTTAACTGAATTCAAACGTCCACTCAGCTTGAATAGCAAAATCCTCCAACAGATAAATCATGTCTTCCGGCGCAGCGTTCTACTTAACCAAAGATCCTATTGCCATAAGAAGCTTATCTTAGCTGCTCTAATAATTTCAAGTATCTCCGACGATGAACACTTAGCATGATAATCTTCAGCTGATTGACCATATAGGGACAACAGATATCCGAAAAGTTCAACAAGATAGATTCGTTCTATCTCCGAGAATAAATTACTCCAGGGGCTTCAAACTCATAGACTGCTTTAACATTCTACGAGGCGCGTCCCAAAAGTAAGTTTCCCTGGGGCCGTTTACAGAAACAAAACAAAATTTCATGGAAATATTTATTGCAACAGATACAGCAAGTTTCCAGCTATTTTTCAACATACTCGCCACCGGAATTGAGACATTTGTCATACCGTGGGACCAACTTTTAATACCTGTGTCGTAGAAGTCTGCCGCCTGGGATTGGAACCACTGTGTGACAACCATCTCCGCCTCTCTGTCATTCTCAAAACGCTGACTCTGACCGGACAGGAATTTCTTGAGGTGTAGGAAAAGATGGGAATCACTGGGAGCGAGGTCCGGGCTGTAGGGTGAATGATTAAACACCTCCCAGCTGAACTCCTGCAGGAGACTTGCTGTCCGTCGAGCCGTGTGCGGCCTAGCGTTATCGTGCAGGAAGACAATACCGGCACTAAGCATCCCGCGCCGCTTGTTCTGAATGGCCCGTCGCTGAAAATTGTCTGCACCAGCGACGCACCATCTGCTTGCTCATAACGTTAGGACCATAGACCCGGCACAGCTGACGATGAATTTCGATCGGCGCTATGCTCTGTGCATTCAAAAACTTTATCACTGACCGCACTTCACAGTCGGCGGGAGCTGGAATAAGAACCTCCATCTTCAACAGCTGCAATGCCCTGTGAATTCAGCCACTCACCTCTTACGAATACGTGTGAAAAAATCAAACGTTTTCATGAAAATGTTAACTGCTTCAAGTGTCTTTACAATTTATCATTCGTATCTAATAGTTTCGAACACTTAAAGAGAACCACCTGACGATGACCAATTAATGTCGAAACATGCAATGCCTCATAATAGACATCGAGCCCATAATCACACGCTGCTCTGTTGACGGGCCTTCCACCTAACCATCAACATGCAGAAGGTTGCCTCCCTTGAAACTCGAAGCAACTAATTGTCATAATTTCCTTTCGATGTTACGTAATTTTGACGAATAATTAAAGTTATCGAATCAAAAAGAATGTGCATCTTGCACGGGAGAGACGAGAAATAAATTACAATTTTGAATGTAACTCAAAATGCAGCCATTACTTAAGTATTTAGATTTCGGCTGAAACACATTTCAATACTTTTCTCTAAGATCGATTTAACCTTGATTTCGCTTCTCTCCACAACCCGTGCATTTGTTAAGAGCGTCGTTACACAAACCAAAAAACATATTTTCCTGTATATACCACAGTCTATTTCGGTGAGTTCCCAACAAAATTATGTGTGAATTTCTTGTCTCCTCTGCAATGGAACATGGCATCGCTTCCTAAAAGTTTATAAGGTCCACATTGAACTGTTGAACAGGTGTCAAAGCACCCGTACGTGACGGAAAATGAGGCCTGCAGACCCGTGATCTCGGAGACGCTCACATTCCTGGACGACGTGGAAATGATGATGGTAGGAGACAAGGACTTCGTGACACCAAGGATTGCCTACCCGCGAATCCCACAGGACATTCTGTTTGCTGTTGGTGGGCGTCGCGACGGAGAGCCGTCAGATGTGATCGAAGCGTACGACGCACGAGCAGACGGGTGGAGTGTGGTGAGTTGCACTCCTTTCTACTCTTACTGTGCCTTGTTAAATGACGCCTCTCAGAATAAACTACTTTTCCTCCAATTTGTTTATTTCTACCAAGTAATCGTTTATTTAAGCTTAATCACAAGCACCTCTTAGCCTCTTTATTTCGTGTTCGTTTATTTCCATTGCAGTGAACACTTTTTTAAGAAAAGCTTCAAAGACATGAATTAAAAAGTGACAGTGGAACCACGGTTCCGGAGAATTTGACGTAAATACGTCTTTACGGAAAGGAAGTTTATATTTTGGATTTATTCTAAATATTTCCTTTATACATTCTTTACAATTGAGCAAAGTTTGATTAAGACTTTGCTTATTTAACTTGAATTAGTTACGCTTAAGATGGGTCTGTGGTAGCTCAATGTAATGTAAAGTAATATAATGTAATGTAATGAAGGTAAGGTAAGGCAATGTAATGTTTTATAGGTAACAATAATGCTGAGGAGACAGATGACGTTTCCTAGGTAACATAACAAAGAAGTTACAATTTTTCGTTTCCCTTTTTCGTAACACATTTTTGCCGAATGACCCTTCCTCATAGACGTATTTACGTCAAAAGAATAAATAAATTAATTACACAGGTTTTAAGTCTCCTGTACAATGCAAGTTTTAATAGCAATCGACGAAGGATGTGAAGTTTTCCTTAAATACCGTTTACAAAAAGCGTCCTACATCAACTGTCATGGCAACCTGTCTGCTGATTTTAGATATGAAACGAAGTCATCGTTGATCGTCAGTGGCTTTCAACGTAATGAATGAAGCACTGATCAGTGTGGATATTGGCCATCTGCGTGGTAACGCCTCGTGAATTAGAAGGTTCTGGGGTGGGGTGGGGGACGTACCGCCTCCATCTTTGCGTCGATAAAACCCCAAACACTAACATCTGTCTTTGCCATCGCACGAACCTGAAATGTCAGCTGTTGATCAGAAATTGATTCTACGTTTGTCTGTCGAACTTGACGAGAGCTTCTCTTCGGGTCTTTCTGTTTCCACCTTCGCTCCAAGTTAATTTCTCGTGGTCTTTGTCGAGTGCCTCCCTCCACGGTGTAGCAATTTCGGTCCTCTGTTGGGGGTTGTACCTCTGCTCCGGTGGTTGGTCGCCTGAACTCTAATGTAATGAATTCACATCAGTAGACCGAATGACCCAAAGAAACATAAGAACATAACCTATCCTTCCTGTGCAGGTGGAGGGGGTCGACTCGATCGGTCCGCGAGCAGGCCATGGCACGGCAGTAGTCGGTGTCGACATTTACGTCATCGGAGGCGAGAACGGCGTTGAAACCTTTAACTCATGTAGCTGCTTCAACGCTGTTACGAAGACATGCCGCGAGGTGGCGCCTATGCATGAACGCAGGTAAGATGCAGATCGGTAACTAAGGAACTCCTTGGAACAGAGTTCTTCTTCAAAAGCTGATAGTCGCTCTCTTAGTCAAGATATAAATGCGGGCAGGAGCTGTAAAATTTTACCACTCACATTCAGGAGCATCGTGCAAAGGGTGAATAGGTCGGAGAACTTTTGCGACAAAGTTGGCTTTAAGAATGCGATTTGCTTGTTAATTCATTTGAGTTAAGATTTAACAATGACGAGCGAACAATTGCGTTCAGCGAGAGGAAATGCATCTGAATCAGCAATAAATGAGCAGAGCAAAGAATATACTTTTTTCGTTTCAGAACCGCTTTAATGGTGGCAGTTCTGCGAGCTGCAGTGTACGCCATGGGCGGTAAAGTTAGAGAGCATTATCACAGAACGGCTGAAAGATACGACTGCAAGGCGAACAAGTGGTCGAGGATCGCTCCCATGAACAAAGAGCGATGCTATGCAAGTGCGGCTGTACTGAATGGTACGTAAATCCTGTGAAACAGAAATTTGTGAATTAGTGCAGAAGGCGAGGCGTCTGTCTGTCCGCGTGTAAGAACGCGAGAACGGTTGAAGGAATCGCGGGATTAGAGGTTCTCACGGCGGGGAGTACGAAGATGGCTGTCGTTTGGCTTGTGCCGACGTTTCAGACGAACCTTATGCCTTCATCTTCAAAGTTTCCTCCTCGCTCTTGATCTCTGTCTCCCTCACTCCATCGTCCCATATTCTTCTATTATCTCTTCTTTTATCCGTGCTACGGACTTCGTTATTTCACAGACTGCAACGGCTTGAAGTTCTGAGTGCGTGATGGTTTCTTCTGCTCTCGTAAGCTGTCCCTGTGCGTCGTCTTCTGCCTTTTTAGTGTACACTCGGAGTGAATGCAAACAACCATCAAACTATCAAATTGGCTCTCAAATAATGCAGATGCAATATGTTTTTGAGACAGTTAATAATAGCACATTATATTATAAATGTAGAGCACCTTTTAGCAACTCGTACCGTAAATCTCTGGTACCAAATTTAATAAAATTCGTTTCACAGAAGATGTAACTTACCATCATTTCCGTTATGCATTAATTTAATCACTTTATGCTGTTTATGTGAAATTTTATCAGTTAAACTCGTCTTCTTTGACACGCTGATTATCTGCATTCGAAACAAAGAAACAGATGTACAGAGCAGTTTCTGTGACTCGAAGGGAGACTTAATAGATTTACAGATTTAAGTACGGATTGTCCCATGTCTGTGCTCTGCATGGACCAGTTTAATTATAGCTAATTTGTTTTTGCAGACAAAATATACGTCGCTGGTGGAATTTATTATTACAATTTTCTAAACATGGTGGAAGTTTATGACCCGGACACCGACCAGTGGACGTTCGTTGCACCAATGCATTATCGACGTGCCCTGCATTCTTGCGTCGCGTTCCACGGCTGTCTGTACGCCCTAGGTGAGAACTCCGGACATTCTGAGTGATGGTCTTCTATATCCTTCTTACAGAACTTGCTATTGTGAAATGTTTTCCTGGTTTAGTTTTTCAGTAATTTTATCCCCGATTCGTGGTTTCGATTACATTCTCCAAAAAGAACACTTAACTAACTAACTAACTAACTAACTGACAACGCATAATCTCTCGTGGTATCTCAAGTAACGTAAGCCCCATTTTTCACAGAGTCCCAATTTTAAAGGTAAATATTTCGTTCTTGTAGCAAGGAAATTGCAGTTTACCGTTCTGTTATCCCCGAAAAGCCGATGGTTTAAAGCAGTCCCTTCGCAGTTTTTGCTTTTCGTCAGTTGTTTGTGTAACGCCATCTTGTGTTGATATTTAAGGCTACTTTCTCACGCAGTTTTATGAAGTAGACAACAGATGTCAGGCGCAATTTCCTGATGCTACAAGGACGAAAATAAAATTGTAGCTGTTCCTGGTACTAAAACTGACAAAGCAAGAGGGAATGGATTTTCTTTGTTGTATTTAATTCATTCGTTCCTTTTACGGAATTACAAATTTTAAGAGCGTAAAGACAGACGGAGTGTGAAGTATCGAAGTTACGGGAAATACAAACGTCTAGAAATTTGTAATTGGTAATCTTGAAGAGAAGATACCATTTGTGATAAATTGGCGTAAAAGGAAGGATAATATTAAAATGTTTTTAAGGAACTAGATTATATGAGATGAGGTCAACTACCGACTTTTGTGAATAAGGTAATGAATCTTGTGGCTCCATAAAAGCCACATATTTCGTGGCCAGGGCCCCGCTGAATGGGGTTAGAATAAGTTCCCTTTGGCAGCTTTTTTTATATGCTGTGACCTTTTACGAAATGTGTGTGTGTGTGTGCAGGAGGATTCAACAAAACATCATCCGAGCTCAGTACCGAAAAATATGATCCTGCAGAAGACACGTGGACCGAGATCCCTGACATGAACTTCTATTCATATAGACTCGACGCAGAAGTGATCGACGACACGATCTTCGTAATCGGTGGAAAGTATATCGAGCACCACTTCGTCTCCCACGTTGCATGTTTCAATGACAAGGAAAATCGATGGTTTGTTTCTTTGTTTGTTTGATTCTTTGTTTGGTTGTTCAGGGCTGTATAATCACAAACTGTTACTTTCGAAAAGCTCTAGGAAGTGAAACATTTTCGCGATCTTTGGATGCTGCGCTATGTAGTATCGAAGAAAGTGACCGACGTTTCGGATGTTATTCCTGCTCTCTCAGGGCGTCGAATAAAAGCACGAAAATTGGGCGAGTGGAGGGGGTAGAATGAAAGGAGGCAGGGCGATGTTGCGGTCAAGCTGAATCGTTAAAGCAGAGGGCGAATGACTAGGAATGCTAATCAGACGTAAGCTGTGACTGCATTAATAAGAAGCTCTTTGCCTAAGTTTCTTTGATCAGTGGCACTCTCTTGGGCAGGAAATGTCTGGCGTTCAGCACATCAGCAAGCCATAATCTTTCGCTTTCACCGAAGTGTTAGGACAGTTTCAGGTTTAACGACGCCTATCCATATCATGTTCCCATTTCTGATGGACGTTTATTTTAAAATGTCCGTCTCTTGGCGTGTTTGACCATGCAGTCTCCTGCCATCTGTTAACGGAGTGAGTAAGTAGCTCCAAAAACATCCCAGAAGCCAGTTTTCTTCATACTTGTTTGTGCAAGAGCCAGGAATTCATTCGATTTTGGTTTGTGTCTGTTTTACGTCCAGCAGAACCTATCCAGAACAATTTTTGGTGGGACAAAAATATTTTGCTAAAAGAGGGAAATGCTGTCAAGGGCTCATGTCTCAAACAAGACACGCGTATCTCTCCAAAGAAAGTGTGTGATTAAATTTATTATTCTGACCTGAGCTAATGGCTTAATGAAGTGTACCAAACGTAGTTAGCGCACAACACATGTAAAAGTATATATATATATATATACATGTTTTCTGTAACTGTGTCTGCGAAATGTGGTAAAAATTGTCTTGAGTGTAGATAATACTGGTGAAAGGTGGAAGATTGTTTGTTTTCACTTTTAATATTCAAATTGCAGGTACCAGGCGGCAGACATGAATATTTGTAGAAACGAGATGTCGACTTGTGTCATCGAGAACCTACCGAATGCAAGCGATTACGCCTACAAACACAGAGACAAATTAATGAAGGAGAAATGCAAGAAAAGGAGGAGAAACGTAAAAGAATGTTAGATTGGGAAAATAACCGTCCATCCACACACACTCGTCCTTCTGCTGATGTAGCCCCGGGTTCAAACCCAGTAGCTAGGCTGGCGCTGGTGTGGTTACAACGTTTCTTACTTCGGTGCGCGGAGAGGGTTAAAGATTTTCTCAGAATACCTTGACATAGGATCAGTCGGTGGGCGAGGACCTCCGACTCTCAGGGAATACACGGAGAGACCTTAATTGGAGCGGCGCTCGCGGGAGGGCAGCGAAGTCGCTGAGCTGTTGCAATTCTTCACGACACAGTTGTTGTTGTTGTTGTTGTTGTTGAATTCACTCAATTTATTCACGAATTGAGACACGCTGATGCAAAGACACAATTATGTTGATATTCAGGCTGTGCAATGAATCGGCTGTTTATGTACGACTTGAAGTCCAACACAACACAAACGCGCTATCACAGTAACTGGTCTTAAATTTTGAATTGAATGCGACGATCCGATTCGTCCCCCAAAATCACCCCAAAGCGTCGGAAACGCTCCGAAAAGCCACATTCGAATTTCATTGGTCCCAATCGCAGTGAGGAGACTGTTCTAGGGCAAACGTCATTCTATATCTGGAAAGGCTTAGGTTTTTGCCTCGTAAACTACTTTTACGAGGCGAAAGCTTTGTGAGTGTCACGGAAGGTCTCGAGGAAAGACGTTCAAGAGACTGATTGTCGATACCCTCTTCAAATTTAATACATTAATCAATGCCAAAATACATAAAATCAATCACATTTGGATGAAGTAAGGCGTTCCAAATATAATCTCATAAAGCGAACTGGAAAAAAAACTCATAAGGAGATGGAGGATGTAATATATTGTAAAATTTATAAAACCTCTGACAGATGGCGTGGACATATGGAAGTATTAATTCGCGGTAGACCACGTAAGAGACGTAGAGATGAGGCTGAAGAGGATTCGAGAATCGTTTGAAAAGAAATTTGTATAAAGTGGCTAAGGACCACCAGGAAGTTAAGGAAAATGCACTGAAAGGCAAAGTCCTCAACGACCCTAGCGCTGGAATTGAAGAAGAATGTTGTCGAATGACAGGAAGATTGAATTAATCGGTTGTAAACGATGCGGAGGGAAGTGGTCGTGGCTTGTATTGAACACATTGTCCGTTCAATTATATTGTGATACAAGGATTTTAAGTGCTATTTTGTGTATATATAATAGCTTTAAAAATATTTTGAAAATTAGCCTTCTCATGGTAAGTGAGAGGGTACTTCCCTTTTATAAGTAACAATAACTTATTAAAGAAAGAGTTTAAAAATTTCCTTTAAACTTCAGTAAATAATGCTCTGGGATAAAGTCACATGTGAGAAACTGCTAGTCGCTTAGTTGGTCGAGAGCTTCCTGCAAGCCGTGAAACATGAGGACACTTTTTGTTTTTTTAGGAGGAAATTAAGTGTTGCAAATTCTCTCTCTTTATCGTCAGTCTTCCGACTGGTTTGATGCGGACCCCCATTTTCGTCCATCTTGCGCCAGTCTCTTCATTTCCACATATTCTTTACAGCCCACATCCTCATAAATTCCAATATTTGTCTCCCCTTATAATTTTTCCCTTCCATTACCAAATTAACCAATCCTGGTTGCCTCAGAATGTGTCCCACCATCCCATCTCTTCTTCTCGTAAGATTTTTCCATAGACTTCTTCCTTCGCCTGTCCTGGCTTCCATGGACACGTGTCAGAATAAGACGACTTTTCTCTCCTGCCTAATTCTCCTGTTATCGGGTACACAAAGTCTTGCCAGGAAGACTAGGATAGGAATAATGCAAGGAAGAAGGCTTGAATGATATGCTGACTGTTTGCTAGCCTCAGTTTGACTCCAGATCACGCAAAAAATTCGTAAATTACGTGGCGGACTCAGTCCGGCATCCGGCCGCAAAGGGTTAAAGATTATGACCTTGCAAAAATAGTGACACGAGGAGTTTCATGGCCCTTGGGTCGAAAAGGGAAACAATTCTGGCCCGAGCGAGGAAAAAGGTTGGACCACCCTGATTTACTCAATTGTTTAGAAGTGCTTTTGTGCCTCTAACAAAAGTCACGCAAACCTTCACTTCTGCCTGTAGAAATGTAAGCCAAATTATAATCTGAAAGTACGAAAAATCGAAGAAGACTCTACTTCTCATGCCCTTAAGAGTAACTTTAGCAAAATCCTCAAACATATTTTAAAAAGTATCAGTAAGTAGTTCTAGCAATGTTTCTGGTCCAATACGAAGTGCAAAAGCCATAGGTGGTCACTATGTTTTGTGCCTGGTTCAAAATCTCAAACGAAATGTTATTTTAAAGTTGCGTGTGCCTGTATGCAGAACAATGTCCGTTTCTTTCATACGTCATTAAGTTTTTAAATTTTTGTAGCCTTCTGTATAAATAATTGCGAAAACCGTGGAGATTAAACAGTATGACAAATATTTAGTTTATATGAAATACCTTTATCTGGAGATAATAATTCAATAAACATGGATAACCATTAAAATATAAAAGCAGTTAAAATTTTACACGGATATGAAGACACAAGCTAATGAGACCACGAATCTGTGATAAAAAATACCTCACTAATATTAATACACTTGTGAACCAAGATCAAACTTGCTTTTAAAATGTCGTAGCATATTTACGATCGCGTCGCGGCACACAGGTTGAGAAACTCTACAACCAACCGGCAATACCGGCGATGCCTTTGAGGCACGGACTCTCCAGCCACTGAAGAAGGACTAGTTTTCCAGCCCAATTTGACTCGCGCTCCACACTTTAATAACTACTGTCTCCATTATGCATTGCACTGAAGTCGACTTCAGAAAACAACGAAGACAAATGCACACAGCTCTTCGTGTGATGCCAAAATTAACTGCCTGCATCAGTAGAATGTCAATTGATCTCATCGAGATTTCAGCGCTGCTCCACGTGTCGAGTCACGGATGCGTGCATCAGTGGGTTACGTCAAATCGCGCTCCTAACCCAACTCTCAGAGCAGGGGCTCAGGACACATCCAAGGGAGCAGTTCCTCCAGACACAACGCGACCAAAAGTTGAAAGGACGCGTAGAGCGAATCGAACTCCGGATTCTGTTTTTGCTCGTCCACGTCCGTTCTTTACAGAAGCCGCTGAAGGCTGAATTTAATCCGTACTCCCTACGTCGTGTATTTGGGGGGAGTTTTCAGATGGAACGCAGTAAAAGCTATGCAATCTAAACTACATGATTAATCCGTAAAATCAAAATAAATTAAAAGTTTTCGTGACTTCTATCAAATATTAGTATGAACCGCGATGGGATCGCAGGCAGAGAAGTGACGGCCCACGGATTGGACGACCGGTGTTCGTATTCCAGCAGAATCAGTGATTTTTTCCTGTTCGCCTCGCCGCCATGTTCGGACCAGTTCTTGGACCCACTGAGACTCCTGTGTAGTGAGTAGAGTAAAAAAACACAGGGTTAGGTGGACGCAGCGTGAAACTAAGTGCTTACTAAGGCCATGTAGTGCGACATTGAGTGATTTTTCGTCTTGACACTTAACGCGGTGGTAGCGACCCCTCGGGGGTTAATGTGGAGTATTTCAGAGGGAGATAGGTTTTCTTTCGCACGTTTATAATAAACGTGGTTAACTTCCAAAGGGACATAAATACGTATTTAGGAAAATTTCTGTTGGTGTCCCCCTGCGTGGTGATCGGAGCAAAACTTGACTTGCCTTACAGAGGCCTGTAAGATCCTGTAACCCATCATGTCCTACAAAGCTGCCTGCGATGGAAGATCAGCTTAGATTCAGCCTTGGTAGCGAAATACATTCACGCGCTGTGAGCTTTGTGGATATCCTTTGGCTGTGATCACGCGCCAAATCTAAACAGTTCTATGTGTTATTAAAGTTGTTAATTGTATTTCAGGTTTTGCGATAAATTCCAGAATGTCTTAAGACTTGAGCGAAGAGGACTTCGCTTTGGCCCAGCAGATCACTGGTTGTCACTTTGCAAATTTGAACCAAACGTTACAACTAAGAGAACTCTGAAATAGCCATACCGTGCAGATATTTGTACTGAAATTAATAATCTAAACCTCTGACTGCTAGTAAACTTAGCGAATATTCTCGCTGCTCGAGGCAAGATTTCAGCATGTTGGCGGTTTGCCGATGAAGGTAACGAAGAGGTTTGATCTTGGTCATGACTTGAGCATTTGCTGTCACAAATTTCTGTTAGCCTTCGCACGGAGAAATACTTCCTGCGTTATAATTTTCTGAATGGCGAACGAAGTGTGTAATACGCTGCAAAGTTAGCTCCAACGACCACAAACAATTCTAAAACGAAATTAGGTAAACGCAATTTTAATATAGAGTCGTTTCTTCCCATAACCCCACTGGCAGTGGCAATCTTCCTGAAAATAAAGGAGACCAAAGTTTAATTTGCAGTTTACGTCTGTCTCAGTCGCCCTTCCGTCTGAATTCCACGCCCATCCACGAGTTATTGCTGTTTCATAATTTAGTGTGAGTCGTATTATTTTGAAGTGTGGGTGTGGTTCCTTAAAAATTTATGATTCGCTGATGAAACATACCAAAGTTAATTATCATGTTATGTATTCTCCCTGGAACCTGTCCTATGTAATTTAATCTCAGTCCATACTACTTGAATCAGTTTTTCTAGGTTATTATTTAGCATTATTTTCCCAGCTACGTCGGAATTTAGTGTCACAATTCAAGTTTCCGGAAATATTTTTTTGTGCATTTTAAATCTACACATTTCATCCCTGTTTCATGCCATCAGCAAAGTAAATCAAGTCCTGTTGCTTACTAAATTTACCTCAAATATTTCTCGTACTATGCAGGCAGTTACTTCTGAATTTGCTTTGAATTCAGCACCAACTTGTGAACGGTTTTAAAGATTTTACTTCTTACTTTCGCTCCTTGTAGCTGTACACTTCTTTCCGTGATCATTGTTCAATGTCCTGAACAGTGATGGGACAGGCAGTGAATTGGGGGGGGGGGGGGGCGAGACAAGGCCTTCAGAACGTCCCCACCTCATACCCACCCTGAAAGTAGCAAGTTCAGTATTTGCTTCACCCGAAAGACGAAGTTAAGCAAAATCCGCAAACTTGTATTACAATTTCATATAAATCACTGACTGTGCGTGAGTTCCTTCCTGTTTGACCGAGATCCGGCGCCTATGTAAACGGCTAGCCATGCCTTGAACTGTAGCAGAAGCTGTAGGTGAAGGCGGCAGAAGCTACTTTCACCTAGGTGACATAAGTCGACTGTGAGCTGTCGTAGAGGGTTTATTAAAAGTCACCAGTGTCAGATCAACAAATGCTGCCCTTCGAAGCCAGCGCTGGCAGTGGACATGTGGACCGCGTTGATATCAGCGCTCTGCATTTCTTTCGAGGAAATTGCTGAAGCCTCACAGTTGACTCTGTTTTGACGTAAATACGTCTATATTTTAGGGTCAGTGTCATTCGGCAAAAATGTAAAGAAAAAGTGGAACGAAAAAATGTAACTTCATTGTTATGTTACCTTGGAAACGTCATCTGTTTATCAACAAATAAACAACAATGGTTACCTACATAGTTACCTTACCTTACCTTACTTTACATTACCTTACATTACATTCATCTATCACAGACCCATCTGAAGCCTTACTAATTAAAGTTAAATAAGTAATGTCTTACTCAAAACTTAATCAGTTGTAAAGCAGGTATAAAGGAAATATTTAGAATAAAGCCAATATATAAACTTCCTTTCCGTATAGACGTATTTACGTCAAATTCTCCGGAACCGTGGTTCCACTGACAACTCTTTTTTAGTCCTTCCAAAATGTGTGTTTCATACAGGATCAGGAGAATTTGGTGGTCACAGACCATGACCACATTCTATAATCTTGATCAAAAAAGCCGTGCACATTTATTTTTCTTATATAGGCGAAAGATAAGCTTAGGATGTCGCCCATTAATGTCTGGAACTATTAACTCTAATGTCGTAAGAGATGGTTCAGTTATTTTGTGCGTAATTATGACACACCAAATATCACTTTCTTTCGTAATGAAGAGCCAGATAGCGAATGAGTCTCGAGTCTTCTGTAATCTGATGTCGACTGTTCCGACAATTTACCTCTCCAACTATGGAAGACCATGCCTTATCGAGAGAAAGTAATTGTGGATCAACTTTTCTCTCAAATCAGCTACAAAAATGTTTTCTCGCCACCCGATCATTTTCCTCCGAGTCATGAACAAACGTTGTCTTGTACTGTCGCAGGTTTTCAGTTTTACGGTCCCTCGCGCAGATATCCTCGGCTCTAGTCGCTTAAGATATTTTCCTTCTGAAGTTTGAAGTCTACCACCGATTTCGTCCAACGTCTCCTCTTTTCTTATCTGACATGCAGACTAGCAATGATCTTATTGTTTTTGGCTCATTGATCAGGTGAAGGAAGATATCCCCACTGCTTAGCCCCTACCGTGTACAGAATTGAAATAGAACTTTATCGATTTCATTGAAAAGGCACTGTCATACGAAATCTGTCTACAAGATAAATATAGATCGTGCATTACGTGTCCGGGTGATTTACAATGCGGCAGGCCCAGACATTTCAGTGCAGACATTGGGGCAGTGATGGTAATTTGCCGTTCTTCACGTTGGACTAGATCCAAATGTTTCAGGTAATAAGAGGCCGATGCAGTTGAAGTTTGTCGCTGTGTGTGTCCTAAAGAGAGAGATAATTGTCACTGCGGTTAGATCGACGGTGTCAGCCGGCGCCTTTGTGCCTGAGAAGAATGGCGTCCTCAGTCTGAAGGAAGCAAAAGAATTCTGATTATAGATCTACTCATTCTTACATTACTCCCAGCTTATTTTATATTTTTTCTCATATAATGTACGTCTGAAAAGATACAAAAAGTAATAATGTCATTTCTGTACATTAATACAACTACAAGTAAAAATTATCCATTAATTCTTTTTTTGAGATGGGGGCGTGCTTCCTTCCCTTTTTCTGTAACGTGTCTTTCGTCTGTGCTGCTAACTTTTTTTTCTTGTTGAAACTGTCCTCATTGAGGCAGAAAAGTTCTCTTTGCTCCCTTGTGCAAATTTCTTTGTTTATTCCTCAACCGCAAACTTTTATTAATTTTCGGGACCAGAGTTACGAAAGAGAAACAGAATTTTATTTCACATTTAAACTTTCTGAAACACACGACCCTCGTGCTGCTATTTCTGAGTCATTTTATGATCTGCACTCGACATTGCAAGGGATTCTAGTGCTAGGTTGACAGATTTTGTGAATATTTAATGGGTGGAATTTTGCTGGATGATGATTTACGTGAATCAAGCCTGTCAGAGGCTAAATGCCGGATACTCAAAGCCATTAACAGTGCTTTTTGTAGTTCAGGACTTTTTTTGGTACCTTCGGGTCGGAGCCGACCCCTGGTGACATTATGAACAAGTTCCTTCTGATAGGGACCTGTTCATATTTTCCTCGGCAGATGATCCAGAAGTGGTTTGCCGTTGCCTTCTTCTGTGTGTGAATGGAGTAATTGCTGGGATGCCACGGAGAAACCGGGGAAGCCCCCGGAGGAAAACTCTGTGATACCGTGGCTTTATGACGTAACTAATCAAAGGAATAACGTTTGGCGACGTATGCGTGAGATGAGGGAGACGACATTTAGTGACTGACTGTCAGCTGGAGAACGCATGTGACGCCCAGAAGTAGAAAAAGCCAACACTTAAGACTTTTCGAGGCTTTTACGGAAGCGAAAATGCGGATGTTCTGGGCTGTCACCGATCAGCCTCGAAGGTTGTATTTGACATTTGGAACGAACGCATCGCCTTCCTGAAATAGAAGGAACATCTTCCAATGAGACAATGTTAACCACGTACACGATTGCGGTCACTCATAAGTCCTCATATCCTGAGTTCTGGTTGTCTTATCTTCTTGTACCGCGTGGGAGACAGAACGTTTTATTATTAGATAGTAACTTTAACGCTGACGCATGCGTGGTAGCAACTGAATTCTGCCTCGTCTTGTTAGGCATTACCGAAGTGCCGACTAGCTGTCCGTCAGAGTTGTGGACAGTCGCGTTTAACTAGGAAGCTGACCGATAAATCTACTCTTTTGTCTGAAATGTTTGCTTTGTGTCTTGGAGACAACACGGCCGCGATGCAGCGCCAAGCGTCGTCTGGGGCTGCCTGCCGTTTGCCTGAGGCTTCCAGGTAAGCGTTCACTCTCTCTAAACCACGCCTGTATTCAGTTGGCACGACTTTTCCGTAGCTTACTGAACCTGTCGCCCATATCTAAAATTTGTGGGACATAACCTCAAAGATTTGCATCGCCATCATGTTTGTAATTTTGATGTAAAAATGACAAAACAGAATATACAGGTACGAAAAGTACAAAATACAGAGAGCAGCACCGTCCAAGTCATATAAACTAATCGGTGTACGTAGTTAAATGGTGGCTCTCAATGCAACAGTGGTTAGCATTCTCCCCGTCACCCTTACACATGAACTGCTGTCGTGTACGTAAATGAAAGGATGAATTTTAAAGTACGTGGGCTCCTTTTGTCATGGACACACGATGGAGTACGTAAGCACGCCAATAATAGTATTTTTAACTGTGGGAATTAATTCTGCCTGGGAACTTGAAAGGGGCAATGTTAATAAAATGGATATGTGACAAAATAATTGAAAGGAATGTAAAAATGAATTTTGGACTTAAAATTTTTCGACTTTGCTTCACAACATTTAATATATACCCACCACATTTGTGGACTTGCGATGGGGAGAGACTATATACCTGTATAACTGGGCCGCTAACGGACCCTTTGTCCAACCCCCACACAATACACTTTGGCAAATATGAAACTCCACAATTCAACTTTACTAAGTTTGGTCGAAATCTGTCAGGCACCTTCGATTCTGTTACAGACGTGATGGCACTAAGTATCCACCACATTTAGGATTTGGAGTCGGATTCTACGACGCGACTGGTGGTTATACATTTCTGAATTGCACACATCGCCTTGTGGTCTATGGCAAATGCATTAATTTTAAAGTACGTCAATATCATCATGATAAACAGAGGCTGTGTTGGTAAGCAAGTTCGTCTGGATCAAACGCGGAGTTAATAAGGAACTTGTATTTTCATGTCTCGCCGTCCCCAGACTACGGCATAAACTCATTTCATGAATACAATATTTTTATTTTCCGTCTATACACAAACTTAAAATAATGTTGTTTAAAATTATCTAAAATTATAACATTCTGAGTAGACACTGTATCTTGTTACATTTTTTGTATCGACGACATGTTTCAATGTGTATTACATCATCATCAGGTCTATCAATTTTAATATATTTTAAAAACTGTAGTACATTTTGCGTTGCGTTTATTGATTATTTTAATCTATTTAATTTTAAGTTTGTCTCTTCTTTTTGTTTTGGAGGTTGTACTTGGATGTTTATATCTGTAAAATTTCATGAAGGTTGTTAATAAATCGTTTGAACGTGTATTCAGATATCTGAGAATGACGGTGACATATCGAAATTACATTCGCACGGAAAGTGAGGGAAGATTAAATTCGGGGCATGCGGTTCAGGATCTTCGGTCTCTCCGTATGTCATCCAAGTGCGTAAGGATTCAATACGAAGAAATTATAATTTCAACTCTTTTATAAAGGCGTGAACTTTGATTTCTCGCGTTTATGGGAAGAATACAATGATTTCTCTTCCCGTCTTTTGTCTATAAACGTAAGGATTACAGAATATTATACGTATGTATATAATTTTTCCTTTTTGTGTATCGGTCTGAAACTTAATCTCCACGTTAAGAGAAAAACACAAACTGAGTGTATTTGAGAGCAGGGTGCTTAATTAATTATTTGGAACGAATAGGGTGACAGGAATTGGGATAAAATTCCATTTTTCTTCGCTCTGCTATGTTTTCGGTTGGGAGTCTGACACACGTCGGGGCAAATTCACAGAAATAATGCTGTAGGAAATGTTGCCGCTTTAATCTGTGAAAGAAATAAAAAATCCCATAAAAGTTTCCGACCAACAACCAACGGTCTCTTGTATCTGGACCTCGGCGCAAGGAATTTTTTTTTTATAAATGTGGTAAAAATAAAATACTAATCGGAATTAAATTAAACTTACATCAGTTGTGAAGAACATAGTTATGCGTGTATTCAAGCGATAATTTTTAGAAAACTATTTTATATTCTGATAGTTACAAATAATTAGAGGCTTTTGATTCTCTTTTCTTTTCTTTTGTCGGATTACTCTACGTCACAGGAATCGGAAGTTTTCGTATTCATTCGACTATTTATGTCGTAACCTCACGCACTGCTTCCTTTCTTTGTAAAAGTACCAATTTTTATCATTTTTTGAAAAGTGTGTTTTTTGTGCCATCCGTGCACAGATTCCAGATTTCTTACGGAAGGAAGAAGTCAGCTGTTGTTTCATTTAGAAACATTTTACGTATCCTTGCCCAGTTTCTACGCCGTGGGATGTTCGGAGGTTGAGAGCCACGCATTCTTAACCTGCGGGTGAGTGGTAAATTCAAGTTCCGGCCGCTTTGCCTCTGACGTACCCAATGAGCTGTTTGGATTCCAGAGCGAGTCTAAACGTGGTGAGAAGAAAACAATGACTTCTGGTATTCGAACCCACGTCGTCGAGGCTAAATGTAGACTGAGCTGTGTTATTGCTAGTCATACTAAATAATAACGGGACGGAGTCAAACTTTGGTTGTTCTTATGTGTTTATACAATATAATTCACAATTTATTTCTCCGGTAAGGCACTACATTTTACCGCAACGTGTAACGAATTTCCTCTACTCTGTCACAATTCCTTCTTTATGGCTGCGTCCGCAACGAAAATCTTTCGTAATTATCGTCCTTTGGAGAACGATTTTCTTGAGAGCCATTCTGAAGGCGGCGAAGCAGTAGAAGTTTCTAGGGACAGAGAGGCTTTGTGCTGCTCTGGGAAGTTCAACATTTTTTGCCACGTCCGAACGCCGACCCTAACGAAAAGTTTTGGTGAAGAAAGGAAGTACAAAAGAAAGCAGAAAGAGAGGTCTGAGCCTGTTATTTAATTGTTCCATGCAGAGTTTTTCTGATACTTTAGAATAACTCATTTTGAACATTACGGCGCTGTTCCACGAAAAACCCTTCTCTTTAGTTTGTGATTCTTAGAAGAAAGCGTTTCCGGAATTCTGTTCATGCTTGTCCATCCGTGATCTTGCGGCAACTTCTCCGACACCTTCGTACTGCAGAGCAGTCTGAACAACTGCTGGCAGGCGTTACATTAAGAAACAGGAGTTAAACTTCCAAAATAAGTAAACCTTTGTTTTCTTTTCAGCCTGCATTATTCTATTTACTTTCTGTAAATTCTTGTCTTCATTTTTGTTTCTTTATCTCTTGATTTTTATTTATTTCTCCTATCTTATTCGTGCCCTTTCCGACCTTATTTTTTCGTTTATGTATTGCTTTCCGTGTGTTCATTTATCTAGCTTACATTTTAGCCTTGAATTTACAAATAATTATGCTGAAACCTGCGATTCATGCAAGATGGTTATAAAACTCTCTTAATTTCTCTTATCATTCGCGACATCCTGCAGCTAACAAAACTAACCAGACGCCATATCGCATCTCTGTCTAACTCGTTACACTGAACTTCATTTCCCACTCTGAGGGATCAGCACATTTCTAAGCTGTTAGAGGACGCAATCGAAAAAGTGACAATATTTGGAGTATAAGAGACAACTGAAAGAATTATAAAATATCTTAACCTGGGCTTTATAAATCGTATTTCTTTACCTAATAATATAAGGAAATTGAAATGTTTGCGATGCACAGAATATGTAGCACGCATAGGAAATATGAGATAGTCATAAAATCTAAAGGAGAAAGACCACTTGGAATAATCATGCATAGATTGGAAGGTAAGATTAAAATGAAGATCGATGTCTTCTGAGATATTGTGTTGTAGGCAGGAAGGACCGCTGAAATATTATTTAGTAACTATCAGATTATCATCTATTGGTATCTATCAGTGCAACATCTCAGAAAGCTGTCTTCATATTTGTCGCCTTGAGAACCCTAAATCCCAAACAAATTAAAATGTGCTTCGGATGAATCAAATTTTGAGGAATAGAATGGATTGAATTGGCGCATATTGGGTCCAATGGCAGGATTTTATGAATGCAGCAATGAGTAATTTTCTGATCAGCCGAATGATTGTAAACATCACAAGTAAGATCCTGAAATACGGTATTAGTTAGTTACTTGCTTCCGTAACGACTTGCGTGTGCAACTAATCAATTAATTATCCACTCGATCGAGTAATCGAACAAGTATATCGCTATCCAGGTCGACCATATCAGGTATAAAACTGCACTGTTGCCAAAACATCCACGACGTCATTCTCAGTACACTGTACGCCAGGTTTCAACGGTGGAATGGAGCAGTCGTTCCTTAAGGAAGTCAGGGAATCCCAGAGCCAAACGCTGCGTTCGAACTTCTCCTCAGCGGTTCCCAGATTCAGTGTAACAGAACTCGACCCTGAATCTCTCTACCAAGCCTGCGTGTATTCCTTCAACCACAGGGGGCCGCAGTGAGCCCGTTGTTGTCCAGGCACCCACAGTAAGACTTCCAGAGAAACAGCTCATCGCACAGAAAGGTACGTAACTATTTGGTAAATTTGTTTATTGTTTATCCATAATTTATTTCTCTCTCTTACATCGTTCATGCCTTGCATAGCTCGTAAGGAAGGAACTTTACCCCCTTCTTCAATTTAAATATGTCTTGAGCACCTGTTTTATTGTGCGTTGTACATTAAATGTTTAGCCATCTCTTATTTCTGATTGATTCAACACTGAATCCAGATAAGGCTTCAGGTACTTGTTGAAGTTTCTAACTCCAGTTCGGCCTCCAGCAGCATGCGGCCCTTCCAGAATTCCAGTGGCCTCAGCCTACCTCAATCTCCTTAAAGACTTTTGACCGAAAACCGCCCACCCCATTAACATCGTTTTGCAAGAGCAAGTCGACAGAAGAGGCTCCGAGTGACAGCTATCATCAACAATCATAATTACCCATTATGAGGGTCAGAGGTAAAATTTCCCTTCAGGGCAGGAAAGGAAAGTTAATAAACATCAGGTCTGATAGAGATACAATGATTTAGATTGTAGCAGTATTAGCTGTTTAATTGTGTAAATTCTGCAGAAATATGTAAACTTGCCTGTATTGTACGTGGTGATATTCTCCCTGCTGCTGAATTTAGTTATAATGAGTTTGTGTAACTTCATTAACATTATTCAGTGGTCATCTGCTCACGTGTATCGTAATTGTTCTGCTGGTAAAATGTTTTATGCCTGAATTTATTTTAAAGAAGACCGAATTAGCGTGAGAAAATTCTTTTCTGACACACACACACACATATATATATATAATATATATATCAAAAGTGTGTCTGTGTGTCTTGTGGAAATGTACTTGAATGAAATCGGAACCTAATGAGTTAGGACGAAATTACATGTTCAGTTGTTGGGTTTTAAAAGCAGGAGCGCTGTATGTAAGTCTTCATTGTGACAGTATTTGGATTCAGAAACAGATAAAATTATGATTTCTATCTCAGTCTCCTTTAAAGAGATTTATGAGCCAGCCTCAGATGCAAATCCATTGCCGTTAGTATCTTTGTAAATCCGTGTCTCGTGGGGTTCTTCGCTGGCCTCATACCACGAGACTGAGTCGTAAGATATTGTCCATTATTTCTTGACATTTCTTCGAGTTATTAATTAATTAGTACTCCCCTGGATTGGTTCCCAGCGAGTCGAAGGGCAAGTCCAACATCAGTGTTGCTGCCTTCCGGCCTCTTGACACGCGCTATGAGATGGTATTTCCCCAACATCGATGGATGGGTATACCGCCATGACTACAATTTAAAAATAAGGAGCCATTTAAGTCTCCTTCGTGACAGGGATTAGAAACAACATAAGATAATTAGGATTAAAGTCGCACATTCCTTCCTTGAAAAGAGAGACCAGACAACATCAGATGCAAATACCTTACAATTGTCTACGAAAGGACCAGGAAATCACGCGGCCTCCCGAAACATGTTCTCTGGTCCAGGGGCGATGGGCTCAACAGCGCCCATTACTTCGAAAATATCAAGTTAAAAATCAACCAAGCAAAATAAAACCCGACGTTAATTTTAAAGAAGGACAAATTAAATTGCAATTTTATCTTCATTCCTCATTATTTATAAATTTATTTCATTCTTATAGAGAAAACATTTAATATTAAGTATTTATTTCTTACATTTAGGATGGAATGTGACCAAATTCGAGTAATTCTCTTTTTTTTCAACTACCAACAATGTGTAAATATGGACCGACAATGTTAAACTTTTACGTGAACACCTGTGTGCATAACAATGCAAGAAAAGTATTGGAATTTCTAACCCACGCCTCAACAATATTGGCTGAGAATGCCGTCAGGCTCTTTTCTCGTAACTTATGCGTGCAGTATAATAGACTGAATGAACCGTATTGCACTCCATTCTTTTAAATAAGAAACTAATTGTTACGTCATCTGTTTACTTGGCATTGTTGTGTTTCATTATCGCCGTCAACAATCCGCTTTCGTTATTGCGGAAAGAGCTGAGCTTGGAATCGCTTGTAGAAGAAGTGCGTCGTAGAGCAGATAATTTTGTGCTGTTAAAATCCTTTTAGGATATCTCAAGTACTTATCTTATACAAGAATTATTAAGAAATCTGTGATACTCCATTTTAGTTTTGATTAAACTGATAATTGCCGGTGGACGTCGTGGTCTCTTACAACTGAACAAAGTTTGAGGTAAGGGATTCCTATTTATTATTAATGTTCATCACATTTAATGTTTTCATCTGCATTTGTGAACTCGTGTAAGAGAATTAAACTTTTTTAACACATTTTCAAGTAACATTAGATTGACTTCTATTTGTTCACGGCAACATTGATAGTAAAATAATATTCCAGTAGGAAATTATCATTTTAAAGGAATAAAACGTGTTTAGTGGCATCTTAATAAAAATATGTGGATGCTAAGAAGTGGGTTATATATTCTGAATAATAATTCTAACACTTTACATCTCTTGATACATCGACATTATTAAAGCGTTTTAGGAAACTGTGAATAATTTTTATTTCGGTATTACAAGCCTAATTATCGATGAATCTCCCTCTCATTATCTCCTACATCAGCAGATTAAATCCGGGGAATGATTGCTATTATCGAGTGCAAAAGAATTTATGGGTGCAAAACATGGTCTCTCACTTTGAGAGAGGAACATAGACTGAGGGTCTCTGAGAACAGAGTGTCGAGGAAGATGTTTGGACCCAAACCGGGAGTGGGACAGATAATAAAGAAAATGCATGACGAGCTCCTCACCCGATGTTGTTGGGGGGGGGGGGGGCTGGGGAGGGCTGTTTACAAGACCTGAAGGGAGGAGACCTCTGGGAAGACCTCGGCGTAGGTGGCAGGATAACATTAAGATGGATTTTAGGGAGATGGGACTCGATGGAGCGAATTGAATGCAACTGGTTCAGGATAGACCCCGGTGGGGGGCTGACGATGATGAACCTTCTGGTTCAGTAAAGGAAGTGGACTATTCTTTGACGAGCCGAGTAGCAATCGACTTTCCATAGAATATCTTGCACATTGCAGTATGTGAGTGGCGTGATTTAGGCATCTACGCATGCGTTAGAACAAATTAGAGCTTTTGTGACTGTTCCCAACTGTAATTTTCGCGTTCGTTTGATAAATTTATATTACATTTTGTGCTCGTGGTTTATATAAATGTGTAACTTAGGCAGGAAAGTCCTTAATCACGTCAGCTCTTAAGTACTTTTAGTTCTACAGAGAGAAGTACTCGACAATTTTATGCTTATGAAAAGTGTAACCTTCTTTTTCCAAAATTTAATTCTTAACTGTCTGGTTCTACATCAAAGGTCACGCAATTTCAATGGCATATTCTTTTCGTAAATTTTTAAAATCGGTTCACCAGAGTAGAAGCATCTAAGACTTTATAGATTACACTGATATTTTATACGTAATGTCTACGTAGTTTACATATAAGAAGATTTAAATTTATGCGAGTAATGACAAACACGCGGCATTACTTAATATTGCCTAAATCAGTCACATCTTCAGGGTGATTAAGCCAAGAAGAGTGCGATGGGCGGGGCATGTGGAGTGCATGGATGGGGCGAGAGGTGTGCACTGGGTATTTTTGGAAAGCCTGAGGAGAAGAGGCCATTGGGGAGACCTAGACGTAGATGGGAGTATAATCTCAGGTGGGATCTAAGGGAGATAGGAGTCGAAGGAAACTGCATTTTGTTGGCCCAGGACAGGGTCCGGTGGAGGGCTTTGGTTAATTCGGTGATGAAACTTAATATTCCGTAAGCCGTCTAGTTAGATAGTTAGTTAGTTAGTTATATATCACATTTAAAGCTTTGTCATTTTGTGTCGGATCTCAACATCCATTTCTATAACAATGAAACAAACTGAATCTATGGAGCTGAAGACCTGCTTGAGAATCTAACAGTAGCCCTGGTAATCAAATGCCTCGCCTTTTAAGAAACATAAAGTTTCATGCCCGTGTTTACAAGACCCCGCCTCTAAGCCACATCCACAAGCAGATGAAGTCAATCCACACTATCATTCCCCACCTCTCTAAGATCCATTTTACTATTATCCTAGCAACTTATAGGACTGTCAACTGACCTTTTCTTTTCAGGTCTTCCGATAAAAAAGTTGTAGTACTTGCCTCTGTCATGTGTACTACATGCCCAGCCCATCTAATCACGCTTTATCCGACAGCCTACTATTTATTAATTAGTGAAGAGATCCATAAAGCTCCATATTATACAATTTTCGCCATTCCGTTGTCAGTAACTTTCTCGCAGGACCAGATATTCTTCTCAGTACCGTGTTCCCTCTCAGTCACTCTCAGTTGATGTGCACAAGAGTCGGTTTGAAGAAAAATCTGTAACAGCGATCGACTGTTTTTCAGGAGATGGAGTCAAACCAAAGTCGCAGCTGTTTTCATGTCGGCGGCAGGTTCACGTGCACCAAAGCATTGCTCAGTCTGAATAAGCTGAGAGAGGAGAAACTCTTGTGTGACGCGGTGCTGAGGTTGGAGGACGGCGGCGTCTTCCGAGTCCACAGAGTGATTCTGTCGATGCGCAGCGAATATTTCAGGTTTGTTTATTTACTGACGTGGTTTATTAACACGTGAAATTAGGACATAAAAGACGTCAATTCGTATGAGAAATGTTTCATCCCCTTTGATACAGAAACGTGTATTTTTATACGGCTGATTGTCTTTTGTTATTTGTTCGTTGTCATGAAATCTCACGGCGGAGAGGAAGAAGAAGAAGAAGAATGTCTTCTGGACGTTGCGCCGTAGAAACTGAGTGGCATTTCAGACGTACTTCCTCCTTTATTTCCTTGATAGAGGCAGTAAGCACGTCTGAAACATCCGAGGTCATACTGCCTCCGTATCAGGGCGATGAGTATGAAGATTTCTGTCTTCTGGGTTGCTGCGCTGTGTAGTCTGGTCGATGTTAACCAAAGTTTCAGAGGTCATACTGCCTCCGTCATCAGAGTATGAAGATTTCCGTCTTCTGGGTTGTTGCGCTGTGTAGTCTGGTCGATGTTAACCAACGCTTCAGAGGTCATACTGCCTTCGTCATCAGAGTATGAAGATTTCTGTCTTCTGGGTTGTTGCGCTGTGTAGTCTGGTCAATGTTAACCAACGTTTCAGAGGTCATACTGCCTCCGTCATCAGAGTATGAGATTTCCGTCTACTGGATTGTTGCGCTGTGTAGTCTGGTCGATGTTAACCAACGTTTCGGAGGTCATACTGCCTCCATCATCAGGGCGATGAGGTTTTCACAGCAGTGAGTATGAAGATTTCTGTCTTCTGGGTTGTTGCGCCGTGTAGAATGGTCGATGTTAACCAACGTTTCAGAGGTCATACTGCCTCCGTCATCAGGGCGACGAGTATGAAGATTTCTGTCTTCTGGGTTGTTGCGCTGTGTAGTCTGGTCGATGATTACCAACGTTTCAGAGGTCATACTGCCTCCGTCATCAGGGCGATGAGGTTTTCACAGCGGTGAGTATGAAGATTTCTGTCTTCCGGTTTGTTGCGCTGTGTAGTCTGGTCGATGTTAACCAACGTTTCAGAGGTCATATTGCCTCCGTCATCAGAGTATGAAGATTTCCGTCTTCTGGGTTGTTGCGCTGTGTAGTCTGGTCGATGTTAACCAACGTTTCGGAGGTCATACTGCCTCCATCATCAGGGCGATGAGTATGAAGATTTCTGTCTTCTGGGTTGTTGCGCTGTGTAGTCTCGTCGATGTTAACCAACGTTTCAGAGGTCATACTGCCTCCGTATCAGGGCGATGAGTATGAAGATTTCTGTCTTCTGGGTTGCTGCGCTGTGTAGTCTGGTCGATGTTAACCAAAGTTTCAGAGGTCATACTGCCTCCGTCATCAGAGTATGAAGATTTCCGTCTTCTGGGTTGTTGCGCTGTGTAGTCTGGTCGATGTTAACCAACGCTTCAGAGGTCATACTGCCTTCGTCATCAGAGTATGAAGATTTCTGTCTTCTGGGTTGTTGCGCTGTATAGTCTGGTCAATGTTAACCAACGTTTCAGAGGTCATACTGCCTCCGTCATCAGAGTATGAGATTTCCGTCTACTGGATTGTTGCGCTGTGTAGTCTGGTCGATGTTAACCAACGTTTCGGAGGTCATACTGCCTCCATCATCAGGGCGATGAGGTTTTCACAGCAGTGAGTATGAAGATTTCTGTCTTCTGGGTTGTTGCGCCGTGTAGAATGGTCGATGTTAACCAACGTTTCAGAGGTCATACTGCCTCCGTCATCAGGGCGACGAGTATGAAGATTTCTGTCTTCTGGGTTGTTGCGCTGTGTAGTCTGGTCGATGATTACCAACGTTTCAGAGGTCATACTGCCTCCGTCATCAGGGCGATGAGGTTTTCACAGCGGTGAGTATGAAGATTTCTGTCTTCCGGTTTGTTGCGCTGTGTAGTCTGGTCGATGTTAACCAACGTTTCAGAGGTCATATTGCCTCCGTCATCAGAGTATGAAGATTTCCGTCTTCTGGGTTGTTGCGCTGTGTAGTCTGGTCGATGTTAACCAACGTTTCGGAGGTCATACTGCCTCCATCATCAGGGCGATGAGTATGAAGATTTCTGTCTTCTGGGTTGTTGCGCTGTGTAGTCTCGTCGATGTTAACCAACGTTTCAGAGGTCATACTGCCTCCGTCATCAGGGCGATGAGTATGAAGATTTCTGTCTTCTGGGTTGTTGCGCTGTGTAGTCTGGTCGATGATTACCAACGTTTCAGAGGTCATACTGCCTCCGTCATCAGGGCGATGAGGTTTTCACAGCGGTGAGTATGAAGATTTCTGTCTTCTGGTTTGTTGCGCTGTGTAGTCTGGTCGATGTTAACCAACGTTTCGGACTTCATAATGCCTCCGTCATCAGGGCGATGAGTATGAAGATTTCTTTCTTCTGGGTTGTTGCGCTGTGTAGTCTCGTCGATGTTAACCAACGTTTCGGAGGTCATACTGCCTCCGTCATCAGGGCGATGAGTATGAAGATTTCTGTCTTCTGGGTTGTTGCGCTGTGTAGTCTCGTCGATGTTAACCAACGTTTCAGAGGTCATACTGCCTCCGTCATCAGGGCGATGAGTATGAAGATTTCTGTCTTCTGGGTTGTTGCGTCGTGTAGTCTCGTCGATGTTTACCAACGTTTCAGAGGTCATACTGCCTCCGTCATCAGGGCGATGAGTATGAAGATTTCTGTCTTCTGGGTTGTTGCGCTGTGTAGTCCGGTCGATGTTAACCAAAGTTTCAGAGGTCATACTGCCTCCATCATCAGGGTGATTAGTATGAAAATTTCTGTCTTCTGGGTTGTTGCGCCGTGTAGTCTGGTCGATGTTTACCAACGTTTCGGAGGTCATACTGCCTCCGTCATCAGAGTATGAAGATATCCGTCTTCTGGGTTGTTGCGCTGTGTAGTCTGGTCGATGTTAACCAACGTTTCAGAGGTCATACTGCCTCTGTCATCAGGGCGATGAGTATGAAGATTTCTGTCTTCTGGGTTGTTGCGCTGTGTAGTCTGGTTGATGTTAACCAACGTTTCGGGGGTCATACTGCCTCCGTCATCAGGGCGATGAGTATGAAGATTTCTGTCTTAAGGGTTGTTGCGCTGTGTAGTCTGGTCGATGTTAACCAACGTTTCAGAGGTCATACTGCCTCCGTCATCAGGGCGATGAGTATGAAGATTTCTGTCTTAAGGGTTGTTGCGCTGTGTAGTCTGGTCGATGTTAACCAACGTTTCAGAGGTCATACAGCCTCCGTCATCAGGACGATGAGTATGAAGTTTTCTGTCTTAAGGGTTGTTGCGTCGTGTAGTCTGGTCGATGTTAACCAACGTTTCAGAGGTCATACAGCCTCCGTCATCAGGACGATGAGTATGAAGTTTTCTGTCTTCTGGGTTGTTGCGCTGTGTAGTCTGGTCGATGTTAACCAACGTTTCGGAGGTCATACTGCCTCCGTCATCAGGGCGATGAGTATGAAGATTCCTGTCTTAAGGGTTGTTGCGCTGTGTAGTCTGGTCGATGTTAACCAACGTTTCAGAGGTCATACAGCCTCCGTCATCAGGACGATGAGTATGAAGTTTTCTGTCTTCTGGGTTGTTGCGCTGTGTAGTCTGGTCGATGTTAACCAACGTTTCGGAGGTCATACTGCCTCCGTCATCAGGGCGATGAGTATGAAGATTCCTGTCTTAAGGGTTGTTGCGCTGTGTAGTCTGGTCGATGTTAACCAACGTTTCAGAGGTCATACTGCCTCCGTCATCAGGGCGATGAGTATGAAGTTTTCTGTCTTAAGGGTTGTTGCGTCGTGTAGTCTCGTCGATGTTAACCCACGTTTCAGAGGTCATACTGCCTCCGTCATCAGGGCGATGAGTATGAAGATTTCTGTCTTCTGGGTTGTTGCGCTGTGTAGTCTGGTCGATGTTAACCAACGTTTCAGAGGTCATACTGCCTCCGTCATCAGGGCGATGAGTATGAAGATTTCTGTCTTCTGGGTTGTTGCGTCGTGTAGTCTGGTCGATGTTAACCCACGTTTCAGAGGTCATACTGCCTCCGTCATCAGGGCGATGAGTATGAAGATGTCTGTCTTCTGGGTTGTTGCGCTGTGTAGTCTGGTCGATGTTAACCAACGTTTCAGAGGTCATACTGCCTCCGTCATCAGGGCGATGAGTATGAAGATTTCTGTCTTCTGGGTTGTTGCGCTGTGTAGTCTGGTCGATGTTAACCAACGTTTCAGAGGTCATACTGCCTCCGTCATCAGGGCGATGAGTATGAAGATTTCTGTCTTCTGGGTTGTTGCGCTGTGTAGTCTGGTCGATGTTAACCAACGTTTCAGAGGTCATACTGCCTCCGTCATCAGGGCGATGAGTATGAAGATTTCTGTCTTCTGGGTTGTTGCGTCGTGTAGTCTGGTCGATGTTAACCAACGTTTCAGAGGTCATACTGCCTCCGTCATCAGGGCGATGAGTATGAAGATTTCTGTCTTCTGGGTTGTTGCGTCGTGTAGTCTCGTCGATGTTAACCAACGTTTCAGAGGTCATACTGCCTCTTTCATCAGGGCGATGAGTATGAAGATTTCTGTCTTCTGGGTTGTTGCGCCGTGTAATCTGGTTGATGTTAACCATCATTTCGGAGGTCATACTGCCCCCATCATCAGGGCGACTAAAAATATGAAGATTTGTGTCTTCTGGATTGTTGCGCTGTGTAGTCTGGTCGATGTTAACCAACGTTTCGGAGGTCATACTGCCTCCATCATTAGGGCGATTAATATATGAAGATTTCTATTTTGTGGGTTCTTGCGCTGTGTAGTCTGGTCGATGTTAACAAACGTTTCAGAGGTCATACTGCCTCCATCATCAGGGCGATTAAAATATGAAGATTTCCGTCTTCTGGCTTGTTGCGCCGTGTAGTCTGGTCAATGTTAACCAACGTTTCGGAGGTCATACTGCCTCCGTCATCAGGACGATGAATACATGTTTCATTGTCAGGAGAGAATCTTTCGAGAATTTGTGCATACTTTAATCTGCTTGTGTTTTAAATATAGATGCCCTGGGTTCTCGAAATGAGAAATGAATTATAAGCGTGACCCATTGTTTCTGTTTTCCAAGAGACGTGTCTCAAGTCTTGTTACGAGCTGTGCCCTCTTTCAATTTTCAGAAAATCAAATTTTTCTGTTTGTGTTGCGCTACAAATCCCTTAATTTGTAATAGGAATATGTTTTCTGGTTGGTGATCACTTCTTAAAGGCCGTGTAGAAACATCGGCTTTTATTTCAAGTGATTTATTGTCGGGAAAATGTTTTGACAGAGGAAATAGATTTCATATTACAAACTGAACATTCAGTGGAATGTACAGCACGCGATGTATGTTGAAATATTTGCGTTGGCTTTATAACTTTTGTATTAGTTGTTATAACCTCAGATACCTCTTGAAGGAGTGAAGGTTATGTAAGAAACGAGGTGGCCATTATATAGTTCAAATGTTCGCTGCTTGCTTTCCGATTTGTAAATTATATTCTGTTAAGTCTACGCCCGCTCTTGAACCTCTCGCAGTTAATCTGGTCCCATTCGTACTCATTCTGGGAGTTTTTGAAGTATTCCGATAACAAGAATTCATCCACCACATTGACAAAAAGATACTTTTATTTGGCCACGTGACTCATAAAAACTTAAAGTTTATGCGCATGACTTGTAATTTTCTGCTCGCCGTTTCTCCAAATCGACGTTTCAGGACCCTCTTCACGACAAAACTGCACACCGGTGAGGAGACTGATGTTCTCCTCCACGGAGTCAGCTCAGACATGATGACCAAGATACTGGATTATGTTTATTTTCGCGATTTGGACATCCACTCCGACAACGCGCGTCAGCTGCTCGTGGCGGCTGATTACTTGTGTATAACAGGCGTTATCGAACTCTGCTGCAACTTCCTCAAGGACGAGATAAACGTCGACAAGTGTATCGGCATCTTGCAGTTCGCAAGGTAATTGATGTTCATTTGAAATTTGCTGTTTCGCCAGCCTTAGTCGCTGGAACGAAACAGCCTTACTCAAGAGAGCAGCCGAGTGCCGGGTCGGAGATTAAAGCCTCTGACTGAGGACTGGGTAATTTATAAAGCGTTGTAGGTCAGGGCAGGTCTGATTTAACTGCGTATGTTTTGAGCGTCATTATGACAAGCAGATGAATAATTTCACCATAAGAAACGTTAATCGCGATCTATTGCTGAGTCATAATCAAATCCACTCGAATTCCTATCCTTCTTTCTTTCTTCTTTCTTTCTTTCTCCGCGGCATTCCTTGCTTCTTACATAATCCTCCCAATATCAAAATCAACATTCAGCCCCACATATTTCTGCATACAGCAAAACCTCTGTTAACCGAGCCTCGATTATCCGATTCCCGCAATAAGCGACCGAGTTTCAACCGGATCGGTTGCGATTGGATTCCACCGGCGAGAGTGTTTAAATCGAAGTCCACGCGGTACAGTTCATTGATCTAGCCTCACCCCAGATTTTGCTGATTATTATGAACACTTCTGGACATTTAGAGAATTGGTTAATATCGGGCAAAGACAAGAAACAACCCGCTGGTCCCCGTAGATGATGAACCCTTACTCCTTCTTGTTCAGAACAACATAGCAAGCAAATCAACTGACATCAGCAGATTCACATTAGAACCTCCAGTTCATGCGATGGACAGAATGACTTATAAATTCACTCTTTTAGTACAGGGACTCCCTCGAGTTGCGCTCACAAGTGACACTCGCCGTCGGCTTGTGCGTTCGACACGCCCGCATTATCGGCCGACGAGGAAAATCTGTATTGAGTCTCTACTTATTTGTTCATATCCATGACCACGTTCCCCTTTCCCCCGCTCATCAGACACGTGGTTCCTCCATTTAGTCCGGTTACACGAGGTTTCACGGGATTAACACACGCAGTTACCAAAACGTCGTTTCGCCAAGGTTAAGGCCAGAATTCAAAATTCTACACTCCTCATCTCACTGCCTGCTTCACTTGCGTACGCCATGCCCTTGTTTCAACCTACAACCTTATCGCGAGGACCAACGGGCATTGCCTGGGTACCTTCAGAGCCGACAACTTTGTATTTTGGATCGGTTAAACGGAGCGTCTCTCAGCGTTGCCTCTCCACGTGTCTGCTCTCAGTCTCGCTCATTTGGGCTCCAAAAGGCTAAGGTGAAAACTTGAGGCGAAATAATGTGGTGTGCAAATGCTTGAGAATCCAGTTCTTGCTGTAGTGTTTAATTGTGACAGCGTTACCTTCGCTGCCGCAGGTTTCACTCCTTCGCCGACCTCGAGACTCCCGCTCGTCGCTTCGTTCAACGCAACTTCGTGGAACTGTCTCAGCAGAGCGAAGAACTCCTGGAACTGCCTGTAGAGGAGCTGCAAGCGATAATCGAGTCCGAGGAACTGAACGTGAAGGACGAGAAATTTGTGTGGGAGTGCATTCTCCGGTGGATCAACCACGACCCGGACAACAGGAAAGGTCACATCGCGGGCCTTTTGAAGGGCGTCAGACTTGGACAACTTGATGCAAAGTATTTCAAGGAAGAGGTCAGTAAGACCCTGAAATCGTGGATTTTCATGGAAGTAAAGCCCGCATTTTTAATTCCATATTCACACGTGTTCGTAACTAATTAATGCAAATTGTGAACCTTTTTCTTCGTCACGTGTAAGCCCGTCTGTCTGTCTGTCCGCAGTTCCAGCTCGAGAATGTCTGAACTGATATTCATTAGATTTAATGCTGATGAGCTTTAACAGAATCTGTTGACATATTCCAATTCTGGTTAAAATCTTACAATAACAACGTGTAAAACTACACAAAGATTTTAATGCCTTCTTCTGTGCAAAATTTGCTGCGTAAGAAATCCCCAGATTAACTTAGTTGCCATGGTTACAGTAACTACCTGTGGAATGCCGTTGGTAACACGCTCGCATGTGTGTGTGTGTGCAAAACAAATATTCGATTCGCCCGTTTATGCAGAAATGTTGTTCGAGTTAATAATCGCCTTTTATTCATCGTCTCTAATTTTGAGAGTCCAACTGCGCTACAATCTTTTATTACAGTCTCAGCGTTAATTAAGATCAGTTCAACTACAGCATTCCACCGTTAACTCCAGTCAATCGTCCACTCCGCTTGAATAGGAAAATCCTCCAACAGATAAATCATGTCTTCCGGCGCAGCGTTCTACTTAACCAAAGTTCCTACGCGGGTCTTAGCTGCTATAACAATTTCACGCATCTCAGACGATGAACACTTAGCATGATAATCTGTAGCTGATTGACCACATAGGGACAACAGGTATCCGAAAATTGCGGCAAGAAGGCTTCGTTCTACATCCAAGAATAAATTACCCGAGAGACTTCAAACTTATAGCTTGAACATTCAGATATTTTAAACGTAATCTCACGAAGCAGCCTTACAACTTAAGATATTCCTTCTTCCATTTCATCATGCGCTTTAACCCGAGAGGAAAAAATGTTCTATCCAAGGTCAAATGCCTTGTGATTTCAGCCACTCGCCTCTTACGAATACTTGTGAAACAATCGCACGGATTCATGAAAATGTTAACTGCTTCAAGTGTCTTTACAGTTTAGCATTCGTGTCTACTAGTTTCCAACACTTAAAGAGAACCACCTGATGATGACTAATTAAGGTCGAAACATGCAATGGCTCGTAATAGACAATGAGCCAATAACCCCACGCTGTTGTGTTGACGGGCCTTCAACCCAACCATTAACATGCAGAAGGTTGCCTCCCTTGGCACTCGAAGCAACTAATTGTCATAATTTTCTTTGATGCTACGTAATTTTGACAATTAATTAAAGTTATCGAATCAAAAAGAATGTGCATCTCGTACGGGAGAGACGAGAAATAAATTACAATTTTGAATGTAACTCAAAATGTAACAATTAATGAAGTATTTAGATTTCGGTTGAAACACATTTCAATAGTTTTTTTCTAAGATCGATTTAACCTTGATTTCGCTTCTCTCCACAACCTGTACATTTCTTAAGAGCGTCGTTACACAAACCAAAAACCATATTTTCCTGCATATACCATAGTCTATTTCGGTGAGTTCCCAACCAAATTATGTGTGAATTTCATGTGTGCTCTGCAATTGAGCATGGCGTCCCTTCCTAAAAGTTCATAAGGTCCACATTGAACTGATCAACAGGTGTCAGAGCACCCGTACGTGACGGAAAATGAAGCCTGCAGACCCGTGATCTCGGAGACGCTCACATTCCTGGACGACGTGAAAATGTTGACGAAGGAAGACAAGGAATTCGTGACACCAAGGATTGCCTACCCGCGAATCCCACAGGACATTCTGTTTGCTATTGGTGGGTGTTGCGACGGAGAGCCGTCAGATGTGATCGAAGCGTACGACGCACGAGCAGACCGGTGGAGTGTTGTGAGTTGCACGCATTTCTACTCTTACCGCGGCTTGTTAAATGACGCCTCCGAGAAAAACTACTTTTCCTCCTATTTGTTTATTTGTACTAAGTAATCGTTTATTTAAGCTTAATCACAAGCAGCTCTTAGCCTCTTGATTTCGTGATCTTTTATTTCCATTGCACTGAACACTTTTTTAAGAGGAGCTCCAAAGACATGAATTAAAAAGTGACAGTGGAACCACGGTTGCTGAGAATTTGACGTAAATACGTGTATACGGAAAGGAAGTTTATATATTGGCTTTATTCTAAATATTTCCTTTATACCCGCTTTACAATTGAGATAAGTTTGATTAAGACTTAGCTTATTTAACTTGAATTAGTAAGGTAAGGTAAGGTAATGTAATGTTTTATAGGCAACAACAATGCCGAGTAAACAGATGACGTTTCCTAGGTAACAAAAATGATTGAATACTTAACTTGAAATAGTTACGCTTAAGATGGGTCTGTGGTAGATGAATGTAATGTATTTTAATGTAATGTAACGTTTCCTAGGTAACAACAATGCCGAGTGAACAGATGACGTTTCCTAGGTAGCATAACAAATAAGTTGCACTTTTTCGTTTCCCTTTTTCGTTCCACTTTTTTGCCGAATGAACCTTTCTCATAGACGTATTTACGTCAAAAGAATAAATAAATAAATTACACACGTGCTAAGTCTCGTGTACAATGTAAGTTCTAATAGTAATCGACGAAGGATGTAAAGTTTTCCTTAAATACCGCTTACAATAAGAGTCCTACTTTAACTGTCATGGCAACCTGTCTGCTGATTTTAGACATCGTTGATCGTCAGTGGATTTCAACGTAATAAATGAAGCACTGATCGGTGTGGATGTTGGCCATCTGCGTGGTAACGCCTTGTGAATTAGAAGGCTTTGAGGTGGGGTGGGGGACGTACTGCCTCCATCTTTGCGTCGATAAAACCCAAAACACCAACATCTGTCTTTGCCATCGCACGAACCTGAAATGTCAGCTGTTGATCAGAAATTAATTCTACGTTTGTCTGTCGAACTTAACGAGAGCTTCTCTTCGGGTCTTTCTGTTTCCACCTTCGCTCCAAGTTAATTTCTCACCGTCTTTGTCGAGTGCCACCCACCGCAGTGTAGCAATTTCGGTCCACTGTTGGGGGTTGAACCTCTGCTCTGGTGGTTGGTCGCTTGGACTCTAATGTAAGGACTTCACTTTAGTAGACTAAGTGATCCAAAGCAACATAAAGCCATAACCTGTCCTTCGTGCAGGTGGAGGGGTTCAACTCGATCGGTCCGCGAGCAGGCCATGGCACGGCAGTAGTCGGTGTCGACATTTACGTCATCGGAGGCGAGAACGGCGTTGAAACCTTTAACTCATGTAGCTGCTTCAACGCTGTTACGAAGACATGCCGCGAGGTGGCGCCTATGCATGAACGCAGGTAAGATGCAGCTTCGTATATAAGGAACTCCTTGGAACAGAGTCCTTCTTAAGAAGCTGATAGTCGCTGTCTTAGTCAAGATATAAATGCGGGCAGGGGATGTAAAATTGTACCACTCACATACAGGAGCATCGTGCAAAGTGTGAATAGGTCGGAGGATTTTGCGACAAAGTTGGCTTTAAGAATGCGATTTGCTTGTTAATTTGAATTGTGACTTAACAATGACGAGCGAACAATTGCGATCTGCGAGAGGAAATGCATCTGAATCAGCAATAAATGAGCATAGCAGACAGCGTACTTTTGTTCGTTTCAGAACCGCTTTAATGGTGGCAGTTCTGCGAGCTGCAGTGTACGCCATGGGCGGTCAAGATGAAACACGGTTTCACAGAACGGTTGAAAGATACGACTGCAAGATGAACAAGTGGTCTTTGATCGCTCCCTTGAACAAAGAGCGATGCTATGCAAGTGCGACTGCACTCAATGGTACGTAAATCCTGTGAAACAGAAATTTGTGAATTAGTGCAGAAGGCGAGGCGCCTGTCTGTCTGTCCATCTGTCCGTGTCCCAAGAACGGTTGAAGGAATCGCGGGATTTGAGGTTCTAACGGCGGGGAGTACGAAGATGGCTGTCTCTTGGCTTCCGCCGACGTTTCAGACGAACCTTATGCCTTCATCATCAAGGCATTCCTCTTCGCTCTTGATCTTAGTTTCCCTCCCTCCATCGTCCCATATTCTTTTATTATCTCTTCTTTTATCCGCGCTACGGACTACGTTATTTCACAGACTGCAACGGCTTGAAGTTCTGAGTGCGTGATGGTTTCTTCTGCTCTCGTAAGCTGTCCCTGTGCGTCGTCCTCTGCCTTTTTAGTGTACACTAGAAGTGAATGCAAACAACCATCAAACTATCAAATTGGCTCTCAAATAATGCAGATGCAATATGTTTCAGAGACAGTTAAAAGTAGCACATTATGTTATAAATGTAGAGCACCTTTTAGCAACTCGTACCGTACATCTCTGGTAACAAATTTAATAAAATTCGTTTCACAGAAGATGTAACTTACCATCATTTCCATTATGCATTAATTTAATCACTTTATGCTGTTTATGTTAAATTTTATCAGTTAAACTCATCTTCTTTGACACGCTGATTGTCTGCTCTCGAAACAAAGAAACAGATGAACAGTGCAGTTTCTGTGACTCGAAGGGGGACTTAATAGATTTACTAATTTAAGTACAGATTGTCCCATGTCTGTGCTCTGCATGGACCAGTTTTCACGCCTCTGCCTACACCAAATGTGAGTACAGTTCGTGTAACATGGCTAATTTGTTTTTGCAGACAAAATGTACGTCGCTGGTGGATATTATGATTGCAATTTTCTAAACTCGGTGGAAGTTTATGACCCGGACACCAATCGATGGACGTTCGTTGCACCAATGCATTATCGACGTGCCCTGCATTCTTGCGTCGCGTTCCACGGCTGTCTGTACGCCCTAGGTGAGAACTCTGGACATTCTGAGCGATGCTCCTCTGTCCTCCTGACAGAACTTGCTATTGTGAAATGTTTTCATGGTTTTCTTTGAGTGACTGAGATTTTATGAACAGCGTTTTTCTCCCGTCATTACAGAGTTTGTAAGTAATTATAACCCCGATACGTGGTTTCGATTATATTCTCCACAAAGAACACTTAACTAACTAACTAACTAACAACGCATAATCTCTTGTGGTATCTCAACTAACGCATGCCCCATTTATTACACAGTCGCAGTTTTAAAGGTAAATATTTTGTTCTTGTAGCAAGGAAATTCCAGTTTGCCGTGGTGTTATCCCCAAAAAGCCGATGGTTTAAAGCAGTCCCTTCGCATTTTTTTGTATTTCGTCAGTTGTTTGTGTAACGCCGTTTTGAACAGCGCATCTTGTGTTTTGTGTTGAAATCTACATTCGCAATCAGTTTCATGAAGTAGACAAGAGATGTCAGACGCAATTTCCTGATGCTACAAGTACGAAAATAAAATTGTAGCTGTTCCTGGTACAAAAACTGACAATGCAAGAGGGAATGAATTTTCTTTGTTGTATTTATTTCATTCGTTCCTTTTACGGAATTACAAATTTTAAGAGCGTAAAGACAGTCGGAGTGTGAATCATCGAAGTTGCGGGAAATACAAATATCTAAAAAGCTATAATTGGTAATCTTGAAGAAAAGATACCAAATGTAATACATAGGCGTAAAAGGAAAGATAATATTAAAATGTTTTTAAGGATTTAGAATATGTGAGATGAGGTCAACTACCGACTTTTGTGAATAAGGTAATGAATCTTGTGGCTCCATAAAAGCCACACATTTCGTGGCCAGGACTCAGAATAATACATAAGAAGAAGGGAACCGCTGAATGGGGTTAGATTAAGTTCCCTTTGGCAGCTTTTTTTATATCCTGTGACCTTTTACGGAATGTGTGTGCGTGCAGGAGGAGCCAACGAGACATCATCCGAGCTCAGTACCGAAAAATATGACCCTACAGAAGACACGTGGACCGAAATCCCTGCCATGAACCACTATTCATGTCACTTAAAGGCAGAAGTGATGGACGACACGATCTTCGTCATCGGTGGAAATTATAGCGGGACCAAATTCGTCTCCCACGTCGCATATTTCAAAGACAAGGAAAATCGATGGTTTGTTTCTTTGTTTGATTGTTCAGGGCTGTTTAATCACAGACTGTTACCTTTGAAAAGCTCTAGGAAGTGAATCATTTCCGGTCAAGGTATCCGCGATGTTGCGGATGCTGCGCCATGTAGTGTTGTAGAAACTGACCGACGTTTCAGAGGTTCTTCCTGCTTACTCACGGCCTTGAATAAACGCGCGAAAGGTGGATGAGAGGAAGGGGGTAGAATGAAAGCAGGCAGGGCGACGTTGCGGTCAAGCTGAATCGTTAAAGCAGAGGGCGAATGACTGGGAATGCTAATCAGACGTAAGCTGTGACTGTATTAATAAGAAGCTCTTTGACCAAGTTTCTTTGATCAGTGGCACTCTCTTGGGCAGGAAGTGTCTGGCGTTCAGCACATCAGCATCGCCATAATCTTCGGCTTTCATCAAAGTGTTAGGCCAGTTTCAGGTTTAACGACGCCTACCGCCTCTTGTTCCCATTTCTGATGGACGTTTATTTTAAAATGGCTGTCTCTTGCCGTGTTTGACCATGCAGTCTCCTGCCATCTGTTAACGGATTGAGTAAGCAGCTCCAAACACAACCCAGAAGACAAATTTCGTCATACTCGACTGTTCAAGAACCAGGAATTCATTCGATTTTGGTTTGTGTCTGTTTTACGTCCAGCAGAACCTCTCCAGAACTATTTTTGGTGGAACACAATTTTTTTTTGAAAATATATTGCCAAAAGAAGGAAATATTGTCAAGGGCTCATGTCTCAAACAAGACGTGCTTATCTCTCCAAAGAAAGTGTGTGGTTAAATTTATTATTCTGATCGAAGGTAATGGCTTAATGAAATGTACCAAACGTAGTTAGCGCAGAACACAAGTCATTTGACAGCCTCTTAAAATAGTCGTAATCTCTACCTTCATTTTGATGTAATAAAATGTGTCACATTATAATAGCAATTTGGCCGGTGTTCTGTGTGCATGAGTGAAAGAAAGATCACGTGGGAACTGTTCCGAAATATGGTGTGGGAATAAATTCTGATTGGGGGAATTTTTGTTAAGGTTGTCAGGAAACAAAATACAAGCAACGACATTTCGGTGGAAGCTGTGCCCTCAGCTTCAAGCAGTTTCCCATTCTACCCAAAGACAGAGCCAGCCCATCAGACATGGATATTTTTAGGGCAAAACATTTTACGACTCCCAAAGATAATTCTTTTATGCTTATTCTACATTGAAATGTCTGATATTTTAGAACCCCAAAAGTAAAAGTATATATATATATATACATGTTTTCTGTAATTTTGTCAGTGAAATGTGATAAAAATTGACTTGAGTGTAGATTATACTAATGGACGGTGAAAGAGAATTAGTTTTCACTTTTAATATTTCAAATTGCAGGCACCAGGTGGCAGACATGAATGTTTATAGACACTGGATGTCGACTTGTTTCATCGAGAACCTACCGAATGCAAGCGATTACGCCTACAAACACAGAGACAAATTAATGAAGGAGAAATGCAAGAAAATGTTGCTTTGAAAATGTAACCGTCAACACACACACACTCGTCCTTCTGCTGATGTAGCCACGGGTTCGAATCCAGTAGCTAGGCCGTCGCTGGTGTGGTTAAAACGTTTCTTACTTCGGTGCGCGGAGAGAGTTAAAAGTTTTCTCAGGATATCTTGACATATGTCAGTCGGTGGGCGAGGATCTCCGACTCTCAGGGAATACACGGAGAGGCTTTTATTGGAGCGGCGATCGCGGGAGGGCAGCGACGTCGCTGAGCTGGTGCAATTCTTGACGACACAGTTGTTGTTGTTGAAATCACTCAATTTATTCACGAATTGAGACACGCTGATGCAGGAGATTTTGTAAGAAGGTCCTAGGGATACCAAGGGTCGGAGCAAATGGGGTAGCCGAAGTGGAACTGGGGAGAGACAGCAGGAGGAGCAAGGTTTTAGGGTTGGTCACAAAATTTTGGTTAAGGATTTTGCAAATGGACAGGGATGATTTAGTAAGGAGATGCTACGACTGGCAGGTACTGAACTTGAAAATTGGGGGATGGGCTAAGGGGGTAAAAGAGGAATTAGATAAATTAGGGTTGGGGTATATTTGGCAGGATCCGCAAGGAAGAAGTGTGGGCAGGACGTGGGAAATTTTAAAGGAGAGGTGCAACGCCATAGAACGACAGAATTATGTTGATATTCAGGCATTGCAATGAATCTCCTGTTTATGTACTACATGAAGTCCAACACAACACAAGCGCGCTATCACAGTAACTGTTCTTAAATTTTGAATTGAATGCGGCGATCCGATTCGTCCCCCAAAATCACCCCATAACGTCGGAAACGCTCTGAAAAGCCACATTCGAATTTCATTTGCCCCAATCGCAGTGACGAGACTGTTCTAGGGCAACTGTCATTCTATATCTGGAAAGGCTTAAGTTTTCGCCTCGTAAACAACTTTTACGAGGCGAAAGCTTTGTGAGTGTCACGGAAGGTTTCGAGGAAAGACGTTCAAGAGACTGATTGTCGCTACTCTCTTCAAATTTAATACAATAATCAATGCCAAAATTCATAAAATCAATCACATTTGGATGAAGTAAGGCGTTCCAAATATAATCTCATAACGCGAACTTCGTTTGTATAAACAGGATTAATATGCCAAAGCCTGGTTTACCCTTATCATCACAAGGTTCAGCCCGTCAGGGATTCGAACTAAGAACCTGGACTGGCACAGGAAAATAACTGGTTTGTAGTTGATTACAACCGAGACGAACAAATTGATGTTAATTACTTTCCTTATGAAAATAATGTACAAATTTGAATTGATGTAAGAGTTACAAAAATAAAAATAAATATTGTCTTCTGCTCAAGAAGTCTTATTGAAATTAATTATTTTAAAGACGTTTAATTTTATCTAAAATATTACCATCCATCAATATACAGCAGTTTCTCTTTACGTCTTGTATTAAATGAATCCACTTGTGGCGACATGTTTCGAGTTACAAAAACGTCTTCACGGCATCAAGGGAAGATTAAATGTTTTGCTTCATGAACATCGTTTACAAAAAAGTCATTACGAAGGCAACACACTTGAGAATTTTGTATTGATTTCTGATATACGTGTGATATTTTAAAAAAGAATTCGAAAATACATTTGGCTGAGTTGCCCCAATATACCGGGTAATTGTGCGATGTTCCTTAGGGAAGTACCAACATTTTCAAATGCCATGAAGAAACAGACGATGGTTTCAGTTAACAGATGTATTTATTTATTCATGGTATTTTGTAAGGTACATTTGTGTATTTTAATGAATAAGTACAAAATATTATCAGAAAATACACAAAACTAGGAACTTGAATTTACTTAAGGTACATACAGAGTAATAGAAAAATGTGACAGCTGAAATCAAACGGGGAACTCGAGGCATGTCCAGGAGTCTCAGCACAAGTAAATCTGTGTAACCTTCTTCATTTTAATCTCATTCGTAATAAAGGAATCGATTGAAGATTGTTCTTGTGCTTTCGCCCTTAAACGCTGCCTTACTCAGAAGCGTCGAGGCCATCTGATCAAATTAGCAACTGCTCGGCTAAACTACAGTTCGTATCCTGACGCGGGGAGTCCGGGGCCCATGGAGTCCCTGCCAGGGATACGACACGGTCGGGCCTTACCCCCGGGGGAGGACCCACTGGATAGGAGGCCGGGTGGGCCCCAGAGGCTAGACGAAAAATCCTCTGCCCCTGTCGGCGATCATTATTAAAAATATTACTAACCACTTCTTGCGATATTTAGATGATTCTACAATGAACTTAAATTCTGACTTTCTCTGTGTCTTATTAGCAATGTGCAGTGAATTCATTGGTAAGTTCAAGGCAACTGTCACTTTCAGATTCACCACCAGACGACGTGTGGCTCCACAAAACAGTAGAATCAGCTCTCCTGTGTCTTCGCATTTCATGCTAGAAGCCGGGAAGTGAGCGCATTGCACTTTGGACTATTCCGCATATTTTAATGATCTCGTAACAGACAGACGATAAAGTCACTGAAACGTCCATGTGTCGCCATTCTTGCCAAAAGTATTTCCCGCTAGTGTACGGAAACCGGGAGGTGGAGGGAACAGCTCCTGAGGAACAAGTGGTTCACCGTTGGCGAAGAGTTGGCCTTCAAGAAAATTTTAAGCACTACGAATGACACGGAGGTCAGGGATGTAGGGAAATTTCTGTACAAAGTAAGATGTAAAAGACAGGTCAAAATTAGGAATTTAGAACTGCCACTGGGGTAGAAGGCACGAGAACAATACGAAAGAGTTATGTAAATAGTATTAGGGATTAAGGAATAGTCATGTAGAGTAGCATTAGTGAATAGTTGTAGTAAGCAGTAGTGCTAATAGTGCTACGTATGTAAGGACTGTGGCCGTGAAAACCTGGTGTTAGGCGGCCACAGATCTCTGTATATAGTCTAAACCAAATATATTATTATTATTATTATTATTATTATCACCGAACCGAAGGCTCGCTATTTTCTTCCTAATGGCTGCCACCCGTCCTTGTTCTGAGCCAGATGATTCCACGTAAGACCTTGTTTATTTACGCTCCATTTTAATATTATACCACAATCTGCGTCTAGCCGTACCAGGGAACTGGTTCTCATTGCGAGTATAACACCGCCAGCCAATCGCCTGATACGTGAGTCGAGCCAACTTAATAAATTGTGACGCGTGTTAATTGGGGGCGTGGCACAAGGCCGAGGTTCGTTCCCTCAGAAGCTCATCCGGCCTTTCGATTGCTGATCAACGCGACGTTCTGGTTTACAATTCCCTTCACCTTCTCGCAGAAACGACCGACAAACTTCCACCTCGTCAGCCGAAATGAGCCGAATAAATAAGAGAATGAGATTATACCCTGTCCATTCTATGTCGGCACACCCTCCGAGGCACAGACAGACGCAAGAGGGCTCATTCGATCATTCACTTATTATGAGCTTCATCGTCTGTTTAAAGACAAGCAAAGTTGAAAGAGGACACTCGGAAGACGAAGGAGTAGATGAAAGGATAACATTAAACAGCATCATAAAGCGTGTGAGGACGTTGACTAAATTCACGTGGCTCAGGACAGGGTCTATGGCGGGTTGTCGCGAAAACAAAAATTCCTTTCGCTTCCTGTTCTATCCGTTTTCATTGCACAAGTATTTAATTAAGAGACCTCCAATATTAAAATGTGTTTATAAATCTGACAAAAAATATAAATTAAATACAAAAACAAATAAACTACCAATTTAAACACTAATATAAATGTAAAACACTAAAAAATACTATAACAATACAAGGAAAGAACATAGAAGCGATAATCGAATTAAAAGAAATAAGCTAGACCACTCTCTAGACCATTTCTCTTAATGAGAAAGTGTCCTCAAAAGAAACAAAGTTTATGCCAAACACGTCCACAAATTTACATACGTCATTTGCAGCAATGACACACCTGGCTGAAGGACTATGTCTAAGAGCACTGCACACACTAAAAGTAGAAAATTCTTTTATTTATCCTGACGACACACGAATACCAACAGCGTCCATGATGTAATTGCAATTTATTTTGCCCTTAAATACATTAACCCTTGTACGTAGCGATTGGTCGACAGCAGAACTCACGAACTCTAGCGGAGAGAATGCTAAACCAAAAATTAAGTGGTTCGATTTGATTGGAAAGACCTGTCCATCAGCTTTTAAATACGTCAGATTGATGTCAGACCCGGAAGTGAAAGTCAGTCGTTATTGATTTCTGTCGAGAGGCAGTGCAGCCTCCGTGTTTCAACGTTTGCCTTGGGATTTAGCTAAGAGTTATTCGCCTTCTTAAGTTCAAACTTTCGGACGTCGGTACTCAAACAAATATGTTCAGCGGGATAATTAGCAACATTCATTTCCTGCGGTACATATTAAACTACTGTGTGTTTCGTATCATCAAGTTCCGTGTATTGACTTTCGACATTAAACGTGTGCACAAAGAGGCGAGTGTCTCTTATGGTGGCAGCCAAATACTAAATTCCAGACGTACCTGATTTACTGAAGTTGGACATGACTAAATGTGACCTGTGTGTGCACATATATATATATATATATATATATATATATATATATACACATATATATTTCTGACAAGCCGGATCTTTGTAATATCTCGATACATTCTAAAATAAAATTGTGACATGTGTATTAATAATTCTCAAGCGTAAGCAGACCAGACATGCAATTCAACAACTACAATTGCGTAAAATCATGCACAAGTGACGTGAGCCTATAGTCTATCGAGGTCAACAAATCTTTGAAGTGTAATGCTATGGTAGAGACTCAAACAACAAGTTTGTTCTATAATTTAAGAACATTGAAATATTTGATTGTTTAATATCGTGCAATCGATACTGGAACTCATACGATGCCTTAACATAGACAATTTGCATCACGTCACTGCGCATCAGCTTCTGCGCATATACCCCGTTAACCTAACCTAACTAACTCAAGGCAACCCAACAGCGGTGTTCTGCGTCAGGTGAACATGGCGACCTGAACACGAATTTTCGAAATAGACCATGGATGGTCGGAAATTGCTGAAATTTTCTATGGACGTCGTGCCACAGGTAAGTAATTAAAATTCATACTCTATCGTGTCACAACACTTACAATAAATTCTCAATAAGGCACCAAAGTCGCGAGGTGGAAGAAACTCGAAATCGGCAACGATCACCAACATCGACCATATCAACAAGGAGTTATGCACTCGATATATATTAAAATAAATTTTTAACATGTGTACTAATAATACTTAAGCCTAAGCAGACCACACGTTCAATTCAACAACTACAATTGCGTAAAAACATGAATAAGTGACGTGAACCGATTGTGTTGCGACGTCCAAAAGTAGGTAACCAATGAAAAATCTTTGTAGTGTAAAGGTGTCGCAGTGACCTAAACACTAGATTGTTCTATAATTTAAGAACATTGAAATATTCGAGTTTTTAATATCCCGCAATCGATAATAGAACACATACGATGCCTTAACATAGACAACTTGCACACGTCACTGCGCATCACCTTCTGCGCAGATGCCCCATTAACCTAACCCAACTCAATCCTACAGGGGTATTCTGCGTCAGCTGAACATCGCCACCTGCGCACGCATTTTCGAAGTAGACCATGGATGGTCGGAAATTGCTGAAATTTTGTATGGACGTCGTGCCACAGGTAAGTAATAAAAATTCATACTCTTTCGTGTAGCAACATTTGTAATTAATTCACACGAAGGCATCAAAGTCGCGAGGTGGAAGATACGCGAAATCCTTCACGATCACAAACATCCGACTTTATCAACAAGCAATCATGCACAAAGACGTTTGTTCATAATATCTAACTGGTACCTATTCGTGCGCAGATACGTCATAAGTCTAACAAATGCACAAAATGACTGCAGAAAGATTTTTATGGCGAAGAAACAGATAGTGACTATGGTTATCTAAGCGCGTTGTAGCCTCATACATAAGGATTCGCGCACAGAATTCACTATACGTATACAAAGGGGTTACAATTAAATCCTAAAACATTCAATTGACGGAAATTAAGAAAAACAACAATTAATAACAAATAATAAGGAATAAAGTGCTCTGAAATTTAAAGTAGTTAAAATCAATTCATATGTACGTGTGATTTTAAACTGGAAAAAACCGGTAATTGCGCAAACTGGTAAATTTCCTTTTAATATTTTCCAATTTATTCGGTTGCGGCTTCAAGTTATAATTAGCGAATAACAACATTCTTATTCAAGCCTTTCACAAACAGATACACACGCCATAAAGATCGAGGTTATTGCTTGCCTCACTTATTAATCAGGTCATGGTATGTCCTAACTCATTTAGACTCTGAAGAAGTATCATTAATTATTTCTGTGGAAAGTGAAAACTGGTATCACATTTTTCCCAAAGTGTTTTATTTCTGTATATTATATGTTTAGAAAAGTGGTTCTCAAACAAAAGTTTTGTCTGGGCCATATTCACTTTTACATAACATTTACATGTAATTGTGCCAAAACCTAAGTAGACTGTGATAATTTTTTAAACATCTTGCTTCCTTTGTTTCTTCTGTGAACCATAAAACTAACATAATAAAAAGTAGAATAAGAATATACTACTGGTTTATCCTCTCAGAATAATCTCCTATTAAATCCATACAGTTCTACCATTGGTGCTAACCTAACAGTAAACAGTTTTTGAAGATCATTTTTAGTGCTGCTGTTTAATGTCTTGAATTTAGTGTTTATGGTGTCCTTTTAAACAGTTCATGAGTTTGAGAAATAAAAAAATTGTTAGGAGGCAAGAAGACAAGAGGTTTAATTATTGTTATCTATTTTGTATATTATTCATACCTTCTCTTTGAATCTCCTGAACCAATGTTCTTAATGTGTCACCCATTTTTACAGTGAACATGTATCAAGAACTGATAAAAGTGAACTCTAAACAAAAGAAGCCACAAGCACAGTTACAGCCTTTTACAAAAGAATAGTTTCACTGTCATTGAACTTTTGAATCTTTCATTGAGAGTTTGCTTTGCTGACTCAGATATATGACAGGTTTTATTCTCAACACTCCTGCTTTGTATTCAGGAGGTTCTGGGTTCAAATCTCTGCCCGAGAGACTTTCTATCATGACTGGTTTTTTCCGTGGTTTTCCTCAGTCCTTCTAGGCAAATGCCAGAATAGCTCCTTAAAGAAGGCTACAACTGCTTCCTTCCACATCCTTTCCAATTCACTATCTTTCTGTCATTTGACACTGTAGTCTCAGCTACTGGAAAAAGCATCATTAAATAAACTACAAATCAATAAATAAATATCCTGACTTCATTAGAATGTTATGATATGGTTGTTGGTTATTTTTTTCTTAATTCTTATTGGTGCTGATATTTATTTTAATGATTTGTCGCTATTTGTTTGTGAGTCCAAAGTGCAGGTGTCTGTAGATTGACAATAGCTGGTGACATATCTAATACTAGTTATTGTGTATTTATATCTTCTGAATAATTCACTGCAGTAATGTTCCTATTTTATCAGTGAGTTCTCCTAGTCCAGTGCAGTACCCATCAACACAAAGCTTGCCTGCAGTGGTTCGTGACACCACTTGTGATGCAGGAGATTAAATGCTTGAGAATTGCACTGAGAAATGTTCAGAATGAAAAACTTCAGCTCCAGACAAAACTTGCAAAGAATCAGCTGGACAGTTTACAGCCGCTGAAGGTGAGAAACTGTTATTTTTGAACTTGTGTTAACGACCATACACAAAAGAAGAAATACTATGCAATATGCATTAGTGGCTCTGCAAAATGTAATGATTCCATAAAGATATGTGACAGTTACTGATTTATTGTACTAGTTATGTTGGTCATTGTCAATTGTCTGACGTAAGTAGGATGATTTTGCACTAACTCTATACACATGTGCAGTCATTTCTACATTTATGTGATAGATGCATGAAAAATTGTGTTAACAACATTAAACCAAAGTTAAGTTATGAGAGTCATTAATAAATTATTTGCACTTTCTAGCTGCAAATATGTGTGGTGGCAGTGATAGCGAATCTGTTGTTAGTAGCAACTTAAAAAATACTGAGAATGTTTTAATAGCTAAGGCACTGTTAAACACCTGCTTATTGGAACTGCTGCCAAAACATGATGATTTGTTTTAGTGGTAATGCTGATGGTGTGAATGTAAATGCTTCTAAATGTTGCTGTTTATTCCTCTAAATTGTGGTCTTTAAATGTCAAGTGTGTGGATTAGATTAGGGATTATGATTTTTGTAAAGTGTCTTCTTTCTTAAGAAATGGCCAGGTACTACATGTGGGATGGACTTTCAGGTAGAGGCCCTTTGTGCATTATCTGAATTTCAATCCCTGAGGTACATTTGCTAATGGTTTTATAGTCTTTCTGTGATTATATTAGGTACTGTGCGTTACTGTAATCTTGAGACTTTCAAGGAATGCAGGAAGTCCGAAGCGGTAAAGGCAGACGCTGTCTTTCCTCCTACACCCCACTTCCTCACCCCACAAATCTTAAGATTACAGTCGCGAACAGTATATTTGTTTATATACTGCTTCAGATTCCGAAGAAGAAAATATTTTGCAGAGAATTGGAAGTTCCGAAGGGCAAGATGACAAAGAAAACCAAGAGGAAAGTAACTTGGGCAATTTAAAAAAGAAAGCCTCAGCTTTATATAAAGTAAGTTAGTGATTATAATCAGCAGAGCCAGTACATTGGAATATTACCACTTTCTTTTGTTTTGGACTTCATCCATCATATGTTTTTTTAAAAAGTCAAAAAATCTCAAAACTTTATAAAATCACTAATCTGTCATTTGCATAAGGTCTCCCAAGTGGTCTCTTTCCTTAGGGTCTTCTAACATTTTGTTTGAATTTCTCATCTTCCCATGCTGCATGCCCTGCCTATCTTATCCTATTTTATTTCATCACTCTAATAATATTTGACAAAGAGTGAGAAATATTAGATTTCTCATATTGTCACTTTTCCCTCTTTCTGTTACTTAATGTTTTCTTGGTCCAAATGTTCTCAAAACTCATTTGATCAAAAACTTTCTGTTTCTGGTCTTCTTTAGCATGATAGACCAATAGTTCTGTAGTTAATATGAAGTGGTCTAGGGTGAGACCCTGGTACTTTCTTTATTGCTGGGGCATTGCCCTTGCATACTCTCGGAATGTCTCTTTTTAAACTTTGAAAAATTATATAAAATAAAAGTCACAACTTATAAGTCCTTTAATTTATGATCTCTCTGTTGGAGGCAAAATCATTATGTATGTGCATTTTGTGAGATGTTTCTATATTTAAATTCTGCATTTAAAAGTGTAAATATAACATTAAGTAATGACCAGAACAGTTTTATATCAGGATTTGTGTCAATTTATACCAACCAGGAACTGCATGCTAGACCACCTGAGACTTTAATTTGTAAGACTACTTTGCTGGAAACCAATTATCATGCCCATATAAAAAACTGACAAAATTATAGTTTTTTATTATTATTAGGTATTTTTATAGGAGACAGCAATGAATTGGAGAGACACATATGGGTAACCACTGACACTGTGCCTTTTATATTTCCAGGAAATATTTCCCGTGATGGTGAACCCTAAAGTTGTTGACATTAGCTCGCGAGTTCCAGGCTCTCCAGCATGGCTGGATAGATTGGCACCAGCAAATTATCTCATTCAGGAGGTGACTAAATTACAGGATTTACAAAAGAGAGTTGAAGAAGTGCAGGATGGCCTCCGAAACGTTGGTAAACATCTACCAGACTACACAGCGCAACAACCCAGAAGACGGAAAACTTCATACTCATCGCCCTGATGATGGAGGCAGTATGACCTCTGAAGCGTTGGTTAACACCGACCAGACTACACAGCGCAACAACCCAGAAGACAGAAATCTTCATACTCATCGCCCGGATGACGGAGGCAGTAGGACCTCTGAAACGTTGGTAAACATCGACCAGTCTACACAGCGCAACAACCCAGAAGACGGAAAACTTCATACTCATCGCCCTGATGATGGAGGCAGTATGACCTCTGAAGCGTTGGTTAACACCGACCAGACTACACAGCGCAACAACCCAGAAGACAGAAATCTTCATACTCATCGCCCTGATGATGGAGGCAGTATGACCTCTGAAACGTTGGTTAACATCGACCAGACTATACAACGCAACAACCCGGAAGACAGAAATCTTCATACTCATCGCCCTGATGATGGAGGCAGTATGACCTCTGAAACGTTGGTAAACATCGACCAGACTACACAGCGCAACAACCCTTAAGACAGAAATCTTCATACTCATCGCCCGGATGACGGAGGCAGTATGACCTCTGAAACGTTGGTAAACATCGACCAGACTACACAGCGCAACAACCCTTAAGACAGAAATCTTCATACTCATCGCCCGGATGACGGAGGCAGTAGGACCTCTGAAACGTTGGTTAACACCGACCAGACTACACAGCGCAACAACCCAGAAGACAGAAATCTTCATACTCATCGCCCTGATGATGGAGGCAGTATGACCTCTGAAGCGTTGGTTAACACCGACCAGACTACACAGCACAACAACCCAGAAGACAGAAATCTTCATACTCATCGCCCTGATGACGGAGGCAGTATGACCTCCGAAGCGTTGGTTAACATCGACCAGACTACACAGCGCAACAACCCAGAAGACAGAAATCTTCATACTCACCGCCCTGATGACGGAGGCAGTATGACCTCCGAAACGTTGGATAACATCGACCAGACTACACAGCGCAACAACCCGGAAGACAGAAATCTTCATACTCATCGCCCTGATGACGGAGGCAGTATGACCTCCGAAACGTTGGATAACATCGACCAGACTACACAGCGCAACAACCCGGAAGACAGAAATCTTCATACTCACCGCTGTGAAAACCTCAAATCTTACAAGATTTGAGTGAATCACCTGTATTGAAAACAATTTAATATCACCAGAAATAAACTTTGTCACAATCCATTGTCATATTCACTAGAGTGAATTTGTATTTGAAAATCTCTGCAGAGGGGGCTGGTAGATTAGACATCATTCTCATTTAAAAACTTATTGGTTCAATCCCAGTCATATGTGTGTATGAATTTTTCTGCTCACAGGTTGAAGCTTTCACTTCTGCCAAAGATAAAAACTTAGGCTCCTATCATGATTTGGATCTCATGTCAGACTGCAGGTATTTGTGCTGACCATCATTCTCATGATCGCCCTATCAGTCAGAGTATTGGAATTTGCTGTATGGTGTTTTCACCTCAGAAACAGATTCTGCCCCTTGCATAGTGCTTCGTGCTAATTTCATTGTGCTGTAGTTTCCGATCCTGGCTGTCCTTTCGCGGCGTTGCTTTCATAAATTATTCGAAGATTTTTAGGTTATGGATATGTTTGGTAGTGATGAGTGATAAACAGTGACCTGTGATTTTGTCACTGTGATCAGAAAATCACGATCACTGGAGTGGTTAAAGTGCTCACTAAACAGTGATCACACTGATTCTTAATTTCTTATGCATCCTAGCGAGAACACGGTAGACTATTTTGACTGCTCAGAGCAGTTTAGAGTCAGATCACAGTGATTCTCAGTAATTTCTTATGCATCCTAGCGCATCCTAGTGAGAAAACGGGACACTACAGTACTTTGACAGCTCAGTGCTACTGTCTGTAAATATTACATAAACGATTTCTATACATTTTGTTTCATTTAAAACTTGATTCTGTTTTATAATGTATATTAAATAAATTATATTGTCCGTATCATCATACATGGAGCATAATAATAATACATTTGACTATACAAGTTGCTGTAGGCCTACCGGTACTGCTATCTTTAAATAATATTATTATACAATACCTATATAATATTTGTTTATACCTTTGCCTCACAAATATTAACCCTCACCCACCCTTCCATTAATATGGCACAAAGCATGGTTATAACTTCATAATGATGCTTTACAATTTTAAATAATTTATTTCAATTGCACACTCATAGCTGCCTATCTACAAAGTTGTGTTACATAATATATTATAGCCTAATTCATTTTTGTAAACCATGACTTCACGCAAGCAAATAAAAATAGATTAACAACGCAACAATGCAACATGTGGGAATCAAATTGAACCGTACGCCAGTGTGATGTGATGATGGCGATCACTATATAAGAACTTAAAACACAGGGGGTATGTAAGATTTGAGGTTTTCACAACGGCGAGTTTGAAGATTTCTGTCTTCCGGGTTGTTGTGCTGTGTAGTCTGGTCGATGTTAACCAACGTTTCAGAGGTCACACTGCCTCCGTCATCAGGGCGATGAGTATGAAGATTTCTGTCTTCTGGGTTGTTGCGCTGTGTAGTCTGGTCGATGTTAACCAACGTTTCAGAGGTCATACTGCCTCCATCATCAGGGCGATGAGTATGAAGATTTCTGTCTTCTGGGTTGTTGCGCTGTGTAGTCTGGTCGATGTTAACCAACGTTTCAGAGGTCACACTGCCTCCGTCATCAGGGCGATGAGTATGAAGATTTCTGTCTTCTGGGTTGTTGCGCTGTGTAGTCTGGTCGATGTTAACCAACGTTTCAGAGGTCACACTGCCTCCGTCATCAGGGCGATGAGTATGAAGATTTCTGTCTTCTGGGTTGTTGCGCTGTGTAGTCTGGTCGATGTTTACCAACATTTCAGAGGTCATACTGCCTCCGTCATCAGAGTATGAAGATTTCTGTCTTCTGGGTTGTTGCGCTGTGTAGACTGGTCGATGTTAACCAACGTTTCAGAGGTCATACTGCCTCCGTCATCAGGGCGGGTATATTTAGATGGTCTATTAAAACATTAGACTGTGACTGCGCTGTGATTTACAATCTAACAATTATACTGACGTATCAGTTGCAAGAAATATACCAAGAATAGGTACAGCAACATCAAGAGCCATTGTAGAGGTAAATTGTTACCTTGAAGAAGCATTTCTTGCAAGGAACGAAGATCCTTTGCAATGGTGGAAAGCGCATCAATTCAATTATCCATACCTCAGCATGGTTGTCCGTGAAATATTTTGTGCATTAGGCAGTCGGTGCCTTGTGAATGAGTTTTTTTCAAAAGCAGGGATGCTGATTACCGAGCGTCGGAATAGACTGAGCAGTAAGAAAGCAAAAATGCTTTTGTTTTTGAATTGTAACGTGGGAAATGTTAGTTAATTCTGTTATTTTCTTGCATGCAAAGTCATTAACACATACACACATATATGTATGTATGTGTATATATATATATATATATATATATATATATATATAGGGGGGTAATTAAAATATTGGTTTCTGGTGTATGTATTTATATTAATGTATTTACCTTGTGTTCAGTTTCCAAAATGGCTGATTGCTTGCAACATACAATATTGTATAGGAAATGTTATATTTTGAAAAGAATATTAGTTTAAATAAAGTTAGGCGTACACCTAACCTAACTGTAAACTTTCATTTTAGATACAAAGTATTAAATACAATATTCTTGTAATAAAGTAATTTTATTTTACTTTTTAAATAACCATTATTTCAAATACAACTTACACATTCTGAATTTTCGACATGTTAATTTCTGTAATTTTAGTATTCATAACATCATCTGTACTGTAATCACACGTAAACAGAGCAGCAACAGACAGCCAATCATATTCGCATTAGCATCACTGTGTACCACCACAGTCAATGTTACCAACTGCCGTCACAGAATGCTGAATGCATGCTCGGATCTCGATCACTATTTCACTGCGTAAGATCATTGTGATTGAAAGTGAGCAATCACAGTCAAACCCGTGTTCACAGAAGACCAGTTTAACTCATCACTACATATAAATGAGCGGTCCATGTCCACTGCTATTTCGTTGCTTGGCAACCATTTAGTTCGTCAAGCAGTAACTATGCGGCGCCACGACAGTAAATAATAGAACATGGTCAATGGGATTAAGCGTATATTAGGTCATCGTAATAAATACAGTTGTTTCAGTCAGTACATTAAAAAAATGAACCAGGACCAAGAATGGACGCTTTTGCTAGTCCGCAATACGTCAATATCAAGAGCAATGGGGTATCTAAGCGAGAAAGCAATTATTTAAGAAACGCGTGTGTTCCGAACAGGAGCTCGTCTGTCCGATTCTTTTGTTTTGGAAGAGGTCGCTTTCATGAAGCATTAAGAAAAGAGACTGATCTCTTTCTTCTGACATGTTTTAACCCTTCAGCGTGGAGTGCCGAGCACTGCTCGCATAATGCGCGCTAAGATTTCTCCTTCTACGTAGCGACTGACCTTGTTGTTTATGTATTATGGCTCCAGTAGCCGTGTAGAGAAAAAAAGCTGGCTGTCGATTGATATATAACATGACTCTGACAGATCGATTTTACCAGTGTTTTTCGACTTTGAAATATAGATCGATTATTGAACTCAATTGCATTCAGTCTCTGCTCTGTGGTTCCCTCTATCGAAGACGAATGAAGTAATATAGTTACGGCTACGACAGCTGTGTAGGACACATTGCAAGCTTTGCAACGGTATGTGATGTCAGCAAGCTGGTATGAACGGACTTCTGTAGCACATATCTGCTGTCAGTCAGTCGCGATTATGGCTTCGAGTAGCAGACGTTTTTTGTCTCCCAAGCAGAAAAGCCTCCCACAGCACAGTATAGAATTCCGATTTAAATGCTCGGCTTTGTGTTTGGGAAGTGAATTATATCGCTGTAGAAACGTATTGTTAAAATACCAATCACGCGGCACAGTACACGATCTTCAACAATACTTGTGAGAGGAACGGTGAAAAAAGGAATGTTTTTACTTAAAATCCCCTTGTACGTATAAACGACGTACGAATGGAATGCAAAGGAAATCAAATTGAAAAGGAAGACATGAATAACACTGTTCTTTTTAATGCAGACAAACCAAATGTGCATGAAGGGAGAAAAGAGAATCTGTCTGGAAGGAAAGAAAATCGATTTAATATAGTCCGTGAAAACAATCGGCCGGCCTATATTACGTAAATGTTGTAGCCTGCTCTCTCCTGCCAGGAAATTACCAGTTCGCCTGCAACTTACAGTATAGTCAGCACGCACAACTACTTTGTCGGAGAAGTTGCCTGCGCTGTAGGCTATTTTAAAATAAAACTTGACCAGTAAAAACACTGCATGGTGGAGGTGGGGTGTGAATACATCTTACCCTGAAACTTCAAAAGAGACCTTGGATGAACTAGGCATAGATGGGGGGTGATATTAAAATAGACCTTAGGAAGAACGTAGGATGGTGTCAATTGGATTCATTTGGCTCAGAATAGAGACAGGCACTAACTGTTGTGAACATGGCGATGAACTTTCGTGTTCCAAGAAAGGGTATGAATTTTTTGAACAGCTGAGCGCCTACAAACTTCTTGGGATGGCCTCCACTGCATGGAGTTGGTTTGTCAGCTAGTTGCTGGGTCCTCGCAGAGAAATGTAGGCCTAGCAGTTCTTTTGTAGCTGTAAGGGGTCACGGAAAACTGCCTTGCTTCTTTGGTTTTGGGAGTCTGTTGCCCATTAAAAAATGTTACTTACCTGTATTTTCCTGTTTTCATATTTTTCGAATAAAATCTTAGTTTTGGGTATTTCTTTGGTTTTTACTCTTTATAATACAAATATTAGGCCTATTAGAATGTTTATTTTCTTTGTTCGAAGTATTTTAACAGATTTTTACTTCTTAGCAAAATATTCATGCCCATATTAAGGCATAATAAATTGTGTTTATTTATAAAATACACATCTTATCTTTTTTCTTACTTGTTGCCTTAATCTTCCACTTATTGTTAAGTATTTTCCTTGTTTTCTAATTATTTAACTTTTTATATCACAGTTCCCTGTTTAAAAAAATATGGCATTTCCAAAAGTTAAATATTAAACTTCCTCTGTTACTACTCGTATGCTGATTATTTTCTGTCTCACAGGACACTTTTCCTTCAAGCTTAATAGTTTCTTGTTAAGTTTCTTGTGTTAAAATATTGACGAAAGTTTCCTACTTTGAAAGTTATTTCTGAAGGTCTTTTGATTTCTAAATGATAATATGACCATCGGTTAATTGTGGAGACTTTAAATAATTATATTACTCAACTGTAGTTAGCCAGCGTGTTAATTTCTTCTTTCCACTTTATTTAAATTTTATTGTGATAATTATATTAGGAGCTACATTTGAATGATTTACATCAGAATAGAATCAGCTTCCGAATTTGCATTTGTATTAGAAGCCCACGCTATTACTAACAGCTGACAGCCCTTCGCGTAACAGAATTTTGGAATTATACTCTAAATGAGAAAAGTAAGTACAGAAGTGAAAGACTGAAAGTGATTATACTATATGAGTCTGAAAAGTTTTAAACGAAATTATGTCCAATCTGGAGTCACAATGGCGTTCTGTTCTGCGAATAATGTGGAATCTTTTGAGGGTTACACTGCGTCTTTTTACAGATGTTGATTCCGAACTCGATTCTGAAGAAGAAACTTTGTATTGCATATAAGTACATTTACGTTATCCAGAGTCGGACTTGGGCAAATCTGCTATCGAGAGGCGTATCATTTCATAAGCTGCAGCTGAAACTATAGTGCTTGTAGCTTCAAGATGCCCTTCGCCAGTAGAGAACATTTAAACAAAACTATCAGGTGATAGACGCAGAAAGGCAAATATCCTGATGTAGTAGTTTAATTCCAGCTGTAAACGTCACGAGTATATAATAATTGAACAATGAATGGCCCGGTTTTAATAACGGTGCTAAAATATGCAGCGAAAGGTGAAAATCAGTCTGAAATACAGTTACATTGAAAGAGACTCGAGATACAATGGACATAGTGGTAACGGGCGGTGGTTGGTTGCGGGGGAGAGGAGTACGCTGCTGTAAGCGAAGTGTTCACAGTTTATTGGCAATGCATTGTATTCCTGATAACCGAAGCAAGTAACCATAGTTGCTGTATTGTCTTTCTGTGCTTTGTTTCGTTCTTACTTACTCATTTACGTTATCTTTTTTCTTTTATCATTATTTCTCTCTATTTTCTTTGTTTCTTTAGAAACGTGCAAATTTATGTTCAATCGTAAGTCTTTCTTAATCCGGAGACTTACTTTTCAGCTTATCTTTTATGATCTCGAAACAACCTAAAATGATCTGTAAGGACTTGTAACGAATCCGATATGTAGCAAAGCTGTGAGCTAATTGACAGAGTGGTTAATCTTATACACAGCCTCCTCCTGTTTTCGGAGCCCACATTAATACCAGCTGCCATCAAAGCGAGTTCCTTGATGTTTATAAGGCTGTGGCAATCTCAGGTAATCGTGAAAGTGTTCTGACTGCCTCGTACATCGCGTTCCTCAGACAATGGAAAATTCCAGGTGTGATTGCTGTGTAGAGCATCAGTCACTGTTACAAGCCCCTGAGTCCTTACAGTGCTGCCATCATCATGAGAAATCTTTTCTGCTCGCAACTCTCGGTCGTGGACACCGGACGGACGAATCAGAAGCTAACGTCTGAACTCAAGTGAGTCTGCGGTTGGAAAGGACAGTGTTCTACACGGACCAGCACGCGCAACCCTCCTGACCATGAAACTGGCGTCTGAGATCTTATTACGATGTTTTTGTCGAATCTAAAGGTCGATCTATCTTCTAAACACCACGATCTCCCGAACAGCCTTACAAGACAGTTCGAAATTCTGGGAACCCCGTGTTACTGCCTAGTTTCTTTATATTTACGTCAAAAATGGTGAAGTTTATTGGATCAATTGTTTTCCTTTGAGAGAAAAGTTAATCCATCTACATATTTACAATGCATTTTTCTGTATTTCATAACAAATACGTGTTCTGTAACATCAATTTGAGGATAGGAAAATGTAGTAGAATAATATTCAAAGAACACAAAAAATAATATTAATATTTTATTCAATCTGGATTCTCTCGTTGTTCATGAGACTGTCTGCCGTGCCCCTAAATGTCCTTTTCCTGGCTAGTAGTAGTGTGTGAAATGTTGCAGTTACTGGAAACCACTAAATTTGCTCACAGTCTCACGTTGACTTGTTTCAGGGTAGTAAATATTTTCGCAAGACACGTGTCTTGTCGTTTATCAAAATTCTAGTCCTTATTTATCTTGGTTCTTGGCTACTCACAAATGAACTGTACGAGTGAGTCCATGTGGTGCCTTAATTCAGAATCCAGCGTCGCTTTCAATTGATTAACAAAGGTCAAAGAATCCTGGAACAAGGTAAATAGAGCGTATCACCCTTCACCTACATGTGGGGATCCTGCTGCCACGAAAGCAAATTGTTGGCAGTCAGGTGGAATGGCTAGACGGTATTTATTCAAGCACATTTCACCCCTCACTTGGTCGTCTCCTGTTTATTGCGTTCTAATTGAATTTCTTCATTCATTTGGGTTCCGAAACAAGTTGTGTTCGGGGGCGCCCATACTTGAGTGCATAGAATCAGCTTGTGAGATATTTGTCATTTATACGACTTGTAATGTTAAAGGTAGAACCATGGTGGTCTAGCGGTTAGAACGCTGGCCTTGTAATCCTGGGGTCTCGGGTTCGATTCCCGGCGGTGCCCGAATTTATAACTTGTGCTGGGCAAGGCCGTGGTCTAGGCAACACGGAGTTTTCCTCCGTGGCATCCCAACAATTACTCCATTCACACACAGAAGAAGGCAATGGCAAACCACTTCTGGATCATCTGCCAAGAACGTATATGAACAGGTCCCAGTCCGAGAAAAGGATGGAAGGATCCTGTTCATATGGACCTGTCGTCAGACAGAACACTAAATAATAATAATAATAATGTTAAAGGTGTAGTGCTTTGGGGTGGGATGGTTACTCGAAGTTCATGAAATGAATGCTCAGTATGGAATCATGCCCGCACGTCGCTGTGTTTCGTATTTTAAATTACTGACACTAAAACTCTTGTATGTAGCTTTAGTCCAACATCTTTAATTTACCAAAACCGGTTCATTTTGTAAATAAATTATATTTTTACACATTTTTTTGTAACGCCTTGCATTAATAGAATGCGCTAAGCTACCAGGAATACTTTTCTTAGCCATATCATGTCTCATGCTGCTGCACAGACGAAAACTGGCCACAGATGGCCACTGCTAGGATGCCACGTGCAACTACAATTGGTGCACTTTGTAGAGTTCACTCAATTTTAATGTTCATTTTCTTAAACTTTTCAATTCCCAGCACGTGACTTCCAAGACGTAAATCTTAAAATTTTTGCTGTCTCAGATTAAAATTTCAATTACGATTTCTTATTCAGTGATCCAGCCATAAACTGAAGACCTTGATTTTACAACCGAATGAAACTCGATCATGCTGCCACAGTCATTCCAGATGACGGCTTAATGAAAGACTGTTTGGAAGAATGTTTTAATCGCCGATGTCATAATAAGGCAGGGTTTCTGAACCTCTTCCATTACTGGGACAACATTTACCCCTTCTTATCGAAATATAGGCTAAATGTTTATAAATGGAACAAATTCGTCAGGACCCCATATTTTTATATTGAGAGTCCTACAAATTTAGACCAACTACTGCAAAGAGATTCACACATTACTCAGTGCCCTTTTTGAGTGATCAGTTCTATTTTCTGTTCTGTTACTGTCATTCGTACGCGTCTCTCCACATGCCCATTAGTGAGACGAGTCCTGCCGTTCTTCACTAAGATGAACAGCTGTTCACAAGGACATGCGCTGCCAAACATTCATTCATTTGTCAAGTGGAATTCTCTGAACAGAAGTTTCTGTGATCCGCTGTCTCTACAGCTCTCTTACTGTGTGCAATATTTATTCTTGTAAGTATACACACACTTCCGTTTCCAGTTGCGGAGTTTATACTATTTACAACCACCAGTTATTGACTTATTAGAGAAAAATTACGTGGGCCTCAAAAAATAAATCGGCCGCCTGCGGAATGGGCATCCCTGTCTTCAGGTTCGTGTTTTGTCACGTCTTCACTGAAATTTCAGGTTCTTGTGGCGGTGGATTTGAAACGCGGTTAGGTTAGGTTAGGTTAGGTTAGATTAAGCAATCTTTAACAAGAACCAGTAAAGTCGATGACAAAATTGAATATCATACCGAGGTTTGTCAAAATCATTCATGTAATGTGGATGCTGTTACTTCCGAACAGACCGACTAAAGTGACGAAAACGTAGGTGTTTTTGAAATGCAGCTGAAGTGAGTGTATTGTTAAAAGTGGGAAGGTAGAAGTTGCATGATGTTTTTCACTTGGAAATCTTTAATTCCAAAACACGAAAGTCATCGGTTTGTCCCTATCATGTAGCTAAAACCTACAATGATGATAAGAGAGACGAGAAGGGGAACTCCATATTTTGCACTCTTCACCGCTGGGTTGCGACACCAGGCAGCCTTGTCGGTGGCTATCAGCTTTTTACAGGAATGTCTAGCGGTTAGAACGCTGGCCTTGTAATCCTGGGGTCTCGGGTTCGATTCCCGGCGGTGCCCGAATTTATAACTTCTGTTGGGCAAGGCCGTGGTCTAGGCAACACGGAGTTTTCCTCCGTGGCATCCCAACAATTACTCCATTCACACACAGAAGAAGGCAATGGCAAACCACTTCTGGATCATCTGCCAAGAACGAATATGAACAGGTCCCAGTCCGAGAAAAGGATGGAAGGATCCTGTTCATATGGACCTGTCGTCACACAGAACACAAAATAATAATAAGATGAGGTGGTCTAGCGGTTAGAACGCTGGCCTTGTAATCCTGGGGTCTCGGGTTCGATCCCCGGTCGTGCCCGAATTTATAACTTGTGTTGGGCAAGGCCGTAGTCTAGGCAACACGGAGTTTTCCTCCGTGGCATCCCAACAATTACTCCATTCACACACAGAAGAAGGCAATGGCAAACCACTTCTGGATCATCTGCCAAGAACGTATATGAACAGGTCCCAGTCCGAGAAAAGGATGGAAGGATCCTGTTCATAATAAGTCGGCAACCTCCTGTAAAGGAGACGGCGTAATAAAGAAGAATCGCTTCCATCTTTAGAGTGTGTGCCTGACGTTTACAATCATGAGAATAATGCATCAGTCCTACTCTTGAACATAGACACATGGTTTAAAGTATTCTGCATTTCCTGCTTTCTGTTATTAAATGCCATTCAAAATCGCAGAAAACGCCTGCGTGAATTACTTAGGCTCACCCGCCTGAACAGCCTGCCGGAGTAGTTGCCGAATCATCAGGCTTCTTGGAAACTTGAAGAGAGTTACTAAATTCATAAAGTTATAGGAATAGTTGCAGGCACATCTAAACACCTTTACCTTCGTCATAGAATATACGTACTTATGTAGTATTATAGTCATCCATACCGAATATTTGCAAATAAAAATAATTGATTCGAAATCTCACATACTGGCCAAAGGGCCTATACAAAAATTGTCAAATCCTTGACAACGAACTAAGCTCAGTGCAATGCAGACGAACACGGGGAGTGTAGATGAAATCTATCTGTATAGAAGGCCACCGCAATAGACCGGTACCTCCACAGCTTCAAAGACTGGACTTGATTGCAGGGAGAGAACAAGAACGTAGAACCCTTTTAGGGTAATACAAAACGCTAGTTCATTATTTAGATTTTAATTATCGGCAATATAATTAAAGAAATGTAGGATTCCGAGAAAACATATTTTCACTCACTTCATTGAATCACGTTTAAATATAGATTACCCTTCGACGACTTTTACTGCAGTTGTTGGTGCTATTGAAATTGAAAGGGGAGTTTTCTAGGTTAAGCACGTGATGCGTTTGTTATTGTCATGTTTCTCCCCACCTGTGTAAGTGGTCCCCCCTCTACCAAGTGCCAACAGCCTCTTCGGAAGGTGGAGGTCAGGGCACCCTCATGCCCTTGGGGTGAGAAAGCATCCCTAAAGGCGGATGAGTCAACGGCTTACGATGCGGAAGGCAAGGGGAATCCACCTCATTAAAGATCCCTCAGGATTTCCGAAGTATCAGCAGCTGAAGCTGCTGCCAATCAATTCTAGTATTGATTACAAAAGAAGAAGAAGCAGTTTGTGCAGGTGTCTCTGATGCGCGCGCAGCTTGTGGAAGTGTTATTCCGGGATGCTGGGGAGCTAGTTGCTTGTATGTCAGAAGCCAGCTGACAGATGAATTTAAGAGCAAAATATCGTGAAAGGTGTCACTGTTACTTCCAAGTTTCGTTGTGGTGGATGATTACTTTAGAATTACAGAACAGTTAGATTGTTAATACGAACTGAAAGAAAGGCATGTACGTTCCTTTCTTATTTTAGCTAATGGAAAATGGCTGAAACTAGGAACAACGCAATGACAGATTTTTTTACGTTGTGAAAGACAAAAAACCTTTTTTGTCCGTGAGTTGGAAAGTGTCACAGTTATCTGCGTCGATTTTGTTACGTAACTATGTGGTAATAAACGTTGTATGATTGTGAACTATCTGTGGATGAAAGTCAAGGTTATTTTGTTGGTGAGAATTTGACTTTGCATGCCGCCTGTGAAGTATGCTATATGTGAAGACAAGTGTTGATCACTTTCAAAGTCTCTTTACGGTAAATCTTATGTATTAATGCTATTTCATTTATATAAATGAACCATTCCAGAGGTAAACGAGTGCATAACGTTTCACTGGTTTTCTATTGAATGTTTCAAGCGATAAGAAATGGACTCAAGATAGATACAGAAGGAACTTTGTTGGTGAAAACAGTTTCTCAGTCGTTACAAGCGTCGAAAAACTAAAAACCCCTTTCTGACAATACACTGTTTTTAATTGCAAAATATGTTCTTAGTGATGTTAACAAATTGAAGTGGTAGTTATGATTGTTGGTGTATTACTTTTGAAGAAGAATCAGTTGATATGGCACCGCGACGAAACCATCACGGCGGTCATGGCGGGGGCCACGGGGGTCATGGTGGCGCCACTGGAGCCGGGGGAAACGGGAATGAAGTTCGAGGTTTCGGTATCGATCCCGAAACAATCGAGAATTACGATTCCAACGTAACAACACAAACGCAGACATGATCAACCTGGATGTTCTGAGAGACGCAGTCAAGGTTACGACCACTGACGTTGGGCAGTACATGCTTGGGAGCAGACGGTCCTAACCTATCTGAAATCATGTGGCCGGGCAAGATCTTGGTCCGAAAGACAACGCCATCAGAATTTGTGGACCAAAAGCGGCTACGATTTGGCGTTCAAAGCTTGTGGTTGTCTATGCGGTCGTGGTCATTTGAAGAAAGATTTAGATTGGATGCCACCGCCCCCTTCAAACATTGGCTGTGGGGACCGTGCAGATGCTAATAAGAAGACGTAACCGACAGAATGCGAGACCGACATATCATCCGAACAGGAACAACGTCCAGGTGCAACAGAACAGCTGATTTCTGCTGCCGGCGAGGTCAGAGGTCACACTGGGTCCTCTTCCCCACCTGCATCAGGATCCAGCGAGCCAAATGTTTCTCCCATCCACAGTGGGTCTGGAAACGGTGGCAAGAAGAATTCCAAATTTGAGTTCTTCCCTGACAGATCACGGTAAGGTCTTCACTTACAGTTTTTTAACTTTCTCGGAGATGGGGGGTGGTTGTGTGTGTGGGCATTGTTAATGTATCCACTTACTCGTATTTAAGTTTATAATTATGCCATTAAATTTGCACATTTGATACGTGATACGTGAAAAACTGTGGACTAATATTCCGTGTTTTACGTTCATGTTAAGAGCCGGGATAGCTCAGTCAGTATAGTGACTAGCTACGGGCTGGACGACCGGGGTTCGATCCCCGACGGGGGCAGAGGATTTTTCCTCTAGCTTCTGCGTCCAGACCGGCTCTGGGGCCCACCCAGCCTCCTCTACAATGGGTACCGGGGTCCTTTCCCGGGGGTAAAGCCGGCCGGGGCGTGATGCTGACCACTCACCCCCATCTAGTGCCGGGGTCAAGGAAGAGAGGAGCTATACCTCCACTCACCCCAAACGCCTACATGGCGTATAGTGGGACAAACTTTACTTTACTTTACGTTCATGTTAAACGAGAATGTTTCAGGACTTTTCTGTATGTTGCATCAGAGTTGTGGGATGGATAGAGCCATATAAAGGGCATTGTGCAGGCAGTGCTTTTTACAAAGAACACCGAAACACCCGTGCAACATTTTCATACTACAAGAGTAGAAAGGCTGTGTCGTATCACAAGCACAAACTGCATAATACAAGAATAATTTCTCGCTCCGGATTTTGAACTCTGTAGCTGTAACGAAATTAATCCAGCATTTTAACTGGACCTATGACACAGATACCTTCTTGAAAAGTTGAACATATTCAAGCGTGTTAGCAACAATATCTACACAGCGGAGTTCGTTAATCGGGACTAACGTGTTAGTCAGTTCTAGCGCCGGCTGTGCACATATGTCGCTGTTCAACTTAACACTTGAAATGACGTGAGGCTAAGGCACAGGAGTACAAGTGTACTTGGCACGCGGTTAAGGGCGCCCAAACAGAATGAGAAATGCTGAAGCCCTGGATAACTAATCAGTTTCAGCATTTTGAATAAACATGAGAGCCTAGTCATCTCTCGTACAGCTAGTAGTTGCTCAGATTGTCGACAAATTCCTCATCTTTTATGGAACCCGAAGAGTCAGTGGTCCCTGTACTTGGATGAATCCAGTTCATACCCTCATACGTTATTTATTCAATGTACCTTTTAATATTATTATTCCATCTGCGCCTAGATCTACCAGTTGGTCGTTCCCATCGAAGCTTTCCGCCCCAAAATGTATGTTTTCTCATGTCTTTTTTACTTGTTACGTGCCCCAAATATTATTTGAGGAACAGTATAAATTATGAGTTACCTCATTATGCAGCTTTCTCCTTGGCAATGATTAACTGTTAATGAATTTTAAAATGAATCGGTCATTGTCTGAGTTCATTCACGAGGCAGTAAGAAAGGCTACAGCCCAGAATTCGGTCGTGTCAATTTATACTTAACGTCGCTTTCACACTTACTTGAGCACTTTATAGCAGGTTATCTAAGGCAAGTCTGGGAAAGGAGTGAGTGGTTATACGAGGGTCAACGTGGGTTTAGACCAGGGTACTCATGCGGAAGTCAAGTAGTCACGGTTTGTCTTGAGATTGCTGATTCATTGGACGAGGGAATCAGGACTGATGCGGTTATAATAGATTTCTCAAAGGCATTCGATTTAGTCCCACACGATAGGCTGATTACAAAAATTGCTGCATCCGGTGTGGACTTGAAGAATTTCTCTTAGGACGTTCGCAAAGAGTAAGAGTGGACGGGCAACTATCCAATGAAGTCAGGGTAACGTCAGGAGTGCCGCAAGGGAGCGTTTTAGGTCCCTTACTATTCCTAGCTTATGTTAATGATATTTGGAAAAACATTGATTCAAATATACGGTTTTTCGCTGATGATTGTATAGTATACAGGAAAATAATGGATAGTAGTGACATTGATAAGTTACAGACAGATATGAATAGATTATGGGAATGGGCGGTAGAAAATGAAATGAAGATAAATCCAGGTAAAAGTAAAGCAGTCAGCTTCAATAGAGCTAGGGTGAAGGATAGGCTGAGTTACTTTTTTGGGGATCAATTAATTCCAGAGGCAAATAGCTTTAAGTACTTACGAATTCTTATTCGCAGTGATCTGAGCTGGGCAGATCATGTGAATTATACACTAATTAAAGCATGGAAGGCTCTCCATTTCGTAATGCGTATACTAAAAAAGGGAAATAACAATACGAAACGTTTAGCTTATACGTCGCTAGTGAGACCGATACTTGAACATGGAGCTGTGTGTTGGGACCCTTACAGGGAAGGACAGGTAAGAGCACTAAATCGGGTGCAGAAGAGAGCGGCTAAATTTGCTAATTTCACGAACGAATCTGGTTGGGAAACATTGGCACAGCGTAGATTGATAGCCCGAATGTGCGCCCTTTTCAAAGCATACACGGGGGGCCGGGCTTGGAAAATGATAGAGGATAGATTATTAAAGCCATGCTACCTGGGCAGGGACGATCATACTCGGAAAATTAGGACTAGGAAACAAAGAACGGATGTAGGCAAATATTCCTTTGTAAATAGGACCATAAGAAGCTGGAACCAATTACCTCCAGGCGTGCTAGAGTCTTTCCCCTGTAAATTAGGCACCTTTAGAAAGAGGGTCAGAAAAGTAGTTACAAGCTAAGGGTTATTAAGTTGGGAATAAATGGTGATAAGTGAAGTCTCCAAGTGATGAAAGGCTGTAGTTTCTTTGGGATAAAATTTTCATGTACTGAGGGCGGACTTTATATTCTACTCTAAGTATTGAGATTAATTAGTGGATGTGTGTTTTTGTATTGTGTGTCAGTTGTTTTGTTGTGTCTCATTGTAGGTCACTGCCACCGGGTAAAAACCCATTTGCAGTCAATAATAATAATAACACTCATAGAACTTATGATTTCATATGTAGTAAATATTTTTTCTGAGAGTAGTTAGGAATGTGAGTCCTGATACAATGCGGGATACGCAAATTGTCATTTAGTGAGCATTGATAATATTCAGTATACTTTTAATAACACATACTTGTTTTACATAAAACATGAATTGCTTTCGTGCACAATTTTAATTGAAATTTTACTTTACAAAAAAGCTGACTGCAAGTTCATAAATTCGATTCCATTAGCATTCAACTGAAATGTCGAACTGTGGATCTGGAACTTCTGAACATTTAAACATTCATGTTTTTGTGAAGCATGCTTTGTTCGTAAAGTTGGTAACAACATGTTGCGCTATGCAAGTCTCACTTTATAAATTAATACTATTTTATTGTTAAATGTTCAGCGACAGTAGGTCTATAGGTACTCCTGCTTCGGTGTAGCATTAATACATAAACAGAGCTCAGTAATAATTTATTCAGTGAGCCAGCAGATGATACCTGTTCTCTTCTCCCCTACCTTATTTGTGGCAACTAAAGATCTAAATTTAGTAAATGTTTATGAGCGTAGAATTATGTAACCTTATTTTTCTTCGAATTTCTTTCGTATGGACGACAGACACAGGCATAATTTTTCGATAAATTCATTCCTTGTTTGTGGCTGTCGAAACATTTTGTGTTCTGTTTCGGGCTGCCACAATTAGTTTAGATTTGTTCACAGGTGATAACTTCCCAAACTTTCCATAATCAGCGGATTCAGGATTTTGATTGTTTCCTATTGTGTTTTTCGATGGCAAATATATATATATTTATATATATATTTTTTTTTGGTAAACATATTTTTAGATCGTGAAGAAATGCCCAGGATTTTATGGAACTCGATATTTAATTACCGTGTTCACAAAAGCCGGCATAGGTTCTGCCATGAGCGATTCCACATCCTTGTTTCCTTTGTCTTTAAGATTACTTTTAATATTATCAGCCCATTAACTGCTGGATTTCATAAATGTTCTAATATTCCGTTGGCGTTTTTCTCATCTTTCCTTCTGTATCCTCCGTGTCCCTCCGATCTGATGCTACTTCATTTTATCGCCCAAATAATATACTTATTTAATTTATTAATGTACGTATGAAATCAAGGTCCTTAAATCTGAATTAATGATTTGCCATTAATGTATTATATATGCCGCCATAGTTATATATATTAATATAGTAAATTTGTTGCAACCAACAGTGTAACAAAATTGTACATCTTTTCGTGCAGATCTCTTTACAAATTATTTTTAGGCCTGTCATCAGTGTACACACTCGCCCGCCATTGAATTCTACTCGTGTATGCTTACATATCAATAGAAGTGTCTTCCCTCGAGGTTTTCCATTGAAAATTTTATATGCATATCGTCTGTGAGTGGTAAAACTTAATATTTGGACAAGAGTGCGCATTATTAAACTCTGCATTATCACGTGTTCTATGTTCTCCTGTTGACGCTCTCTGTTTCCCACTTGTGCTCTCAAAATGAAATACTGAAAGGCTCTTAGTCCTTTTTATAACAACTTTTCAGCAGAACTTTTTATATAATTTGACCCATGAGTGACCTTAAAAATGTTCTAACGAGTACATTTTTTCTCTCCCACAGAGCGGAATCGTGTATATGAATGTAAAAGGTAAAATATAAATGGAGGTAGCGCTGAAGTAGTGTGAAGTAGTTATTGGCTTCATAATGAAATATTTAGTTAAATCCCGCTGACCAATATGTGACAATATAATCAGCGAGACGTCGGCCATTCGGCTGTTCTGAGAATTCGAAATAAAATAATGTATGAAATACATTTTTTAAGTACTCTGGTGTCCATTTTATGGTGATCGTAACTAGAGGTTAACGTTCACTACAATTTAACTTTCGTTTGGTTGCTCAGAAGTTCAAGCATTCTTTCATATTGAAATTTACCGATAAGGTTGGTAGAGCTGTAACTCTCTAAACTCATATTTCGTGAGAACAGGTCCGAATGTAGATCACGTCTGTCCTAAGATTCTTTCTTACTTTTCTCAGTATCACCAGTCGAATGCATATCGTTCGATACATCATAACCACCTCCTTTCAAATTTCATGACCATTCTTCCAATTTATTCGAGAGTGGACCAGTGCAATTGAAACAGTGACATTAAGTAACCTAAGACAATTTGAATTGGGTTTCATACAAACGTCATAAACGGAAAAGACAGGTGTAAAACGTACAGCAGACCCATTCATGGGAACAATGTCGTGGGGGCATGTTAGCCTAGAGTGTTTCGTTAAAATAATGTTTTCTGTGTGTTGTAAATATTCCAAATCTTACGTGGAGAAGAAATAGGATTGTGGGACACATTCTGAGGCACCCAGGATTGGTTAATTTGGTAATGGAAGGAACAGTTAAAGGGGAGACAAAGATTGGAATTTTTGAAGATGTAGACTGTAAAAAATATGTGGAAATGAAGAGATTGGCGCAAGATAGGCGAAAATGGAGGACCACATCAAACCAGTCGAAAGACTGATGACAAACAAACACAGAAATATTCCTCCAATATGTTAAACAAGAGGAGCAAAGTAGGTATGGGGCTGGCCTCTCCTCCGACCATGGTCCTTACTCTCGAGGACAGGCGCGAAGAAATTGTCTAGTAAACGGTTTGTGGGCCTGCTACAAGCACGCTCCGGTCGTCATGAATGGGAGTGTTCAGCCCGACAAACATCTTACACATCGAAGTTACATCCCATTCAACCACCCCGTGATCAGAAGCTAGTAGTCGCGCAGCTGGTTATGCAATGTCGTCATTTTATGGAATGCCCGTTTGCTGGGACATGAGCTATGGCCTTGAGATGTGCAGTGCATTTCCACCTCGAACAGTGGATGGGGTGGAGTCAGAGCTCAGTTACAAGCCAGCCGCGACCGAGTTCACTTCGCGTGGTAAATTCCATTTCAATAACATTGACCCATTTATAATAGGCCTGTCATATTCATCGCTGTTTCTACTCAGCACGAACAGAACGCAAAGCGTGGGCAGAGGTGTAAAGAAAATAGGGGGACGTGAAGTAATACACAGCCAAAGTAGAGAAATGGTGATAAGTGTTTACAGTTTTATGAAGAAAGAAGCGGACAGCGGCAGTGTGATTAACGTTAATCAAATACAAAATCGTGTTTCTGAAGCTACTGGTGTGTCCATAAGTACTCTGAAACGCATTCTGAAAGAGTACGAACATAATAAACGAGTGGGAAAAGAATTCAGCACACCTCACAAGAAACGGCCAAGAAGGAGAATTAAAACAGATGTAGATGATTTTGACAAGTGCGTAATTCGAAGAACGATTAACGAATTTCACACTACACAAGGCGAGCGTCCTACTTTAAAATCGTTGTTGGCAGTAATTAAGAAAAAGATTAACTTCAGTGGCGGGAAGTGGGCTCTTTGGAAAATAATTAGAGATTTAGGCTTCAGGTGGAGGAAATCGGAAAGTAATAGGAAAGTTCTCATCGAAAAGGATGATATTCGTGCAGCAAGACTGTCTTATTTGAGAAATATAAGTCGTTACAGAAATGAGACGACAGTGATACCAACAGTTGTAGCATTAGTGAGGAAGAGGCGAGGGAAGTAGAAGATGATGGGGAATTAAGTGGAATTGAAGCTTTGTAAAATGTGCATCAGCCTGCACTGATGTTTTTGTGTTTAGTAGTACAGAGAAATCTGTTCCCCTCCGTGCCCTACTGCCGCTAGCAGACAGCGTCAGTACCCTCCCTTACGCGTATTTGAAAGCTCATGTCTGCCACTGGATTCCATCCAACTAAATCTACAGCCTCACGTCGTATTGTCGAAAGACACATGTTTAACTCGTGCAGCGGAGCCATCCTCTGAAGAAATTCCCGACCAGTTTGCGGGATCCTAAATTTTATTACGTGTAGACAAGCCCCATTGCTGGTTCTGTCAGAGAAAAAAATGTCAAGCTAGTTCCGCGTTTATTCTCCTTATAATGTTGGCGTATTCCCTGGCACTGGGTTGTGGGTTCTCTTCGCATTGAACTTAAGTCTTCACAAACTTCTCACGAAGACCCTGGGGACTGGTGTGACAGTCGTGCTTTACGCCTGTGTTCTTGGAGGTAACTGGTTTGGATTTAGGGTGGAAAATCAGCTATCATGTCCGATGGGGTTCGTGTTTTTATTCAGTATCTCCATGCGAAATCTGAATATGTCACTTCCTTTCCAGTTCATTGTTCGCAGTCATTAAATGAAGTTTAAAGCAAGAAGTTGGTTTCCAGCCTTCCGCTACATTGCAGTTGCTTGTAGCGTCGAGTGGCATGAATTTTTACTTAACAGGGATGTGGGATTTTCGTTATTGAATCGTCCGTTTATCTTTCGGTCCATTTATGACAGGAGTTTCGATAAGGATAATTCTAACAAGACGGTATAGCACGCTTGGGGAAATGTGGAATTAATGCAAAACTGTCTCATGTAACTCTTTTTTAGAAAACGTCATTTATGTGTGTATAATTGTGTGGATAATATCAAAATGAATATTAAACTCGGTGAATTAAATTTGATTCGACTATAATTGATTTTAGACCTTTTGTGAGCACTATAATGAACGCTGTGATCCTTGGTTACAGACAATTCATTACTAACACAGTTTTGAAGAACACTATCATGTACTATGGAGAGAAGTTAATGAGTTTCAGAAGTCAAACGTAGTCGCTTATGCCCTGTGTTTAAAAGTCGATTATCAGTTCTGTAAAATGTTTCTTGTAAATACTTATTTATCCTTACACCTAGTTCTAAAATCGTAAATGTTCACTGTGAGATACCAATCGTGTCTTTGGTGAAAGACACTGGATGTGGAATCCCATTCACACCGAGGAGCCAGAATTTGTATTTTTTCACATGTGAGAACATTTATTTGTTCGCAGGCAGGCCAGCACTTCTTTTGGCACTGAAATATGAACATTTTGAATACGTGTGTGTTGCCGAAGCTGGGCGTTAGCTCGTTCGGCCGATTTCATACGTGAGCAACTTTGCTCTCAATATGCACGTTTCGATGCTTTGATAATAGGCTCCTACAGAAACCCGATAAAACACAAACAGACGTATAATGACCGTTGGCGCGGTTGGGTGGTCCATCTGCCAGACTACATAATGGAATATCTCGAAACACAACCATCGACTCGTCGTCGTAAGAACTTCAGATCTCACCATAGAGCTAATAATCGTATACTTTTCTCACACACAACCTCCAATATTTGTCCTCGTAGTTTCTTAAATATTCTCCCTTTATCTGACCACCCATATATTTTTTTTAAAAAGAGTTCATGCTAATAATTTTAATGAAGATTGTACAAATTATAAAACTCCGTCCCAAGATCACATTACATTGTAGTACAATCTTTTGTGTGGTATTAATTAGGGTTTTACTAGCCAAAACTTCACTCCGAAATAAAATGTGGCTATTATTTAAGCCATTTATAAATTGTAAGAAGAAGAAGAACACGCTGTCTGTACACTCAGGTTAGTGTAACGGCCGGACTCACAATGACGCAGTGGACGCCCGGACTTATGACACAATTGTAGGTTATTAACAAGCCCAGATTTATTGTTATAAATTGAAATTAAATTGTACACAAGTGTTTACACTGTATATATTACTTACTAAATCACACAAGAACACTTCTTCACCTCGCCTCTGCCGATGTATGCAGTTCAAATATATTTTATCAAATTTGTTATAATTTTCGATAGTTGTAGAATTTAGCATAATTTCCAATATAAAGGCGGGATTGTGGCTGAGCAATTTGCTACCGACTTACTTGATGTCCAAAAGGGAAGAGCCTAGAAAAGTCTGCACACACGAAGAAGACCATCGGCTCTCCAAAACCAGGGGTACCTACAGCACATCCTTGCTTTTGATTGGATCCCCTAATTTTGATACCCACACCTAAATTTTGTAACAAGGAGTCTCATAGGCCATCTGTGTCAACCCCGTTATTACAGGTTATTATTATTATTACTTTGCCCTACCTTAAGATTTAACAAAAGAGCACTTTTACGTAGTACGCAGTGCCATCCGACGTGTTTCATCTTAAGATTTAACAGTAGGGCTTAGCTATTAAGCAAAACGGTACACAAAGGAGGTAGCACTTCTAGACAATTGAACAAAAGAGGCCTTCATTAAGGTAGCTTCTTTTCTCCTCACAAACACGTGCTACAGGAGCATGTTTCCAATAACATGTCGCCAATAAATCAATTAACTTATGAATAACATACAATGAAATAACTTTATATCTATTTGACAATATTTCGTTAAACTTGGATTAATATTTGTAGTTTTGATGCGTCATGTTTGTGTTGAAATTCAGTATATATTATTTATTATTTCAGTCTATACACAAACTTAATTTTAATTTTAAATGTTGTTGTTAAAATTAAAATTAAAATTTAAAATTTAGCGCTTTTCATCGTTATTTCGATGTTACATTTCATCGCTTATTATTATTATTATTATTATTTTTATTTTTATTTTTTTGCAATAGCATCGAAACATGTCGTAAAATAATAAGCGCTGAAATGTAACATCGAAATAACGATGAAAAGCGCTAAATTTTAAATTTTAATTTAAATTTTAACAACAACATTTAAAATTAAAATTAAGTTTGTGTATAGACTGAAATAATAAATAATATATATTGGATTAATATACTAAGATGAATAAGATGATTTAAATAAATAAATCTCATCGACCGTGGGTTCGGACGACTACAACCGAATAGCATAATTTAATTATCCAGGAGAATCGGTTCCGGAATTTGATCAGATGATTTCCTTGAAACTTTTTCTTATTCTTTTTTTTTTTTTCAAGATTGTGGCTTCAGATTCCAGAAGCCATTAACTTGGAGAGCAAATATTGAGTTGGTATAGGGGCTACCGGTATGCAAAATTTTCCTTTCTCAGTGTTGCTGTTAAAGGGGGACTTAATACAAAACAGCTGATTACGTGAATATAATTTCAACAGCTAAAGTGACGCCAGTATCTGATTTCCGAATCTTGTTTCTCTGATACCGTCAAGCGAGAGCACATATGTTAAAGTGTAATTATTTTATTAAGGTTGCCGAATTTGGGCTACTGAAGAAACTTGATCAAGTCCAGTCTCAGCAGCTTCCTTTTCAAGTTGTGTGCTTCGTTTTGTTAGCTGTGTGCTAGAGACGTCAAGTGTGAAGTTACGTGGTTATTATTCCTGAATGTCGCTTGTTATCGAGTGCATCTCTGCTCAGAAGTCATGACTCAAATGTGTCACAAAAATCATACGTGTAGCAACGTCACTGAATCTGATGTAATTGGCTGTTATTGTTTCCTGTCATGTTTGTGCCAATTACTCCTTCCGCTACTAATATTTGGGCCCAACTGTGTAGGAATCTGAAGACCGAGATAGAGTCCCATCTCCGAAACGTCGTTTTACGTTTTATATTTACTAGACGATGGATAATATCCAATAAAAATTTTATTCAATTGGCTTTTATTTTATGTGAAATGTCATGAATATGAATTATGAACACAATCACACATTTTTGAAAAAATTTCTTGGCATAGAAACTCAATATTATAATGGAACGAAAACTTTAGCGTGTAAAAAGCGCACACTACTGGCCATTGTGTGAACGAATAAATCCTTAAGATAAATAAATCGTTACTTTATAATTCTTGCTATATTGTCTATGTACAGAGTGAGGCTACGTTTTATATCATAAGCATGTAAATAATTTAAATACATACTGATCCATAAAAAACTATAATGAGTTAGGCAAACTTGATGTTTACAAGTAGAACGTGCTGAAAGATTCCGGATTGGAAATTTCTTGGTCAGCATGGTACTTATCTGCCGTGCTAGAATATTAATCTGTGATTTGTTGTTATTTCAGATGACGTACGTATGATTCTAGGTGTTAAGTTCCTTCGTTTATACATTAAAGTAAAGGAGAGTGTTTCTATGTTACCTGCTTGCAAAATGAACTACATAAAACAAGGAATGCGCATATTATCCTTATTAACCCTTTGAAGCCGAAGATCGTCTGAATATTATTTATGAATCCAGACCGTACCGCGAAGAAAACACTTCACTTAACCATTACGAAAATCAGCTGGTTAACCCTTTGAAGCCGAAGCTCGTCTTTATAATATTTACGAATCCAGACCGTACCGCGAAGAAAACACTTCACTTAACCATTATAAGTCGAATCAGGCGGTACCACATAAGATTTAACAAAAGAACATCCCGGTCAAAGCCTTAAAGATGCCAAGAATTCATCTTAAGTAGAAAGGATTCATGCTGATAGATTTCCCAACCGCCTGTTACCTATAAGTTATTTTAACATCAGCTGCTATTACATGTGTGTTTATTCGTCTGCTTTCCTTGTCATATAATAAATAAAGTGTAAAATTCTTCCATTTTTATTAAGTGCAATACGTATCTTTAAAACTTCAAAGGCCCCTACTAAAAATAGAAACTTTACATTGGTACTCGGCTCAGAAACGGAGTTACGTTACTGTTTCTATTCATAATAATGTACAATGACGACGATGGTAGAAATGCTTACCATTGTGCAGAGGAAAGTTACATTAGAGTTAATGTTTATGTACATGCACGGTCTGGACGATCCAAGAATTTTGCAACATTTATCAATTTTAAAAAAAATATATGGATCAAAATAGAGTCGTTTCCGGATCAATACGCAACTAATTTGAATTTTTTTTATTTGTTTATTTCCATACAAATATATCCTACAATCTTTGAAAGGCGATACTGAATCACTCATTAAATGGAAGCGGTTTTAAAGGAAACGAATATCACGAGATATTTGCTTTAACATTTCGTTTTCTGGTTTATTTCGTAAGAAGTTTGTTTTAAAATACCTTCTCAGAGGCGTGTAACATAATAATGTATTCAAATGGAGACCAGTGCGCTAATACACGGTCCTTAAAGTAGATTAATCATAGATGCAAATTATATCTGCAATTATTTTTTGATATTTTTAACAAAACCTGTCTCCTTTGAGGTTATTTTTTTTCGATACAAGTCTTTGTATTGATTGCTGTGCATTTAGTTCATTTTTTAAATGTATTTACATATATTTATTATAATTTGAGTGTCACGTGTTCTTTTGTATCATTAGTGACTCTAATAAAATAATTTAATTTTTATTATTATTATTATTAACCAGGACGAAAATGTAAGCTATAAAGACGAAGGAAAATGAAATGAATATAAAGATGGTATTGGAAGCAGAAAACCGATTAAAATGTTAATGTGAAGGAAATGGTGATGATGATCTTGATTCATTTGGGTTCAATTGTATTTCATCAGTTAGCAGGACCGAGTACCAGACAAAAGACCGTGGCAAATACAGAACAAACTAGCTTGTTATATTCTCTACTCATCAGTGTGCTATTATATTCAGGCAGAATAATATATTATCACTTTTATATCAGACGTCACTGTGTAGTGTCTGAAATCCTCCACTCCGGTCAGAGAGACGCTTTGAACCTACATCTTTCAACCATAATATTTTGAAAGGAATATGGCGTTATTTCACAAACAAAATTGTAAGTGAAGGTAAATGTTCATTGTCGTTTATATTCAGTCTTTGAAGCTTTCTGTTCCGAGATTCTTCAGTTAGTAGCAACTTCCTTTTGAAATATCAAATTCCATACGAGGGTGACCATAAGCAACCTAACCTAAGTTCAACTAGTTACTTTTTGGGGGGTTTTGCAAAAGATATAAAGCCTCTAAGGTCCATTTATTTTGACAGAATACCTTGTTTCAGTTTTAAAAATGTTTAATTTAATCAGAAACATAGCTGAAAAATAACTTTAAAGATGTATGACCGAACCCGGCAAAATGTTCCTGTGATCGTATCTGAGCACATGACCGGCCGCCGCGGTCAATTACAGTTCGTTTGTCTTCTCTGGATTTAAAATCCGTTTGGGCGCAACCTCGAAGAACAGTCACCTTCATACTCGCCCGCCGTGAGAACCTGAAATCTGAATCAAGAAAAGTTAAGAGAATGCTATCAGAGGACCAATAATTCACAGAACGGAAAAGAAGTGCCCCAGATTCACGAAAGTTACAGGGGACCTTGCAGGTGTTGAAACTGCCGTTTCATAAACACACACGAGAAAAGATGTTGTTGACTGACACATCCATATTTGTGATAATCCATTCAAGTTCTTATAAGTTGTGACGCCGTGTGGACTCGTTGGTGGTTAACCCAGAAAACCACGATTAATAGTTAAAAATCACAACACCAATTCTCGGATGGCTCAACTAATAATATTGTGGATAGAGGCCGGATGACAGGGGTTCGATTAAAGTGAGAACGATGGATTTCTCTGATCGGAATCAAATCCTGTCCAGTGGCGATTATTTCTCCGTTGTGGAAAGTGATCGTTGTGTGTGGACGATCACTCAGCTAGTGCCGATGGTTTTAAATTTCCTCCCGTGTTAACAAAAGCGCGCAACTGGATTCTATCCCGATCAAGTTACATCCAGGTCTCACCTTCAAATTTTACTTCTCTAAGATCCTTTTTAACATTATCTGGCCAAGACTCCTAAGTGGTCACTTCCCTTCAGACGTTTCGACCAACAATTTGTATGAACTTCTTGTGTTCTATATATCTCGTGTACTTCATTTTCCATTACTTTCCAACACTAATACAGTAAAACCCCTCTAGTTGGACACCCCTCTATATTTATTTTATTTAGTGTTCTGTCTGAGGACAGGTCCATATGAACAGGATCCTTCCATCCTTTTCTCGGACTGGGACCTGTTCATATACGTTCTTGGCAGATGATCCAGAAGTGGTTTGCCATTGCCTTCTTCTGTGTGTGAATGGAGTAATTGTTGGGATGCCACGGAGGAAAACTCCGTGTTGCCTAGACCACGGCCTTGCCCAACACAAGTTATAAATTCGGGCACCGCCGGAAATCGAACCCGAGACCCCAGGATTACAAGGCCAGCGTTCTAACCCCTAGACCACCTCATCTTATTATTATTTAGTGTTCTGTCTGAGGACAGGTCCATATGAACAGGATCCTTCCATCCTTTTCTCGGACTGGGACCTGTTCATATACGTTCTTGGCAGATGATCCAGAAGTGGTTTGCCATTGCCTTCTTCTGTGTGTGAATGGAGTAATTGTTGGGATGCCACGGAGGAAAACTCCGTGTTGCCTAGACCACGGCCTTGCCCAACACAAGTTATAAATTCGGGCACCGCCGGGAATCGAACCCGAGACCCCAGGATTACAAGGCCAGCCAGCGTTCTAACCGCTAGACCACCTCATCTTATTATTATTTAGTGTTCCGTCTGACGACAGGTCCATATGAACAGGATCCTTCCATCCTTTTCTCTTCTCGGACTGGGACCTGTTCATATACGTTCTTGGCAGATGATCCAGAAGTGGTTTGCCATTGCCTTCTTCTGTGTGTGAATGGAGTAATTGTTGGGATGCCACGGAGAAACCGGGGAAGCCCCCGGAGGAAAACTCCGTGTTGCCTAGACCATGGCCTTGCCCAACACAAGTTATAAATTTGGGCACTGCCGGGAATCGAACCCGAGACCCCAGGATTACAAGGCCACATAATTTTACATGTCCACAATACCCTATATCCTGGACACCCCTATATCCTGGAACTTGGTCACCCCATCTGTTGTAAGCTGGAAAGGTTCATGCATGCACTTAGCTTCAATGCTTTTATGGGAAATGTTTACAGTTAGTATTTTGTTGTTTTGAATTTCTGACTGATGAATGCCTTCTACCTGAGGATTGGCTTATGTTTGAAGGTGTGAGACTTTGATCCCTTCACTGGACTACAGTACGTATTGCTAGTACAGTACAATCGCACTATAACGCGGGTCGCGGGGGACAGGGGTAAACCCGCGCTATAGAGAAACCGCGTTATTAAGGGAGTGCATCAGAAAAATCGGTTCAAGTACTGGACGTACTGTATTGATAGACTATCGCCATTTAAGAGTATACATACTTATTTTACTAAGTTACGATTGATTTTTACGAAAAAAAGTAATAAATAATTAATTTGGCTTGCATTTTAATATAATTTTGAGTTCTGTGTGAAGGATAATTGATGCAAATTTTTCCTTTTTGCTGTACTATGGGGGGACATGAGGTACCCACGTTATATCCGGAACCGCGTTATAGAGGGGTTGTACTGTACTGTGCTTGCAACTGAGTTAGTGTTAACAGAAATTACAGTAGTTAGATTATGTAAGTGAATAGATTACATTGTCGGTAAACGTAAAAGTATCAGTGCCCTTCTCTTAGAGCGTATTTAATTTAGTGAAAACTAAAATTTGTAAAAATCTAATATACCCTTTTGATTTTTCTCAGCAATAATTTCCTTTTTTGGGAAGGGCTCCATAATACTCAACAATTTCCACATTGTCATTACACCACGATTTGAAAGGATGATTCTTCCTTTTGTGTGAACCTAACCTAACCTAACCGACTTCAAAAAACCCACCACTGGACAGTATCTGGGTATTTCAAACAATCAACGCAATCACACCAAGTTTATTTGAGATTACATTTTAGTATTATCCTTCCACCTTCACCTAAATCTCCAAAGTGGTGCAAAGGCTGTTAAATCAACAAAGAACGCATATCCTGTCAAGGTTAGCTTCTTGTGACCAAATAAATTATCCAACCGCGTGTGCTGAATCATATCTGAAATACATGCGTAGCAGAACAAGGCAAGTCAGAAAAAGTTGACTTACCACATTTTAAACTAAATGTGATTCTTGTGCAAAAACACGTAGCGAAAATTTCTGTTTCTACAATAGCATATTAGTACAAGCCAGTAAGCTGACAACCAATTATTCGTCACGACTAACAGAAAACTTTTATTATTATGGACATCAGACGTCATTAAATTTGATGAAACAAAGTACATTACGGTCATCTGAGTTTGACACTTTTCTTGCCAAAAAAGACTTATATGACACCAAGTGTTATGGAAGACATCAGTAGCAGAGTTGAGGTTTGTCGTTCATAAAAACAAGCACGTTATTTCATGCAGTATCTAGATGAAATTCGAAGATTAGCTTGCGCACAGGACTTGTTTTTGGTCGTATGAGATGGACTCGTCCGATTCACGCGCTAGAGGGGTGTCAGCTTCAGTTGGTTTGTAGTTCTGACAACAATAAGCACACTCAGATCGTGAATAAAAACAGTAACTTCCCGATGATTAGATACAGAATATCTGGCTCTGCGAAGGAATAAAATGAAATAATAGAAAATAATGACTCTGTTGTACTTATTAAATATTTTTTTGTATTTATTTCTATTTAAAACACCATTTTACGATTTATCCTGTTTAGAAGCTGAGCGACAAGTTCTGGCGCTTGCGCAAAGGACTTGTTTTTTGTCGTATGAGATGGACTCGTCCGATTCACGCGCTAGAGGGGTGTCAGCTTCAGTTGGTTTTGTAGTTCTAGCTGTGTTCAGATCGGTGAGTCACCGCAGCTGAGGCCGTGCGACCCTCCCCCCCTTTCCCCTCCACTAATAAACTCGCCTGTCTCGGCTTTCATATCGCGCGACCCATTCTGACAACAATAAGCACACTCTGATCTTGAATAAAAACAGTTACAACTTCGCGATGTTTAGATACAGAATATCTGGCTCTACAAAAGAATAAAATGAAATAATGACTCTGACGTACCTATTAAATATTTTTTTTATTTATTTCTATTTAAAACACAACTTTATTTCCGAAAATCAGACTATACGGATATAGAATTGCGTGTAGGGAAATGAAGTGGGTTCTTTCTGAAACAGTCAGTAAAGTTTCTATTTTCTCTCGTTCAAAGACGCTTTAAACAACGGTGGGCCATGATCACGCCACAGAAAACGAATCAGACCGAAACTCAGGTACAGTGGACTAATCCAATACGTTCCAGCCAGACATCTCAAATTTGGGCTTCTACAAGAACTTTAAAACATTTGTAATTAACCGTAATATGTGTATAATCTAGATTAAATTGACACGAACATTGAAAAAGACAAATGTGAATTACCCTTCCCTTAATTACCAACTGAGTACGCATTTTATGTGCATCCCTGCAATTCATACATTCTTGATTTTACAGAAAAATAAATTAACTAATTTTTATTTTTATTCACGAAAAATCAGCTCTCTACACGCTCAATGTTTAGTGCGCTATCTAAATGAAATAATTATGTGTCAGTTGTAACAGCAGGCAATAGTCAGAACTGCGGCTTAAACTTAAAATCAAACGAATGTAACTCACATTGAACGTACGAAGAAAGTTTTTATAATTCTCAAAACTAAAAAGAAATCTTAAAAGAGGTACATATTACAGTGACCCAATTTCTCTGCAATGAACATTTCGTATTAACAACTTTCAATAATTGCGTTTGGCTTATTGTTTATTTAACGACATCATCATTAACTTACACGATGACTGAGGAATGCGTTAGAAAACATATGAAAGAAAGCGTCACGATTTAAATTAAAGTACTGTTCCGGTATTTCTCTGGAGCGCCTGAGAAAACCTAAGACAAACATTAGTCCGAATAACCGGTGTCTGGACCAAGATTTGAACTTTAAGTCTTTCGAATAAAAAAAATAAATATTTAAGGTTTAAGTTACTCCGTTAGTTTATGAAATACAACAGAAAGGCGTATGGGAGGAGCGGAGGTAATACTCCACATGTTCCTGTTCTTGAAATTAGATGAATGTGGTCACCTTTCAGCTCGAGGCTTCGTCTTTATGTCCTATGGACGGTGCCAGAGAGACAGCCACTCTTAGAAATCGGCTCCGACCGTCTAACCCACTCAGTAGTACTAAACTATCACAGCTCCGAGCACATAAGATGCGTTATAAAATCTTGTGGCTGTTTTTAATACTTGTAAGAGCATCTTCTCTGCGTAAAAATTATCTAAAACAAACCTAGCACGACATACGTAAGAGAAAGTGCTTCATTAAACATTCATCTGTATCCACCACGTCACAACTGGCCTCAAGAATACAAAATGAAGAGAAGTTTCACTATAGGCGTTCCCACTCCATCAATTCGAAACCAAAAACTTTTAATGATACTAATATGAGTTCCAAATTTGGACTAATGGATCTTTTTAATTACTTATTCGCCGACTTGTAACATTTTAGTAGAACTGAGTGGCAGGTGGGGAGGGAGGGGTATTTATTACTTTATAGAGGGATTGTGGGCGTAAGGGTAAAGTCTGAAATCAAAGTGCTCTCTGCAAAACGTAAGTGCCAGAAAGGAACTCATTACATGTGACAACCCTTAAAAGCCTTGAGAGTCTGACGTCGACAGACTGGGGGATTCCCTGCACAGTGGCTTTCAAGTTTATATTAGCGGGCCAGTTTCCTGACTGGAGAGAGAGATTACGACAGCTGTATCAGACAAAACATCGTCCAAGGTACGGGAGGGAGTATCCTACCAAACGCACAAACTCTTGATGTAACAAAAACGTATAGATTTATAGACTCATCGAGTATCGGAGTTATTTTCTGGAAGCAAATATAAACAGTTACCTTTACTGACGACTCAAATATAAAAGATGACATTAAATAAAGTTTGTGGCTGACCATAATTTACTTTTAAATATCAGTGATTTAAGGGGCCGTAATTTTCATTTTCGGAATTATCATTACGTCGTTAGTATCATCTTTAATTTTTCAGTTTTACATTGGCTTTAACCAGGCCTACAATAATTCTGCATTTAAACAAGATTAGTGAAAATGTAAGACTATAAATTGACATTAGTCATGGTATTAGTATTAAGTTGATTCAGAAAATGAAGACTAAAAATCATAAAAAACAATAAAATTCAGTAATTAGTGATAAGTTTAAACTACATAACACCCGTTGATGGCTAAATTATAGCCGAAACTAGTAGTGTAAGTTCCTATGTAATCGAGTACTCGATGGGGAAAGTTAAATGATATTTTAATCTTTTAACAATATTATAATTGTGATTGACGGCAAATTTTTAATATATTTTTAATAATTATGAATCACAATATGACGCATTTACAATATCTTATTAAGTTGATGCTTGTATCGAGTATAGAATGTGAGGCATTTTATCCAAATTTACGCATTAAGACGTGTGGGATTACGTTACAATTAGCTTACTTTTCACCTATTTCATTGTACACAAGTTTTAATTCTTTGTGCCAGGTTCACATATGCATTAATGCTTTTACGTCTAGGCCTTCTGGGTGTGTCTGCCTAATCGAAAGCCAAGGCAGTAAGGTGTAGATATAAATTGTTTTGTTTTTTACTTATTTATATACCTGGTCTGACAAATTTGTGTTCTGTAATTACTGTTCTATTCAAGTAAGCATCATAATTGTTTTCCATAACATCACTATTACTATTTAAATATAATACATGCAACTAAATAATAATCAAATTAACAAGAAATTACATGAATATAATGAAAGTTGGTACACAAAGGCAAGGAAAGAAGTACTTCACTCTCAATAAACATAAAATGTGGAAAAGAAAATTTGGTGTTTTAAATACGTCAGATGTAATTCAATGAAAATATAGAAAACTGCAGACTTTGGATTTTCACAACACCATTTTACACACTAGTGTAACCCACATTGGTTCATTATTATTATCGTTATTGGCAAATTACCGGTCAAGAATGATGGAAAATATAATGCAGTTAAACCAATAGTTGTAAATATTAACTCAGCAGGCTAAAAATTATTTAAAAGCAAATTGTCAGCAACCACCAGTAATAATAATAATAATAATAATAATAATATTGAAATACAAGGACCTTCTCATAGAAATACAGAGAATGTGGAAGGTTCAAGAAAAAATAATTCCAGTAGTTATAGGGGCAACTGGAACTGTCTCCAGGTCGCTCAGGAAATATTTGGCCAACATCCCGGGCGAACACGACGTCAGGGAACTTCAGAAAACTGCAATTTTGGGAACTTCATACATAATTCGAAAGACGCCGTCGTAAAATAAAATTATATAATACATGTAATACATATTAAAAACAAAATGGATCCCGGAAATAGCTGCTGCCCTATGTACCTTAGGGACAAGGTCTGTCTCGGGTACATGGAAGTACATACCCCATAGTGTGGTGGAGAGATGGGATAATAATGGTTATGTATGTGATGTGTGCAATGTAGTCAGGTACTTCATGCGTTCTACAATAAAAACTACGTACTTTTCTCCCATACAAACAATAATTTGAGGCCATACTTTTATTCTAATTCTAATTCTAATTCTAACGTTACTTCAATATTATCGCCTTATATTTAGGAGAGGATTTCTTTAAGTAAGACGAAAAGGAAAAACGTTCGACCCTAAAGCAAAGATTCCAGTACCTGGTGGATCATTTTGGAAGGAAAGTCAAGATTAGGCATTCTCTGTGGAGAAAAAAAAATTGCCGTTCTTAAACTGTAACCAAACTTACAAAAACTGGGTTGTAGAAGGACCATTTTATCCACTATCATACCCATCCCCTTGCAAGATTCGAGTTCAGATTTGGAGGGGTGGGGGTCTGAAGAGGAACATGCACTGATTAACTAGATTTCGTTTAATTTAATCCCGGATTAAGAGCAAACGAGTGGCGTACCGCCTCACCCCTCCTCAACCCAACCCCGAGGCACTGAACTCATGGACTATTACCCGTTTAAAACTAATTCAAGTCATATAATCAGGGATTTAATAGTGCTAATTTGTAACGAACAGACGAAGACTGGATTTTCAGATGCATACATGATATGAGAATCGTGAAATAAATTTTGAAAGTAGAAAGTTTAAAGCCTTAGGATCTTGTTCATGTTTGTTGTTTGGTATGTGATTTAGAAAATAAATTCGCTTTTCACTCTAACAAACAAATTAAATAAAATATTGTGATACACTGGTTATTGCTACCCTGTAAAAGGTTAAGCGATAATTCAGACACGAAAACAGACCAAAAGAATTCATCAAAAATAAATCAGTCCTTGCTCGTCTCAAATGGGCATTGAGAATATTCCAACACCAAATATTGTTAAGTAATCCAGGAGTAAGAACAGCATTCAGCCGTCGTGGATTGAGTCAACATTTTGTGAACGAACTGTAGATATACTACGCAGGTTCCCTCCTTCTTTATATTTGCATTCTTTAAGAAATTCGAATTACCAAATCTGTTAAAGCCACGTTTACAGCAGAAGAATCCGTTTGATTTGCATTTTTGTCGTGGGTGTGGCAAACAGTGTTCCCTTTGAGTCGGCATAATTCGCTGGGTCATGTACCAGTTTATGGGAGCACATGAGCCCAGTGGCTTCAGCGTATTAAGTACGAAGGTATGCAAATCACTTGTGTCGTGTAGAGAAATGTAGTGAGGGATAACGAAGCGGTGGATGGAAGGGGGAAAACTTGGAAGACATGACGTAAAACGGAGGATGCCATTAAAGGTGTTCTTACAGAAGCAGGTCTGATTATGTGAATTAGACTCAGCTGACTCAGGAACACGATAATGAAACTTCCACGATATGAGAACAATTTCCTAACTAAACGATTATCAGCTCTCCTTACCACCTGCTTTAACATTCAGTGACTCTCCATTTTGACAGAATATATTTATGCCTTTCGTAAGATACTCAGAACAAGTAACTACAATTTTCCCACAGTTTTAGAGAACTGATTTTTAACAGGGAATTATGTGTGTTCTTTAAGGTGGAAACTGAATTTGTACTTAGGATTTTTGGGATTAAATATAAGTTACTTATCATGTTATTATTTATATTTTATTTAATGATGCTGTCAGTAGCTCAGATCATATAGTGTCGAAAGATTTCATGATTAATGAATAATAAATATGAAAGGACATGGAAGAAAAAGCCATAATTTAAGATTTTAGTCTGGTACTGTCTAAAAGGATTTTTGAAAAACTTCAATGATCCGATCTCTGTATTTAAATCTGAACACAGCGAGTCCCGAGCATGACGTAGGAATGACAACCATTCAGTTGCTACTTTCGATATTGAGATATTTCGCCAAGAAAGATATAAAAGAGGGGTAGAGTAACCTATACGGACTTTGTACAAGATGGAACCGAGGCCACCCCCCCCCGAAAAAAACAGGGGTTAAGTGACAAGTTCCCCTGTCTGTACAACCAGAGTACCTTCACAGATGCTTAGGACAGATTTAGAGAAAAAGCAGATACCGAAGGGTTCAAAACATTACGATAAAAATTCACTGCCTCGAATCCCGGCCGTCTAATCCGTAGTTAGTTACACACAATACCGACTGAGGATGAGCCGGGATAGCTCAGTCAGTATAGTGACTAGCTACGGGCTGGACGACCGGGGTTCGATCCCCGACGGGGGCAGAGGATTTTCCCTCTAGCCTCTGGGGCCCACCCAGCCTCCTCTACAATGGGTACCGGGGTCCTTTCCCGGGGGTAAAGCCGGCCGGGGCGTGATGCTGACCACTCACCCCCATCTAGTGCCGAGGTCAAGAATGAGTATGAGCTATACGTCCTCTCCCCCCAAGCGCCTACATGGCGTATAGTGGGACAAACTTTACTTTACTTACCGACTGAGGTTTTCCGGCTTATGAGAAACTGTAATAGTATCAAAATATTACAGGTTAATCCATTTCCTTTCTCGGATGTAATATACATCACTACTGTTCCACCACATAAATTATTACATTATAAATCATTATTTGGCATATAACAAAAATAGAATCAAAGTAAAGAAGGAAACCTACATTACCTACGGACTACAGAGGAAGTTTGGGATCCGATCAAGAATAAGCAATATTTACGTAGTTTCAAAACTAACAAAAACCTAGAGATGTCCGTAGTAACCAATGGCCCCTTTCAGTGGTTTAAGGAGAATTGCCAATAAATCGGAATATGTAGTGAAAGATAGAGTTGTCTCTGCATAAGCATCACAACTCGGACCCGTACAGATGGTCTGTAGGTAAATTTCCATCCATTTAAACGAGATTAAGTTACAAGTCAAATAGCGATGCGATTACAATAATGTTAAAAGCTGTTGCACTTTTATAATTAAGAAATTCTCTGTGCGACCCCTAGCAATTAGACCCCATCACCATGTAAGTCACTTACAAACACATTACTGATTTCCCCCCCCCTCCCCAAGGGTTTCTCCATCCACCCTGCACAGGTAGCGTACGAAATAAATTCCCTCAGGACTAGTAAAGTTGCTGGAGACATGTGTTACTTAAATCCCCAGCACAGAACAATTTATTGTAAATAAATTCCAAAATATAAATTTAAATTCTCTCGATGGACAATTAAGTAACTGAATGAATTTACAGACAAATTGTTGGGTTACATTTGATGAAAGGAATTCTTTAACTCGAAAAATCAAAATCAAAACGTAATCGTTACTGGCTTAATGTAGATTCGATTATTAAGAGTTGGCATTTCTTCCAAATCATATGCAATTATTACACCATCACGACCACTCAGAAATGATGGAATCACGAAGTGTTCTTTTTCAGTACAGCATTTCAGTCAGTGTAATAACTAAACTGAACGACCCAAAATCATTCCCGGAAAGGCAGCTTATTTATCTTCCAAGAACACACACATCGGCTCCAAGACCCTACTTTACAAATGTAATGTTTGCTGAGACACTTCTCGTTTATTCTAGAATAAATTACTAAGAGTACGTCTTAAATCTTAATGCAGTTTTCTCTAATTAGGTAGTGGCGTATCTTTTACTAAAAATGAAAAGCCTATAAACTGACATAACTATGTAGGATTTGAGTTTCTCACGGCGGTGAGTAAGAAGACGGATCTATTATGGGTCGTAAGGCCGCGGAGTCTGTTAGTTAACCAAACTTTTAAAGATCCTTGCTGCCTCCATCATCTTCCATGTCTGCCATAATTATTTTCTCTTAGATTAAAGTAGTGACAACTTTTCCATCTGATGTAGACCGACTCGGTTCTTGTAGAATTAGGAAGTTATATTTCCTCTGTACCGGATTTAACGAGTATACTGTCATGGCTGACAATTACGCACTTTCAATAAATTTATCGCCATAGCTCAAACTGCGAATCTTGTCTGTGTAAACAAGTAGCACTACTAAGTAAAATTGTTATGAAAAGGAATGAGTATAATTGAGTCACCAATTTTGAAACTGGGAAATAAAATTCGTGCTGTAATGTTCCAGTATCATACAACGCAAAACAAAAGTATTGTTTGAGACAGTGGTATCTAACGTGTGTAGCCATCCAATGTTTGAGGGATAATCTGAGTTGTATGTAAACTAGAACAGACTTTTCTGAACAAGAAAACAGGGATGGGAGGTGGGGTTATTGATTTTCCACATAAACAAACATGCCCAAAATTCCTTCCCCGGATCTCAGTGACGATAGACGAAGAAGAGAATGTTCACGTATTCCCTCCGATGAGAACGCCCTAGTATTGAGTCGCCTAATTGCAACGATTCTCCTATAGCAGATAGATCAGTATCGCATAAACCACAAACCGCAGACAGAAGCCTCAGTAACCGTCATTACCCTGCAGAGCAGTAGTTCGTGGATCTCCATCGACGCAATTACAACTTAAAAATGAAAGTTCAGCAAAACCAAACGCGTAGCGTCTCCCAGATATAACCATACAATACCGGTTATAAAAAGGAATAAAAACTTTACTTTTCGTTACACAGAATATTTACGTAAAAACATTGGATATTTTTGGTAGAAGTGTTTTAATATACTTGATTTTAAAATATATAATTCACAAATAAATAACTTAATACACAACTTCATACCACGAGTCAGATATATCAAACTCAGTGTCTACTAAAAGTCACTTAAAAAGACGTTTCGTGGGCATCAAACGGGTAGGAAAATTATAACCGCCTGCTTTTATTACTTTTAAGCTTAAGCGTAAGATAGTTTTTAAAATAAATTTTTTTTGGATGCTTTTCATCGTCTAATAAAATAATAAAATTGAACGAGTTAGGGATTAGCTCCATCGATTGGGCCCAATAGAGTAGGTTACATGAAGACGGAGATAGACTCCCATCTCCGAAACGTCGTTCAGTTTTATTATACGATGGAAAACATCCAAAAAACTTTTTATTCAAATAACGCACTATCGTCACAATCTTTTAGATCTGAGTTAAGATAGTTTTTGTTTACACACAATTGTAAATCTTATTGAGACAAATTTCATAGTTTATTTAACTCAAATATAAAACAGCGGTACAAAACTATTTGACATAAATTTTAAACTTAGAACTGGAACATTTAGGGCCGTACATCGTGCATAATTCGAAAACAGAGTCGGTTCACATAAGTTATTGAAGTGGGCCGCGCGAATGACGTGCCTGTTTTACGTTCAACAAAGTTAATTTCGCTCTCACTTCAAACGTTCTCACTGCGGCCATACTGATACTATTCGGTATAAAAGTGAGTTATCTGCTGGCATGATGTTCATACCGAGCTTCACAAATCCCACTACATTTCAATCATAAATATAGATGTTTCTGGTTCAAAACTGGGGACAGACGAAATACGTACACACGAAACTCACTAATACGTTTCCTAAAACACATATCGTATCATCATCCAGATGATAGAGGCAGAAAGGACCTCTGAAACGTTGATAAACGTCTACCAGACTACATGACGCTACAACCCAGAAGACAGAAATCTTCATCGCCCTGATGATGGAGGCAGTATGACCTCTGAAACGTTGGTTAACATCGACCAGACTACAGAGCGCAACAACCCAGAAGACAGAAATCTTCATCGCCCTGATGATGGAGGCAGTACGACCTCTGAAACGTTGGTTAACATCGACCAGACTACACAGCGCAACAACCCAGAAGACAGAAATCTTCATCGCCCTGATGATGGAGGCAGTATGACCTCTGAAACGTTGATAAACGTCTACCAGACTACATGAAGCTACAACCCAGAAGACAGAAATCTTCATCGCCCTGATGATGGAGGCAGTATGACTTCTGAAACGTTGATAAACGTCTACCAGACTACATGACGCTACAACCCAGAAGACAGAAATCTTCATCGCCCTGATGATGGAGGCAGTATGACCTCTGAAACGTTGATAAACGTCTACCAGACTACATGACGCTACAACCCAGAAGACAGAAATCTTCATCGCCCTGATGATGGAGGCAGTATGACCTCTGAAACGTTGGTTAACATCGACCAGACTACACAGCGCAACAACCCAGAAGACAGAAATCTTCATCGCCCTGATGATGGAGGCAGTATGACCTCTGAAACGTTGATAAACGTCTACCAGACTACATGACGCTACAACCCAGAAGACAGAAATCTTCATCGCCCTGATGATGGAGGCAGTATGACCTCTGAAACGTTGGTTAACATCGACCAGACTACAGAGCGCAACAACCCAGAAGACAGAAATCTTCATCGCCCTGATGATGGAGGCAGTACGACCTCTGAAACGTTGGTTAACATCGACCAGACTACACAGCGCAACAACCCAGAAGACAGAAATCTTCATCGCCCTGATGATGGAGGCAGTATGACTTCTGAAACGTTGATAAACGTCTACCAGACTACATGAAGCTACAACCCAGAAGACAGAAATCTTCATCGCCCTGATGATGGAGGCAGTATGACTTCTGAAACGTTGATAAACGTCTACCAGACTACATGAAGCTACAACCCAGAAGACAGAAATCTTCATCGCCCTGATGATGGAGGCAGTATGACTTCTGAAACGTTGATAAACGTCTACCAGACTACATGAAGCTACAACCCAGAAGACAGAAATCTTCATCGCCCTGATGATGGAGGCAGTATGACTTCTGAAACGTTGATAAACGTCTACCAGACTACATGAAGCTACAACCCAGAAGACAGAAATCTTCATCGCCCTGATGATGGAGGCAGTATGACTTCTGAAACGTTGATAAACGTCTACCAGACTACATGAAGCTACAACCCAGAAGACAGAAATCTTCATCGCCCTGATGATGGAGGCAGTATGACTTCTGAAACGTTGATAAACGTCTACCAGACTACATGAAGCTACAACCCAGAAGAAGAAATCTTCATCGCCCTGATGATGGAGGCAGTATGATCTCTGAAACGTTGGTTAACATCGACCAGACTACACAGCGCAACAACCCAGAAGACAGAAATCTTCATCGCCCTGATGATGGAGGCAGTATGACCTCTGAAACGTTGGTTAACATCGACCAGACTACACGGCGCAACAACCCAGAAGACAGAAATCTTCATCACCCTGATGATGGAGGCAGTATGACCTCTGAAACGTTGGTTAACATCGACCAGACTACACAGCGCAACAACCCAGAAGACAGAAATCTTGATCGCCCTCATGATGGAGGCAGTATGACCTCTGAAACGTTGATAAACGTCTACCAGACTACATGACGCTACAACCCAGAAGACAGAAATCTTCATCGCCCTGATGATGGAGGCAGTATGACCTCTGAAACGTTGATAAACGTCTACCAGACTACATGACGCTACAACCCAGAAGACAGAAATCTTCATCGCCCTGATGATGGAGGCAGTATGACCTCTGAAACGTTGGTTAACATCGACCAGACTACACAGCGCAACAACCCAGAAGACAGAAATCTTCATACTCATCGCCCTGAAGACGGAGGCAGTATGACCTGTGAAACGTTGGTTAACATCGACCAGACTACACAGCGCAAGAAACCAGAAGACAGAAATCTTCATACTCATCGCCCTGATGACGGAGGCAGTATGACCTCTGAAACGTTGGTAAACATCGACCAGACTACACAGCGCAACAACCCAGAAGACAGAAATCTTCATACTCATCGCCCTGATGACGGAGGCAGTATGACCTCTGAAACGTTGGTAAACATCGACCAGACTACACAGAGCAACAACCCAGAAGACAGAAATCTTCATACTCATCGCCCTGATGACGGAGGCAGTATGACCTGTGAAACGTTGGTTAACATCGACCAGACTACACAGCGCAACAACCCAGAAGACAGAAATCTTCATACTCATCGCCCTGATGACGGAGGCAGTATGAACTCTGAAACGTTGGTAAACATCGACCAGACTACACAGAGCAACAACCCAGAAGACAGAAATCTTCATACTCATCGCCCTGATGACGGAGGCAGTATGACCTCTGAAACGTTGGTAAACATCGACCAGACTACACAGAGCAACAACCCAGAAGACAGAAAACTTCATACTCATCGCCCTGATGACGGAGGCAGTATGACCTCTGAAACGTTGGTTAACATCGACCAGACTACACAGCGCAACAACCCAGAAGACAGAAATCTTCATACTCATCGCCCTGATGACGGAGGCAGTATGACCTCTGAAACGTTGGTAAACATCGACCAGACTACACAGAGCAACAACCCAGAAGACAGAAATCTTCATACTCATCGCCCTGATGACGGAGGCAGTATGACCTCTGAAACGTTGGTTAACATCGACCAGACTACACAGCGCAACAACCCAGAAGACAGAAATCTTCATCGCCCTGATGATGGAGGCAGTATGACTTCTGAAACGTTGGTTAACATCGACCAGACTACACAGAGCAACAACCCAGAAGACAGAAATCTTTATACTCATCGCCCTGATGACGGAGGCAGTATGACCTCTGAAACGTTGGTTAACATCGACCAGACTACACAGCGCTACAACCCAGAAGACAGAAATCTTCATCGCCCTGATGATGGAGGCAGTATGACTTCTGAAACGTTGGTTAACATCGACCAGACTACACAGCGCAACAACCCAGAAGACAGAAAACTTCATCGCCCTGATGATGGAGGCAGTATGACTTCTGAAACGTTGGTTAACATCGACCAGACTACACAGCGCAACAACCCAGAAGACAGAAATCTTCATCGCCCTGATGATGGAGGCAGTATGACTTCTGAAACGTTGGTTAACATCGACCAGACTACACAGCGCAACAACCCAGAAGACAGAAATCTTCATCGCCCTGATGATGGAGGCAGTATGACTTCTGAAACGTTGGTTAACATCGACCAGACTACACAGCGCAACAACCCAGAAGACAGAAATCTTCATCGCCCTGATGATGGAGGCAGTATGACCTCTGAAACGTTGGTTAACATCGACCAGACTACACAGCGCAACAACCCAGAAGACAGAAATCTTCATCGCCCTGATGATGGAGGCAGTATGACTTCTGAAACGTTGGTTAACATCGACCAGACTACACAGCGCAACAACCCAGAAGACAGAAATCTTCATCGCCCTGATGATGGAGGCAGTATGACCTCTGAAACGTTGGTTAACATCGACCAGACTACACAGAGCAACAACCCAGAAGACAGAAAACTTCATACTCATCGCCCTGATGATGGAGGCAGTATGACCTCTGAAACGTTGGTTAACATCGACCAGACTACACAGCGCAACAACCCAGAAGACAGAAATCTTCATCGCCCTGATGATGGAGGCAGTATGACCTCTGAAACGTTGGTTAACATCGACCAGACTACACAGCGCAACAACCCAGAAGACAGAAATCTTCATCGCCCTGATGATGGAGGCATTATGATCTCTGAAACGTTGGTTAACATCGACCAGACTACACAGCGCAACAACCCAGAAGACAGAAATCTTCATCGCCCTGATGATGGAGGCAGTATGACCTCTGAAACGTTGGTTAACATCGACCAGACTACACAGCGCAACAACCCAGAAGACAGAAATCTTCATCGCCCTGATGATGGAGGCAGTATGACCTCTGAAACGTTGGTTAACATCGACCAGACTACACAGCGCAACAACCCAGAAGACAGAAATCTTCATCGCCCTGATGATGGAGGCAGTATGACCTCTGAAACGTTGGTTAACATCGACCAGACTACACAGCGCAACAACCCAGAAGACAGAAATCTTGATCGCCCTGATGATGGAGGCAGTATGACCTCTGAAACGTTGGTTAACATCGAGCAGACTACACAGCGCAACAACCCAGAAGACAGAAATCTTCATCGCCCTGATGATGGAGGCAGTATGACCTCTGAAACGTTGGTTAACATCGACCAGACTACACAGCGCAACAACCCAGAAGACAGAAATCTTCATCGCCCTGATGATGGAGGCAGTATGACCTCTGAAACGTTGGTTAACATCGACCAGACTACACAGCGCAACAACCCAGAAGACAGAAATCTTCATCGCCCTGATGATGGAGGCAGTATGACCTCTGAAACGTTGGTTAACATCGACCAGACTACACAGCGCAACAACCCAGAAGACAGAAATCTTCATCGCCCTGATGATGGAGGCAGTATGACCTCTGAAACGTTGGTTAACATCGACCAGACTACACAGCGCAACAACCCAGAAGACAGAAATCTTCATCGCCCTGATGATGGAGGCAGTATGACCTCTGAAACGTTGGTTAACATCGACCAGACTACACAGCGCAACAACCCAGAAGACAGAAATCTTCATCGCCCTGATGATGGAGGCAGTATGACCTCTGAAACGTTGGTTAACATCGACCAGACTACACAGCGCAACAACCCAGAAGACAGAAATCTTCATCGCCCTGATGATGGAGGCAGTATGACCTCTGAAACGTTGGTTAACATCGACCAGACTACACAGCGCAACAACCCAGAAGACAGAAATCTTCATCGCCCTGATGATGGAGGCAGTATGACCTCTGAAACGTTGGTTAACATCGACCAGACTACACAGCGCAACAACCCAGAAGACAGAAATCTTCATCGCCCTGATGATGGAGGCAGTATGACCTCTGAAACGTTGGTTAACATCGACCAGACTACACAGCGCAACAACCCAGAAGACAGAAATCTTCATCGCCCTGATGATGGAGGCAGTATGACCTCTGAAACGTTGGTTAACATCGACCAGACTATACAACGCAACAACCCGGAAGACAGAAATCTTCATACTCATCGCCCTGATGACGGAGGCAGTATGACCTCTGAAACGTTGGTTAACATTGACCAGACTACACAGCGCAACAACCCAGAAGACAGAAATCTTCATCGCCCTGATGACGGAGGCAGTATGACCTCTGAAACGTTGGTTAACATCGACCAGACTACACAGCGCAACAACCCAGAAGACAGAAATCTTCATCGCCCTGATGACGGAGGCAGTATGACCTCTGAAACGTTGGTTAACATTGACCAGACTACACAGCGCAACAACCCAGAAGACAGAAATCTTCATCGCCCTGATGACGGAGGCAGTATGACCTCTGAAACGTTGGTAAACATTGACCAGACTACACAGAGCAACAACCCAGAAGACAGAAATCTTCATACTCATCGCCCTGATGACGGAGGCAGTATGACCTCTGAAACGTTGGTTAACATCTACCAGACTACACAGCGCAACAACCCAGAAGACAGAAATCTTCGAAATCCTACATATAGTATCGGTCCCTCGGAATCGTAAGTACAGGACAATTCAAGCACTGTGATACCATTCCAAAAGACTACGAGTAAAACAGAAGAGCTGAAGGCTACAGAAACCAACAAAATATTATTAACTTCCCGACGTATCGATTATTTACTGAATAAAACTACGTATGGCAAATAATAATAGTAAATGAACATAATCAAACTTAAAAGAGGACCACGTGAAAATTTAAAAGCTTTCCTTAAAATGGAACACCCAAAATATAGGACACGTATTCGGGCTTCAAGGGAGCAGTATAATTTTAAACGACGAAAGCCACTAAGTACACTTTCCACATATTTTACATTTATTACTTAAATATAAAGGATCATACTAAAACCATTAATAATCTTTAATTAATCCCAATCCTTTTCCACAATCAGACGATATGAAGCAATTTAAACAAACCTATTAAAATTTTGTCATAAATATACTCTAAGCTTCGTAATTAGACCTAACACAATTTTCCCTTTCCACTAACTTCTGTTCGTCTCCAATTTCAGTTCTCTAAAAAAAAAGGGGAAAAACGAGGAAAATTGTTTTAAACAGCATCGTAACGAAATGTGGGCTGTTTTAAGGGCCCACACCACGTAGATTCATTAAAACCTGCATAAAGTATTGTTCTACGTAACTAACACCTTGACGTGCGCATAAACAAATAACAATTTCTTCAAAACACGAGCTACAGTGGATGTTTCTGTTTTATGCAAATTCTGTAATAGGAGAATCGCCACAGAACACAGCAGATCCTGTGTATGACATAGCACGGATCTACGCAACTGGTAACAACTGAGTTACGAACTGCGTGATGCAAAACCTTCCTTCAGATGTCGAGAGTTACTCTGACGGTCGATAAATGTCGGTCTTCACAGAACCAGAAGGTTCATAACCGCTTTTACAAAATATCGATATATGACTCAGTCCTAAATAAGTTCAGTCTTTCCTAGGTCTTACACTTAACCTTACGACCACTGCAATGTACTAATCGCTGGATTGAATTAACGTGCGTGTGTAAAAGACATCTGACATTCGGAGTTTAATATACATTTCTCCGTTAAACGAATTCGGCAAAAGCGTACCCTTTTTCACAAATGACGTCCCTTATAGTATAACATGTTATCTCAACCACAAAAATATTTACGATGTGTAAAGGAACTCTCATTATCCATTACCAATACAGCTCACTGTCAGATACTCCTTATGTCTCCCAGTGGACCTTTATTCTTCTTAATGGGGACCCAAATGCATCATCTGACGTAATATTAGACAAAAAGAAAACATTCTGGCTTAGTGTTCTACAACACATACACACACACAAATCCGCCCACATAGTTGAAATTACATTCATTTGCCCTAATACTTCGACTGAAAAATACGATAATTTTTAATAATGAAACCATTGAATACATTTTCCTTTAAAAGTTGACTCTGCGTACATTTCATATCATAGTAACTTCGTATTTATTATAGGTTACCTTGGACTTGTAGAGACTCCCACTAAATTCGTTTGCTGTTGCTGGAATAATTAACTAATCACTTTGTAGGAATTCCTGTTACATTGAGACAAACAAGACATAATAGACGTACTACGAAGAAACTTGTGAACTCTTCATTCCTTCAAAATGAATGTCTATTTGCCGATCACAGTGGCCGCGTGGTCTGGGACATGTCTTGAGTAGGCCAAGGTCCTTCAAGGACTGCACAGCCACGCAGAGAGAGAGAGTCATTCTATTTGGTAGGGACAACAATATTCATCAATTAAAAGGACATGATTTGTACATAATTTCCGCTAAGGTAGGTACGGAACACGCTGACCTATTATACAGTCTCAAATTCTGCACCATCTTGTAATTTTTAATATGTTAAGGTTCGTGATGTCAATGATTTATCTCGATACAAAATTTCTCATGCCTAATTGCAATGGTTCATAAATTATCATCAGCATATCAAAATTTCCACAAGAATTTCCACAGAAGCCATATTATTGATTTACGTTCATGTTCCCAAACATTATTTTATCAAAGGCTCAACATTTATAGCCCCTCCCCCCAATTCGTCTTCATGGCGTGTACGTAATTTATCACAACGCCAATTATAACTTTTCCCCTGTTTCTCGATTCAAGCAGGTATCGACAGATTGCACCATTACTAAATTATCTTATACGCTGTCTGCATTCCTGCTTCAAAGACGTAACCCCTTTGTCAGCTGTGTATAACACCAGACTGCTTACGAGACAGATAGATGGACTATTTCCTCCTGCCCCAACTACTCGCAGCTAGCAACCCTCTATAAGAATGATGTAACATGTTAAGATTGCACTGGTTAACCCCATGGTCAATAAAAGTTACAGAATAGTCCATTTAAAACGCAACTCAAACAATAACAGTATTTATAAGCTTTGGTAGCATAAATATAACAAGACAAGCGAGATCTTTGTTAGTTTTAATTTATTACGTAAAACTTACGTCCATCAGCTTCTCTAAGACATACAAAGACTTCCTATGACCTGATGTTTTGTTACAATTCTGTGTATTGTTGTCTTATTCGGTACTTCATTGTTAGAATAAGCATCGCTGAATGCTTCACGAACAGCAACGGATTTCGTTTTGCGAAGTTACGTATCGAAATAAACACGTGTTCTGCTCTTCACTAGACTACATTCGCCTGGCAACTCGGGTGACCTTGGCACGAGGGATAGGTTTGGAAGGTATATCAAACGCGAGAGGACAAGCCAGCCTTTGCTTCAATTCTTGCAGCGTTGCATATTATACACCGAACAAACATGTAAGAACTGAATAAAAGTACTCATATAAATACACGGTTATAAACTTTGGCTGGACTAGTGTTTATTGTCAAATTTACAATTCTTCGCGTTTTGCCGTCCTATCAGGAAAAACTGTTCTCCAAACTGAATCACAAAGCACGGATCCTTCACTATCAAACAAACAATGTGCTCATCTGTCAAGATTTTTTATCTCTCTCTCTTTTCGTCTCTTTCGACAACTCCTCCTCCCCCTCCCCCTTTTCGCTGTAGTTTTTAAATTCCGTCAAGCTTCTCTGTGGGATTGACTGGCCCTAGTATTTGTTTCTTTGTGGAATTATATTTTGATTTTGCAGCGGGATTTCCGCCATATTCCATTCTCGTTGGCGAAACAAATCGTCACAGGGTGTATCTGAAGATATGACTCGTTTTTACATCAAGTACATTTCGACAACATTTTAAAACAACATATGTCATTCCTTTTAACCTCTAGACAAAATCAATCCTGTCTTTAAAGCCATATTCTACAACAACATCGATTCCTTCATTTACACTGCGATGCTGTCAGTGAGATTAGCAGCTCCCTTAACCTGTATTATGCTCTTTTCGCGATTTAGTGATCCCTTGTGTCAGCGCTCTGAGCTGTCCGCTTCGAAGCAGCACGTGATATTCTTTATCTGCAAGAACTGTTCCATTACACAATCGCCAGACACACTGGTAGAACTCATTACTGCAAACTCGCGATTGATCGCTTCAACGCTTGGCGTTTAAACAACTGACAACAACGCTACGTTCCTTAGTCTGTCACACGCAGGAAGGGACAGGGATTTTAAACAGCAGGGGTATTGTAATTCCGTATGAACTTTGGGACTTACCTACCCTTCTATTCAATCGATATAGGGGCTTTATGCTATATGCTGATCGTTTTCATCATGGTCGATATATCGAATGTGTGGAGCTATCGATATGCTGCTGGTCGATGTATGCGTTCAAGACGTGGTGCTTAGAAACAGAGTGTCATTACTTTATTACGAATCAGTACAAACATAATGAAGTCGAAGCTACTTTGTGTTCAGAGAAGGAAATTGTTCAGTTTTCTGCTACAGTGATCTGGTAACACTGCATCGCGCGAGTAGTTCTGGTTGTGAAAAAGACGCCGGGTGCAAAGGTCATATAACACAGAACGAGAGAGGCGAATAAAATAAATAATCGTGGCTAAATTACATTTTCAAATCCACCAGTCGATAAATAACTTTTTATTCAACAATCTCCTGTTGGTACGAAGTTCAAATCTGCCAATGAAATATTTCTACCGCTGGAACGCATCAACAGTCATTTCACATTTCATTTTAATATTATCCCGTACCAAATTTTCGGTCTCTTTACCATGAGATTTTCTGAAGTATAATTTTACATAAACAAATACACATGTAAGCATTCTCCTCGCGAGAATGTGATTAAGAACAAGGGGTACGTATTTTTGAGATTCCTGTGGCAATAAAGAGCACAAGATACAAGGAAAAGAGGAAGATATAAACTATTGGCTCACTGCGTACTGAACTCTGTACAGGAAAGATCCTCCTTAAAGAAGTAGAAGTCTAGCGGTTAGAACGCTGGCCTTGTAATCCTGGGGTCTCTGGTTCGATTCCCGGCGGTGCCCGAATTTATAACTTGTGTTGGGCAAGGCCGTGGTCTAGGCAACACGGAGTTTTCCTCCGTGGCATCCCAACAATTACTCCATTCACACACAGAAGAAGGCAATGGCAAACCACTTCTGGATCATCTGCCAAGAACGTATATGAACAGGTCCCAGTCCGAGAAGAGAAAAGGATGGAAGGATCCTGTTCATATGGACCTGTTTTCAGACAGAACACTAAATAATAATAATAATAGATTACAGCTTGGTCACTTTGTCTTAATTTCCGACGTAGCAACTGTTGTCACACACGTAGACCTACAATTGTGAATAAGTCACGAGTTCTGTTATGCATGGACATTTAGGATGAAATCACAATCATCTTACCTCGTACGATGTGACTTAAATCTAATATGCTTCGAGCAAGAAATCAAAGCTTCGCGGAAGTTGATAATGCACAGCTTCTAATGAAGAACGGATATCTGAACGACAATATACATTCAGCAACTCAGAAAATGTACGCACATCGTAAAAATCGTGGGGAGTCCTCCAGAATTTCACATTTGAATGTCGAGAACGACAACAGTCAAGATCTGTCTCAGATCAATGACCCATTTGAGTGGGCGGGGTGTCTGGCACTAGTCGGGACGGATGACATTGTCATCTCGGAGAATTCTCCACGTGACTGCGCTTCTGGTTTTGGATCCCCCGAAGACCCGTGGTAACTTAAGTAGCTTGGGGATTCCCCTCCCAGTCAGTTCTCCGCGCACAAACGCACGCAAATGTAATTGTCCGATCTAAACCAAGATTCCCAATAACAAATTTTAAAAATTTCTTCAGTTATTAAGTACGGATCGACAGACTGAGAGGCAGATATTTTGAATTCAATACACGCATTTTTAATATCATTCTCTGTTCAACAGCCCAGCATTTCAGCGGGAAGTTTGGCTGGAGTTAAGGCTGTGAAAAAATGGTTCCAGGAGTGTGTATCTAGATCAGTATTCCCGCTTAATTTTATCGCCCGCAACACAACCTAATTTGTAAGACACATGACGTCACACCACATCGCCTCACGAAACTCTTCATGACCACAAATATGTATTACATATAAAACTCTGCCATATAACAATAAACATATAAAAACAAAACACAAAACATGTTGAATAAAACTACTGTTAATAAACCAGTCTGTGAGTGTGTATTACGAATTCTAATTACAAAGATATGGTATATTTTTTTTAACCATAACGTGTGAATATACGATTTGTTATAAAAAGTCTCTGTACGCCGATTGTGAACGCTGGTCTAGATGTCAATGTGACGCAACTGAACTGGACACTTCTATTATTAGAACGATATATTATTTCTCGTATCGATTGGTGTGAAATGTATCGATTCACCAGCAAATTTCTTATACCATAGCGGAAACGCTTATACATTTAGACTCGTGTGTATACGAATGGTGTTTCAGGGGTAAACGATGTTTTTTGAAAGAGTCACACTCCCAGTAGATTTTTTGTGGTGAGTGGACAGTACTTATCGTGACAACCTGGGTCCAAACCCAGCTTGGAATCGGGCGATACATAACTATGTTCTTATAATTTTGAAATCTCCGGGCACTAAATCAAAACATGGCTACGATTCAAGAAAGTTCTATCCCTCATGTTTTGTCTGAGACACGCGATTTTAGAAGATACGGTTCTTATCCGAATTCCTCTTAAGCACCCCGTGTTTAATAATATAAATTTTATTACTCCGTATTTTAATGGAGAAGTCAGATAAAGGTAGATATTTTACTTGCTTTCCATTTACTCTGCGATTTAGAATTTCTAAGACATATATTTTACGCATTCTGTGAATAATTTAATATATTCGACATGTTGCTTCCTTGTTTAACAGGCATGTGGAATTACTTTTATCCGACTTAAAGATTTAAAAATTTAACATAAATTATTTTAAAAACATCAGCTGGCTAATGTTAGGAACTTGAACCACTTCATTAATTTATGGTACAGGATATTAAGAAAAACCTGTTCTTTCTCTTACATTTTTACGAATTCAACACGAGAGACCTGTTCAAAGAATTAAAATCGCTAACTATGGAGTACTAAATTAAGCTATTTTAAGCTTTATGGCACGAGAGGCCTAAATGGATTAGTTATCGAGATAATCTTTATCTCGTGAGATCTGAGATTTTTATTGTCAATGTTATGGGCTGTAACGCAACATGACGACAGTACATTACCCCTGAACGGGTTTTTCTACCTACAAGTCTATACAGCGTTACAACTAAATATCAACATCGATAATCGATACCTCATTCAATAAGACTTATAACCAATCAGAAGATTTTGTATTTCAACAAATTAGAAAGCAGGATGTGATGTCAGCTGCCAGTTGCGTGTTGTAATTACTTCTCAGTTTTCTGTTCATCCTCTCTTCGATTTCTAAAGTTGCCTATTCAGTCCTCTGATCAACGAGTTATCCACTGACGACATTGACGGGACTTGAGGGGTTCCTTATGATGAATATCCTCCACATGTTAGCACATTTGACAATCGCTCGGTAGGCCATAGTGGTCACGTCGATCAACAGACTTTTAATTTTCTGGTTTTCTATCTGGGGAGGGCCACCATCAGAACTGCTGTGGAGGACGCCGGAATGAGTCATTGGCCCAAAGTTTGATAGGGATGATGATTATGATGATTAAGTGATTTGTGTTCATCGAGTTGTAACAATAATCCGCCATTATTCTTTCGAGTGGTCCCTTTTTCCTTCAGACCATCCAACCATAAATTTTACGCAACTCTTTGCCTCTCTCGTGCGTGCTCATAACCCAAAGAAAAGTAGCTGATTTATAATTCATAATGTTTATTACTAAAGATACCTACAATCTGAATTTATAGACCTGCTGATTTTACTATAATAATTTTATTTTCCGTCCTTACACAAGCTTATAGATTGTTAAAATTACATAAAACTATAACATTTCAACATTTTTGATATTGTTACATTTTAAAATGACGACATGTTTCGATGTTCAATTCCATCATCGTCAGGTCTATCAATCAAAATTAAAATTAAAACTGTTGTATCTGCTGCTCTGCGTATACTGATTTTGTTTCTACCCGTTTAGATTTTATTTGTTTAATCTCCAGGCTTCTTCCATTTAATTTTGGAGGCTGCGCCTGGGTGCCTTATATCTGCAAAATCAATTTTATTTTTCATATCGTGATCCTGGCTACTGACATAGGAAATGGAATAATTTTACTCTAATTTTAAATTTATTTTAAAGAATTTCTCAAATATATCTTTAAAATAAATTTAAAATTCTTTAAAATAAATTTAAAATTAGAGTAAAATTATTCAATTTCCTATGTCAGTAGCCAGGATCACGATATGAAAAATAAAATTGATTTTGCAGATATAAGGCACCCAGGCGCAGCCTCCAAAATTAAATGGAAGAAGCCTGGAGATTAAACAAATAAAATCTAAACGGGTAGAAACAAAATCAGTATACGCAGAGCAGCAGATACAACAGTTTTAATTTTAATTTTGATTGATAGACCTGACGATGATGGAATTGAACATCGAAACATGTCGTCATTTTAAAATGTAACAATATCAAAAATGTTGAAATGTTATAGTTTTATGTAATTTTAACAATCTATAAGCTTGTGTAAGGACGGAAAATAAAATTATTATATTGAGGAACACAAGCATGATGCAATTAAGATATAAGCTGATTTTACTAATTAACGAAACCTAAAAAGATACACTAAAGATGCAGAAGTCATGTCTTCAGTACAGACAAACTGTAAGTCACTTGCCGAATAAGTTGTGACGCCTTTTCCGAAAATTTTGCCAGCCACAAGAGAACCGTAGTCAGATGTCTAGCGGACCCTTCGGGTATGCGCTGGGGAGGGGGCGGGGCAAGGCTACAGGTCGAAGTTTGTCTAACCCAACTGTCGAGAACAATGGCGCTTTACAAAGAAGCAAGTGTTAAGCTAGGTTCCGACGTCAGAAGATTTAGACGCTGCATCCAGCACGTCCAGACCGTTAACAAACTGTTTCTTATCGCAAACTCAAATCTGACACTAAATACGTATTTTTCCGAGAATGTCATGAAGTAAAGACAAGTTTATCTTTAAGGTGATAATTCATTTGAGTGATAATCGTATGATCGTATGTATCTAAGTTTTAGAGATTCAAAAAAAGGCAAACGAGTATTGACAAATCATGGCCAGGATAATCGAACAATCAGGAACGGTAAAACTGTATTTTAAATAAACAACGACCATGAGGTTAAAGAACGGCTGAAGGCCCCTACAGTAGATTTCAGAGGCGGTACTATGTATTTCTGTGCCGTAGATAAGATTTGATTACTACGCCCCTAGTGAAGTGCAATCATTACGTCTCGATCAAAACCTGAGTTTATTTACAATGTATACACATAACATAAATACAACTGTTTAACATTTTTCATTAAAAAATTTGAATTTACAATGTAAATTTCCTTTCTTTAACAGCTGCAAATTCATCAATAACATCATTATAATTATTTGTTCCAATATCGTCCCCACTGCTAGAAGGAAAAGATTTAGCAATCACTTTCAGCCCTACAATTTCATGTATCACAAAAATATATTATAGAGAGTAAGGAATTTACTGATATTAAAATAATGTTATTAATAGCTAACTCCGTTTCGCCGTAGGCAGACGCCATGCTTCCTGCCCCTCCTTCTGACTCTGGAAAACTTTAGTCTTACGGAATCAGGAAACTTCTATACAGCTAAAGCATCTCGAAAAACAGTAAGACCACTACTTTATCTGGTAGAGCATTCTTCATTACATATGTCTTGAAACGAAGATGACTGTCTCTTGAGTTGCTGCGCCGTACAGTCTAATAGAAGTTTTCCGACGTTTCAGAGGCGCCTGCAGTATCAATTATCAAGGTGATGATGAGTAAGCCGCTGGCGAAAAATTATTCATCTCTCCGAAACGTCAGTAAATTCCTACCAAACCGTACGGCGCAACACCCCACCCCCAACACCGTGAAACGAGAATTTTTTAATAAATTTAAAATGTTTTGTCTCAAGATGCAACAACAATTCCATTGAAAATTAGTTAATTTCCTTAAAAAAATACTCGAGACAAAGTCTTCACACTTTCAAAAACTTTGAATAATACGATATTTTAACCATGCCGGCTGAAGTAAAAGGCCATAAACTGGACCTCACCACATTTTACTGCCACGCCCAACTATTGAAAGTACATTACAGTATTTGAATTTTATATAAGATTTTTAATGATATGTAAGTGATATTTAGTGCAAAATGTGACTAAGTATGATTAGTGCGTACATGTCACTGAGATTTCAAGAACAAGGGACGAACCTAAATATTTGCGTTTCAGTATCATTGCCTAAATACGTCACATTTATATTCTTTAATTTAAAAGTTTATTACACCAGTGAACTTATCATCGAAAGAGTGACACTGATTATTCGTAAGCGTATTTGAGTAGGGAAATCCGCGACGGATAGAATAACATTTAATACGTCTATTTCCAGCGCTCATTTGTTTCTGAAAACGTGGAATCAATAGTGAAAGCAACCAACTTTGAAACTTCAACATAAAAGATTCATCCAAATACCAACATAATAAAACTAACACAAGGTCTATACAAGGCAGTTAGAGTAAACTTAGGGAGTGAAGTAGGTACTACAGAGTTTCGTAACAAGATTGAATTAGCGGAAACTTGATTAAAGCTCTGTCAATTTGCTCTCATCAAATCTACGTAACATTGTACCACATAAAACGTTAGCTAAGCGGTTTCTATAAAAAAAACTAAACAAATATTCATTGACTGGACTTTTTCCATCGTTCTTAATTAAAAGAAGAAACCACGACGTTTCGGAAACTGGGTCTGTTTCCGTCTTGCTACTCACTTGGGTCAGTCAGATAGAGCTAGTCTCAAGTGATGGAAACAGAGACAGTTTCCGAAACGTCGTGGTTTCTTCTTTTAAACAAGGGCGATGGAAAAAGTCCAGACAATGATTAGTTTAAAGTGTAATCCACAATCGTCAGAATCCTTTAGAATTGAAAACTGAACAAATTAAACGTTTCATTTACAATAGAAGTCGTCATCATCATGTGGCTTTCGTGGAGTTAGGCCTGTTCCGGCTTCACTTTTCCAAAAGCCTCTTCAGAGGTCATCCCCGACTTATTCTTCCTTCTGGTACATAATTTCTTAAAATTTTGGGTAGCCTGGTCCTTGCCGTTCTGTCTACATGTATAGAAGTCGAAAAAATATTATAACCAAACTATTCTATGGCATCGCCTGTACAACCCTGATTCCAATTCATCGTGAAACCTCGTTCGATGAATCCGCGTTGGACAAACTTTTTATTGCATTCGATTAAAGAAAACAGTGAAAGTCGGTCGTGGAAACTCAAAATCATATACATATTTATTCTATTTATGTTCAAGTATATCTATGAACAAATTGTGTAATATAATAAAGTAACTATGGTGTTGTGTATATTAGTCGAAGTTTCATCGACACCATCAACACAACTTACTTAAATTTACAGTAGTAATATATTTGCATTAATATTTTGACAAATAGCAATCTTCGGGTATTAAGATACATTAAACGTCACTGACATTACAGAAAGCAGTGCAGGTTCCAACGTGGTGGATTTACGAGTCAAATGTGTTCATTCCCAAAAATCACATCGCCTCGAAATCGTTTGCCGGCGTTGGTGAAATATTTAGGAAAGCGTGTCCTTAAAAGAACCGAACAAAATAACACACAGACTCGTAACAAAACTTGGGGACACAGAAGTGTTTGTGATGGTAAACATTCCGTGGTCGGGCATGTTTACAGGTGTTTTCCTAATAAATAAATTCTAAAATATAACTTTATATATTATATTAATGCCACCAAAGCTCACAAATACCGTTGTAATCAAGGTTTAGTTTCAAATTAAACATACTTAATGTAGTCGTAGCACCAGGGAGATTTTTTACGCGTTAAAAAGTTGATATACATCACTACTGCGTTAAAAACCCCGTTATATTAGTTTAAAGACCAGATCAGGGACAGAGAACACAGTAATAATGGTTTTCATAGGCTAGCAAGAGAAGAATGTACACAAAATTGTTTAATTAAAACATATACAGGCCCGTCTTAATTACGGTTCTGCTTTGTGTCATTAACAATTTTCTGAAAGGAGGGCAATTTTGAAGAAAAAATATAGCCTAACAAAGTTTATATGTACGTAATGAAAATTAAGGGTTACAGTGAAATTAAATGCATTAATATTAAGTTCGCTTGTATAATTTGACTCCAGTATCAACTCCGTTGAGTAGTTTCGGGGATGAAACAGGCCAAGGGACACGAACTGACCATTGGGCCTTCATTTTACTTTCTGCAAAGAATGCAAAGATAACATCTGTGTGCCCAGACTATCAGCAAAAGGTATCCCTGGAAGAACCAGGTTCTGTTTTGCTGCAGTTTGAAACAACTAAATTGCCTTCAACTCCGGTTTGTTCCGGATTGAATTTTGACCTAATTTTCAACTAGAATAGAGAGAAGCGTGGGAGGGAGAGCGGGGTGTTTGACGGCGCTTTTTAACACGCAGCCACCAAGATCTGGAAGAAGAATTGGGAGGGTGGACGGGGAGAGAGATCCGCTTATTGAAGAACAATGACGTTAGAGGCTGGAAAAGACCCCCTGACATGCCAATCCCCTGTAGCGGGCGTTACACTCTGCAAATTACAATGGTTATAACAACTTTATCACCCCAGCTACGTCACTGCGTCTTCTTCAACAAGTTTATAAATCTTCAATTTGTTTCTTGGATGTTCATAAGCCGTATTTCTCTAAAACATATGTACTTTCTCTAAAATATAGGTGACTCTTGTTATATACGGGCGATTGTGTCCTTGCAAAACGCCACGTACATTGTAAATGAGTGAAACTGCAAACTAAAGCAATGGTCATTTGATATTATATTGGCGCCAGAATTCTCTGATGTTAAAATTCTCATCTACATCAAACTCCCTAGTGAGCCTGGATAAGGTTCGACGCAGATAAGAGGATTTAAAATTGTGCCCCGGAATTGACCTACGTCTGATTACAGAGGACAAGCAACGTAAAACTTCACTTGCATTGCCCTGACAATGGGGGGAACAAAGCACATCTGAAACGTCTTACAGTCTACAACCCAGACAGCCATCTTCTCTCCTGCTGTATTCCAGTCTTATTTTGAGACTTCTCCTGGTTTTCGCATGCGACTCTTTGAAAACCAAGTCATGGCCTTATAATCATCGTATGTTCTGTGAAAGATTGTCGTCCACAAGTTTTCTAAATTTACATTTCTTATGATGTGCAAGGAAAACGCACACAAGAATTTGGTTTGTGAACCTCAGAGCATTTGGGATGCCCATATTTATTTAGGAGGGAAATATTAAAATTCCAGTTACTACGAGCATCATAAATTCAGGTTCTGTTACCAATTCAATTCGCAGACAATAATAAAGACAATACGTACTTTTACATTTTTCGTACAACCTCCTACTTGCCTGCGCGAAACCTGTAGCCCTGCTAACTAACTAACAATCTAACCAGATGGCTTACGGAACCCGAAGGTTCATCACCGAACTAACCAAAGCCCTCCACCGGACCCTGTCCTGGGCCAACAAAATCCAGTCTCCTTCAACTCCTATCTCCCATAGATCCCGCCTGAGATTATCCTCCCATCTACATCTAGGTCTCTCCAGAGGTCTCTTCCCCTCAGGCTTCCCAAATAGTGGACCCAACCAACCAGATGGCTTACGGAACCCGAAGGTTCATCACCGAACTAACCAAAGCCCTCCACCGGACCCTGTCCTGGGCCAACAAAATCCAGTCTCCTTCAACTCCTATCTCCGATAGATCCCGCCTGAGACTGTACTCCCATCTACGTCTAGGTCTCCCCAGTGGTCTCTTTCCCTCAGGCTTCCCAAATAGTGGACCCAACCAACCAGATGGCTTACGGAACCCGAAGGTTCATCACCGAATTAACCAAAGCCCTCCACCGGACCCTGTCCTAGGCCAACAAAATCCAGTCTCCTTCAACTCCTATCTCCCGTAGATCCTGCCTGAGATTATCCTCCCATCTACGTCTAGGTCTCCCCAGTGGTCTCTTCCCCTCAGGCTTCCCAAATAGTGGACCCAACCAACTAGATGGCTTACGGAACCCGAAGGTTCATCACCGAACTAACCAAAGCCCTCCACCGGACCCTGTCCTGGGCCAACAAAATCCAGTCTCCTTCAACTCCTATCTCCGATAGATCCCGCCTGAGACTGTACTCCCATCTACGTCTAGGTCTCCCCAGTGGTCTCTTTCCCTCAGGCTTCCCAAATAGTGGACCCAACCAACCAGATGGCTTACGGAACCCGAAGGTTCATCACCGAATTAACCAAAGCCCTCCACCGGACCCTGTCCTAGGCCAACAAAATCCAGTCTCCTTCAACTCCTATCTCCCGTAGATCCTGCCTGAGATTATCCTCCCATCTACGTCTAGGTCTCCCCAGTGGTCTCTTCCCCTCAGGCTTCCCAAATAGTGGACCCAACCAACTAGATGGCTTACGGAACCCGAAGGTTCATCACCGAACTAACCAAAGCCCTCCACCGGACCCTGTCCTGGGCCAACAAAATCCAGTCTCCTTCAACTCCTATCTCCCGTAGATCCTGCCTGAGATTATCCTCCCATCTACGTCTAGGTCTCCCCAGTGGTCTCTTCCCCTCAGGTTTTCCAAATAGTGGACCCAACCAACTAGATGGCTTACGGAACCCGAAGGTTCATCACCGAATTAACCAAAGCCCTCCACCGGACCCTGTCCTGGGCCAACAAAATCCAGTCTCCTTCGACTCCTATCTCCCGTAGATCCTGCCTGAGATTATCCTCCCATCTATGTCTAGGTCTCCCCAGTGGTCTCTTCCCCTCAGGCTTCCCAAATAGTGGACCCAACCAACTAGATGGCTTACGGAACCCGAAGGTTCATCACCGAATTAACCAAAGCCCTCCACCGGACCCTGTCCTGGGCCAACAAAATCCAGTCTCCTTCGACTCCTATCTCCCGTAGATCCTGCCTGAGATTATCCTCCCATCTATGTCTAGGTCTCCCCAGTGGTCTCTTCCCCTCAGGTTTCCCAAATAGTGGACCCAACCAACTAGATGGCTTACGGAACCCGAAGGTTCATCACCGAACTAACCAAAGCCCTCCACCGGACCCTGTCCTGGGCCAACAAATTCCAGTCTCCTTCAACTCCCATCTCCGATAGATCCCGCCTGAGATTGTCCTCCCATCTACGTCTAGGTCTCCCCAGAGTTCTCTTCCCCTCAGGTTTCCCGACCAATACACTTCGCTAATATAAAATTTTAGTTCAATTTTTGTAATGAAATTAAGATTTTTTAAATTGCATTCAGTAAAAATAAGTAAACTACAGAACAAATTATAATACGTTCTTAATAATAAGCGCTTAAAATGCACGCATAAACTGGAGGTCCTGTGTAAATGTCTACCCGTAGGCTCCCTTTTCTGAAACTGCTGCAGAATTAAGTTCTATACTAAAGACGTCTTCTGAATTTCAGATTGATAAAACCTAACTTTTCTTTACACGATGATCAAACTGACTCTATGATTTCGAATCAAAGGACAAATAATTAAATGGAAAGTATATGAAAGGCAGTGGTAGTGGCCTGATTTAAGATAATATCTCCGCTTTTGCCTGGGAGGACTGAGGAAAACCACAGAAACCTTTCCTCAGAACAGCAAGTGTTCGAGTCGTGGACCGAACCCGTTTCCTGCTCAAAATAAACCAGAGTTCTAATCGATCATTCGTAACATTCGATTAACTATCAAGGAGTGAAGAAAATTATGTAATGAAACTCTTGTTCTTTCATACCTTATTTTATTCACATGTAATTAAACAGAACCAATCTCCGAAACGTCGTGGGGTTTTAAAGAAAAGACAATGAAAAAGTTCTGACAATGAATAATTTTAAGAATAAAATATTGCAAAATGTGTGAAAGGAAGCGGTCGTGGCTTAATTTAAAATACAAATCCGTAATGTATTTGGTGGAACTGAGTAAAACCACTAAAACGTTAGCCCGAATAGCCTGTATTCGAGCAGTAATTTGTACCTGGGACCTTCCGAAAACGATCCAGGAGTGGCTACTGTGTTTGGTTGTTTTTAATATTCGCCAACTGATTTTAGCATGACGTAAACCAGAAATAGACCCTACTAAAGGACTAAATCGCACAGATACATAGGAATGTAAGCCTATACAACAATTTAATCTCCGATAATGTTTTCAACTGGAGGAAACTTTCAAAAGGTTGTGTCTGCGATAAAAATTTCGACTGTGGTATTTTAGACTGTGATACCGTGAAGGCTGGTAGGTGGTTACCAATGTCTCAAAGGAAAGCTTCGTCTCCATCATCAGGGTAGGAAACATTTTGACTGTGCATTGCGGGACTTGTAGTGTGATAAGATTCATATACAGTGAGTCCGTAAAATAATGGTGGGATAACAAACAGTCATAGTTTTGGAACAGAGCACGATAGAGACATGAAATAAACGTTAAAATAAAGAGTAACCCTCCAAGAATCTTTCCTGTTCAGTAGATTTCGATATGCGCTCCTTTAGTTGCCCTGCAGACATCAAGACGATATTCGAGCTCTTGCCATACACGACCGAGAACATCCGGTGTGATCCATTCTTTCAAATGGTCCAAATTGCTTGTTGCTTCACATAACTCCAGAAATAAAAATCCATAGGGGTAAGATCTGGAGAGCGTGGAGGCCGGGATATCCACCCTCCTCGTCCGACCCATCGCTGAGGAAATGTTTGGTTTAGGTAATCCCGCACGAATGTGGAGGTGCTCCATCTAACTGGAGAATGAACTTCTCCGGTATTTGGGGCACTGCAAACCCTTCTAACGTATCCAGGAAGTTCTTTCCCGTCACAGTCTGTTCAGCAAAAAAGAAGGGGCCAATGACTCTGTCTCGTCCAATTGCTCACCGCACATTAACTTTTGGGCTATCACGTTCATGTTCCATAATGTCACATGGAGGTTCATTACCCCATATTCTAACATTATGCCGATGGACTCGTCCCGAAACATGAAACGTGGCCTCATCACTTACCTATCCAGAATGTCTGTAGCAAATTCGAATCATTTAATTTTGTCCTGTGGATAAATTTTATGTAACATCTGAATTTTATAACCAGTAAAGCGTAGTCGTTTCTTTAAAACGTTGTGGACAGTTGTTTTTGAAACGCCTAACTCCACAGAACACATCCGCACTGATTTCTTCGGGCTACGCAGGAAACTTGCTCGCACAGCTTCAATGGTATCGTCAGACACTGATGGTCGTCCTGGACGTGACTTCTTCAGTAGGCTCCCCGTTTCTCTGGGTTGTTGAGCTAGAACCTGTTTACGTATCGTAAAATTGGAGAGTTTCTCTTTATTTTGACGTTATTTCACGTCTCTATTGTGCTCTGTTCCAAAACTATGACTGTTTGTTATCCCACCATTATTTTACGGATATATATATGGAAGGCTCCCAAAAGTATAAGCACTGGAAAACGTGTTTATTCCTCATTTAAAAGAGACTACATTTTAAAGGTCTCAAGTATTTCTCGTACGAAGTCAAATATGCCACAACCTTCTTAGTTATGTTCTGTAAAAATGAAAACAATAGTTGAGGCCTTCCGAATGTACGACATTTTCTCCACAGCTTTCTTAAAATCTTTTCCCAACGAATAAGCTCGTACTTAAAGAGTTAAAGTGACTTAAAACAATCATGTTCCAATTCACAAACCTTTCGTGAGAAACATAGTCGAGGAGCTACGTCTCAGACGTCTCTTGGCTTGGAAAGAAAAACAAGAAATAGAAGGACAGAACCGAAAATATACATGCGGATGAAACAAAATTATTCATCAAGTTCGAGAGACAGCAAAATCAAGGTTTAAAGATAAAATAATATGAATGGAAATGTTCGATCTATTCTAACCTGCCGCAATTCCAAAATTAAACCTCTTTGCTTATTTCATTCCAAATTAATAACACAGAATCATCTCCAGCAGGAAAATAGCATCTGAGTTTATGAATGAAAACTTTTAAAAGACTTGAACGAACAACTCATGTACAGGGCTGTACGTAAAATATACGACTTCCGATAAATTTGCTCGTGGAATTATGAACAACGTACATTTTATACTATTTTATTGTATAAACAAAGAAAGTACAACAACATAACAATGACGTGCAATATTTTCAGGCCTGCAAACTTGTGAAAAGAATTAAGTAAAATTTCATGACACCCGGTATGAATGTCATTGCATTAAAAATCACTGTAATTTCACACAGTTTAATTTACTGTTGTCGAAAATATCAATATGTAAACTTATGAGGTGGGGGGAAATGTACCACTATTTAATATTTTACGCCTTGAAATATGCTCCAAAAGGTATGCAGGCTCAACAACTTTACCGTTTTCCATAATGCATAAATGTCAGGCGCCTCTGAAGTATATAGTCTTTAATTTGATGTAACAGGACGGAAAAAATTTGCACAATGATGAGCTACAGTATTCATAATCTATATATAATATTATTACGATAAACACATAATGAAGGGGCATGTAGAATATAAGGGGAAAATTATAAATTAATGCAAAATGTTGTCGAAAACCCCGAGGATTTATAGAAGGCAACTTTGATAACTAGATTTTTATTGTAGGTTGATGTTAAATTGAATCTTTGAGAAACAGGATGTGAAAATATGATCTGGATTCATCTGGCTCGGGTTAAGATGCAAAGACTGACATTGGAACTTTCGCATTCCACAAAAGCAGCAAAATGTTTTGGCCAGCTGATCGCCTATCTACCCTGCGCGATAAAATGGCCAACTGAACTCACCGGAGTGAAAGATATCAAACAGGTAACAGCTTCGTCTGTAGGGAACGCATCGTTACCTTAAGGTAATGAAGCGAACAGAATGGTTTACCCCCGGAAAACTCACACGGACTCTACATTCGTAAAATTTGAGGTTCTCACGGCGACAATACTGAAGACGGCTGGCTTCGGGGACGTTGCGCCATGTAGTCCGTCTGTCAGACGTTTACGTCCGTCAGAGAGAATCGCTCTAAACTTCTATCAGACCACAACAAACCAGAAGACAGCCATCTTCAGACTCTAAAAATTCTATCTACACGACAACAAACACCACGGTGGTCTAGCGGTTAGAACGCTGGCCTTGTAATCCTGGGGTCTCGGGTTCGATTCCCGGCGGTGCCCGAATTTATAACTTGTGTTGGGCAAGGCTGTGGTCTAGGCAACACGGAGTTTTCCTCCGTGGCATCCCAACAATTACTCCATTCACACACAGAAGAAGGCAATGGCAAACCACTTCTGGATCATCTGCCAAGAACGTATATGAACAGGTCCCAGTCCGAGAAAAGGATGGAAGGATCCTGTTCATATGGACCTGTCGTCACACAGAACACAAAATAATAATAAGATGAGGTGGTCTAGCGGTTAGAACGCTGGCCTTGTAATCCTGGGGTCTCGGGTTCGATCCCCGGTCGTGCCCGAATTTATAACTTGTGTTGGGCAAGGCCGTGGTCTAGGCAACACGGAGTTTTCCTCCGGGGGCTTCCCCGGTTTCTCCGAGGCATCCCAACAATTACTCCATTCACACACAGAAGAAGGCAATGGCAAACCACTTCTGGATCATCTGCCAAGAACGTATATGAACAGGTCCCAGTCCGAGAAAAGGATGGAAGGATCCTGTTCATATGGACCCGTCGTCAGACAGAACACTAAGTAAGTACGACAACACTGGTTCTAGCATAAATTAGAAATTATCATAAAATTACCGGCTGGGTTCAAATATTTTATTTTCAAAATTGTTGTTCCAACTGAACGTTCTTTCACTACATTTAAGAGTCAATTTTTGTGCAAGTAAAGCTTTACCTGATTAAACAAAAAGCCCTTCCATGTTATTATAAAGCCTCTGTTCATTCACAAAACAGAATGTCACTTGTAACACGAACCCTAAAAGCAAGTTCGTACCTGTTTTGTATTACAATTACGTCTTGTTTGAAGTGTTGTCTGGCGTCTGTTGAAATGTGGTAATCACATGTAACCACACAAGGACTCCATGACAACATCTCGATTAGGTTTTTATAACGATTGACGTGTATTTATTTGCGACAGAGCACAATGCTGTATCGCTTACAATATTATTGTCTAATGATAAACAATGCAATGTAAAACATCGCCTAAATTTCAATGCAACCGACGAACTGGTATTGAAGGATGATATTCAAAACTGCTTAATGTGAGCTGAGTGTTAAACAGAGTAGCTCACTGTTATTGGTTCTTTATTCCAAAATAATATTTTCCAAGCAGTCGTAAGCGAAATGTTCGAAAGTGCTTAAAATATGTCAGAGGTGTAAGGAGGAATAAATATTTAATAAATTTCCCACGTGACAGCGACATTTGAAGACAAATTCAAATATGGACGTAATTAGTCTGTTTAACTGTTCTATAATAAGCTAACTTCAGTTATAAAAGTTTGCTTGAGAAACCGCAAGGGAAAAAGGGACTTCGTTCGTAGATGGAAGATTAAATTTGAAACTTAAGAAAGGAGGTTTCGTAGACATACCTAATCTAGTTAAGGAATTTTGTGGACAGTTATGAACATTCGGGTTCCAAAGAAGCAGGGAAGTATTTGACAAGCTAACTACAGCTCAGAGAAATTTTGCCCCATTTATGTAATTGAATGTAAGTGTTTAAAATGGTATAATTTACTTGAAAATAAATATTCAAAAATAACGAATTGGAAAAAAGCCATATAATGTAAAATTACATTAAACATTCAATATGACTGAGAAATACGTTGTTACTATGTCTGCGACGGAGTGAGTTTTTATCTCTGTCGAACTGCGTCCATCCCTAGATGATACATGAGTGAAGAACTTGGAGAGAAATCTGTCCCAGTGCCACTCTGTCCACTACAAATCCCACAAGGACTGACCCGGGAGCGGCGAATTCGGGAGTCGGCAGTGAACTGTATTGAACCTCGATCAGAAACAACTCTAGCTACCAGCTTCGGGGAAAGGTGATTCATATAAAATTACGAGATATTTGTGAGACACAAGTTTCTCGCGGCGGTGAGGGTGTCGACTGAGATGCCGTGTGGACCTGTGGGTAGTCACCAACGTTTCGCAGGCTCAAGATGGAGTCAGAGCATTCCTCTGAAACGTCACACCACACAGAGCCGAATGACAGGATGATTAAATAAATCATTAGTCGGATGTAATTTGGAAGGAAGTGGTCGTGGATCGATTTAAGGTACTGTCCTGGTATTCGCCTGGAGGTACAGAGAAAGACCAGGAAAACGCTCAGAGTAGTCGATTTTCGGCTCGAAATTTGAACCCGTGACATTGAGACCACAAAGCATGGCGTGTCTTAACCATTAGGCCGAGACGTTAGGTGATATTTTATTTAGTTTGAAAATGTAACACTAAAAACTTATCGTTGTTCGTAACATCTGCCTACAACAACCACGTGCTTCCAGTTTGATTTTACCTTTTATTAGTAACATTACTGCGTACTATTAGATCTTTAATTCGTATTATTTTTATAGTAATCTCGTATTTAAGGTTTGGAACAGATGGCAGAAGCCTCAGATGAACCAGTACAACTGCTTCAAATTACTGCCTTGCCCATAACAAACGTACGTTGAGGAATTTAAATACCTTCACAAAGAGCTGATAAGTACAGTTTAACAACGAAGGGGCCAGGAAAGAATGCCATTTCGTACGATGATCTTTCTTGATATTAAAAGAACATATTCTCGGCGTTTCAAATTCCAAAAGTCATAGTAAAGTAAAGTAAAGTTTGTCCCACTATACGCCATGTAGGCGTTTGGGGTGAGTGGAGGTATAGCTCCTCTCTTCCTTGACCTCGGCACTAGATGGGGGTGAGTGGTCAGCATCACGCCCCGGCCGGCTTTACCCCCGGGAAAGGACCCCGGTACCCATTGTAGAGGAGGCTGGGTGGGCCCCAGAGCCGGTCTGGACGCAGAGGCTAGAGGAAAAATCCTCTGCCCCCGACGGGGGTCGAACCCCGGCCGTCCAGCCCGTAGCTAGTCACTATACTGACTGAGCTATCCCGGCTCATCCAAAAGTCATAGTAGCTCTGGAAAATTACAGAAGCACACAAAAGTGTATGCTGTTTGTTTTTCATAAATAGATCTTTAATGTAATGAAATGGAATACTCGGAGAAACACGTGGCTAAAAGCATTCATGCAGGGTAAATACAGTGAGCATATGAATATTGTTCCATCTCCCCATTTTTTGTTTTATACAGTTCCATAGAAACTAATATCTTCGAAGTGATCACATTTTCTTCAAAATATTATGACTATTTCCATCTCTCACATTAAGAAGAGAAAACGGACTGAGAATTTTCGGGAACAGGGTTCTGTGGGAAAGAACAACAGGAGAACGTGATAGGAGGATCGAGAAAAATCCAGAATTGTTTGTGCCGTTCACCAAAAATTACTACAGATCAAATTACTAGGGATTATAAAGGCACAATTTTAGACGAAAAACCTGAAGGTAAGAGACCCGCAATAGGCCTAGGTATGTGAGAGTATAATATTAAAATGGATAGATATATGGTATAAGTGTGGACTAGATTATGCAGAGGCGTGTTTTGTGATCTCGGTAATGAACCTTCTGATTCAACTAACGGTAATGAACTTATCGACTAAATTAGCTACTGTCAGCTTCTCAAAAAGACTGTTCCATGGTGTTAGATCGCATAAGTTTGTCCTAAACTACCGAAGGAAATACAACAAAATTTTGATTCTGAAATCTTGATAGGTGGTCGGGGAAATTCAATAGTTTTATAAAAGTCCACAATTACATACTAATTCAAACAGAAACAAAAATCTCAGTCAAAGTATCACATCGCATTTCTTTAAGATTCGTTTTAAAATTATTCCAGTTTGCGCTTACATCTCCCAAGCAGCCACTTCCTCCCAGATTCTCCAACTAAAAACTATTGTGCATTTTTCATTTCCTACATACAAGCTACTCTGCCATCATTTATCAATCACAACGATGTTAGAAACACAGAAAACAGAGAAGGAAATCTTATGACCTTCATATTACCTCGTTTTAATGCACTGTACCTCAAAGTATAGGCCTAATCTACCGTTGTTTAATTATGCGTGAAGGGAACAATCCCTAAGTTAGTTCATCGCAAATCTAAAATAAACCACCCGCAAGAAAAGCTGTTTCAGTATTGCTCATTTCACATTGAAATGGGCCCACTGAAACAATTTCTGTTCAGGAAAACTATTTTACTTCTAGACAAGTCGAGGGCAGAATCAGAGTTGAAGCACCTAACTTAAGACAAAGAGTACGATGTTTTGTATTATTAGGGCTATCACACGACACAGAAATGTAAAAGAACCGAAAACACCTGCTCAACTCCAACTTCGTCCATCACAAATCCCATTTGAAGTACCGCGGAAATGAAAAGGGAATGGAATGCGTGAGTCCAGCGTCAGATAATTTATAAACCAGTTATTAAATAGACGAGATAATCACAGTTAACAAACACTGCACTGGTTTATTTATATTTCCGTGTAAAAACGAGCATTCCATGTACATTTTACGAACAATGACGTCAGCGAATCCGACAAGATTCATTCAGGACAAGGAAAGAGTAAACGACGGTCTGCAATTCCAACTAAAGTCAGCAAATACTGGTTTCTGAAACCACTCACTCCGCTCCCGACAAAGTCTCTCTATATGCAAAATCTTATTGGATCTGCCAACTCTGTCCATCCATTCAATTTGGCGAGATTTGTTATGGTGAGTGCCGTAACCAAGTGAAGATATCAGCTACTCGACCACTAAGGCCGCTTTGATTAAAATTCTAAATGAAATTTTGATCGTTAATCCATTCGCGAACTCGTCGAATCTACGGCTGCACACAGATTTTCATACCACACGATAAGTCTAAAACAACTATAACTAATCTTGCGATGTGCCTCATTCTCTACAAAATAACTTGTCGCATTCTTTAAGTTCGCGCTTTAACCTTCTACAAAAAAAAATCATATTACAACTTTTAAAAATAGAAGTAAATTCAGTGAGTGAACAGAACTTTTGTAATCCAGGCGTTAATACAGCCAAAACCGAAAGTTCTGCAGAACAAAACTCTACATTTCTTTTTCATCTGTACAACTGCTCAGAAGCTACAGTACCCGTCACAACATTGCATGCTTCAAGGTCAAAGCAACATCGTACAACATTTCAACACGAATAGAGGAGCCAAAGCGAGTGAAAGAGTTCAAACCTCGCAGCTTAGCAAACTTATTGTAGCAGTTACCTAATTTAATTCTTCAAGGACACAGAAGGCCCTCATTCCTGTTACTGCGCTGCTCCAAGCCACCAGTACAGCGTTCCTAGCTTTGTAACGCTGCGGGTTCTCTCTCCTAGGCTCCAATGTGCGTGTTGCAAGCATGTACGATTACCTCAAAGCTACTATTATAAAGAACAAATTACTTGTCATAAACACCCAGGATGCAGCCAGTTTTTTAACTAGACTAGGTGTTGTACGACCGGATTTTGAATCCAGGCACGGAATTTTTCTCTTCGCCACAGTCTAAGCAGACACTTGAGCCCACCCAGCCTCCGAGGATTTCCCTTCGGACGCAAAGCTGAACACTCACCCCCATATAGCGCCGAGGTAAAGAACGCCACCATATTTCCAAATGGCTTGGTCATTAACCAAGCACCAGGGACAACTTTATTTTACCTTTATAATTTATAATACATTCCCACAACTTGAGTTGTCAGCAGCCTCTAATTTAAAGCTCCAGCTAAATCTGCATTAAATACATGAGTACATATATAAATATATGCACCAGTAAATATCTGTATGCAGCCGAATTCTTGAACCAAGTGATATTTATCACCGTGTTTACGAAAGCCGAATCATAAGAATCGATTACAGAAATGTCTGGTGAATAAATTCCATAATATTGGCTGATTAAATATTCAATGACCTAATTTTCTTTATTATTGATTTCCAGCATTTTAAAGTTTTTATACATAACTTCAACGGCAACTAACCTCGCCATGTCTGTCAATTTAATTGACAAAACGAACGCACTGTACAACATAAAATTTATACGGTCAATCTCTACACATTTGCCAATTGTCCAGTTTCAATATTTTGATACTCCTGTCAGATGGAATATTAAATATCTATTTTTCTCAGTCATCTGTTGTTTTAAAATTTCACAAAAACGTCCATCGCCTAACAAAAGATTTACTTCAAAAAAATTCCAAAGCCAATCAAATGTCACATTCCTGTGTTGATCAACAATAATGTTGATTGTACAAGAGGACACCACGTAAGAAATATTTAAAATGAGATTTAAGGTTTTAACGGCGTTCCTTACATCGTGTAGTCTGGTAGATATTGACAAACATTTAAGAGTATTTTACTGTTTCCATCATCAGGAAGGCAGGAAGCTCTTTAAAACGCCGATAAGTATCTACCAGACTACAGGTAGCAATATCCCACAAGATAACCGTCTTCATTTTCAGAGTAATTTCCTAACGAATTTAAAATAAAACGGCCAATTCGTCAAATGGGTAAGTTTCTTTGGGCTGTAAAAAGTAGGTATTAAAAATGTATTCGCATGTTTGAGATCAAATTAAGAGAAAGAAGGGTATGAAGGAAAGAACATGTACGGAAAAGAACAGCCTAACTATAAAACGTTTTATAATATATTACATTTGTCAACCCTATAATATTCACATTCCTTCTATTTTAAATATTTCTTATTCGCTGTTAAGAAATATAGATTTCACAGCTTAAAAGTCGTTTAACATCCAAAACGATTCCCCGTATATCCGTTGGATTCCCCAAATCGACAGATTTAAGTTAGACAAATGTTAAAACCCTCAACAGAGGAAGATACGTTACTGGTCAGATTCTCTTAAAGGGAAATCGCTTCCGTCCAATTGGCAGTGACACGAATGAACAGCCATCAGTTATGCAGCACTCGTTACATAGTTTGGTTCTATTTAGATTCTGGAACTAAGCGTTTGCTGTCCTGTCGGTCTGCTGTTAGGAAGGGAAGAGGTTGGCTACTTTCGTCAACGAAAGACACATCTTAAATGCAACATCACGTAAACCAATAAAGTCTTCTCTCGGGAGATGGCACCTTGAATGGAATGCGTTGGAGATTTCAACAGATCGTCACAGAATAAAATGGAGCTAACAGCAATTCAGGCGCACTAGATTACATCAAGGCTTTGGAGCCTTTACATTTACTACACGTTTATTTAAGCCACGTAAATAAATATTGACCTTAAATTAAATTTAAGCGCTTGTCCTCAGGTTTGCATAGCTGAAGTTTAATAAGCAACTTCAGTTTTCGGGGACAAACCGCCGTGACTTTTTAATTTTAACAAACGTTTCGGGGAACAGTGAAGTTATCATCTTCAGGATGAATATGTGTGAGGTGGGGGAGTGATTACGAAGCACTTACAAACGTACAGCAGTCGAAGGTGACCGACGTTGTCTCACACTGAATATTTACCAAATAAAGCCTGTAAAAATCAGCTTTCACCTTTCTGTCATACTCCTTCTGAAGCACTTTTTCGCTCTTCACCTACCATCTTCCTCCCACCTTTGCCATTTTCTCAATCACCTATTCCCTTAACCACGTGGTCACCTCCCATTGGATAGCACTCCGCTCCGCTTCTCGTCCATTCAAATCAATTACTTCCCACTCGCACCAGATCTTTATACAAGCTTATTATGACTGACGAAACCAATCGATACGGCAATCTGAACGAAACGATTAATGTCTCACACTACTGGGATACTCTGACAAGTTTTCCGAGGTTTTATTCAGTTGTAAAGCAAATACCGGAGGTGTAATTCAAAATAGGAACTGCCCGCCTACCCTAAAAATGGAAGATTACAGCCAAAATAACCCCCCGCTAAGTCGTAAAGACTAAAGCAACTCCAACCCATCTGGGTTCAACTTCTAGGTTTCAATCCAACCAAAGGTCTCATAGCAAAAGATAAATTGCCTGGCAAGATCGTCCCCCACGCCACCAGTAACAACAGCCCCCCGTCTGAACATGTCAAGGCCTACCTTAAGCTAAGACAACAGCTTACCTAAATGTCAGGAATACGTAATCATGATTTCATGATAAAAATCCCAAACTTCGTTCACGGGATACGAACAATAGTAGCAGCGTCCTAAAACAGCAAAGTTCTGGCCGCGTAAGTAACAACAGAGACATAATTTAACTTCGGTTCCATTACAGCTCGTAGGTAGTAAGACACATGGCCCTAACTTTTTTGCAGATTCGAATGTCCGTAATCGTCTGTGGTGATCTACACGGGATGTAACAAAGATCGATTTGAAAAATAAAAGTGGTGAGTATATTAAGAGTAAATAAAAAGGTTTCAGAGCGAATTACATTTCATACATAGATGCTACTTTTGAAAGAACGTTATAATTTAATATACTGGAAATTGTAATACAAAGTTATAAGATTTCCAGTGTGGCAGACTTACAAAACATAAGCCTGTAAGATTTAATTAACTCCATGAAGTTAAGTCCTTTATGATAATCTATTCAAGAGCTAAATCACATTTTACGGACCTGAAGCCTCATTACAATGTACACAATAGCAGCCAATGAACTTAATCCTGATTCAGATTAATCTAATACAATATATATTTTCCATTTTAATATTACCCTTCTACCTACGCCTAGATATTCTAAGATTTCTCTTCCCTTCAGGTTTCCGACTAAAATTTTCTACGTATTTTTCATCATAAACAAAAATATTACGTGCATTCCAGTCTCATCACCCGCTATTTGACCGTGGTTAAGAACGCAAATTACGAAACTTCTCAATGTGCAGGTTACTGCCTTTGGGGTGTTGCGCCGTGTAGTCTGATAGAAATATACCGACGTTTCAGAAGTCCTTGCTGCTTCCACCTTCATGACGGTAGCAAACACCTCTGAAAAGTCTGTAAACTTTTACCAGACTACACGGCGTGACATATCAAAAGATGGTATTTCCTCTCAACGCCATGAGAGACTACAATTTCATCTGCATTATGCGGTTTTCTACATCCTGTTAAAATTCCCTCCCTCTCTCTCTCTTATATAGTTCAAAATTTTCTTCTCAGCACCTTTTTTTTCAAACATTCTTACTAAACTGAACTAACAACTGCATATCAAGTATAAATTAATAAACAGTCTAACGCTAATTTCGGCCAATCCAGGGTTAGAATTTCTTGGTCGAAGTTCCTTAATGTGTGATTGACGAAGTATTATGTTATATAACTAGATTATATCGCAAAAGGCTGCTACACGTCAATATTAGGTCACGAATCATGACATGCTTTAAGTTAGTATTAACTACGCAGTTCTAAGAGCGTCGTTAAATAGCAAACGATTCAATGTATCTACAAACTTCACCGGTAATTACCATTCAACGAGAAAGTAGTAACGACTTCTGGCCGGCATGTTATTTTGCATTTTAAACAAAAGTGACAACAGAAATTTCTTAACACAGCTGTTACCGTGTGTGTCTTCAATTTCCTACACTGATCGCTATTAGCATTGTTCCATTCTAATAATTAACATGATTAACATTTGTTTAGTTACCGAAATAAACAATTTCATTAGATACTCCACCGATGGGAAAAATAAACCTTCAATTTAAACATCGCTTACCAAACAAAATAAATCATATTTAAAATATAATAAAGGATATTACAAGCAAATATGAAACGCTGTTAAATCATTGCAATACGTCGATGTCAATGAAAGTCAATATGCCAGATGACTGTAAACTGAGATAAAGAGACAAGTGTTGCAAAATGAATAATTACATCAATATGGGAAACTGTGGATAACAGAACTCAACTGATTGTAATAATTCCACTTCGAAACATGCACTGCCATTAGTATTAATATTTATGACAAGCATATGCATGACTCTCCATGTTTGGTATTGTTAACGCACACTAGTTTACGACCTAAAATTAACTCTACATCCACAGTAAGCCATGTAATTTTCAAACATTTCCACTAATTACTGAATACGTATATCAAGGGTCTCTGAAACAAGGGATCATTTTGATTGAATTTTAAACAACCGACAGTCATTCAGTTTGTCTACTTTATTGTGGTAAACATAACAATCCCTGGGCAATATGTTTTATTGATATAATTAAATTATTAATAATTATTTAATATCAAAATCAATAGAAAATAATGAAGTAAAGTAAAGTAAAGTAAAGTTTGTCCCACTATACGCCATGTAGGCGTTTGGGGTGAGTGGAGGTATAGCTCCTCTCTTCCTTGACCTCGGCACTAGATGGGGGTGAGTGGTCAGCATCACGCCCCGGCCGGCTTTACCCCCGGGAAAGGACCCCGGTACCCATTGTAGAGGAGGCTGGGTGGGCCCCAGAGCCGGTCTGGACGCAGAGGCTAGAGGAAAAAAAATCCTCTGCCCCCGTCGGGGATCGAACCCCGGTCGTCCAGCCCGTAGCTCGTCACTATACTGACTGAGCTATCCCGGCTCCCGAAAATAATCAAGACGTGATAATAAATTGTTATACACATGCATTTATTAATAGTCAGACCTACAGAATAGAACACTTCAGGTTCAGTAGAGGGAACAAGCAACAATTTCAACGAGCGGGCATCGATTCCCGACAGTGTACTATTTCTGTGTTAGCCATAAAGTCCGTATCTGCTCTGGAGGCCACACAGCCTCCTATCCAATGAATATCAGGGTTTTTCCCAAGGATAAAACGGTCGAACCCAGTGCCGAGGTTAAGAACGCGTAGATTGAAACCACCACTCCCCAGTACGTCTGCATGGCGGTACATACAACACGAGTCCAAAAATTACTTTTATTTAAGCTTCAGTTCATTAACATGTTCACAGAGTCGCGTCGGACTTGTAATACAGTTCCGTTCAGTCAATGATTCGACACTCCTTTTCTAAGACCCATGTAACTACCTTCCATTGACGCCTGGGTCTTTCAAACAGACTTTCTTTTTTTAATATTTCTTAGTCACACTGTGGTATTCACTCAGACACGTCGTCACTTGCATTAATGAACTCCTTCGGTAGTCCAATTATTAATTAATTTGAATAAATTTACACATTCAATGTGCAATAAATCCTTGATGGTCCATCGGCTTTAATAATTGCTATTCTGATTGATGTCGCTCAGTTAAATTTAACTTGGAGTCGAAAAGAATAAAGAAGGAATGGAGATTAATATTTTTCAGAGAAAACCACTTTTAAATTTTCCAAGGGATTTTAGATGAAGACAGAATTATGTTTCGTTGAAATTCCAATTTGTAACACTGATTTTAGGGTTGGTTAAATGTTTATCTTTGTCTCTTGAAATTCAATTCATCTTCCAATTAAAGGGTAAAAGAATTATAAATGCTGCAGCGGTTTTAATAATTTACGGCAAAAAGGGAAATTGTATGACGCCGCGTGGTTTTCGTCTGTTCTGCGAATTTTAACCACACAAACCCTGGAATCACGTGACATAAAGTTTGGTGAACTAAGGAAGATAAGTGTGTACTGTAAAAGAGATATATTTTGATACAACAATTTCTGGCCTTCTATCGAGGGTTTTAATAGAGCTGACTTTGCACAAGTTCATGCTAAGCCCGATGTTGAAACAGAAGAAGTCAACAGTTTTCACAGAGAACGATGAGATATGGAAACATCCCTGCTTGTTGCACTGGAAAAAGTATCACCTTCTGTAGTTAACAATGAGAAGAAATTCAAGATCGTGTTGTCTCAGAAGGCAACTAAATTGACTTCATTTCCTTAAAAATCCGTACTTGAAAAAGCTAAGAAAAACATAGAATCTTAAAAGCGATCCTGACATTTAAAACAGAAACAGCAAAAGAGTTCGAAATGAATATCTAATGTTTCGAACAAATCTTTGTCCTTTGAAATGTGCAAAATAACTTCAGAGGAGAACATTATCCTGACCTGTGAGAAGTGGATTCATAAATACTGCGCCTGGGTAAAAAAAATCTGTTCTGTCTCGGCTGCAAATAAAATTACATGCTTATATCGAATAGTTTAATATATCGAAACAAGATCGATAGTGATCATACTACCATCTCATAAACCAGTTTAGGATAAATATGAATCAGGAGAGAATAAGAAACATTTAAAACTCATAAAAACTATTAAAAACAGAATAAGTACGTAAATTGGGTCTCAACTAGCTCCTTTTTGCTTGTGAATAAGAAGATAATTATTTAGGAGCTAAGAAACAAATCTTATGTTCAAAACAGAGATTCACGTTTTCATATCGTCTGCAGTCTATATGAATTTACATGGACGTTATTAGTGGTAACTCCTTCATAGCACATGTAATTTAGTATAGTTTTCTCTTTAAGCTAGGATAATTCAGAACAACACACGTGGAAACTCTGTGCGGATAAAACCTTTCCAGTTTTTTCTCATATTTAATAAATCTGATAACAGAAATTGTGTTCCTCAACTCTTATATGTTTTCGTTCTACAACAAAACACTGGCATATTTTTATCCCACACAATTTTAAAATGTATCTATTTATAGAACAAAAATACAATTTTCAAGCCTTATATTAAGCAATAATTTGTGACACGAATTCAATTACTTATGACAAGGGCCAAGGAAATGATTAAGAATAGAATTCTGAACTCATAAATATTTTACTTAATCTAAGAAATAGCCTAGCTGAGACAAATCGCGTCACAACCAACCAGGCCAATGAACACGACAGTTCTTTGTTTCAAATTTCGCTGTGCTAATTTTTATATCATTATTTTTCAATACGTTTAATCTGCATAATAAATTGTCTTAAAATTGGTCACGACCCCGTGCTGCTAACAGTCTGTCATTCGTCTCTTCTTACCGTCCGACACTGTATAACAAATTTTAAGCACTACGAATGACACGAAGGTCAGGGATGTAGGGAAATTTCTGTACAAAGTAAGATGTAAAAGACAGGTCAAAATTAGGAATTTAGAACTGCCACTGGGGTAGAAGGCACGAGAACGATACGAAAGAGTTATGTAAATAGTATTAGGGATTAAGGAATAGTCATGTAGAGTAGCATTAGTGAATAGTTGTAGTAAGCAGTAGTGCGAATAGTGCTACGTATGTAAGGACTGTGGCCGTGAAAACCTGGTGTTAGGCGGCCACAGATCTCTGTATATAGTCTAAACCAAATATATTATTATTATATCATTCACTGAATTTATCACCAACGATCATCAGTTTTGTGGTGAACGTCACCCATTCTTACGTCTGGACTAAGACATAATCATAGACGCAAATTAAATAAGAAAGAGTAATACAAAACAAAAAAATTCTATTAAGAATCACCTCCCAGCGGATCAGCCTGTAACTAATTTCTAGTTCAGTTATGATTGCCTTCGTATGTCCATTTCCCCACCTTATTTAAACACGATGTAAGACTATACAGTAGAACGTCGAATGATTGTCGTGGAAAATAATGTGAAAGGAAGTGGAAGTGGCCTACTTTAGAGTACTATCCCTCAATCTCACTTTGGCTGACACCAGCTGAGTGTCGGTTCAGAAATGAATCCCTTACTTTAGGGCCGTGGGTATGATGAAGAGTAGACCTTAAGCTGTTTGCTCCGGAACTTGAAAGATGTAATCGCTTTATATAACACTAACTGGCTCAGGATACGACATAATGACAAAGTTTTGTGAAGAAGTTTAATGAGAGCAGAGAATTTCTCTCATCTGCAATGCATGATACATGTCACGCAGACCTCATCCTCGCTGATTTGGTCACACTATTAGCAGGCCTGTGTGAAGAATGAAATTACGAAGTTCTTTAATATGTAAATTTCTTCAGTACTTGATTACTAGCTCTTAAACAGATTTAAAGCTGATGATCTCTTTCGGGAAACGGTAACCTCTCCTACCACCGCTACAGACGTTTCTATTTTCCGTTGGAAAAATGCAGAAAATCTAAAACGTTTTCATTGCGATGAAGACGTCGAGGTTGATTTTGCTCGGCAGTAACGCTGTGTGGACTTGTATATAAATTTGCAGGAGTGCCAAAACTAACAACGCTGTGATTTTCAATAATGGGTGTTGGCTATGCAAAATTTACCACATAAATGTTAAATGACGAGGTCCAGCTTCTCAAACTTATTGTATTTAATGTATTCTGAATGTAATTTCTCTGAAATTTCTTTTTATCTTTGTAGAAAATGGTATAACAGTTGTTCGATTTAGGGTAGTGGTAGTTACGTGTGTCTTAGCTGTGAAGATAACCGCCAGTCGTGTTGCAGGGCGTTCAGCAGTAAGTCCAGAGGTAAGTACGAAGTGTTCTAGGAATAACTTCTATTCAGGAAATAGTTTAGAGAAAGAGGTGACATTCCAATCTCAGTGTCGTGTTAATACATCAGTGTTATTAGTTAAATTTGGTAGATTAAGTAATTCTCCATGACTGCGTAGGCTAGCCAGTGAATAAACAACCAATCCAGTGTATCTGTTATGACGCCAAGATGAGTATTACAGAAATATTTGGGACCGGGTGTAATTTCAGTTCAAGAGTAGAGTATAGTAGAGTATAGTAGAGTAGAGTAGAGTAGAGTAGAGTAGAGTAGAGTTTATTTACATTCCATAGATCCTTCTTAGGACTCAACCAAAGGATGTAGAACATGTCATTTCATAACTTCCAACACAAGTACAAGAACGTATTTCACATATCAATGTACATAAATTTCAGATTCTGCAATACAAGTATGAAAAATAATTTTATAAATTAATATACATAAACCTCAGTGTTTTAAATATAAATACAAAACTTGCTTTACATATAAGTAGATTATGGATATAAAGCTTGAACGTTTTCACCAGAGATGAAATCATCTGCAGAATAGGAGTGAGTAAAGAGGTAATCTTTCAATGCAGGCTTGAATACGTTTATATCATAATTTAGACTTTTAATTGTTGGTGGAAGATTATTAAACAACTTGATACCTGTATAGTACACTCCTTTCTGATATTTAGTAAAGTTAGCATTTGGCACATATAGATCATGTTTACGTCTTGTATTTAAATTATGTACGTCTGTATTTCTTTTAAATTTATCCATGTTTTCCACCACAAATGATAGCAAGCAGAGTATAAATTCACTTTCAAGTGGATGTATATGAAATTTACGGAATAATTTTCTGCAAGAAACCCTGCTTTTGACACCTGCCATTATTCTAATTATTTTCTTTTGCATGTAAAAAACTTTATTACTGTCTGTTGAATTTCCCCAAAAGATTAATCCATATGAAAATACAGAGTGAAAGTAAGCAAAGTAAACTAGCTTTAAAGTATCTATTGTCATGAGTGGTACGACTGTTCTCATGGCAAAGCACGCAGAGCTTAATTTGGGAATAATATACTCAATGTGTTTCTTCCAATTTAAGGCACTGTCGACTTGTAAGCCAAGGAATTTGTTTGTTTCAACTTCCACAATTAATTTTTCTTCAAAACTTATATTTAATCTAGGATATGTCTTGTGCTTAGTAACAAATTTTATGAAGTTTGTTTTTTCAAAATTTAGTGCCAGTTTGTTAGCTCTAATTTATGTTAGCAAAGACATCATTCATGATATTTTCAAGATAGATCAATTCTTGGTGTGCAATAATGATACTTGTATCATCAGCAAAAAGAATGGGTTTGGATATAGAGTTTATAGTTGCCGGCAGGTCATTTATATATATGAGGAAAAGTAAGGGCCCAAGAACTGAACCTTGTGGCACTCCGTGATTTACGATACCCCATCCTGAATAGGTATTATGATTGGTATGGGGGCTTTCAATTTCTCCTTTCTGCCTTCTATTATTTAGGTAGGATTTAAACCATTGTCCTGCTATACCTCGAATTCCATAAAATTTCAGTTTCATTAGTAATATTTCATGGTTTACACAATCAAATGCCTTGGCTAGGTCACAAAATATTCCACCCACATGCATTTTATTGTTAAGGGCACATACAATTTCATTTGTGAAATAGTCGAGTATAATTTTTTCTACAAATAACTTCCATTTGAGAAAAAGTGTGGTTAAGGTAAACAGATTAAATATACCTCCGTCATTTTCTATCGATTACATAAAGGATGCATTAATGACAGGGTAATTTAATGGTAATACTGCTCTTGTTCAAATGGATATTGAAAACTGATTCCAGTGTCTGCAGAAAAACATGAGTTCACTGTGGATTTTTATATTTTGACATGCCACATGGTCATTTTTCATGATCCTGTCTTTCTCCTGATAGGGAATCCCCAGAAGACTTCATAATAGTGTATGTCTTTTAATTTCGTATTGCTGTCCTGCCATGTTTGATACTACCAAGGTTTTTTTAGTAAGAAATATTATGCTATATAACAGGTAATTTTACATGCAATATAAATTAATTTTTGCTTTCTTGCTTATTTTTAGAAATATCCAAAATGGCAGAGAGCGGAACTCCATTGGATGTAAGATTTTGTTTGGTTTTTAAGTAAAGGTTAAATAAAATTCAGTTACACGTTAATGATTGGAGTGAATGTACTTTGAATGTGACTTGTGTTTAACATTAGCTACTAGATGACAAACATGATAATTGGATCAGAACTGTCTTTAAAAAGCCATTTACTATTTTAACTGAACAATCAAGCCACCTGTACATCTGATATGTTGAACTAATGCTGTTATAAAGGGGCGTTGTTTGCACAACTAAAACAATTGTCTCTCTTACATGTTAATTTCTGTGATTGCTTATTTCTCATCATTGTCCAGGTTGGAAAATGTTTACCACAGATTCTTTATTTTTCTTTTTTCTACAGTACGCACTCCAGCAAATCAGGAGTGGCTTGTCGCACGCGACAAACAAACCTCTAAAAATTTATGAAGCGGAACAATGTTGCTTCAAGGCAATAGAGTTTTTAGAAAAAGAAGTGAAAGGTATGTTGAGACAAATTTTCAGTTTATTAATATAAAGTTTTGAGACAGTCTTAAATTGTTCAAGTATTTTTAAGACCCAAAAGAAATTTATGGGACTCGATGTAGATCAGAATTCTGAGACTGATCAGCAGTCAGATGTGTGAGAAAGAAAGTGTCTTGCAGTGAGTGAACGTCCTCTTCAGCACAGCTGATTTGTGTTTGAACTTTGGGTCACTTCATGTCACATCGTAAATACTCAGTAATTTTTAATAAGACTATTGTGCACGTTGATTAGGGCTTAGGAGGATTTTAAGGCAAAACTCACAACTGATGCAAACAAAAATATATGGAGGAGTCCAATGTAAATGATGCCATGTTTGATACTACCAAGGTTTTTTTAGTAAGAAATATTATGCTATATAACAGGTAATTTTACATGCAATATAAATTAATTTTTGCTTTCTTGCTTATTTTTAGGAATTTCCAAAATTGCAGAGAGCAAAACTCCATTGGAGGTAAGATTTTGTTTGGTTTTTAAGTAAAGGTTAAATAAAATTCAGTTACACGTTAATAATTGGAGTGAATGTGACTTTCGTTTCACATTCACGAGGTACTGATGGCTACTTAGCTGAATAAAACATTCCCTATGCTTTGTGGAAAGCAAAGGCTCATTACTGCTCTTTTAACCACAACGCAACTTGCTTGGCTGTGGCAGTGTTGAAATTTTAATAGTGAAAGAACAAGAGTTTCAGCCATTTACTATTTTAACTGAACAATCAAGCCACCTGTACATCTGATATGTTGAACTAATGCTGTTATAAAGGGACGTTGTTTGCACAACTAAAACAATTCTCTCTCTTACATGTTAATTTCTGTGATTGCTTATTTCTCATCATTGTCCAGGTTGGAAAATGTTTACCACAGATTCTTTATTTTTTCTGCAGAAAGGGGTTATACTGATGAATGAAGCATGCAAAGCCACACAGGAAAAGAGTTATTATATGGCTATAGATCTCCTCAAGGAAGCCGGAAAGTGCTTGAAGGATGCACGGAAAGGTATGTTGAGACAAATTTGCAGTTTATTCTGTGCCACTAAAATCTATCTGAATAAAGAAGTGGTCACATCCCTTCCCTACTCTAAACTTATAAATCTCCTGTTTGGAGTACTCTAGTTAATCCCCTTGAATATCTGGTAACGCTCACATTTAAAAGTTATTCGGTACAAGCCATGTTTGGAGACAGCTTTTATCAATACATTTTTGTTATTATTTCCAGGAGAATTCAAATTTAAAATAGGCAACAACAACTTCCACGTATCTTTCTGTGCACACATCTCATTTGGCACTACATAAGCACTGCCTGCACTTGACGATTCATAAAACAGACCAGTGACCATTTCTGATTCGATTCCAGGCAATTCATGCCTTGCGCAGACAAGACGCTTCACAATTTCCTGGGTTCTCTGTTGTTACTGACCTTCTGTTAGTGGTTGTAGGATCGTAAGTTTTAACATCTGGTTTTCAACATTTTAGCTTCGATAACTTTGCTTCCAGGTGAACAGGAAAGTAATAAGTACAAATGCAATACTTGTTTGTAGTGCAAATAGCAAAAAACTAATGAATGCTGCATAGGCCGCATTTCTTAGCTGGCTTTTTTTTTACTATGTTCTTTTATTCCCCACATGATTAAATGCGCAGGTGAGGTGCATTTTTCTCTGCTTTCGAGTTTTTATTTTTGCATATAGCATTTCACTTTAAGATATATGAGCTGCCAACCAGGAAATATTATCAGAACTTTTTGTTTTCAGAATAAAGAAGCTGCAGCCGCAGACGCGGCTTAAAGATTAATAAAAAAAATGAGATAAATGCCTGTGTACTTTATTTCTTGAAACACTGAATATAAATCATATATCCCATTCTGTCACTGTACCCTTCTCCCCTAATTAGTTTGTAATTCCTGCAGTCAAAAACATTGCATGCAAGACATAAGGTTTTACTCACCGGAATAACGTCCCAGTAATAGACATGCTTTAAAAGACAGAGGAATAAAGCATGCTATATTATATCACAGATGTAAGCACGTTCAATGCAAAGGAAAGACATATAATGTATGGCATACCGAATGACATTTTAAAAAACATCAGTGAAAATATTATTTAATCTGACAGCAGTGTTACATTCAATACAACAGATTAACCCTCTGTAGTACTATTATGTCTAAATAATATCTAAGAACGAAGTACGTACCTCAAAGAAAACACAACACTGCTCCGTTAAAAAGACTGACTGGTTAATTCTGTTTAAGGAAATAATCCCTGCTTAATCAGAAAATCATACACAATCCATAAATATAATGCCAAGTTACCAACTGTTAAACAGGCAGTACATCGAGAATCTGGGTGTGCGCATGCGTGGTTTTTCTCATGTTTTACCCCCCAAAATTATGGAGAAGATCCGAATTAAATTTGGCACTCGGGATCTATGATAAACTTATGAGTTGAATATGATATAATTTCATGTTGGTTCCGGATCACACTTCCTGGCAGTGTGCTTAATGGGAAAACAATATATGACTGTGAAGTGTGATAAGCTTTGAAATAAACATTACGAGTTACACAAACTCACAAAACCTGCAACATTTTTAATACAAGAGAACACCACCTCAAATTCAACCAGAGAAAAAGTTTCCTTCTCAGAAAACAGTCTTTTCTTACCTGAATACAATTATTATTTTGCACAATGGAAAAGACCTTACATATCTTTCTTTCTTCATAACGCACAGCTGAGTGGTTACCACTCCTGATTGTATATGCAAAGTCCCAGGTTCAAACCGTGGCCCAAAGACCAGTCATCATAACTGAGATTGTTTCCCCTTAATTCCTCCTCCAGGCAAATTCTCAGGTACAACCTTAAATTAGGTTATGAACACGGCATCCATTTCATTATTATGTATGAAGTGCACAGCGAGAATCCTGATCATGACTGTCTGTGTCCATCTGTCCAATCAATTCAACCTAAGAGCCACTGGACAAATCTGAATGACATCTGATGTGGAGATTTTACTATTCTGCAGGATCTCAAATCAGCGGTGCAACAAAAAGAACATATTTTCTGACAGTGTCATCACGGGAAGATATGTACAGAAAAAGGTGGCAGAAATAATATGACTTAAGTGAATTATAAAGTTATGCAGTTATTTTGCATCAAAGAACTTTGTATTCAACATTGTTTTTCTTCTCAACTACATCTATCATCCTGTGTATTAAAATAAAGCCATTACATTTCAGGGGCTGTCTAGAGGACCCAACAAAGTAGTTCTTTCATCACCTGAAGATGGGGCCAGAGCCAGCCCTTGAAATATTGTGGCTACATTTTAACACACAGAACAACATATTTAATTATAATACACCATCATCAGAACCTATTAGAATTAATTTGTAAATATCTGAATCACTCCCAAACATCTACAAGCCTCTTTTAACAATGACAATGAACGCAATATTTCACAGTAACAGTGCATGAACAGACTATACTTCCCCAGTCTCTTTAACATATTTTGTGTTCAGTCAATCAAACTGTATACAATTCCTAATTAAAAGTTTATGACATTACTGCAAATGAAAATGTACAACATAAATCAAATAAGACGCACATACGCCTGCTGCCACTTCTGACCGACTCAAGAAACACAAGATAAAACTGGTAAGATTAAAAACAATCAATCACTGAGTGTGGGGAAAACCTCCCCATATTCTATCTAGGTACCACGAATGACTAATTTCCATTAGTTTATAATAAAAGAAAACATTTAAGAAGTAATACAATTTATCTCTTTGCCTTCAACACAATTTGTCAGAAATGGCAACTTTTTATCTGTTTCGTGCTTGCTGTGGATACACACAAACAAAACGTGAGAGTAGTCACTTTTCAACTGGGAGATGTGTTCTATACAATGACAGATGACCGTGACATATTATTATCATCATCATTGGCATAGAGAACTTGCAATCAACAATGATTTTCTTTACAGCCTTTCCCCAGACACTGAAATGATTCAGCCATTAACTTCAAATCTTAGGAGGAAGACGACGAAAAGAAATTTACTTCCTACAAAACTTGGTTTTTGTACCAGAAACAAAAGATTTTTTTATAAAGTACACTTCTCATACAGGGCCAGAT